>NC_092513.1:41149370-42349370 GCF_047511675.1 Marmota flaviventris
CTCTGAGAAACCCAGGATAACATAGGTTATTTGAAAATTTCAGTACTGAATTTGTGATTCCTGTGTGTGTGTGTGTGTGTGTGTGTGTGTGTGTGTGTGTGTGGTGCTTTAACTATAGATTTTTTTTATTGTTTTGTTCTTATGATACAGGGTATTAAACCCAAGGCCTCCTGCATTCCAGGGAAGTTCTCTGTTCATAGCCTCATTCCCTGATTTAAATGTGTGCATATACATACATATTGTAGTCCCACAATATTAATAAATACATATGTTCAATGTTTATTGATATAAAAGTTACTATATAACTTAATCAAATATATTCACTTCCATCCTTCTCCCCCAAACTTGATATTTATTTCCATGAGAATGAAGCCTTCTTAGTAAAACACTCAAGTCTTCTCTTTAGTCCTTTATTCATTACATTCTTTTGGAGATAGAATGACTTCTACAATATGTTCAGTAGAAGAACTTGATGCAACACATTCTTTTCTTTTACTTCCAGCCCAATGGTTCTGGAAGTAAGTGCTCCTCCAGGCTCCCAATCACCTCTGCATGCAGTTAGAAGTGAGTAGAGAAGTCAGCCAACTTCCTTATCATCAATGACAAAATCTAGCAAATTCCATGGTTCACTATTCCTGTATACATACATAAGACATGTTCTGCAATCAAACCTTTCTCAGTAATAAATTCATCTTCTGAACTCCATTTTTTTTTTTGCTTCAGTAGGTATGGAAAAAATTGGTAAAGAGGAAATATGGACTTCAGTAATACATGTATGATAAGAATTATGTTCATATTAATAATTACTATGTCTTAGATGGGTTCTATTTAGCAAGCAAAACAACAATTTAGTTATCAAAATTTTCATTCTTTTAAATATAATCTGATATAGCATTAACTTTTAAGTTGATAAAGGCATCTCTCTACATAACTAAGGGCATGTGGTCCAGGTATATAACTCTTTTGCTAATATTATTATAGGTAAAATTAAGTCATTTTGGTTAATCAATATTGTTATACTCAATAGATTATCTTACTCAGGTATTAGATGTCTTGAACCACCTTTTGAAAAACAAAATTTTAGACTGTTGATGATTTTCTTTCCATATCGGACCAAAATGACATATACCTGGCTTTTTAAATGAATTGGCAGAGAGAGACTATTTTATGTTTCAAAATAGTTATGAGATTATTTTACTTTTAAGTATAATCTGTGCAAAATTACTACAGTTTCCCAATAACAATTAGCAACATAATTGTTTCTAGATAGAGTAAGTGCCATCGTTAATGTTATTTTTTATGCCATGCATCCAAATACCCTGTGAAGCCTACCATTAAATATCAATTCAGATACATAACTGGCAAATGCAATAAAATGAAATCACCAAAGTTCATTATTTTCTAACAGCACTATCAATGAATGTAATTCAGGTACATTTTGTAGTTTAGAAAAAAATTTCTAAATTTATAGTTTGTTAATTGTTTCCCCGTGATTCAAGTGTCCAAGTATATGCCATCTGACCTTTAACCATAGTTTTATAAAATTTAAACGTTCTTAATGATCTACATTACATATCAAAATTACATAATTTGTGTTTCAGTTAATGGTTTTTTATAATCCACTAAGTTAAAGACAAATGCAAATTTGTGTATGACACTTAATACTTTTGTGATAATATAAAATAATATTTAATATCAATTATTTTGCAACAAAAAATATTTTTGGGTAGCCCACATGTGCTAACTGCTTTGCTACATACTAACATAACAAAGAGTCTATCTCCAAAAATTTATAATCTAGTAATAAATGCACATAAGTAATTAAAAAATTATAGTGCATTCAATGTGTTTAAATTCTATGATAGAGAACTTTTAATATAAAAGTACTCAGGAAGGCATCTAATTCAGATTTGGTGATAAAGTATGTTGCCAGTTTTCCAATGTAATGCAACTTAAGCTGAAATGAGATATATGTGATAAGGCTGCTCATAAGTTTTCTCTGTGTCCTCCTGCTAGTCACTGTTCACAAATCTCATATCTTTCTTCTGTGCTTTTGTGAGTATTATACTTTCTCACTCTAGTCTCCATCACCTCAGGTTTAGAAATAGCTTTATGAATTGAGCCATTGATGTCTTAAAGAGCTTGTGCATAATTCATCTAAATATGCTTTTGATATTTTAATTAATCAAGATTTTGAGAATTACTGCAGCACATTTTAATTTTGAATGATAAAGAAAAAATGATGACTAAGAGTTAGAAAAAATGGACATGAAAGTACAGAAAAGTTTAGATAGAATTGACTATTCAAAACCCTAAAGGTAAATGAAATAATAAAATCAGTAAATTAAGGATGAAATGACAACCAGAATACAGTAATACTTGAAAGAAAGGTTGTGTGTGTGTGCATACAGGAAGAGCTTAAAAAGAATGAGGTAAGAAAACTCCATCATACATGTTCAGGAATTTCTCTTAAGAACATGTGGTGCATGTCTGTAATACGAGCAGTTCAGGAGGCTGAGGCAGGAGGATCACAAGTTCAAAGCCAGCCTCAGCAAAGGAGACCCTGTGAGACCAACTCAGTAAGACCCTGTCTCTAAATAAAATACAAAACAAGGACCAGGGACATGGCTCAGTGGCTAAGTGCCCTTGAGGTCAATCTTCAGTATCAAAAAAGAAAAAAAAAAAAAACAGTGAAAGTTGTTGAAAGATTTCAGTGTTGCTACTCAGATATTTTAGAAAGATCACTCTTTTTAAAGTGTAGCAGATGGTTTGAAAGTAGGGAAGACTGAAAAGAAAAGTTATCACATTGTCATAGAAAAAAATGCATAAACTCTATAGGACTTTCTGATAGCTTAACTGTACTGGAGTCAAGAGCACTTTCTAGGATGAAATAGGAAGCAGTGAAAGAATAGTAGGTTTTATGCAATGACAGCAGATCCTATTTTAAAGAAGTTGAGTTTGAGCAGTCTCAGTGACATCCAGCTCCCAAACATTTGAAGAGAGGGGCAGGAATCTCTGGGTGGAGATCTGACTTGGTGGCAGATATTAGCAGACCATAACATCATCTAGGGATAAAGAAAAAAGAGTAAAAATGGAAGAAAGTCTAATCTTGGAAAATAATATTAAATGAAGAAATATATCCACACAGAGTATCTCAGTAATTGTGAGTAGAGAGACAGAAGGATTATCAGGAGTTGTCATTCAGAGAAGACAAGCACAGTGATTTAAAAAGAAATATCCAATAAAAGTGATTTAAAAAGAAGTATCCAATAGTACTGAGAAGACAATTGAGCTAAGAATGTAGAAGCAATGTACAGAGTCCTCAATAAGAAAGTTACTCTGTGGAGATCAGTGACTCAAACCCTAGTCTCTGATTCCCTCATGGCTGTGTTTGCGCGGGGAGCTGACTATGCAAAAGTGCTGGTCAAGGTGTCCCAGTTGCTATGGTAACTCTGGCCAGAGGTGGCTACATGAAGGGTTAGGGCTCTGACAATCAGAATCCTGGATTCAGACACCAACTCCCAGTGGTAGAGAGTTCTGGGCATAACAGGATGACATTGATCTCTCCTAAGTTTCATTGTGTCTTTCAAACTGCCTGCTCTGTTAAAACTGTTTCACAAATAACCTTCTGATGACAAAAACCTATGTAATAAAAGTGCTGGGCTAGCTCTGGGGTTAGTCAAGCCTCACCAGGGCTTGGCTGAACCACCTGGCCCCACCTTTTTCTTTTTATGTGTGTGTGTGTGTGTGTGTGTGTGTGTGTGTGTGTGTGTGTTTTCATCCTCTTATCACCCCTCTGGTTTCTCATTTAATGGCCCAATCATGAGACCTCATCATTACTCCCAAACCTAGGGACATTTCAGTGGAACAGTAGAACAATAGATGCAGAAGTCAGATTGCTTTAAGTTGAAGCATTAGTAGGAAATAAAGATGTCAAGATAATGAAGTCTGTTTTGACAGTGGGATAAGGGAAAATTCACCAGAAATGTTGCAATGAAATAATATTTTTTAAATTAAAAAAATAAAGTAGACCTACCCAATTTCAGAGTGTTTAAAGTTTATAATTAAAAAAAACAGTATAAAAGGAAAGATGGACAATATTTAATAGCATTTGTGTATATGACAGTGGGAATGCAGGAGATTCAAGTACAAAGCCAATATTTTTCACTGTGATTAAAATTAGAAGAAAAGGAACATGTTCAATGATCTTAAGGTCTTCAGTTTTACATCACACACAGAAGGTTTTTCCATCTGTTTCCAAGGTTGGAAGTGAGGATAGGAGAAAAGAAGTTGCAATCTAAGGTGGAGAAAAGCAGAGAGATATTTTCTGTGGAGAAATTAATGGAGGAATATGCTGGATAGTGGATCACTGATCAGAATTAGGGGCCTAGTAACAATGGAGACCTGGGTATGTGGCAGCTCTTAGCTACACATATAGGGAAAACACAAACCACACTGCACACTGGAGCATAGGGTGATAAAAGTGGCATTGGATATTAAGTAGACTATTCATCTCATGTCCCAGCCTGGAGAATTTATAACTTCCATTTGAGAGTCCTTCAAACCTGCAGTGTCTTGGGAAAGCAGAAACAGGTCCTATTTATGACCTTTTGTCCACAGGTGAAACATGATAGAAATTCTGTTTAGGAGAACACATTGAAAAGAAATGATTTTATGGCATTGAAGGATAGACTCATGGAAGGTAAAGCAAAGGGAAGTCAGAGAAGCACATTATGGATTCATAACTCTCTTAGATATTGTGCAGGAATTTTAAATCCTAGGGTTTAACTTTATTTTTATTTTATTTATTTATTTTTGTCCTGGTAGATGAATATGACATTTAAATAAATCTTTGTGTTCTTTTCCTAGTGAAATGATATAAACAGTAAATATATATATATATACTCAAAGATCATGGATATATAAACAGAAGAAAATATTCAAAATAACAACTGGGCTTATTTCTGGTTAATTAAATTGCAGGAATATTTTATTTTCCTCCAAATATTTTTCTAATTCTTAAAAGGATATAATCATAATTATTAAATATTCTCTTTCTCTATTGTAATTCTCCCATTCTAGTCATTAGTCAAGGCACATCATTTTTTGATTTTGGTGCCAACTTTTCACATGCAAGTTCCCTTAAAACTATTATCATTCAATCTCTTCAGATGTAATGAAAACCAATTCATTAGTTTATTAGATTAGTTTTTCTTTGGTAGGAAACAGCTAAGGCATGGCTTTGGAAATTTTTGAGGACCACTAAATTTATATGTAGACATATATGTACATATATTTTAATTCAATAAAAACGATACATACATTTTATCATTTCAAGACACTTTATAGATTTGTGTATTGGTGATTTAGTTCTATTTTTTCCCCAAATACAAAAGATGTCCTTTGCTGCACAAGAAAGCAATAAAATATCCAAGAGAAACAAAGTGACCTGTACACAACACTCTTAACTGATTTATAACACTTTGGAAATCCCCAATCTCCCAGCTTTCCTTTGTTTTTATTACAGGTCAATTTTTAGCATTCACGCTATCACACCTTCTAGTGCCGCTTCTATCTGGCTGTGGCTTATGAGGGCTAAAAGTGAAGTGTCACCTGGGTATTCCTGATTCATAGCACAGTCACTAATTCAATTGGAATTTTTCTTCAAATTACAAGTGTTTCATGTTATAGCATTTTTATAAGTTCTTATAAAATTAAAGTGAATATTTTTGAGTTAAATTTTATATCACTGATCATTGGTAGCTGCATTACCTCATGACATTCCATATTTCAAGAAAAAAAATTAAAGAGGGAATAAAAATGTTATTTTTGGCTGATTAAAAATATTTCCTATTTTGATGTTTTTAAATAGGATCATTTAAAGTTTTCTATGGCAAGTCAATTTGAAAAATGTTCATTTTAAGAACCAAAGGGAAGCTTAATAAAGAATTTATCCAAAATTAAAAATTATAATTAAGTTAAGTTATGCAAAGCCTTCAATAAATCAATGACAGTTTTAGGTTGGGATGTATTTTTATTACTATTTTGCTAAATATTTATAGGAAAAAATGATTTGGGTCATTTGCAAGTTCTATATGCCATTAGTGATTATGGCCCAAGGGAGTAACACCAAGTTATTTAAATATTTTCCAAAGCCTATTCCAAAGTAGACCAGACATTAATCATCTGTTAGTCTTTTATAAACATGGAAGCAATTAAATAAAAATTGCCAAGTTTACATACAAGACATTATCAGGGGTAATCATATTATTAGAGAAAAAGTAGGGGAAGGCATATCTTGATGTTGGCTCAGTCTTGGATTCCTAGTGAGGGTACCATGATCCAATTATGGTTGGTGTAGTATATTAAAATAACTGGATTTTGGAGGTTCAAAATGATGTGCATGTCAGAGAGTTAAAGAATTTTAGAAAACATTTTAAAGTAAATATACTGATAAATTTTATATGCCATTTGAAAATAGATTTTGATGGTTTTTAATTCTCTTTTCATAGGAAATGAGCTAGTGGTTCATTTCCTATGGAAAGAGAAGAAAAACTTAAATTTACAACTTAAGCTCATTTGGCTTGGTTATAGTTTAAAAGCATAGGTTATAGCTATGTTCCACTGTAGTTTAAAAGCATAGGTTATAGCTATGTTCCACTGTGCAAAGTTAACTATAAAATCTTTTCATGCAGCAATTGAGAAAAAATTAAAAAAAAAACTAAATTGGAAGTTGAGTTGTTTAACAGCAGGATACACATTGGTCCTAAGCATGTTCCTGCAATCAGGTGGAAGGAAGCTATCTGAATGGTACCAACTCTGAGCCCTAAATTCTCACATTTTTGAGCTGTTGATTAACTGCTGTATCAGGAAAACTGAGCCAAATGTTTCACACATATCTCTTGTGTGTCTCTTAACTTCAGATATCATTGGAATGAATGAGAAAATTCATCTTTTTTATTGTTCTACACTTGACTGAAATATATTTTTTATGGTTTAAGGGCTTAGGAAAAACACCAGGGTAGAGGAAAGATAAACTTTTTCTAAGGAATTGGAGGGAAAGCCTTCTTATTAAATAGCTAATTCATGCAAACAAACAACTTTCAAAAATATCTGTTCTCTGTGAAATGCAGGTGGCTCTTCTTTATGAATATGGTTGCAAGCTGTACTTTTCTAAAGCTTCCTTTCCTGTCCCTTTGCAAAAACCCATGGAAACCCTTGAGTAAAGTTAAAAAAAAAAAAAAGAACACCAGACTGCAATGAGAGCTGTTATATATGCAAAGGTCTGACAAGATTTTTTTCTTTGTACCATAAAAATGGAACTTGTCTAGAAATACAACTTGCTCTACATTTTAAGTGGATAAGAATGTTTGTTAAGAAAGTAAATATGATCTGTGTATGGGGTGAAGGTGGGAGTTCATAACCCACTTGAATCAAAGTGTGGAATATGATATGTCAAGAAATTTGTAATGTTTTGAACAACCCACAATAAAAAATTAAAAATTAAAAAAAAAAGAAAGTAAATAGGCAGTAAGTTTATTAACATTTGAAACAATAATGCTGAGGTCAGAGGATCCAACAAAAGGTTGACACCTATTTCAGCACAATCTTTAACTTCATTTACTCACTTTTTTCCCAATTATTTGACCACCCTTGTATTCACCAAATCTCATTGAGTGTTTAGTATGATCAAAGCACTGTGAAAGACTCTGGAATATTGTTGTGAATTATGAAGACCTTCTACTTATTTTCATGAATCTTATGTCTGGTTTGACAATATATTTGAAAATATACAAGTATCATGAGTCTTATAAATTATAAAATTATGTAAGAACAACTGATATAGCCCATTGACTTATCTTTTTGACTATCCACTCAGAAAGCATAACTCGCAGGATGTAACATGAGCTATAAATAATCTGTATCATGAGTTGTAATTCCCATATATACATCAATGTAGGTGGAATAGAGAATAAGGACAAAAATAAAAAAAGAAAAAAAATACATGAGGTGCTTATAGATGTCAAAAATACACTGCAAAATATTCTTTAATAACAAAATTTAAATATGCAGTAAGTAGTTTGTGTACACTGTTGAAATTCTTAAAATTATACATTTGATGTGTGTTTTTTTTCCTGTATACACATTCCCAAAGGAAGGTTTTTTCTTATAAAAAGAAAAATTCTGCTACTGGGGCAGACTTGGCATCACAGAATACAAACCTAGTGAAAAAGATGGCAAAGTTGAGAATATAGCAAAATTGTATAAAGTGTAGAAAATAACAAGACAAAAAAAAGTGTACAGAGGAAAACTCACAAAGATATGCAGATGGAAAGTATTGAGTCCTGAAACCAGAAAGAAAAATGACCTAGAAATAAAAATAAAATCTAATATAAAAATAAAATCTAAAAAAAAACCTTTTCTTATAAGAAAGCTTTTCTAAGCTAGACAAATGCCTTTAACTTCAAATCATATTTCAGCATATTACTTCAGAAATATGGGTATGGATTTTTAAACCATGTATAGATTTTTAAAAAATTAAACTTAGTAGAGAAAAATAAAAAGAAAATCTAAAACCAGTCATCAAAACAACAAAGTGCACAAAAATAGAGGCAGATGATTCCAGATCAATATTAAAGTTTTCAAAGTATTCAAGTATATTGTAGTCAGTTGTACTACACTTTGTAAGACAACCAAAGCAGTTCTCAGATTTTGAAGAAAATATATTATTTAGACATTCTTTAAAAACTCCATCACAATGCACCAAAATCTATGAAAAATTGCTCTAAGAATATTAAGATTGGAAAATTTCTGCTAAAAGAGGATAATCAATGAGCAAGGAAGGCAACTAAAAAAGGTGAATAATTAAATAAATACATTTATCTCACAATTAAGATGATTTCTGATGCTAACTAATTGCTTTTTTTAAGAGTATAGATAAAAAAATCACAAGAAATTTAAAGATTGGACTAATTGTTCTTTCAAGTAGGAAAATTAAAGGGAAATGTAAGAATTAAAAACTAGGTAAATAAAAAGTTAATTTGCTAGTATTTTCCACACAAAAGATTGCAAACTATTTTCTTCATAATTATAACTATGGAAATATATCTCTAAACATAAATTAAAAAATGAATTCTAAGATAAAGTCTAGTTGGATTAAAAACAGAAAACATATCTACATTATTTCAAAATTATTTTTAAGACAGAAAAGTTTAAAAAGATAGGGAAAATGTTATGGTCCTAATTCTTTTTCATATAAAGCTTACTTTTGAGATTCTATGAAAATAAAAAAGTGAATATTTAATGACTTCTACAGAATCAGACTAAATGAAACAGCCTTGAAGGGTTTAATACTAAAGAGGTATATGATGAGAATTTTTGCTCAGCTAAAAAAAAAAAAGATAAAAATATTACTATCTGGCAAAAACCATAAGAAGAAGAGAAGCACAAACAATGGTCAATACAAAACAAATAAATTTTATACTCAAATTAATAGATATGAAATAAAATACAATTGTTAGATTTCTAAAGACCAACCAATAGATTTCTATTTGTAACAGCACATTTTAACACATTACCATTAGTTTTCCCTATATAAGAATACATAAATTTAAAACAGAGGATTTGCTCAACCTGATCAACCTACAGAAATGAATTCATATGTAAATCCTTATCCTTTATTCACATGTTTACATATCTACTTTTAGATTAAATGATCTATCAATAAAATTTGCTTTGTGTATTTAGTCAGAATAATATTCTCAATAAGTTTTTAAAAATATAGAAACAGTATAAGTTGATAACTAAAAGCATTTTTCAAAATATTCGTTCCATTCTCATAGAACAATATTTGAATTAATTAAAGCAGAATATTTCTTATTAACACATTAAAATAGCAAAAAGTGACATTTTAAGGAAACATCTGAATAATATAGATTAAAACATATGGACAATATCTAAGTCATCCTAAATTTTTCATTATCAGCATTGACAAATAGGCTAACCTGAATATTCAAGATAGGATTTTAATAGAGCTATGAACATAATAATCAATTTTAAATGATAGAAAGATAAAAGGCTGGCATTAGTACATCTAAGAGTTTATTTCTGAAGCCAAAAATTGATGATAGTTTTCTGGAAAATATAATCAGGAATAAAAGCAAAATGATCCCAATTCACATCCATTGGCAGCATTTCTGGTAATACTCATGCAAGAGACTTAAAGTGAAGAATTATCATCTCAGTTGTTATTTGAAACAAAAATTATGTACTTAATGTGAACAGAGATAATGTATCTTTGAAAGTAAATAGGATTAGTCCTGCATTTAGAAAGCAGGGATGTTGATGAAAAATAAAAGTAGAAAATTTTGTGCTCTTTTCTTGGTGGTTGTGAGTTTTATGGTTGCATTCAATATTTGGATAATGTATACATTTATACTAACAGAGACTTCAGAATTCTTTGCAAACATTACTTACCTAATTCTAGATGGTCTCCTGTTAACTTATATAATAACATTAAAATAAGCTTAAAAAAAAGAAGAAAAAAGGAACACACAGTGCATCTTGTCTTTAAATGTAACTTGCTGCATGTAAAATTCCTATTGTGTCAATAATTTTTATTTCCCCATTATAATTTCCCAATTTCTAGTTTTAACCTTCTTTCTTGCACAATTTAACTGTACCATTGCACCCATATGCATTATTTCAAGTTGTACATTGATGATTCAAGAATCATGGCCAGTTTAGGCCTGTAAAACTTAAGGGATTTAATATATTCTGTTGAAAGTCTAAATCAACCTAATTATGCTATGTCCAATGTACAAATGTGTCAAAATGTATCCTACTATTACGTATAATAATAATAATACACCAATAAAACCCATAAAATATGTCCTTTTTATTGTACTTCAAATAGAATCTAAAGCTAAGATTTTTTCAAAATCTGCCCTTTTTTCCAGTATTTGCTAATTTAGATAAGTGTGACTGTCCCTCACGTCTATCTTATGTGCAATTCTTGTTTTTCATCACCTAACAAATCTAATTAAATGTGTGATTGTATTTTAAAAACATTTCCTTTATAAGTTGATCTTTATTCCATATCCCCACTACAGTTGCCAAGAATCTCTTAAATGGGCTGAGGATGTAGCTCAGTTGTTACCACTCAGTAATCCATTCAAATGACTAATCTATCAAATGAATTAATCTACTATTCAGGTTATAGTTTTCAAGATATAATCATTTTAACTTTGAAAATTTCTGCATTTTCTATCACACAATCTTTCCAGGAGATGCCACATATCCACACTATAACATTCTGCTGCGGACATTCTGAAGTTTCTCCAGCCTGCATCACACTAGGCGGTAACTACAGGCAGGTGAGGGGCATGACTGGAGCAATTAGATAACTTGGGTATACCTTTGGGAATTATATTTTGTCCCTGGCTTCTTGCTCTCTCTTTGCTTCCTGGTTTCCATGAGCTAAGCAACTTTCATCTGTCATGCCCTTCTGCCATGATATTCCACCATCACTGGGACCCAAAGCAATCGAGTGGGTCAAAGGTGGACTCAACTTCTGAAACCATAAGCCCAAATAAACTTCCTCCTCTAAGTTGTTCATAGCTGGTATTTTGGTTACACTGATAAAAATCTGACTAACAGAAGAAAGAACTCTCCCCATCAGTTGTTTTCTTGGCTCTCTACTCTACAATTATCAGATGGCTTTTTTTTTTTTTTTCTGATACCATGTTCCCTCTCATCTTCATAACACTGAAGTTGCTATTGATTTTTCTGAAACTTACTCCTTCTCCTTGCTAGGTGTTTCTCCTGTATGCATTCTTCAAAGCTATATAAGTTGTAAGTATTTTCCTTAAAGCTCTGTTTGATTTCTTGGAAGAAAATTAAGTTATTTTACATGACATGTTTCATAAACCATCATACTTCCTCAATGACATGCTTCTCTGATGCTGTATTAAATATACATGAACTTGGGCTGCAGTTGTGGCTCAGTGGTAGAGCACTTGCCTAGCATGTGTGAGGCACTGGGTTCAAGCCTCAGCACCACATAAAGATAAATAAATAAAGGTATTGTCCAACTACAACTAAAAAAAAATTAGAAAAAATATACATGAACTTGCTTCTGTGTAATGTTTCACAACCAGAAGAATTGAGCCATACATATATATAAAATTTAAAAAATAATTTTTTTATCCTTATAGGGATAATTTTAAATAGAATACCAAATTTTGGAAAAAATAAAGCAGGCAAAGGGTATGAGTGAGAGACTTCCAATTAAAGTCTTGAGATAAATAAATGCAGCTACAATAAAAGAAATTTATTTGTAGACATGCATTGTTAGGAGGGCATTTGAAAAAATAGCTAAAGGTACATGCTTTAACATGGACCCATCATATGAAAAGCAAATATTCTATTTACATCCATTTCCTCTTTCTCCAGAGCTATACATTCAGCACAACATTTCCTGTCATACAACAATTGTGAAAAGCATACTACTCTAGTTCTTTTCTTTTTTTAAATGAGAAAATTCCCTGATGAAGTTGGTTTCATAGTGTTTTAATATTTCATTGTGAGTCTATTCCAACATAATTAAAATTGGCTTTTATTGTACTAAACTGAACATCTTTGCATGCATTTGCACTTATTCCCCCATCGAAAGGCCTTTAGAGAGAATTCTGGCCTCCCTTCTTTTAGTGTGTTTGAAATTTTAGTTTTATAAAAATATTGTTACATTTGGGCCTAAATTTGTTTTTGCTTGTTTTTTTTTTTGTAATTTAAAAATTAATACCTCAAATATAAAATGTTAACCATGAGATAGACATAATTGCTTTCTTTGGTTTCTAATTTTTTAAATTTAGGGAAAGTTATCAGGGATAGAGATCGGAAATACAGCAAGGCCAGAGAAATTTCATGAATGATTATCAGAATCTGAGTCTGATCCACTCTTTTTACCCAAATATTGATAAATGACATTTGAAGTATGTATTACAAGTTCTTAAACTTTTCAAACATGGATATCATCAGGAACACTTGTTAAAACACATGGTAGGTAGGTGCCTTACCCTGATTTTAAACTCATTAGGTTCAAAGTGGTACCTAGGTTTCTGAACAGTTCTTAGGTGATGCTCACTTTGCTGATCCACTTGGCAATACTCTGTCATAGAGAATCAATAAACTGTGGCATGAGTTGTGTGCATCTCTCAATTTTTATATGTATTGACTGCTAGATATGGAAAACCTGTACCCCATTTTTCACACAACAGTTACATTTTTTTCATATTTTGCCTTTTAAAGAACTTATCCTTGGTGGTACTTTCTTTTTCCTATATTAATTGGTCCGTTGAATATTCTTCTATTCTGTACTTGCAAATACTCCTTAGAAGATTTTTGTTTGTATTTTCACTCCAAAATGTGGTATGGTAGCATGGTGGTATCTTACATTTTTAGTATTTTTTGAATAACTTAGATCCACTGATATTTTAGTAAAATGTTTAAAAAGAAAAGTTTAAAGTATTGGACAATTGTAATATTTAGACAAAATACCTTTATTTTTATACCTAGACAATCTGTTTGGGTCTGGTATTGCATGAGCCTTACTCATTCTACGAAAGTCTCATGAGTGTTGATTGTTTTTGTATTTGATTCTAAAACATTATTTGAAAGTAACAATATATCTACAATATTTGGAAAAGTGGGAAAATATTACTATTCATATTTCTTGCAATAGGGAAGGATTGATACTAATAATGCATAAGAATACAAAGAAATAGAAATACATTATCTAATAACAAATCAGTAACAGATAAATATCGGGTCCAGGTAAGCTGGCAGACTACAAAGCTTTCTTTCTTCAGATGCTTCTTGACTGAGTTCACAGTATGTGTGTCTTCCAAGTTATTTTATCCAATGAATTGCATCCTGAAAAAGACCCAAAGTAATTGTGTGTGTGTGTGTGTGTGAGCGCACGTGTGTCTGTGTGTTATGTATCTAATAAGATGTTTCCTATTGTGAAATCAAAATGGAAAGATGTAAAGTGTAAAATAACAGAAATGTGTTCTGTTGTAGCAGCAAATCTGAAATAAACAAAACCTTTTATTTCTCAAAAAAAGCAAGATTATAGGGGTACTGAGAACATTCTGAATATGATTTTAATACGAAAGATATTTTTCCTGGTAAAACCTTATGTGGTTTACCAAATGCATAAGAGACAACAGAAAAAAACTGTAAAGAGAGAGCGGTTCACATCTTGGGGGCTCTGATTTAATCAGAAATAGCTCCTGATAGTTTAGTTACAAAGTTACTTCTGAGATGAATATGAACACATGGAGAAAATACATATATATATATATATGTATATATATATCTTTTATATAACATGAACTTGGAGTAAAGCTTTCAGGTTATTCAATTAATCATTGAACTGTCAAAAAGAAATTGCACTAGATACTTAATAAGGACAGCAAGGAAGACTTAATTCAAGACTACATAACAACAGGAGAGAGAAACTGTGCTCAACTTCACTGCAACAAAAGTACCAGGATTTTTAAATTCTGAGTGAGCTAAATGGAAAACACTGGGGGCGGGGGCGACAGGAGGGGTCTGGCCAAGGCACAGTGTGCATTAGTTGTCCTCATCCCTGCAAACCCATCTGTGCTCATACTCGGCTCATTCCTGCCTTCCCAGACACTGGAGCAGAGATGTCTTTTTTATGATTACATTTAAAGAGAATGATTCCAGTTATTTGAGAAAATTTTTCCTGGGTGTAGAATATTTATATCTCAAAGGAGCATAGAAAGAACTTCCCACTAAAAGATTTATAAAGTTAATGCTCCTGAAGAAAGAGATCAGGAACTTCTACTCTACAAGAAACCTTCTTAAATCTACTCAACCTGAGGGTACTGTTAAGGTCCTCTTTGTCTGTATACAATATGCTTACTTTGAATAACGTAAACTATAATACTAAAATATTAATGCTATCTGGAACAAAAAAAAATTTTTCTTTAGGATTCAAAACTTACTCTGGAATATATAAATTTTAGAATGTCCATTTTAAAATCCTGAACAAGTGTGAAGCAGCAGTGAGTAAATAATTGCAATAGAATGGTGTTGGGATATGTAGGTGAAGAATAATGATACTGAAGACGGTCTTATTTTATTTTTAAAATATCACGTGTTTGTTTTTGTAATCAATATGATCAAGATTGTATTCTAAGAAATCTGGAATTATAATTCATAATGTATATAAAGTTTAGCAAATAATACACTTGTGAAAATGGGAAAATTTAAATAACAATGATGTTAATGATCACCATTTCTAAGTTTTTTTTAAAGAGATATTAACCAGGTTTTTAGTAACATCAATTGTATAGACTTATAACCCTAATTGGTTTTATGTATTTCCACTAAATCAGAAATATGTTCGTATGAACAATAAAAAAAGAAACAACAACAAGAAAAACCTTTCTATCTACATTTAGTATTTGAATTTCTGCTGGTGAGAGCATGCATGTGTTTCCCTTAAAGGATATCATGACTATTTTCAAATAATTTGCCTGTCTATTTTGAAATTATCCAAACTAAAAAGAATAATGTTGTACAGAAACTTAGAATAAGATCACAGAACTGCATAATTTTGAAATAAAACTTCAGCACCATCTTGATATTTAATATCTATTAGGTTATACATAAAACCAAAAGCTAAAACAAAATAAAAAATGCAACCAAGCAAAAGCACAGACACAAATTATAGAAACTTTATTTAAATTTTTCTGAGAAAAAGACATTAACTTTCCAAGTTCACTACTGTTCTTCCTGGGGGAACTTGAGATTTATTGTCTATCAGAATAAAATCAGTCTGTGCTTTGAAAATGGTCCAAATCATCTGGCTGTAGCATTTTCTAGGTTCTTCTGGAAAAGAGTGAATTGAAGACATCAAAGGTCATTGGAGTAAATGACAATAATAGCTATATGATAATACTGATAATGAGGCATATAATGAACTGGACTTCATTTTGGAGATCCTCAGTGACCAAAAAAGAGAATTGCAAATGAAGTGGAAATTTAGAGAAGATTAGTCAGGGGCAAAGAGAAAAGTCTATTTTAAAAGGTAAAATTTCAGGTTGGTTGCAATTAAATATAATGAGAATCTACCGTTAAGTGAAAATCCATTAAATGACAGAAATAATTTAAATAATGAGAAATTCTATGAGACGAGACAGCAAAGTCCATATATCCAGGATACATGTTGTATCCTGACTGCAATGTCAGAAAATAACAAGGAATCTATTCCAACTATGGTCCATTTTGATTAATTTCACCAATGTAATATGTCCAATAATGCAAGGAAGTTTTATTTGACTCGACCAAATTTATTGTTAGAAGTTTGTTGAATTATCATTGCACAAGTTGTAAGTATACTTTTTTAATTTAAAATAAGTTTGTGACTAATTTCCTGAACTTCAATAGGTTATATTTTTCAGCTTAGTGTACAGAATTGTATTAAGGTATATAATGATGAACATTGGTCTATTACCTCTCCATCCATCTATCTACCTGATGATTTATTTGATATGTCAACTTGGCTGGGGTAAAGGATGTAGATGGTAGAGCATTTTTGGTATGATGCAATGTTGCTGGATGAGACTGCCTTTTTATTTATTTATTTATGGTACAAGGGGATTTTACTCAGGGGCACTCAATCACTGAGCCACATCCCCAGGCATAGTTTGCATTTTATTCAGAGACAGGGTCTCATTGAGTTGCTTAGTGCTTCACTTTTGCTGAGGCTGCCTTTGAACTCGTGATCCTCCTGCCTGAGGCTCCAGAGCTGCTGGAATTATACAGGCATGCGCCATCACACCCAGCACTACTGCAATTTTTATGTTTTCACTGAGAGAAGGTGATCACACTCACCAATGTGAATGGTCATCTCCCAATCCCTTGAGGACCCCCCCAAAAAAAACACAAAGTAGAGGGCAGGCAAATATACTCTGTTTCCTGGAGCTGGAGCTGGCACAACTGTCTTCTTCTCCCTGAGATGTTGGTTCTTTTGGTTTCAGGCTCTTCAGGCTATGAGGTTTATATCAGTAGCACCCCTCCACCTCAACCTTTTCTCTAGTTCTAAAAGCAGAAACAGGCACAGGCTAAACTACATCCCCATCTCCTTTCCTGATTCTCTTGTTTGCAGATGCAAATGGAAGGAATTCTCAACCCCAATAATTTCATGAATCAATTCCCATTTTATTTGTTCTGTTTCTCTGGGGAACCCTGGCTAGTTCTATCTATCATCCATCTATCTGTCTATCTACTTATCTATCTTCTATCTATTTAAGCTATACATAAAATAATCCCTAGAAATAGAAAAATAATGAGTGATTCATCTGTGTATTTTATTGTTGTTCTTATAGAACCCCCTTTTATCATATAAGCATCTCTGAGAAAGCCACTCTCCCACTGACAGTGTTGTTTTTGGTTGTTAAGATAGAGACCTAGTTCTGTCAGTTTCCATCCCTGTGAACTTCAGCAGACCTGTTTTCCTTTCTAAACTTCAACTTTCTCACTGGTTAAGTGGGAATAGCAGTGTAATTTTCCTTAGTCTTTGATAGGAAGAATTAATATTGTCAAAATGACCATACTACCAAAAGCACTATATAGATTTTAAACAATTCCAATCAAAATCCCAATGACATTCCTCATAGAAATAGAAAAAGAAGTCATGAAATTAATCTGGAAAAATGAGACCCAGAATAGCTAAAGCAGTCCTTAGCAAGAAGAGTAAAGCTGGTGACATCACAATACCAGACCTTAAACTATACTGCAGAGCAATAGTAACAAAAACAGCATGGTATTGGCATCAAAATAGACATGTAGACCAATGGTACAGAATAGAGGACACAGAGACAAACCCACATAAATACAGTTATCTCATATTAGACAAAGGTGCCAAAAACATATATTGGAGAAAGGATAGCCTCTTCAACAAATGGCGCTGGGAAAACTGGAAATCCACATGTAGCACAATGAAATTCAGCCTCTCTCACCATGCGTAAAACTCAATGTAAAGTGGATCAAAAACTTAGAAATTAAACCAGAAACACTGTGCCTAATAGAATAAAAAGTAGGCCCAAATTTTTATCATATTGGATTAAGCCCTGACTTCCTTAATAAGACTTCTATAGCACAAGAAATAAAGTCATGGATCAATAAATATGATAGATTCGAACTGAAAATATTCTTCTCAGCAAAAGAAAAAAAATCAGTGAGGTGAATAGAAAGCACACAGAATGGGAGCAAATTTTTACCACACTCACATCATATAGGGCACTAATCTCTAGGATATATAAGAAACTCAAAAATCTTAACTCAAAAGAACAAATAACCCAATCAATAAATGGGCTAAGGAGCTGAACAGACACTTCTCAGAAGATGATATATGATCAATTAACAAATATATGAAAAAATGTTCAGAAGATTGTTCTTAAAAGTAGGTGAGTATATTAAGATTAGGACAATTAGAGGAATCAGAGTTTGAGGTGGACCATTTATGGAAACTTGTGAGGTTCAGTAAAATATATAACTGGAAGCAACTTTCAAAACATTCTAGACCTTTCCATCATTTACAAATAAGGAAATTAAAGAACATAAATTATAAGGATTTTTCAAAGTAATATTGCATGTTAAAAGCTATGGAAGTACTGGAATTTATTCTTCCTAATTCTACATCAGTGTTTGAAATAAATTTCTTTAATTATTTCACTAAGTAAATGGCATTAATTACATGATGTGAATAATAAATTACCCTACCACGTGTTTTAGGAAAGCAATTTTGTTCCCACTCCTGGAATTTTAAACATCTTTACTGAGAATCATGTGTACATTTCTGGTTCTTTGGGTATGTAATGTGTCATTTTTTTATATTTTGAAAAACATCAATAAAATTTGAAAATAATTTTAAAAACCTGTGATTGCTATTAGGTCATAGTTTTACAACCAATTTTTTTAGGGAAAAACATACATATATTTATTTCCCTGTATACTGAAAAATATTAAAATTATTCATAATCCCCAGAATCTAAACAAAAATATATAGATTAATCTATCTTAATATCCTGAAAATGCTCAGATACACCCCCCATACACAATTATAATCTTTTGACCATTATTTGATTACCAAACTTAATAGGTTGTGCTCAAAAGACAGCATATTATAAAGTGGGTGTTGGGTAAGTACTACAGCTTTTCAGACTTTTTTTTCTCATATATATTCCTTTCTCTTTTCTGATAGTCCTAGGACAATTCAAAAATCTAAACATATTTTTGAATTGTTAATGTGACATATTCAGTGCTATATTCCTCTTTAATACCAGGAGAAATTTTTTCAATCATGGAGTGCTGAATTATGTGGGATGTTTCAAATATATGCATCTGGTAGATATTTATCTTCTGTTTATGGACATAATTTTCTTGTGCAAACAGAAACACATGAACACTTGTGTGTAATATACAAAAATAAAAGTATCTAGTTTTCATTGTGCATTTATTTAAAATTTCTGATATTCTTTACCTGTACATATAATAATTAAATACCAATTACCTAATTTAAAGGAAATTAATTTTTATATGTTGTGTTTTAGAGGTTTTATTTATTAACATTTAATTTTTAACAATTAAAACTCGTTATTTATAGCATATGCATTGTGCAAAAAGTAAACTAGTGCCAAATACAAGAAAATGAAAACAATTATTTCACTTATGAGTTAGTAACTCTTACTACATTATTATATTTTTCTTGGCTCACATTGTGTTTCCTTTTAACATTTTTAGCAACATATTCATATACATTTTCCAGGTGAAATAGCTAGAGATATTACAAATGTAGATAATCTAAACAATCTTATTCAATGGCAAGCATTAATTTCACTTAGTGAAACACAGTTCTTGTATTTAGTCATTCAGAATGAAGAGGGATATGGGTACAATGGCACACACCTGTAATCCCAGCAGCTTGGGAGATTGAGGCAAGAGTATGACAATTTCAAAGCCAGCCTCAGCAGCTGTGAGGCACTAAGCAAATCAGTGAGACCATGTCTCTAAATAAGATACAAAATAGGGCTGGGATGTTACTTAGTGATTAAGCACCCCTGGGTTCAATCTCAGGTAACCACCCCACCCCCTGCCCGATAAAAAACAAAATGAAGAGGTAATTAGTAATAAGATTCTCAACATTGAAGAAATCAATGGGGATCTGAAAAGGTAAAGAGACAAATTTTGAAGGGGAAAAATTGCCTGAGCAGTCAAGAGACACATTCTCTGCATACAGAGGTGAGAGTTAAGAAAAACCAGTTGCACAGTTGAGCTGATTACTTGAAACCTTATTAGAATATCAATTTCTATATGCATTCTTCCTGAGCCCTAATTATTGAAAATGTCAGCAATAATTTATTTAGAACACTCATCTCCTGTAATGTAGACTTGTGGCCTGAGTATGGACAATAATTTCTTTTGAATAACAACTCTTTAGTGTAGTTAAAATAAAATCCATTTTACAGATTAATCAGTGTTAAGGGAAACAAATGTCATCAATTCTTATATCAATTATAAAAACACTGCTTAATATTTTCACAATGTAAAAAATAAATAATTGAAGAGGAATGTTTTAATCTACTATTTTATGCACTTTTTTCAAAATATAAGTTCTATAATGATTAATAAATGTATATTTTGGTATTATCTTTAGTTATGTGAAAATATGCCTTTTCACATACATGTAATGTACATATTAGCAAGAGTTTATGTTGTCAAACTGGTGGGCAAAAATGAAATAGCGAGAAACACTGACTAATAGTGAAAAGGTATTTCTGATTTACTGAATAAATCTTACTCATTTTCCCTAAAACATCAAGTTCTTCACACTTCAAGTGGTCTTCTTTAATTATTTGTTTATTAGCTTTATATTTATAAGTAGATCTTTTGGGTCAAAGGGAGGGTAGTAGAAGATCACTTGAGAACACACAAAAGTCATATTGAATAAGGTATTTAAGAACTCAGATGTGAGCCAAATGTGGTGGGGCACACCTGTAATCCCAGTGGTTCTGGAGCCTGAGACAGGAGGATCACTAGTTCAAAGCCAGCCCCAGCAAAAGCAAGGCCCTGAGCAACTCAGTGAGACCCTGTCTCTAAATAAAATACAAAATACGGCTGGGGATGTTGTTCATTGGTCATATGCCCTTGAGTTCAATCCCCAGTATCTCCCCCATCAAAAAAAAAGATGGCTTACATGTAAAGAGAATGAAACTGACATCTGACTTCTCAGCTGTGATGCAGGTTGCCAGAAACCAATGTCTCCAAAGAGCTGAAACAAAATTGTTTAGCCCTTAAAGTTCCATGCTCAGATTTTCATTCCAACAAAGGAATAAAGGGAAATGTCTTTTGACCACATTTTCCTGGGTGGGTCAGTTTTAAATCTTAATGAATATATCTCCCATACTCTTGTTGATTATTCAGAGTTTTGCATAAATTTCAAAAGGAAAGTGTTGATTTCTGTGATGAATCAGCAAGGGGCAGTAGGTATCATTGAAAAATGATTGGAAGGTTGAACAAAGTGTCATTTCCTAGGTGTTTCTTCGTAAACTCTTAAGGAAAAAAAAAGTATTTACAAAATTTCATTGTCAGTATTTTAGACATTTTGTTTCGCAATGAGCTGATGTAAAAAACTATTATTTCAATTTTTCCAGAGAGCACAAGTTGAGTGTGTTTGTTTTCAATGGAAGAAATTTAATTCATGTAAGTACATGTATTCTATGATTAGCAATTTGGGACATGAAGAATAACTATTTGGATTTAAGTGAATCTTTGTCTTGATTGGAATAGCTTGACATTTTATATGGGTGGCAATCTCACCCTATTCCCCCTCCATTATGGATATTTAACTATGGATTTTAATAATGCTATGAATTCAATGAAAACCTTTGAATACAGGCTACTGTACAGTCAAGGTTTTCTAAAATAAGACACTAAAGCATTAAAAATAGTGTGATGTCTTTTAGTTTTTTAAAAAATGTTTCCATGAAGGCATTTTTCTTCACTTTGCTTTGTTTTCTGAAGTCCATTTAAAATATAGCCCTATGAAAATCTCCTCACCACAGTGGTAACTATGTGATAATGGTAGCTGATTATGTGATAGAGCTGCACAATAATAATTTGCAATCTGTCATGTGTGAAATTTTGCAGTGAAGTAGATAAACCCAGGCTGGTGAAGTGTGCTCTATATCATTGCATTGGAAGTAATAGCACAGATTGTATAACAGTATATAAGAAAAACACTGTGTTTCTTCTATGATTAGAAATTTGATTACTGTAAATTATCATTCTGCCAAATGCTTTAAAATTTTTTAAAATAAGTTTAACTAGGACATTATACATTAATTAAAACGATTCACCAAAATTACAGAGAATTCATTAGAAAGAAAAAATTTCTCTTCATTTCTTGTTATGTTTTATAAGCACAAAAAGATTTAAATAAATATCATGTTCAGTTCCACACATTATGCTATTGCTTTTATTCTATAGAAAATATAAAAAAAAAAAAGATGATGAAGGAAGTTTACAAATGAGACCTGGACATAAAACATGCTGAATAACATTATCATGATTCCTAATGCAACTAAAAAATTCCAATTGTTCAGCAGAATGAACCTCATGTAAAATTGAAACCTTTTTCATGATTGTTGTGATAATGAAAAGCTCACAGGTATATTTGTGTCATGGACCCAAATTACACCTTGGACACACAACCTGTAATGAGTTATCATCAAAACCTGTTAATTACTCTTGTTAAGAAATTCCCAAGATGCTCACACAAAAAAGGAATTCATGTGTGTGTATGTGTGTGTTAATTTTATTCATGTTAAATATGTTTGACACTTAACTTTAATAAAATATGAAATACAAAATCTAAGGAATTGTTTTGGCAAGATGGTTTAATAAATTGAAAAAATGGGTGAAATGATGTGGAATATTATGGAGTGAAAGGAAGTTTTGTAATAATTGAGTTAGTTAAAAAAGGACCACATGAAAAGAATTTGCTTGCCTGTTTTTATAGCAATTATAAGAAAACAGGCTATGACACCAAGATAAAAGAGATGACCCAGTCCAGATGATATAAGGCATACAGAGGAAAATCAAATGTTGGTTAACAGATTACTTTTTCAAATGAAAACTCCTTTCCAATCCTGGATTTTAGGTGTCACTAATATTTCTAAATTGGGGGGAAAGTCAATTATACTGTAGCTAACACAGAAACTTAATCAGTAATAATAGCAATCATGATAATATAATAACTAAAATTTATTGAATTAAAATTAAGTGCCATGAACATTAAAAAATATTTTCATGTATTATTTTATTATAAGCTCATAATAAACCCAAGAGGCTGATGATTTTGTGACCATTTGATAGATGTAAATATTGAGTTTGAGCATTTGAAATTCACATTGTTTTTTCTGACTGCCAGTAAAATGAGGAGCTGAGATTCCAATCTTAGAAATCAGAATTTTAAAAATGTAGACTTTAATAATACTTATTGAGAACTCTTTTGGCTACTTACATTCTAATTTTTTGTTGCTAGTTAGTATTTTGGATATTAATGTGTCATGAAACAACTTTCAAGTTTATGTTACTAATGGTCAAAACTCAAACTCAGCTAACACTAAAATTGTTTATTTTTATAAATTAGTATAAACAGTCCATTTGGCCATTAAAACTTTGTTTGGAGGATTTCAATATGTCCATTCTGATGATGATGAGTGAAATGATCATAATATTTTGCTAAACATCAAAATACACAGGATCACATGAAACCTGAAAATATTTTAGTTGTGCTTACTATTCCTGTGAGGAAGAAGATAAAAATAGCTTAAATGAATAAAATTTATATAATAGTATTCAAAAATATTATACTTCACAATTATTCTACAATCTCTAATTTCTGGAGTTGTATTTGTACATTTCTCTGATTTCCTTCTTTTCACTTTCTACATTATATTTATTCATTTTCCTTTTATCTCATAATGTAGTCATTTATTTAAAATTAAAGTTTGTACTCAAACTGTTCATCAAAATGTGTGGAATGGTAATAAAAGGGATAATATACATTGAACAAATGTTATAAGTTCGAATATGCTAATTATTTTATATCCAGAGCTTCACTTAATCATTACAACAGCATGAAATTCTAATAAAGAAATAAATTTTAGGTTCACAAGATCCTAATTGGTGAGGTTAGAATCACCTCTGCTAATTCCTGAGATTGCTGGGTGGAGAGCAAGTGTGTATACAAATACACACATAAATCATGTATGAATGAACTGTTAATTTCATTTACTCTTAATTTCATTTTATGTTGTGTGAGGATTAATTTTTCAAATACATGTTTTAAAAGTATTTTTCCACAACTTTCTAATTATCACAAATATGTTTTTTTTTTTATATTTTGGAATTATTTCTCACTAACTGCATTTATTTCCAGAACAGAAGCAATTAAATGACCTATTTTGAAGTTTATATGTCATTGGTTAAGATAGGAGAAAATTACTGAACATTTGATTAACTGAAGAGATTTTAGGATCATGGCCACATGACAGCCCAGTATGTTGGTACATATTTATAATCCTGATTACTCAGGAAGGTGAGGAAAGAGGATGGTAAATTTTGAGGACAGCCTCAGCAACATACCAAGACCTTCTCTCTAAACACAAAACAAAACAATGACAATAACAAACAACACCTTGTAGGAACATGTTTGACAAATTCTCCTCCAGAACTCATATCCTCATCTTCTTATTTGCTGTGTATGTGTGTTTATTGTATTAATGATGATCAAATAGTCAATGTAGTGAGATGATTACATTTTTCATTGCTTTAGTTTTTGGTGAATAAAGAACTACATGATGAGCTTGTTACTATATCTATCAAGGACACCTTGATTCTTTCATGTGCTTTGAATCAGTTATGTGGGATGGTAAGCACTTCCATAAAGTAGATAAATTGTCTGGGCTATAAAATGTGACATTAAGCATAACCATAGGTAGGATATCTGACATGGTAAGATTTGCCATGTTCTGATCATTATATTTACAAGCAAAGAAAGGTGGTAGAACTTAGGTAAATGGAATATTCATTACTTTCATTTAAAAAATAATTTCAATCCTTCATCAAAGCAAAGTAAAATTAGGTTTTAAAATATCATCAAGATTCTGGCATGATAGTTATGCTTTATTAATGGATTCATGAAAACAATAAAAATCCTTTCTATAGATTCTATGGTTTAGACATATTAATTATATGAAATTGAAACATTAGTAACTTACATGTGTATAAAATGGAATATAATGTGAATATTTCTTTTTTATTATTTTTATTTGTTTTCTTTAGATATACATAACAGTAGATCATATTTTGATATATTATTTTAATTTGGAATTATAATAAGTATTCTGTTGTTGTGTTGTTTGTTGTTACCTATTATATATCAGGTCTATTATTGTGCAATAGCCACTGTGAAACAAAGCAAAATTTAGAAGTACCATTTTGATTCTGAGAGACCCTAGAGAGATGTAGATTAATAAAGCATATCGATAGTTAGTTTTGAACGTACCATAAAGTGACCTTATCAAGCAATTTATATATAAATAAAGTTTTTAAATTAGTTGAAATAAAAAAAAAAACATTGGGCAAATCATATCATATAATGAAATAAAAAAATAAATAACATCACAAATGATTATCTTATCCTTAACATAAATCAGGGAGAATTATAAAGAATATTTTTATTTAATTCATAATAGTGCCATGGTTCTTTTCATAGTTTTGAAAATGGAGACAAAGAGAGATAAAATAAGTTATATAAGGTGGTTTCCAACAAAATACCTAAGGTTAGAATTAGGCGTCTGGTCATGAGTGTAAGCCTTTAATTGCTATGCTAAACCACCTCTTGTATTTTGCTGTTATTCAAACACTAAGACATTTTAGTCCTCACCAATTTCTATTATCAACAGGTTCATGTTCATGTGCATTATCACTTAGGATGCAGTATTTGCCCTTAACATTGAGACTTAGGAAAATACTTTAAATTTTTTCTTTTAAAATTTCTTTCATCTTTACTTTTTTTTGTTTTACGTTCAATAACGTAAAATAAAAATATTATTTAATGAGATTCAAAATCACTTCAATTGGACAAGGCAAATTAATAACATAGCACAAGATAGAATCCATAGTTTTCAGGATTACACTTCTTTAAGTGACTTACCCTGGGTATCAAAGAAATTGTTATTGAGGTAATGACAGTGGTTTAGATTCAAAATTGTTGTTGAAATTAATGCTTGAATGAAATCCCTGGAGACTGCAAAATATGAATTTTTTATATTCTTCTGAGCAAATAGAAAATAAAATATCTCACATCCTACTAATAGAAAAAAAATCAGGACTTAGTTTTGCCACCTGACATGACCTACATGGGCATTAATTCAGGTTCCAGGACCAGGAGGTGAGGGAATGGAGAAAAGACAAACAGACACAAGAATAAAGAAAAAGCTAGCTCTTGGTGGTTAACTACAACCTGGTAGGGAGGTAGTGACACACAACGAGCTCAGCAAGGGTATAACATCAAAAGCATTTATTGTGAGAAACTTTCTTCAAAGCAAGCAGAACCAAGGTCCTGAGTATGAACAGCACAATTTTGATTATTAGCTTGAACCCATAACTTTCTACCCCCAAGCAGCTGGCACCTGAACCTCAAGGTAAAGAAATGAATAGCTCCATGGCTGGCACAGAACCTCCTATTGAACAGGACATCACCTTAGCAACTGGGAAGTCTCAAATCAACACCTTCACACCAAGAGTTCCCAAAAGAAGCATCGCCTCTGTCACAGGACAGTTCAAGACCCATAATTCAGTCACCACTTCGGGCAGTCACCATCCAGTCTACTGATATTTATTTATCATCCATAGTATTATTACTCAAAAAATAATAAAATTCTGTGATTTACAGAAACATGGATGAAATTGGAGTATATTATGTTAAATTAAATTAGGCGGCCAAGAGAAAGAGAAATACTGCATGTTCTCTCTCATACATGGATGCTAAGACAGTTGATAGTGGTTATGATACTCACTAGAGGGGGGGGGGGAGGACAAAGGGAGATTGTAGGAAGGTAAAATGTTAGACAGAAGGAATGTGTTCCAATGCTCTATAACATAGCAGTGACTACAACTCACAACCATTTTTATTTTACAAATAATTAGAAGAGAGGAGTTCAAAGTCTCCTAATACACACACACAGAGATGATAAATATTAAGGAAAAGGAAATGCTATTCACTCTGGCTTAATCATTATTCTTTGTATACATGTATTGAATCATCACGCTGCACCTGTAAATATGTACAATTATTATGTGCCAATAAATAAATAGAAATTAGAGAATGGATAAACATATTAAAATAAAAAGTAATGGTGAATAAAAACTAATTATAGATAAAGATTTTAAATGTAAAATATGAACAACAATGTTAATGCATTTGATGTCTTTGTGTGCTTTCTATGTAAGCCACTGTGTTATAGTAGTTAAAGACAAGAAAATACTTGGTTAACTGTCAGTTTTATAAGTGAAAACTTACCTTACTTAACTTTTATGCCTTAATTTCTTCACCTGTTGTTTGGGTTAATTCTAGGATCTTTCTCAAAGCACTGCTCTGAATAGTACCTAATGACCACTATTTCCTTCTCTATTTCTATGAAATCAACTATTTTAGCATCCAGATGAGAGTAAGAATGTGTGCTATTTATCTTTCACCTGGCTTATTTCACCTAATATGATTTCTTCCAGTTTCATCCATATTGCCATATACATACAGAAACACACACACACACACACACACACACACACACACGGTCGGGCAACTAGTGTGAATATAAGTGTTGACATTTACTATGTGTGAAAGATGATGGAGAGATGATAGAGTATAGTATTTAAAAGCCAACTACTAAAGCCATCCTTTCCTGGGTCTTCCATTTACTAGTCAAATAACTTTAATTAAGTAAACTGAAGCTTTCTTTATACCAGTATTTTTTATCTTTCAGTTCAGTATAATGATTGACTTGAATTAGTGTTTTGTAAGAACCTCACAAAGACTGGTAATTCTTCTGTGATTCATACATACAAGCCTGCAAGCAAAGGTAAATTAAAATGTATTTGTAAGGAACCCTGGTTAATAAATAAGTTTGCCCATTTATAAAATATTTGTAAATATTTGCATTGAAGTGTTTGTGTGTATTTGTGTGTGTGTGTGTGAGTGTGTGTGATGCTGAGTTCAATCCAGATCCTTGAGCATGCTAGGCAAACAGTTTCCTACTGAGTTACATCCCAGCCTTGAATTCTTTTAAAATCATATATGTAAATCTTTAAAAAATTTCTCTTAACACATAAAAGTTTATTTCAGTTCTAGATTTGCTTTTTAAACATCCTTTTCCCTATCACGTACCAATAGATGCCTGTTTCAATGGAAAATAAATCACAATGTCACATAACACTGCATAAAATTAAACCTGAAAAAATTCCAAGGAGCACAGTACGTGTGTAAATTTGTGTCTGACGGGATAGGGATCAGGATTGGGTTTAGTGATCAAAGGGGACTTTAAATCTCCACAAAGAGAATAATAAATAATCTAATCTATAAAATTTAACTAGTGGTTTATAGATAATTTAGTATATGTAATATCATCTTAGAAATGGGTGTTTTATAGCCCATTTGATTGCCCTCTAATGCTCTAGCCTTGCCCAACTACTGAACATTCAATATTCTTATCAGATAGCATTTCATTCCTTCACAAACTAGCTGGAGAGAGCTCATTTTTTATGATGTAGCTGAAATTCTATTTATTTCTACTTAATTTTAAGTAAGTTTTCATCTATATCAAATATGTATCTGTAAGTTTGGACTCCTTATCATTAAGCAGTTATAAGTAATTGCTAGGTGTGTGTGTGTGTGTGTGTGTGTGTGTGTGTGTGTGTGTATGCTAGGTATGTTATACATACTTATATTTTTGATATATATATATATATATATATATATATATATATATATATATATCTCACATATATTAAGCAATCAGCAGTCATCTATCATTTGTAAAAACTATGGTAAGGTACTAAATGGATGACCAAAATAAAAGGTAGTGTCTTTGTCTACAAAGACCCAGAGAAAATAAGTAAGGACCAATTAAAATACAAAGATTGAGACACTGATTGTAAGGGTAATAGAATATAAGAGCTCATGGCAGGCTGAAACTCAGTGGAAAGGGTCAAGAGTGAATTCTCAGAGAAAAGAAAGAAATTGAAAAGCATAAGACCTCTTGTGTTTGAAAGAAATCCAGACAAAAGTAATCCACATGATCTTATAATTCTTGAGGTGACTTGTAAAATTAGACACTAGGAGATGACCTGAGTAAGCCTTGAAGAAATCATTGGGGATCTGAAAAGGGAAAGAGACAAATTTGGCAGGGAAAAATTGAGCAGTCAAGATATAAATTCTCTGCATAGGTACAGAGGTGAGAGTTAAGAAAAAAATAGCTGCATAGTCGAAACTGTTTCAAAAGTTTTAACCTATAGAAATAGCAAAGAGACATATTTATAGGTACAAAATTGCATTTAACAACAAAAATTTATTTTTGAAAGCAATATGAATGTGTATACAATGAAAGTACAAATGCCTTTTAGAAGCACAGTAAAAGTTGCAAAAGGGAAGACACACATATGTTATTCACTTGTTAAGAAGTTACAATCAAGATTGGGGTTAAATAAAAATGCTTAAGTGTTACTTGTTTAATAGTGCCAGTAATAACATCATCCATTTATATACAATTGCATACATTTTTATTGAACACTTTCTATTATTTCATACTTAGCATGATTTAATAACCATGGGAAAATGGGATAGTGTTAAGCATTAGATTTTTCTTCATAAATGTTTGAGTGGGGAGAAACTTTGATATAAATAAAGTTAACACTGAGATGTTTGTATTTAAACCTGATATATATATATGATATATGATATATATATATATATATATATATATATATATATATATATATATATATATATATATATATATCATATATAAAGTAGTCTTCTACATGGTATATTATATGCACATTATGTATGAATTTTTAATTCAATCAAAAATTACTTTTGTTTTCTTAACCTGTTAATTTGTTTTTAAAAGATTCAGTAGTCTTTAAACCTTTTTCACAATTGTATCAATTAACTTTCAACCCAAATGTTATGTCATCTGGGCCAACCAAAATATATGCTGGCTGGTACAGATGAGCAGAGTTTAGAACATTTGAGGTAAGGAGAAGTTTGAACTTTTCATTGCCATTCTACCTTAGAGTACTCATTCTTTAAAAACAGTACCCTGACCACCTTCCACACAACATGCAATCTCTTCTCCACATTGTGGCTGGAATCTTAGAAGAAAACAAAAGACATCTAGCTAAGGAGAAAGAGGAGGAAAAAGAAAAGGAAAAATAAGAGGAAAGGATCAGGATTTGGATGGATTAGTAAATGAACTAGTTTTAAGTTTTTAGCTTTCCATTGGTGTCATCTAAAGAAATTTTTAGTGAGGGAAAGTTTGAGTTCAACTTGCATTTTGAACTCTTCATCCAATTAGGGAATTTAAATAATGTGATAGTCCTAATTTCTTTTCTCATTTTTCCATCTAAAACATCTCTCAAATAAGCAATCTTGTTAACATCCAAAATTCTTCAAAGCAGTCCCTTTAAATCCTAATTGTTCCTGGTGGAATTGTGCCAGTTTAAAGGATCCAGTTCTTTAACTAGAACAAGGAACAGAAGGAAGCAGGTATTTTTGCCGAGGGCAGGATTAGTTTTAGACTGCGAAAACCCAGTAAGAAGGATACAAAGGACAATGCCTGTGCCCACTTGTATCTCTGCATTTTGGTAAAGATCAGCCTTTACCAATACAAGATGAGCCAAAGCGCCCAACTGTAGACAACAACATTAACTATGGACCTCACACTTTGTGCCTCTCATAAGACTTTTAAAAAGTTTTATTGTTGTATTACATATATCTATCAACAAATAAAGTCTGCAATGAAGATAATGAACATATTCCCCACTCCCCAAATTGTCTGCATTTTATTTTAATTCTTGCCCCTCCACAATTCCTCCAACCTCCTACCAGTCTCCAGGCAAGCACTAATTTTCTTATAGGTTGATTGTACTATATAGACTGTTGTAGAAATGCTATATTACAGTATGAATATTTCTGTGTCTAATTTTGTTCATTAGCATGTTATTTTAAGAGTCATTCTTGTAACTGTATCAGTAGTTCCTTGTTATTTCCAATTTGTATATCCATTTATTTGTTGATGAATGTTATTAAGTGAATATTTATGTCACTCCCCAAATTCATATGTTGAAGTCTTAAACCCCAGTATGGCTCCATTTAGACAAGGGGAACCTAAGGAAGTAATTAAGGAGGTTACACAGATCCAATAGGATTCATTTCTTGTAAGAAGGAACTAAAAATTCCTTACAAGAAAGTTCTCTCTTCTCAAGAGCAGAGGAAAAACCCAGGGAATAACCAGGGAGAAGACATTCATCTGTGAGCCAGGAAGATAGCTTTACCAGGTACAAAACTGACCATCCCTTTGATCTTTAATTTCCCCTGCTTCAGAACTGTGAAAAACATATTTCTATTGTTTAAGTCATTCAGTCTGTGGTCTTTTGTGTTGGTAGTCTCAGTGAACAAATGCAATCGACTTTTGGGTTGTTCACAGGTTTTGATATTAAAAATAAACATATTACAGTTATCTATGTACAAATAGGGCTGCCTTACTTAGCAAGTAAAAACACAGAGCACACATTTAAATTTGAATTATTTCTAATTGCTTATGACTATGTTCACTGAGGTAAAAGAATAATGTTATACTGATACTAAAAATTATTCATTATTTATGTGAAACAGTACAATTGTCTCAATTAACAAACTTCTTTCTTGAATTTTATTTCTCTAAGGATTTTTGCTCTATTTATGTGTTTTTAAACAATTTTTTTTGCATAATTTGCTTATAAAATCCCTTGCAGTTATAGTCTGATGTTCCATTTACATTTTAAGTAGTGCATCTGTTCTTTGTTCTTTGTCCATTTGAACATTCATTAATAAGAAAACACCTTAACCATTTGAGTTATAAATTAGCATACTAAACTTTCTGGCATAAAACTAACAAATCTAAGAATCATTCTTCAAATTTGTTTAACAAAACACATGCATCACTTTTCATGAAATAACCTGTACCTCTTTTTAAAACATCATGTTATATCTCTTGATCAATGATTTTTAAAAATGTAATCTACTGAAAAAATAAACATTGCCATCAAATTTTATTTCCCTCTCTTTCAATATCCCATATGATGATTACATTTGCTTCCAAGATGAAAAGATATTTACTAAAATCCTTGTGAAAAAATCAGATTCTTCAAGGAATGAAATTCATTTTAAAAGCAGCCATGGCAAATGCAATAATAATCATTCACTTACAGGTAGAAAATTTCCCCCTGTTTGTAAGTAATGTTTTCCCTTTTAAAATTTTTTATTTAATATTTTTTATTTACTTGTGGATGGATTTTTATTTTATTTTATATGTGGTGCTGAGAATCAAACCCAGTGCCTCACACATGCTAGGCAAGTGCTCTATCACTGAGCCACAACCCCAGCCCCATGTTTTCCCTTTTAAGAAAAATCTTAACTATTAAAGAGGTGTTTTTTTTTGTTGTTGTTGTTTTGTTTTTAATGAGTTAGTTTTAAACCATACTCAACAAATTCTTTTAAATAATGGAACATTTTAGTAACCTAATTTTGCTTTTCTTTCAACTTATATAATCTCATTGCTGAAGACATATTCAAAACTATACAAAATAAATTAATAGGTTCTACTCAGTGGACCACAATAATTTTGAGACCTTCAGAATTAAAGCCTAATTTCAGTACTCCAAATAAAATCCAAATATTCTGTTCATAAAAGAAAGCCATGGTCTTTTGAGTGCAAGAGAATTCAAGAATACAGAATGGCAACAAAAACACAAATATTTTTATAATAACTCAATTCAAGATATACAAATAATATAAAAATAGTATTTTACAATAATTAATTTGATGTCAAAAAGAGCAGGATGAAGCAGGAGGACAGAAAGCTCAAAGCCAGCATTAGCAAGTGAGGTGAGGCTCTAAACAACTTAGTGAGACCCTGTTTCAAAATATAAAATACAAAGGGCTGGTGATGTTGCTCAGTGGTTAGGCACCCCTGGGTTCAATACCAGGAACCAAAAAAAAAAAAAGGACATGTTTTACTGTTTGAGCAGCCGTATATGGTCAAATACCATACTCTGCTTAATTTATTTAAAAAAGTAAAGAATATAAACTAAATACACTATATTGAGGGTGTCCTGACAATGCCAATGAAGAAGACAAACCTAAAAACCATATGATAAGAGATGTCCTTGTATATATAGGATGACTGGTAAACTTCTGTATAAGTCTTTTTATGGACATGTGCTTTAACTTCTGTTGAGAAATGCCTTTGAGTGGGAAGGCTAGATGATATGTTAATTATGTGTTTAAAGTTCATAAAACTCTCAAATTATTTCCAAATTGATTTTATCATTTTACATTCTTACCAGAATGGAATGAGAGAATTTGTTCTTCCATATTTTCCACAGAAATTAATGTAGATGGTGTTTTAAATCTTACTTATTCTAAAAAGAGCATATTAACCTCCATTTTCCTTTTAATTAGTAACCCTCTAATAATTAATAATTATATTGACATTTTAATGGGTTTATTTGCCATTATTGTATCTATTTGTCCATTTATCCTTCTGTCTATACCTCTGTCTGTCTCTCTATAATCTATTAAGGTTAAGTGCCTGTTCTAGTATTTGTCCATTTTATTAGGTATTTGTTTTCTTAAAATCCATGTTTTAGAGTTTTTTATATATTTGGGATAAAGTTTTTCTATCCAATATTTGATTTGAAAATATGTTTTCCAGTCAGAAACTCATGTTTTTATTTTCTTAACAGTGTCTTTCAAAGACCAAAAGTTTAACATTTTTCTACTTTACATACATAGCAATATTTTATTTGATAACAGACACTGTGAAGTTTTCAATATTTGGTGTTTTATATTCCTATAAATATTCTTTCTTATTTTTAATTTATTCTAATTAGATATACATGACAGTAGAAGGCATTTTGACACATTGTACACAAATGGAGCACATCTTCTCACTCCTTTGGCTGTACATGATGCAGAGTCACACTGGTAGTATAGTCATACATGGTTATAGTGTAAGAGTTTCTGTCTCATTTCACCATTTTTCTCAATCTCACACTCCCTCCCCTCCCCTAACTCCCTTCTGCCCAATCCAAAGTTCCTTTATTCTTCTCTAACTCTCCCCCCACCCGCCCCCTGTCATTATGGATCAACATCTGCTTAGCAGAGAAAACATTCGGCCTTTGATTTGGGCAGATTGGTTTATTTCACTTAGCATGATATTCTCTAGCTCTATCCATTTACCTGTAAATGCCATAATTTCATTCTTCTTTACGGCTGAGTAATATTCTAGTGTGTACCACATTTTTTTAACCATTTATCTATTGAATTTAAAGGGTATCTAGATTGACTCCATAGTTTAGCCATTGTGAATTGAGCTTCTCTAAACATTGATGTGGCTGCTTCACTGTAGTATGCTGACTTTTAAGTCCTTTGAGTATAACCAAAGAAGTGGGATAGCTGGGTCAAATGGTGGTTCCATTCTTAGTTTTCTTAGAATCTCCATATTGCTTTCCAGAGTGGTTACACCAATTTGCAGTCCCACCAGCAGTGAATGAGTGTACCTTGTCCCCACACCCTCACCAATACTTATTGTTGCTAGTATTCTTTTCTTTTATTGGTTTCTCAAAACATTACAAAGCTCTTGACATATCATATTTCATACATTTGATTCAAGTGGGTTATGAACTCCCATTTTTACCACGTGTACAGATTGCAGGATCACATTGGTTACACATCCAGGTTTATACATACTGCCATACTAGTGTCTGTTCTTGATAATTGCCAATCTGACTGGAGAGAGATGAAATAGAGTAATTGTGATTCACATTTCTCTAATTGTTGGAGATGATGAACATTTTTTTTTTCATATTTTTGTTGATCAATTGTAATTTTTTCTTCTGTGAAGTGTCTGTTTAATTCCTTAGCCCATTTATTGACTTGATTATTTGTTTTTTGTTTTGGTGTTTTTTTTTAAGTTCTTTATATGTCCTGGAAATTAGCCCTCTAAATATTCTTAAGGTTTATTCTGATGTGCAATCAAGTTATTTAAAACAGTTTATATCTTTCCAGGTTTTCTTTTAAAATTTGTTTGATGAGACTATTTTATTCACTATTTTTTTAGGTTACATTTTTAGTTAGTTTATGAATTAAAAAGTTCTTCCATGATATTTATATTTTCTGTAGAATTTTTATATCACTAATAATTGAGTTTTTGTTATTTTTTTCCTTAAAAGTAATACTTCCTCTTGTTCTTTAAAGTCATTAACTATATCTCTTAAACGTTTTTGTTTTCTTCTCAGTTCATTGTATATTTTGCTTTGCTTTCAGGAGTTGTTTAGGTGTCTTGGTGCATGTTATTTGTATTGAAACGAGTTAAATCATAATTACTGTTATGGTAAGCACAATTAAATTGACAGTAAATTTGGACTTACTATATTGGCATGGGATTAAAGCAAAAATTCAGAGACATAATATTTGCTTATGAAATGAATTCTACAATATTTATTACACAATGAGTATTATACATTGAGCTTGCACTTCCTGATACAAAACACAAGTGGAAACAATTCAGTATATGCTTTTCATGGTGAAAATAAGGGAAACATACAATAGTGATGGGGGAAGCCAGTGAACAGCTGTCAACCATCTTCAGGATCATATGAATCAAACTTTGTCTAGTAAGGAATGCAACAGGATGGAGGAGGAAGGGAAATGTCCAGACCTACATAAAATGTGTAGAACCAACTAGAGAGGAAATTTTGAGATAGCAGGTTCGATCTTTAAAAAAAAAAAAAAAATCACCACCACAAGGCCACCTGTGTATGAGAGGCCAACTTGATGGAAATGTCCTGTCTCAAGAAAACTATGTGGAGGGAAAAATAATGTTGAGGATGGTTTTTAAAAATATGGTCTTTCTCTAAAAATTAAAAAATGCACATATAAAACTTTTTCTTCACACATAGATAAATATAACTATTACTGGCTCTTAAAATGTTTAAATAGATTTTAGATTAAAACTATCACATGCAAACCGGTGTGATGGTGTATGCCTGTAATCCCAGTAGCTCAGGAGACTGAGACAAGAGGATGGTGGGTTCAAAGCCAGCCTCAGCAACTTAGCAAGACTCTGTCTCAAAATAAAAAATAAAATTGGCTGGGAAATGTGGCTCATTGGTTAAGTGCCCCTGGGTTCAATTCCTGGTACCAGACAACAATATAAAAACAAAAACTGTAATAAAACATATGTAATATATATTTGGTCAAGTATAAATATTAATACCTAATGAAGAGGTATTTTCAATCTAAAATAACAAAAATAAATACGCTTATTTGTCTTTATTTTTCAGAATTTATTGTTTGATTAAAAATAACCTGAAATAGTTATTATTCTTCAGATTGCTAAACATCAAAATAATTCATATATCAAGTTATTTACTACATAGTTACTTATAGTTATTACAATTGTAATTTCCAGTGATACTGTTATTGTTACTAAAATGCTGTATGATCTCTTTCTGTGCTAATTGAATGTACAGTAGTTCTATGATAAATCAATATAATTATTCTGAGAGGAGACATCATAGAGAACAGAGCCATTTTGTATTTATTTTTATGGGATATTAGTCATTATAATACATTTCTTGGAATGTAAATTTTTATTTGCGCTTTTCTGTTGTTACATTTTGTTATATTTACAAAATACTTAAATATGCTTTTAGCTAAATCCATATATATTTGGAAAGAAAATAATCTAGCTGGACAATATTTCATGAAATAATTACCTAGATAATTTTCATTGAACTCATGAACTAACATTGCTGTGGTAAAATAAGTTAGAAGATTTGTATTGAATCATATACTTTGGATTTTGATTTTTGAGTTTTTTTTTTTTTTTGCTTAAAAATTGTCTGGAATTTGATAATACTTCAAATTGAGATTTTATTGTGGTTTTATACAAATATTACACCTCTTAGCAAAATACATCAATATTTAGATAGTCTTGATTACAACATAATATTTTATTTCCCATTTTTATAAAAGTTTGTCATATTATAGATTGGGGGTTATTTTGTATCATTATATATGTAATTTTTCTAAATAGAGTCCAGGTTAGTTGCTTAGGGAAACAGGGTTTGTATACTCCTTTAAATTCACACAAGTGTTTTTCTTCATTTAATACTGGAAATGGATTCAGTATTAAAATGATGCAGTAGAGTAAGCAAACTTGATTTGAATTCCTTCTTAATTTACCAGTTATTTTTTTTTTCATTTTTACAAGTGAACTATATTTTAAGACATTTATGATCTAGGAAAATAATGCAGACATTTAATTTATTAATTCACTAAATTTTAACCTCTTTTTCAAGCTATTAAACCAAGTGATTTCAAAGATTTTTAATTCTTCTGCATAGTCATTGGAAAAGCCATAATTTTATCTCTGATTTGCATGTATATGTATGTGTATATTTATATCATCATGTGCTCATAATATAACACATTTAAAGCCACTTTTATATGTATTTACCTTCTGAAATTTCAGTCTCTATCTATAAACCCAGAATAATAAATTGTACAGCAAAGTTTGTTATAGAAAATAAACAAATGAATGAATGATATACATAAATAGTTTATTATTTTAAAAAAATACTTCTTATTATAGCATGAAGGAAATTTTATGTCAGTTCATCTCTACTAAAAAATCAAGGATATTTTAAGTATCTAATTAATACTACTTTAAGTAAATAGAATATTTATGGTGGTTCAGTATGTTCTGAATTTGGGGAATTATTTTCACTTTAGTAATACTGAATTAAACGATGAGGTGTATTTTAGTTAATAAATGAAAGAGTGCTGAATAATGCATAGGGTGAATAATACATTGTAGGATTTCTCAAATAAGTCTTAGAATTGGGTATTGGATGAGTAATATTTTTAATGACATAATTAAGGTAATTTGTGGTGTAAATAGAGAATATATTTGTTTTGATGAATATATTCACCATGCATACAAATGAATTATTCTTCAGATTGAAAATCCAGCTTATAAAATACGGTATTAAATTTGAAATTTTGCATTTTTTTGATTCTTCTCTTTAATTTAAACTACATTTACTTTTAACAAGGTATTTGCAAGAGCGCTTTCAAAAGTGAATTTCCATCCTAGGCAAATCAAGCTATTGGACTCTGAAGATAAATTTCTAAGAGCATGGCATCCTTCATCTTTCTGAGCTTTTCACAATTGAATAGCAATTGTACCTTGAAACACTGGACAATTAATTGAAGCTTTTGTAGTCTTTAGGAATCAGAATGTGAATTTGTATCAATCCTGATCCATTTACTTACATTCTTAGAAAGTCAGCATATCCACAGATGGGCATTATTTAGCCAGCATTCTGGGGTACTTTTACATGCAGTATATATAACAAATTGCCCGCGAGGCTATTATATGTTTAAGACTTTTAATTGCTGTGTACTTCAAACGTTCCTTACATCCTGCCATCTGGCACATAGAAACTTTAATGAATTTTTAAACTTAATGGGATATGCTCTGCATTAGGAAGGTCTGAAAATTATTTGCTAACTACTGGTAAGTGACAGATTTATCATCACAAACCTCCCAAAATCACAATTGGTTGCTTTATGCCATGAAGGCACCAACACATTGTTAAATGGTAGTAATAGTTGCTCAAACAATTGTCCTAATGGGAAAAATTAATAAATAAAATGTTTTCCTTGCTACTTAAGGAAATCACATCTGTATTAGCATGACACTTTCTCCCTTGAAAGTGGTTTTATAGAATCATCTTTATATTAAGTGGAATATTTTGCTTAAATTTTAAACAAGTTTTAGAGGTATTGGGAAAAGACTGATAATATTTTCAAGTGCTCTTACTTTATTAAGAAGGATTTTGTATTTGTCAGTCAAATAAAATGTCTTTTTATTAGACTTTCATTTGTACTGTGACTGTATTTAATTATAAATACAGTCAATAAATCTGACAACAATATAGAATGATTAGCTACCAGGGCATTGCTTTCAAAAGAGTATAATCTACATTTCTCTTCTCCCCTAATAATCTTAATCTCTGTTTCAGTTTTGTCCTTCCAGGAATTTATGAAAATACACATTCTACATAGTTCCTTCTAAAAGAAAAATGCAAAGAATCAGTCAAGGGTGCAGTAGTCAATAAAAATCCATCCAACAAAATTAAAAAATGGAAAGTAACAGAGTATATGTCGGGTAAATTGAAGAAAAATTCCGTTAAAAGGAACATATGTATGCCAGGTGCAGTGGTGCATGCCTGAAATCCTAGCAGCTCAGAAGGCTGAGGCAGGAGGATCGAAAGTTGATATCCAGCCTCAACAAAAACGAGGCACTAAGCAACTCAGTGAGATCCTGTCTCTAAATAAGATACAAAATAGGGCTGGGGATGTAGGTCAGTGGTCGAATTACCATGAGCTCAAAAAAAAAAAAAACATGTGATAATGACAGAAAATACTATCACAGAATCATAAACAAACATATATAAAGTATGAAAAACATGATAAAGCTGACTTCAAACAACTACTTCAAAGTTTTTCTAATTATTATGGAAAATATCATAACAATCATCCTCACATTTCTTTTAAAATTATCCCATGTAGAAAATCACTAAAATGTCTGTGATTATGTGAATACGCTATAAGAAATTTCCTGGTTATTGGTGTTTGAGATTTGATGCTTCAGCTGTCGGTTGTGTCATGTAAATATATGCACTATAAGCACAGGTGTTCACTACTGAATTGGTTTGCTGTATTAACTTTAAAGCTTGAATGAATGAAGGGCTTCAATCAATTCTCATTCAGTTTTAAACATTCCATTAGATATTTAATAAGAATTGAATCACTTTCCTATAAAAATTTACAAATCACTTTCCCATTAACGCTACCCTTTGTCCCCAACCAACAACCCTCCAGGAGTTGAACATGGGGAGAAGTTGGAGTCAAATGAGTCACTCCCTACAGTGGGTGGAGAGAGGGAAGCTGTCATGGCAGATATCAGCACCTGCTAGGTATGTTGTTCTTGGTAGTGTTCCCAAATGCAACACAGTCAAAATAATCTCCTCAGAGAAAATTTGCAATGACTTGGATGCAACAAAATACCTTGGGTGAACTGCGAGGTCAGAATTGATAGAAGTGTGCAAAGAAAGAATCAAACAAAAACACTCCTTATGCCTGGCTTTAATAAAGACACATTGTATTTGAAGTGATGGTGGATGTCTTGTCAACCCATGTGTTGGCCCCTCTCAACTCCTGAAGGGCTGTCTGAACTTGCATGGTAGCTGCTTTTCCTTACCTCACCTGCTTCCGAGTTACTTGTAAGATTGCCAGCAGTGGAGACATTATACAGGTTATCCTCTCTCCCTCTGCTCCCAATGTGCTCATTATTTAGTAAGTACAAAATAGTTACCTACTTAATTGTTTGTAATTGTTTCTTGTGCAGTGAGGCTGATTTCCCCAATAAGATTCTAGGCCTTCTGAGGGAAAGTATTATGTTATATTTTTTAAATTATTGACAACACTTGGCTCAAAATACATTCTCAGTCAATATTGAGATATTGATAACATATCCATTGGAGACTCAGGTTTTTCCCCTTTTTACATTTTTTTCTATAAAATTTCGTACCTTCTGACTAGCAATAGGACTGTTTAAAGATAAGAAATAATGGCTCACTTTATCTCAAATTGAAAAGTGATATCGGTCTCTAAACATATATAGAAATAATAGATATAGATAAAGAATATTTAAAAATGAAAATTAATTATCTTATAACTGATCTGAGTATAAAAGATGAAATTTTAAAGATAAAAAGTTTTCTTTATATTGACTTTCTGGGCCTAAACTTGTAGGCCTACGCCTCTTAGTTGCTGACAGAACTTTATGATAATCTTTACTACTACTGTTTTATAGTCTACCTTTTTTGATACAGAGAAGACAGGGCTAGAAGATCATCTCAGTGATTATCAGTCTATTCTTGCTCTAAACATTATTTTCATTTATAATTTTAAATTTCTTGAGCACCTCTCTAACTTTCCTTAGATGAGTTTATTCCCTAATAATTTCATAAAATGAAAGTTTATAGGGATGGCTCATAGTTCTCAGTTTTACAAAAGTTAGGGTACAGAAAGCAGCTTAAATACATTTTTTTTGGTATTGGGGATTGAATCCAGGGGTGCTTAACCACTGAGCAACATTCCCACCAGCTTTTTTTTTTTTTTGTATTTTATTTAGAGAAAGGGTCTTTCTGAGTTGCTTAGGGACTCACTAAGTTGTAAAGTTTGGCTTTGAATGTGCGATCTTTCTGCCTCAGCCTCCTGAGCTGCTGGGATTACAGTCATACACCACTGTGCACAGCAGTTTAAATACTTGTGATCCTTCTTTTCCTAGGTGAAACAATTAGATTATGAGTGTCTTAACCCATCATTTGATGCATGAATAATCTCAATGAATTAATGAGTAGTCACTGTAGGCAGGTAAGGTGTGATTGGAGAAGTGGATCACTTGGAGGCATACGCCTAGGCATTAAATTATCCCTGGCTCTTTGCACTTCAAACCTCTGCTTTCTGGCTGTCATGATCTGAGCTGCTTCCCTCTGTCCTTTTTATTTATTTTTATTTTTTTAGTTGTAGTTGGATACAATACCTTTATTTTAGTTATTTATTTTTAGGTGGTGCTGAGAATCAAGCCCAGTATCTCACACATATTAGGCAAGCATTCTACCACTGAGCCACAAACCCGGCCCTCAGCCAGGCTCTTTTGCCATGATGTTCTGCCTCACCTTTGGCCCATGTCTATGGAATTGATCCATCATGGACTGAAATTCTGAGCCAAAATAAACTTTTCCTCCCCTAAATTGTTTTTTTTTTTTCAGTTCTTTCGATAACAACAATAAAAAGCCGACTAACAAAATGTGCCTTCCTAAAATTTCTTCTACATGACAGAATATTCTTTTTTCCTCATAACAGTTTAAAGGTTGTCCAAGCTCCCTACTACTGCCATTCATATGTGTATCTCTCTCTCTCCCTCTCTCTCTCTCTCTCTCTCTCTCTCTCTCTCTCTCTCTATATATATATATATATATATATATATATATATTTATGATGCTTCTGATTAAATGAAATAAGTAATTTCATTAATATAATACACAGCATATTTGCTTAGCTTTACTATCTTGATTACTGTCACATTTATCTAAGCAGGTACAGGATGAGGGTCTAAGTACAGGTTACCAAAATACTTTGTCAGAATTTGTGTTAATGGAACTTAACAGATGAATGCTAGTGGTAATTCTGGAACTTTGCAGCGCAGCCTACCCTGTCTCTAAAATTCTTTCCACTCTCCTGCTATCCCAGAATTCTGAGATGTCCATAGGGAGCTCAAGTAGTTAGAACTGGAGGCCATGGAGCTGTCTCAGCTAGGAAGTCACCCAACTGAGGTCCTGTTCCCTGTGGTGATAGAAATTGGGAGGTTATGCAAAAAAGATCCTATCTTCCAAAGCTATGGCCCAGAGTCATTAAGGAAAACCAAAACAAAACTGTAATAAAAATACTTTATTTTTCAGAAGCCTAGTGCAACCAGATATGTAGACTTCAATACTTTGGGGAAACCCAACCACCCGCTTGGATTTGGTGGAAAGTCATGCCATCTTAGAACAGGTAATATTGGGTCAGATTCCCTCAACCCTGTGGCTAGGGATAGACAAGCACAGTCCCATATATCATGCGTCCAGTTACTTAATCACTCATGAAAATGTTTTTGTCTTTCCTTATAGTTTTATGGCGCCAAAACAGAAAATGCATTCATGGAAAAATAACTAAAATTTTTAACACATATTTAGCACTCTTGTCACAATATATGATGGTTTGCTTATTATTTTGACTTTGGTATGTCACAGTAAAATATATTTTGTATACAATATGCATGCTCCCTGTAAAATTCCATGATGAAATTGGGTGACCGGTTTTATTAAGCCATTTCATTTACTTTTTTTTCTGAAAGAAAGAAATATGTTTAAGTATACAATATCTCTATGGATTTTCTTCATGTCAGTTTCAATTCTCACTGTGTTTTCTGTGGAAATAACTGATATGCATTCTATATTATAATTATGGAGATAATAATCAATGTTGAAACCTACCCGAATGGTCCAAGAGTCCTTATAGTAGTACATTAATACAATGGAATATTACTTGGCAGTAAAAAAGAAATGATTTGCCAAGAAATGACATGGGGGATCATTTCATGTATATTACTAAGTAAAAGAAGCCAATCTTACATTATTTCAACCACATGACATTTGGGAAAAGATAAAACTATGGAGAAAATAAAAAAAATAATTAGTGGTAGCAAAGATTTAGAAGAGAAGAAGAGATGAATAAGTGGAACACAGAGGGCATTGAAACTTCTATATGATAGTATAATGGTGGACACATGTCAGTATATACCTGTTAAAACTCATAGAATGTACAACACTAACAGTGAATCCCCAAGTAGATTATGGACTTTTGGTGATGATGTTTCAATGTGTGATCATGGACTGTAGCAAATATACCACTCTCACATGCGATGTTAATAGAGGAGGCTGTGCATGTGTGGGTCAGGGAGCATGTGGAGGACTCCCTTTTTAGTGTCTACTTTATTTTGCCATGTACAAAAAATAATCTAAAAATAACATTTTTCAAATGCTGATGTAAAATATTGTCTTCTGATTATATAAGTGATTTAATAAAATAGTCTAAAATAACTCTTAATTTGAACTTTTATTACATTTGACTGTAAGCATATTTCAAATTACTGACATGATGCTATATATGGAATTCATAAATTTATATGCAGTATTGAAGGATATTTAATTCTTTAATATTCAGACATATTAACATAACATTTTCCTATTATTTGATATTTGGGAAAATTATAATCATCAATGCTTGTAATAACCCTATACTAGCATTTTATATAATTTCAATGTTTCATTAGGATACATTACTCTCAGTGAAATGCCAATGCTTAGGCTATTACAATTGTGAGGCTTTTGTTGAATATGCTGAAATATTTTCCAAAAATTTAGATCAAATGTTACCAATACTAGAAGCATATAAGAATTGCTTTCACATTTCATCTTCCTCATAGAACCTTACCATTTTATGTTTCTACAAAGTAATAAAAATAAAATTGCAGTATTTTATTTAATTTCCCCCATCTTTTTTGTTTGGAAAAATAGAGATCGATTAAATACAGAGGATTGGGAATTTCCTTAAGGTTTATTTATTATTTTTTCAATAAATCCATAGTGTCACTTCATTTTTGATAAGTCCTCATGACATCATTAACTAGATGGGCACAATTGTTTTCAGAATACAATATGGGTATAAATGTTCTGTATCTTTTTTAAAAAGATTTTTGTTTGTAAATTTGCATGTTAGATTTATTGTGAATAAATGTGTATCCTAGTCTCTTGATTCAGTAAGTTCCAATCTCTCAGATCATATCCCGATTACACTGCTGGTTACTTTTTATGGCAAAGTGATCTGATGGGCTCCTTAGTATTACTGTCGGTAAAAAAAACACTTGCTTCCAAAGTCTTTCAACAACTATCTAGTGATGACAAAAAGCTTTTTGCACAAAAAGTCACACTGAATATTTACAAGCTAACAGAACCATCAATCATGCGTTTTTTTTTTGAAATCTGACAAAGTCTCAATTCTCCTGGAAAGTTTGTCAAAGGGCATCTTAAGGAAATGCTGTAGATTCATAAATATTTATTAATACTGTTGTAAATTTGGCAGTCTCCTCAGGATTCTTGCCCTTAACCTTCTGGCTGTGATGTACTATGTGAACTAAATTATGATATGAATGAACAGGACAACTGATATTAGTTGATGTGATTACTGTGGCATTCCTTCATGTCCAATCAATACATTGTACTGCATGCACACACACACATATTCATATATATATATATATATATATATATATATACACACACACACACCATACCTATATAATATATAAAGTATATTTAAATATTAGGTATTATATTATCACAATCTTATAAGATAATATTATACATAATATAAAATTTATTAATTATATATCATTTATGTTACATATAGTTTGTATATTATTTATTATATAATCTTATTATATATTAATATGCATATGTATGTATAAAACATAGATATATAATATTTTTAATATGGTTCTTTCTGCATTGAAAAAACATTCACTTTACATGCTTTAATATGATAGAGCTACTTTAGAATAACTTTCTTTTTCTTTTCTTTATTTATTTATTTTATTTTTTTAAATTTTATTTATTTATTTATTTATTTTTTATTGGTTGTTCAAAACATTACAAAACTCTTGACATATCATATTTCATACATTAGATTCAAGTGGGTTATGAACTTTCTAATGCCATATTCGTCATTAGTTTGCCTCAAATCTTTAGTTATTTTGAAGGGTATGTGTTGGACCTGGCAAGTTATAAATGTTTTTGTATAATTAGCATTTATATTAGGAGTTACAGTTTTAATTTTTGGCTCATTTAATATATCCCATATTTGTCCAGTCTTTTTTAGGTGCCTGAATTATTGGCATAAAGCTGGGCTCTGGTTTCTCCCTCATGAAGGTTCTGGTTATGGGAACACAGAAGTTGAGGATCTGTGATGACTACACACAGAAGGATGTGCAGAATAGGAAGAAAGCACATAAAAAGGAAAATGAATCTAGTTTGGTAGATGGAAACTTTTTTTAGAAAGTAGTGTTTAATCTGAAATTGAAAGGAAGCATAAAACTAATCAAAAGATTTATGGGAAAACGAGAAAACATTGTAATGAAATCTACAAAGTGGAAAAGCATGATGTAATACCTGGAGCATGGACAGCCAGCCATCAGTCTAGAACCATGGACGGAAGCTCTGTTGTAGAGGGATGCACAAGTTTTGTAAAACATTTTGAACTTTATCTCAGAAGATTTGGTTGAGGAGTTCTAAGCCATAGAGTTATGTAACAGTCTTTGTGTTTTAAGAATATCTTAGGTATAGTGAAGAAAGAAAGTGGGGGGTGGGCAGAAGTGGTGAACACAGGGAGACCTGGTGAAGGTAATGGTGGCAGCAAGACACACTGTCACAGTGGATTGAATGATCTGGAAAATAATGGAAACTTGGAAAACAAAATTTGTTAAAAAGATATTTGGGAGAGGAAATTAAGAGAACTTAATAATTACTTCTATTCGGACCTAAAGAAAAATGTATGTTAATTTGGGCTTTTGGATGAGAGGGAAAGTGTGAGGGTTAGGAGTAGAATTGGGATTGAGGGCATGTGGAAGGGCCCATGGAACAGTGACGTGAAGGCAGGATGTAGGCAGCTGAACAGTCAAGAGTGGAGTGCAAATGTTTGTGTGGGGTAGAACTTAAAGATTTGAGAGTCATTCTAACACAGATGATGGAAACCTTAGAAAATAGACAAGAATGATTTAAATGGAGAAAAAAAAAGCATTGAAAAATGAAAGTCCAAATTAAAATGTCTGATAAAGATGGCTGACTTTAACCTTTCTCTCAGCCTGACCAAACCTCAGACTGTTTCTCATTGACTCTAACTAGGCTTTGATCTCCTTTTTCCTATTGTGTTTACTTAAGATTAACTTATAATTGTCATTTTTTTCTATCTCTATGTGAGAAAAAAGTTTCACTTATTTAAAGGTTTATGATTTCCCCTTCACCCTAGATCTTCAAAACCCTACAGCCACTTTAAAATTTGGTATGATTCTTGCTTTGAGAGACAAAGCTACAAAAACAGATGGAGAATAGGGCAATGTTACAAAGAGGAAGAAAACCAGGCTATTACAACACCTTGTAGTCTAAAGAAAGATAATGGTTCACGAAAAAGGAATGCTCATTATTGTCAAAAATTGCCAAAATATCAAGCAAAATTACAATCAAACTATGTTGGATTAAAAATTACCTAATCCATATATTGAGTAGAAGTGTGTAGAGTATATTGGGGGATGGGAAACAGTTTGGATTGGATTGAGGAATAAATACAAAGTAAAGAAATAGAAAATATAGCTGGGAGTGGTAGTACATGCCTGTAAATCTAGCTCCTCAAGAGGCTGAGGCAGGAGGATCATAAGTTCAAAGCCTGCCTCAGCAATTTAGTGAGACCATTTCACAAAATACAATCAATCAATCAATCAATCAATCAATCAATAAAATGTCTGGGATGTGGCTTAGTGGTTATGAAACCCTAGGTATAATCCTCAGTCTCTCCCCTATCACAAAAGAAAGAAAAAAAATAGAAAATATAAAGAAAGACAAGAATGAAATATACAGATTTTAAATCTGATGTTTTTGCCAAGTCATTATAAATGTATAAAGTTAAGACACTCTTTGAAGAGATGGTATATTTTAAAAATATACTGTCTTAAGAAATTCCATAATTACAGTGTTGTCTTCATTTGTGAAATTTAAATGTATATAATATTATTACTAATAAATATTCTTTTAATAGTTTTACAAGTTCATCAAGTATGTTAGTTCTATGTGAACCAGGAGGTTATGAAAAATTTTTTGAGCATCAACATTTGTGTTAAAGCCCATTAGAAGCATAGCATGATTATGTTCAGGTCACTTATGTAGTTTTCTTAAAATGAATTGAATACTTCTCAGTGCAGCATATTTGAAAGCTAGATTTACTGATATAACTTGCATATCCATATGTCCTCCCTCAGCCATTTCATGCCATGGTTCTGCTCAAAACTTCAGAATAAAATTGCATTTCACTATTTTATTATTAGTATTGCAGGATGGATTTCTGTGATCTCATTTTGATCAGAATTATTTTTAAACAGGGATTATCTATATTTATTCAGACAGAATGCTATAATGGGAAGCTATAAATACCCAGTAAGTGACTTGGCCTTGAAACTGTCATTTATGGAATTGGAAATCTTTGTGTTTATAAACCATAAATCAGGGCACTGTGCAATTGTATGGGTCCACAAGGAGAAGAGCTCCCTTCCACATACATGATCAACATAATTCTGGCCCATGCTTTTATTAAAAATGCACAGTGAGGTTTTATTTTCTTGGACATTTAACTTCTTTTAAATTATAATAGTTTACTATGTTCATAAGGATTAAATTTTTTAATGGTAAGAAGTTACAAATAAGACTGGAAAATAAACTCTAGGGGATTCTAATACAGTAGACAAAGTATCTATTTTTATGCCAAGCTCCACTCCAATTCTAGGAGCCCCAGTGTTCAGGGATAATATACAACTGTTGTTTATGATGATTGCCCAGAATACAGGAAAAATGAAACTGAACTTCCCTTTTCTTTACAATACAAAACCAATGGGAAGTATTCACAATGTAACATGGATAAACTGTATAATTTATTGCACCTTGAACCTGATCGTCTGGAGAGGTAACAGTGGCATTCTCCAGAAGTAAAGTAAAATTTTTTATACAATTCCAAATTCTAATCATTATCACATGAATTCATTCTTTGCCTGCAGCTCAAACCAAAGCAAATCCCTGTGTCCAGTACTTTCCTAAAGGTTGAGTTAGACTTCTTAATTGCTGTGTATTTCATTTACATGTGATTTTCTTCAGCATAATTCTATTAGTATTAAAGTTCTATTACCAGGTCTTCAGGGAATAGAATTCACTTAGTTTCAGTCATGTTACTGCCCTTGAACCTATCCAAATAGGATTTTGCTGTTGCTTTCATTGCTTTTTATTTTTTTTTTAAATTTATATATTACAGCAGAATGCATTACAATTCTTATTACACATTTAGAGCACAATTTTTTCATATCTCTGGTTGTATACAAAGTATATTCACACCAATTTGTGTCTTTATACATGTACTTTGGATAATAATGTCCATTACATTCCACTATCATTTCTAACCCCATGCCCCTTCCCAACCCCTCTCACCCTTCTGCCCTATCTAGAGTTTGTCTAATCCCCCCATGCTCCCCCTCCCTACCCCACTATGAATCAGTCTCCTTATATCACAGAAAACATTAGGCATTTGTTTCTTTAGGATTGGCTAACTTCCCTTAGCATTATCTTCTCTAATTCTATCCATTTACCTGCAAATGCCATGATTTTATTTTCATTTATTGCTGAGTAATATTCCATTGTATATATATGCCACATTTTTTATGCATTCATCTATTGAAGGGCATCTTTTTTTGGTAGTCAAAGAAGTCCAATACATTTCACAATTTGGTTTAATTTTTACCCTTTCTTTTATAATGCTCTGTGTCTGGTTGACTTGTACAATTTTCCTTGAATTTTTATTTTTAATTCAAAGGGCAAAAGCTTCCTCCAATCCACTTAGTGGATGTTACAACAACATAACTTCAACATTTTTGAGACTCATGCTCCTCCAAGAAATTCACTGTGAGATTTGAGTCTCTTAAATTTAATACAGAATCCCACTTATTTTTTAAAGTAAATGTTTCATTACCATTACTATATAATAGAATTTCTCATTCATTAAGATTTTCCCTCCAACCTTTGGTATGCCTTCTTCTAAATGTTTATGTCTTCCTAAAATTACCACATTTATTATTTCATGGTTTAATGTTTCTTTTAAAATTTCTTTTTAAAAATTTGTCCTTTTATTACAAATGAATAGTAACTAAAAATAATGATTGCCCCCCATGTGTTGAAACCACCCTTAGCATCATTTCAGACCTACACAGCTGCTCCTTCCCGTGGGGTCTTGGCCATTTTTCTAGAGTCTAGATATGAAGAGACTTGTGTTTACCGTGATCCCAAAGCCATCAGTATCATTTCCTTTGTCACTATTATCAGGTGGTGCATTTCATCATTCTTCCCAAGTGTACATATATACTGGTTATAGCAAGTCTTCTATCATGCATCCCAAGTAAATTTCTCAACAATCATATCAGTTTCTGATAAGACCGAAATTTTAGAGGCTCTCACTTTCCAGGCTTTTGGATGGAAGGGAAGGCAATGCAATGAGTCATACCGAATGTTAGCATCTCATGGGATTAAATTGGGCCACCGTATCTTCCCCTTTGACACACTGATCTGATGCTATTCCCTAATTCCAAGTAGCTTCTATGGATACTTCACATGACAGATATTCATCAACCATCTAAGTTTCCTACTGAAGCAGTAGCTTGTGTAACATTTAATTCTGTCCTTACTTCACTCCCTAGAGACTGTCAGCATTAGCCACTAAACTTGAGTCAGGCATTGTTACTATCTAGGATTTCCACTTTTATTCTCATTCTCCTTATTAAGCTACTGTCATACAGATTTTTCATAGTCCCATTTTCTCTTCTGAAGATGGCATCTTCTCAGCTGGATCCTACTTCTGGATCCAGGAAGAGTACCATTTCAATAGCTTAGACAATGTTGACAAATTATTTCATTGTCCTTTTTATTCTAGGTATTTCCATGTTTTCCAAATTCAATTTCCACACATTGCGACTCATAATTTTTTAATGCTCTTGCAATAAACACATAACATGATTTCCCTTTATGCCGCAATCACAGTGCACCATTCTAATTTACTTAGCAAACCAAAAATGTTCCATGGTACATTTTTCATGGACCAAAATTTTCAGTGAAACCAGTCTATTTTCTCAAGACTTTTCTTTTTTTATTTCCTAGTACAAATTTTAGAAAAGTGTCCTTTACCTTAAAATGAACCTAAAACATAACCACACATCCTGATAATTGTACTCAGAATGAGATTACATGTGGCACAACCTTACCTCACCTTTCTTCCCATAATCAAGGCCCACATATACTAGCAGATGCTTAAAAGACAGTCCAAAGCACTGTCCAAATTGACACAGATGGAAGTTTCAGAATTTGGCAAGCTGAGTAACCAAAGTGAAAGATTCCAAAGGAGTTTGCTACTAAGAAAATGGAAATGCCAAAAAGAAAACCCTTATCATCTTCTTACATTTCATGTCTTTCACTTATGTTTTTCCTAAAAAACTAAGAGCCTGATTTTGTGTTTTGAACCCATATACTTCCAAAGTTTCAGTCTAAGATTAATATAAGGAAATGTCCATATATACTTAAATCACCTTTTATTATAACTTGTAATACAGAATGATTAGGCATCATTATTATTTTCATGACTTTCAGAAAAGATTCTACTTGTTCTCAGGTACTCTGAATCGCTGCTTTTCTTTTGGATGCACAAACTGTCCATTTTGTCACCACTCCTAAAAATCTTTGTTGAGCCTGGTCTATTTGTCCTCTTCAATAATTTCAAGTAATATCCGAGAACATTGTTGCTTTCTTTAAAGAACATATTTCAGGTTCAATATTATTATTATTATTATTATTATTATTATTAGCCATATCTGGAGTACAGAATCAGGTATTCTATGACTGCCAAGGAAGCTCAGTGGTAAATGGGATAAGGAAGGAAGAAGACAGAAAGGATTCAGTCCTTTCTGATGATAACAGTGATTGAAAGGAAAATGTTTTTTCAAAGTTTGATTTAACACCTTTGCCTAGTCATCTTTTTTTTTTTCAATTTGGGATTCATTAATTGAACTTTAAATGTTTTACTACTTTCATAATGCCATTTTGTTTTTATATGCACTTTTAAGCATCCACTTTTAAGTCCTTAGCTGTAAGATTACAAAGGTCCCTGTTAATGTGGTGTTGCTTTACTTCAATTCTCCTAATAGATCTAAAATACCCACCTTAAACAATATTCAGAACTACCAACCAAAATCAGATATAGAAGAACACATGTGAAAATTACAACTCAGAAAAAGTATTTATATTAATTTTGTAAATCTATCTAACATCCTAATATTTGACAATATAAGAGCTTTCAGCCAAACACCCTGGTATACTCACTGTAATCCCAGAAGCCAGGAGGCTGAGGCAGGTGAATCTCAAATTTGAGGCTAACCTTAGCAATTTAGCAAGGCACTAATCAACTTAGTGAGACCCTGTTTCAAAATAAAACTTTAAAAAGTGCCCCCTTGTTTCAGTCCCACACACACACACACACACACACACACACACACACAGACATAAGCAGACATGTGAGTTTTCTTGATAGATAATATATTTGATAAATGATAGATAATAGATAAAAGATGACATATAAATAACAGAAGCAAAACTAGACTAAATTTACTCTCTCTGCAGTATATTTTCCAATTACATGCTGTTCAGCACTAGAGGCAGTCACAACATCAGAAGTACCTTTTCTTTCTGTTGTTCTCAGCAGCAGATGTAAAGTCACCCTACATCTTTTTTTTTGTAATGAGCATATCACCCCTCTCTCTATTTCACTTCCTCCATGGCTCAGTCACAATAGAAATATATTAGGTTATATCCTTTTTAGTGTACCAAAAAGTGTATTTACATTATAATTTAAATTCTAATGGTATTATCAACCAGGCGTATCAAGCCAAAGCATTATTTCTCTTTAAGTAAAATTATTCTTTTCCCCTATTCTTTATTTTCAAAGTCATCATAAGATATTGGATATAATATTTATATATTTCATGAAATTTAAATTCTCTTTAAGTCCACATGAATGAAAATATCAGGTTTTCACTTGCTCCGTCCTGATAACATGCGGTGTATACAAATGCTGGTGTCTCTTCCAATTCCCTTGAAACACATCTAACTTTTACGGATGAGATTTTGGAGCCTCTTATTGAAAATTTAGCTGTAATGGCAAAAGAAGTGACTGTGCTCATCCACAATGCATGCCACTGAAATTACACCTCATGGAGGAATAGAAAGACAGTGTTTATTCCTGTAAAACTGAAGGAACACCTGCAAACATAGATGGGGATGAAGGTCAAGAGCACCACAGAGCACCTGGTAGAGAGAGTATTTTAATCATTCATCTCCTGAAAGAGAAACAATGCTAAATCTCTCTCACAATTCAACTAGCTTATTACCAGCAAATTCTGCCAAGTTTCTATTCATTTGAGGTAGGCTATTTATTCTAGTGAAAAACACCACTTCCCTGAACCATGTGTTTTCACATGAACTACTAGTGTTATACATTCTTGTGTCGTGAATAAAAAAAGCCAGGACACCTGTGTTAAATTTCATTCATCCCTAAGTGGAATAGTATGGATATCTGTCTTGTTTTCTGTACTTGTATTTTACTCTGATTTTATGCTTACAAGGAAAGCAAATGCTTTAATCTTTGGGGAGTAAAAAATAAAACATTATATATATTGAAAGTTATGACAAATTATCATTAAATAAATGTTTCAAAGGAATTAACCTGCCATATGTTTTTAGAGCCTTATTGTTCTTTGAGTTACATAGGAGTACTGCAAGAGTCTATTATTTTTTTTTTCCAAAGGGACTAGAATTTACACATTGTTAAAGCATAAAATATTGTAACAGTTTGCAGAGATTTAGAAGGTATTCTAGAAACATTAGGTAGAAAAAACAGATTGACTGTAATCAGGAGAATTTCAAGATTATAGAGCATTTGTATTTGTGGGTTTATAACCGTGAACAAAAGTTCATGGAAGAAAAATTGCATTTATAACAAAATGAGTTATTGCTCAGCTTGAGGCAAAATATTCAATTGGTAGCTTTTTTTCCCAATGCTTACTTAATGCTTTAAAAAAATTTAAAGCAACAAAACTTCCATGGTAAAATTCAAGCTAGCTTTGTGTGTGTGTGTGCATGTGTGTGCACACATCACACTCCTATGATAATGCTATTGTCCTCCCAAGTTTCTTTGTACTACTCCAGTATCTTCATTGCCCCCAAAGTCCAAGGTTAATATTTTTTAATGTGTTGCAGCTAGATGGTGCTAGCCATCTCCTATTAATAACCTGATAGAAGAGCAAAAGCTAAACCTCTCTTACCTTATCTGAAATCATTTGAAAGGAATCATATATTTTTCCTTTCTTTGTTTTTTGTTTTTTTTGTTTGTTTGTTTGTTTGTTTGCTTGCTTATTTGTTTCTGGCAATATGGGAATCCAGACCAGGGCTTGCAGACATTAGGCAAGTACCTTACCACTGAGGTCTGATGTCTACCACTAGCCCAGGAAAGATTTTTAAATGTGTCAGTTGAGGGGCTGGGGTTGTAGCTCCGTGGTTGAGCACTTGCTTTGCATGTGTAAGGCACTGAGTTTGATTCTCCTCACTATCTATCTATCTATCTATCTATCTATCTATCTATCTATCTATCTATCTATATATTGTGTTCGTCTACAACTAAAAAAAATTTTAAAAAGGTGTCAGTTGGATAGGAGAGACCTTTGATTCACTTCTAAATTGACTAGATTGATATGATTGATCTTAAATATGAGCCTTGGATTGAGTATGCCCAACAGACAATTGTTGGACAGTGTGACTCTCAGTATGTTAGTTTTTTTTTAAGCATATGTATTAGAGAACTTTACAAATGCTCTTTTTTCCATGCTAAAGTAAAGGTATCTGCAAATGCAAAATTCAACTCTTTTGTGCTATTTCATGTTGTTATTTTTATGCAGGTTTCTTTTTTTTCTGAAAAGTAGGTTATTTGGTCATTTAAGATTTCTTGAGACAAGCACAATTGCAAGTGAAAAGTACCCACAAGCAAACTGTTTCTTCCTTCTCCCTTTATCCCTTCGTTTCATTCTCTACCTCCCCTCTGAGGAACGTTGTAGCAGTGGAAATGCAGAATCTCCATTTAGCATCTTCAATATTTAATAGCATGAGGAGAGTAATCCAGTTAGAGTCTTGGATCTTTTCAGTTTCATTGCTCCAAAGCTGTAGGAGGGAAATAATTAATATCTGTCATTTTTATATGAGTTTGGCTCATTTTACCAGATGAAAATACAAAAGCAAAGGAAAGAAAACAATTTTCCCTGTCTTTTTTTCTGGCCATTTTAAATAACTTATTTGCAGAATAATATTTGGAAGTTAGTCAGTAAAGATAATCAAGTGATATTTTATGAATACCTAGTGTTGGGCTTACTCTTCAGTGTTGGCAGAATCCCTTGGTTCTCTCTTGAGCTACCAGAGAAAAAGATGCAGGCAAGAAGAAATAATACTCATTGTTATGGTTTGGATGTGATGTGTCCCCTAAAAGCTGACACATGAGTCAATGCAAGAAGGTTCAAAAGCGAAATGATTAGGGTCTGAGAGTCTTAACCCAATTAGTGATTTAATCACCTGATAGTGATTAAGTGAGTGGTAACTGAAATGGTAGGAAGTGGGAATTGGGGGCATGACTTTAGGGTATATATTTGAATATGGCAAGTGGAGATCTTTCTCTGCCTTCTGATCATCATGTCAGCTGCTTCCTTCTGCCACACTCTTCTTCCATGATGTCCTGCCTCACCTGAAACCCCAAAGAACAGAACCTGCTATCTATGGATTGAGACTTATGAAACTGTGAGCCCCTAAATAAACCTTTCTTCGGCTGCAGTGGTTCTGGTCAGGTCTTTGAGTTGCCACAGTGAAAAAGCTGACTAAAACACTTGCTTTTTCCCCCCACAGCCAAGACTTCATTTTCCATCCTATTCAATAAAAACTTCAAAGTCAAGTCAAATTATAAGAAATCACTTTTGATGGAAGCTCATATCTGACATTTATACATTCCCAAATTATAAACACCATCATAAAGATAAAAGTAAAGAGAGGGCATCTGGCTTGAAAATAAAAGTATGAGCAACTTGTTTGTACACCAATTATTTTTCTATTCTATGTTTCTTATGTACCATTGACTCTTATTAACTCTTAATTAGACTTAACTCTTAATAGGTAATGATTGTACTATGATATTTTAACTACCATCTCTAGGCCCAAAACAGGAAACTATTACCATCAAAATTATGTTTACTAAAGTTTTTATTTTTCAAATTTTCTAAACAAAATTAATAAATATAAAGTTTCAATAAAAGTAAACCTAGAGCATTTTAAGTTTTCATGAGTTTTTCTTATACCCAGAAAATATCTCTTGCTTGCCAAACCAACTCAGAATATATTCAGTCTAACCAGGAGAAAAAAATACATGCCTTTGATCTTTTAAATATAATGTAAGAAAGAGTGAATTTCTTACCACTCAATGAATAGCCAATAGTGGAAAACACTTCCTTAGAAAACAATCTTATGCATCAACACATTAGTACCATTGAAGAGGCTTGCATATTTATGACATTTGATCTTATAGGAAAGCAAAAATAAAAATGTTGCTACAGCTTAAAATCTACCCGAAATTCATCTGTCCACTAAAAATATCAGTAATGCTTTGATATAATTGATGTGACTATTACATATACTTTTAGGTTATATTTATTTTTGTTTCTCATAAATGAACCATCCATTATTGTAAAGTGTCACTTAATTTGAATCTTCATATATTTCTATAATTATTTATGTTTAAATTATGAAATCACTTATTTTCACTCTCAATGTTTTATTTTTGTGCATTTAACTAATGAATATCACATTCTTTGAATATGTTATTTCTTTAATAAGTTATTTTACATCATAAATATTTCTGAGCAAAGTCTATAGTGCATGCATCCCTATTCTCTTTTATTTGAAGAATGAGTATATTGCAAACAAAGGAGCACAGAGTGATAACCAACACTCCCAAGCTCCTCCTTCCTCAACAACTCCCACTATGGAACCAAGAAAGCTGGACCTTCCCAGTTCCTGTACATGGTAGAAGGATGATGACACCCTGTTTAGAATAGTGAGACACTGCAGAAAGTATGTTGCTTGCTTATTTCCTGATTAAAGTAATTTCTTTGTACCTTCCGTTTTGCTGCCAGTAGGTTATGATTTCTAGAACTGAGGTAGCCTTCTTGTAACCATGAAGTACAAAGACGAGTAAACAATGCCAACACACTAAAGGAACATAAATCAATGGATAGGATCATGATCTGCCTATGCCTGCATCATTCATCTCCAATGATTCATTTAGTTGTCAACTTGACTAGATTAAAGGAGTCCTAGAAATTTAGTAAAGCACCCTTCTGTGTGTGGGAGGAGGTGCATCCAGGGAAAACTGATGTGTGGATGGATGAACTGAGTAGAGGAGATCCACCCTGAGTTTGAATGGTACTATCAGAGAGGATCTAGATAGACTGAAGATGCAGAAGGGAAAAGACCTCTTGAGCAGGCTGGTTTTTCTGCCTTCATTGCCACTGAACATTGGACTCCAGGTTCTTCTGCCTTTGAGTGAGGACTTGAACCACCAGCTCTTTGGGGGCTTTCAGGCCCTCACCTCATACTGGGGCTGCATTATTGTCCTCTATCTCTTGTTTTCATGCTTCCAGTTTCTTGGTCTGAGCAGCCAGCAGTTTCCCTGGCTTGGCAGCCTATAGATGGTCATTGTGGAGTTTTCAATTTCTGTGATTGTGAGAGCTGATCCAATGTCCTCTCTTATATTTGTATATCTTCTACTGTTTTTGTTACTCTGGGGAATTCTGAGTATTACAAACTCTTAAGTCTGTTTATTCTTGGAAAAATAAAAACCCAAGCTGTTTTCATAATTAATATTGTGTTATTTGAGATATGTTTTACTTGGAGAAGTGAACATAGCTATTGAAATCACCTTTCATTTATATTAGCTAAATTTTCAGGTTGAAGTAGTTAAGTGTAATTGTATTACTTTTGTTTGCAATTGACAAGAAAGTCAAGGTGGCAATGATGTCAACAAGTTAAAAATTTACTTCTTCTTTGTACAAAATATGATTAATAAATATGCTATGCCATAATGTCACAGGTCTTGGTTTCTTATTTTGATTTTTCTGGGGCTTATACTGATGGACACTTGTTTTGTTTCTTTGTCCTGGCTATTGTGATCAATGCTACAATGAACAAGAGAGTGAAGATGTCTCTTATTCAACCTTAAAAAATGAAGGAAATCCTGCCTTTTGCAACAACATGATTGAACTTGGAGGATCTCATGCTAAGTAAAATGTTAGTGATTAAAGGACATTCTTGCATGTTCCACTGATAAGAGCTATGTAAATTAGTCTAACTCACAGAAGCAGCTAACAATGGTGTTTTCTAAACTGTGCACTGGGCAAAATGGGAAGCTATTGTTAAATGGATGTAGAGCTTCAGTTATGCTAAATAAATGAGCCGTAGAGATCTCTTGTGGAAAAAGTGTCCATGGTTCTTGTAGTTTACAATACTTTATTAGGCACTCCAAAATTTGTTGATCATATATCTCAAGTTTTCTTACAGGTACACATATATACAACACACATCACATACACATCCCAAACAAAAACAGATGAAAGGACAGTTTGAGAAGTGATGGATATGTCTATTACCTTGATTGTGGTAATGGTATCACAACTGTTTGCATCATGTCCAAACTCATCAAATTGTATACCATAATTATGTATAGTTCCTTAGATATCAATGATACCTGAATAATACTGTTAAAATCAAACAACAGCAACAACAAAACCTGACTCCTAAGGGCAGAAATTCTATCTGCTTTCATCCTATTCACTTAAACTTAATTATAAAAACTCACCTACTGAAAAAGGAAACTGAGAAGTGTGCCATGCTATAAATTCTATTACAAAAAATACAAGGACACATGCTCTTCAAGAGTGAAAGTCCTAGGCAGGCACAGAGATGCACACCTGCAGTTCCAGCACTCTGGAAGCGGAGATAGGAAAATCCCAATTTCAAGGCCAGCCTAAAGAACTCAGTGAGCCGCTAAGCAACTTAGTGCGACCCTTTCTCAACATAAAAAAATAAACAGGGCTGGGGATGTGGCTCAGTGCTTAAATGCCCCTGGATTCAATCCCTAGTACAAAAAAAAAAAAAAAAGAAAAGAAAGAAAGAAATTTTAAAAATAAAAGAAATTCCTAAATTCTACTTTAGCTTCTCTTCTGTAGCCAGTTCAAAGTACAGCATCCCTCACTATATTGCACACTCTTTTCTATCAAGTGCATATACACAATGGTGCAACAGAAGCAGGAAAATACATTAAACCATGGTAATTACACGGCCATAGTAATAATAACATTCATTAGTTAAGGATAATGAATCTCCCAACTTTGACTGAAATGCATATCTCTTTATTAGCAAATCTATCATTTCCTGATTGTGTCCTGTGTGAAGAATCCCCCTTTTCATTGTTCCCTGAGCACCTTCTATATGCTGTGAGAGTGTATTCATTATTCTTTATTGCCCATAGAGGTGACTGTAATGGGCATAAGGAAATACATCCTTTGTCGGGACTACAGATTTGTGTGTGTATATGGTCCTGGAAATTGATCCAGGGTCTTGTCTATCCTAGGTAAGTGGTCTGTTACTGACCTGCATCCCCAACACAGGACTATATATATTTAAGAGCCCACCTTGTGTTGGTGCAGATTTAGGAATCCTGAGATTTCTCTTAGGTAGACAATTTATTAAAAATTAGTAAATTGCAGACCTGTCTGATTCATGTTTTCTGTAGCAATATAATTGATTCAATAACTCTGTAAACCTATTTATTTTTTTCTAGTCAATTTTGTATCCATGAGTCCTAATTTTTTAAGCTTCAGTTCTCTGGTCTCTTATGTAAAGAACTTTGGCTATTCTTAATTCTCTCAGTTAGTGCTGGTTATGTTGACACTATTTCAATCAATGTTATAGATGATACTGTGTGGTTTGAATGTCCCCTTAAAAACAGTTGTTGAAATGTTTTTTTTAAAGAAAATTTAATTTAATTTTGGTATCAGGGATTGAACTCAGGGGCACTCCACCACTAAGCCACATTTTCAGCCTTATTTTGTATTTCATTTAGAGGCAGGGTCTCACTGACTTGCTTAGTGCCTTGCTTTTGCTGAAACTGGCTTTGAACTTGAGATCCTCCTGCCTCAGCCTCCTGAGACACTGGGATTACAGGTGTGTGCCACCGTGTCCAGCTGGTCTTCAAATTTAATGGACATTGTAAAAGTGCTACAAAGCTGGTCTTTAAGAGGTGATGAGGGCATGAAGGTTCTTCCTTCAAGAATGGATTAGATTAGAATGAAATTAGATTAGATTAGAATGAAATAGATTAATTATTGCAAAAATAGATGTGTTATAAAATTGGGTCTCTCTTGTATTCTAGATTTCTAGCCTAGACTTCCCAGCCTCCAGAACCATAAGCCAAATAAACTTTTATTATTTATAAATTATCTGGTCTTCAGTATTCTTTTACAGCAGGATAAAATAACTAAACCAGATACAAAGACAACACCCTTGATATAACTCCGCCATTAGGCTTATGGTCTTTGTGAGGAAGGATATCATTAGATCTTTTGCTAACTTTGCCTTCTCCTAGAGTTTGGTTTTGGGTATACAGTTGACTTTTTCAAACCTTCAGGGCACCAATTTATAGTATCTTCTATAGATGTAGGTCCCTGGCCATGCTCAAAAAGGCTTTCAATAACACACCAAATCCCCTTTCTATCCTTGGAAACAGGGCAGCTGTAATGAGTTCATCTCTCTCTAATTTGTTGAAAGCAGTAACATTTTCTGAACATTTCTTCCCATTTTCTCTGAGTCAGTAAAATGTCTAGTTTCCATGTTATAGCAGGTAGCACTGGACTAAAAGTTTTTTCCACAATTTGCAAAGGTAATTTACAATCCAGCTTTTATAATCAGAGGTTTTGCTACTTTCCCATATAAACAACCAGCCTCATCATCTCCATAGTGTAGCCTTATCATTATGATTCAAGACAGCAGTATTTGCATCTTAAAGAAAAAGATGAAGAAAATGATGGAGAAGAGGAGCACTGTGTGCACACAAACTGTCTCTCTCAGAAGATATACTATACACAGACATAATGTATTCTTTATTATAAAATACATTATATTTAGTATTTTTGGATTTAGTCACAAGGTCATATGTAGCTGCAAAGAACCTAGAAATATAATCTTTATTCTGAGTGGTATTCAGCCTAGATTAAATTTAAAAAGAAAGGAGAGAATAGTTATTGGGGGGGGATAGCCATTTTACCACATTGTTCTATTATTGTTTTGATTTCTCTAAAGCAGTCCTATGGTTTTATATGTTCAAGGATAAGTAGATGAAGGTAGTAATCAAGGACTCAATTCCTATAAAGGCAATAGCAACAGAGGAAAAAGTGATTTCTTGGAATTAGCAATTTTATGATGGAGGAGAAATCTTCTTAAAAGTTTCTAAAAATGTACAAAGAGAAAAATTTTACCAGCCTCACTGAGTAATACTCTACCCAGATAGAAAATATCCTTATGATTCATCTATTAGCAACAAAATTTTTGAAAATATTGATAGAAAGGCAGGGATCTATATTGTAGATTGCATGTGTGAGCACATGCACACATGGTATTGAACCCAGGGATTCACACAGGCTAGGACAGTGCTCTACACCGCCAGCTCCAGGGGATTATTTTCTCATTTCCTTCTTCCTGTTTTTCTGATACTCAGGAATTCACAGTCATGTTTTGTCTCTTCTGTTAAATTGATTATTAATTCCTTTTATTTTGGGAAGTCCTGGGTGAAAATATATTATTTGTTCCTCTCCACTATAGTAAGTTTGGTTGACTATTCTAACCAACAAACTGTTTCTAACCCAATTTCCATCTAATTCTTCAATACAAAGCTAAGTAAATTCCAAATATAAGCCCTCAGGATTGGGTCTTCACATTTTATGATCTTAAAATACAGCAAGGATTAGCAATTATAACAGCTATGAATGAAATAAAAAATGTTTTTTCCCCAAAATGTTTAGATTTGGCATTATCAAATATGAAGGAGCACTGAATCAGAAATAAATCAACTTCAGGAAAGATTGTAATCTCTTCATGACAAAAGATTTGCTTGTCTTATAGATTAATCATTCCATTATAAAAGACATTTTAATAACATTTATCATGCATTATCAGTTTTTTTATTTTTGAAACCTTAAGCTATTGATGTAACTCTCAATGGATATCAAGTCTTTCATTAAGTGGTTGGTTGCTAAGAAACTGAAATTTTAGGATGAGAAATTTTATCCACATTGATTGCATTGTCTAAGCAAAATGATATTTACAGTAATAAAAAGAAGAAAAATTAGTTTTAAATGTGTATATGTTTATATAAATGTAATGCATATGTGTATATATACATAGGTATATAAAATATGTGTCTACTCTCAAATTTAAATATAGAAGCAATTAAATTCATTGCTAATTGATAAATACAATTTTATAAAATTATAATATACAGTGAAAACAGAAATGATAATTTTAAATTGAAAATACCACTCATATAACCAGACAGAATGAATTATCTTAAAGCAACATTTTTGTAATAAATGTCATTTTCTCTGGGGGCTCAGCAGTAGCACACTTGCCTGGCATGTGTGAGGCACTGGGTTCAATTCTCAACATCACATATAAATAAATAAAAAGGTCTATCAACAACTAATATATATATATATATATATATATATATATATATATATATATATATATATAAAATGAAATAAAAAAATAAATGTTATTTTCTCTATTTCGCCCATTCTTTGCGTCAGAAATTTATTACAATATTTAGGAAAAATTTGAAATGTATAGCCATTTGAACAGACTTCCTTAAAGGCGTTTCACTTAGAATACTAGTACTTAGAAAATCTTAGGGGAATAATAATCTCTTGACCAAAGCATTTTGTATTTTACCCGTTTTAGGAATCTATAATGCACTGCAGCAATTTAGAGGACCCAGCAATTCCCAAAATTTCTTTTAAAGGCTTCTGTTTTTAGTCAACACTAATTACATCTCTCTAAATAAGTTCTGCTGAATGCATTTGGGGAAATGCTGATGTAAAACAATATTTGAACGGTCATTTTACTCAGTACATTATAAAGGGGAAATGCTTAGTTTATAAAAACTCAATTCATGTTTCTAAATGAGAACTGTACCAGAAATGATGTTCTTAAAAGAACTTTAATTATCTCCTCATAAAATAGCTAGTCAGAAAACTTAGCCATGGCAAGGGTAGAGAATAATTTCCACTTACCATCTCAATGTTTTGTGTGTGTTTCACAGGTATTTCTCACCATCTGGTATCCTCCATGGTGTTCTTGCTCCATCCTGACTGATGGTTACACTTTCTGACGGGATTAGCTGAAAGTGCAAATGTAGCAAAATCACTGACTGGAAGAGTTGAGAGGAACTGGAAACAGTAGTTATAGATAAGGTAATGTTTGGGTAGTTTTGTTTGGTATGTTTATTTTTGGACATATCTTCTTGAGATGGGGGCAGGCTGTGCCATTTGCAATTCACCATGCCTGATTAAGCAACCCTTTCTCTTGCTTTATATGCAATGTGAGTTCTTTAGAAAATTGATTTAGTTTAATTATTGGCCTTACAAGAGTCATCTCCTGGACAAGTCAAATAATGGACTTCTCACTGGAAACAGAAATGTGGGAATCTAAGAAAGTTGGAACAACCCAAAATCTGAAAGAGTCCAACAAAAATAATTGAAGGAGACAAATGTGATTGGAAGTAAATTTCAGTAGATCAGGATATGTGATTTTCATTCTAGATGCCTGCTTTTTGTAACCCTTTAAATTTCTTTCTTTGAACTCATTTTCTACCAGTGATTACAGCACAAGTCATTGGGTAGCGTATGATCTGCTGCTTGTATATCCTTATTACTATTTTGAAAAACCATGGTTAGAAAGGATGCTATCAGTTTTAGCTGAACTTGGGTTGCACTTTATCTATCAGATATGCAAATGGTCAACCACTTATGGTTTAACATCACTTTCAAGCAGAACTAAAACACAAAATGAACATTACCTCTTGTGTGAACCTTTCTAGATTTAGCTTATTACTTGATATATTCCATCTATGGAAACCATAGTGTGTCCTTTGTAAAGATGTTATTGTAAAATGAAATCTTAAACACTCTAAAAGTAGATTTGACTTGTAGCTGATTTTCTAGGAAGAAATGCTGTAATCGCTTTCAGGACAGAGAAAGAGAAAAGTAGAAGGTGTACTGAATTTCAAAAAATAAATTAGTTGTCAGTTTTCATGGACCTTGCACTACCCCTTTCTGTCCTGTTCTCTGCTCTGTGTTCTATACAACAGACCCCTGGGTCCTGTGTCTGGAGGAGGAATCTCTTCTGGCTTCTGTTTGGGGTAAGTCAATGGAAGGTGCTAGAAAATAAAAGAGAAGGAGGAAAGACAATTTGGTGACTTCCATCTCCTATCCTTGTCTCACATTCTTTAGGTTTTAGTTATTGCCACCCACAACCTGTAGGACTTCCATAGGACCTTTTTCCTCCTTCAGCCTCCAACCCTCAGTGCTTCTTAGTAGCATGGTTTCTTTCTTCTCTTTCTCCTCTGCACCTTGTAGTTGCAATCGTTCCTGAAGTTTCTTGCTCCCTCTTTCCTTAGCACCCCTTGAGTTGAGTTGAAGTATGTTCCCTGCCTGAACTCTGATACAACTGCAAAATCTAGTTTAGTATCAGATTGTACCCTTGACTAGAAGAAATTAAGAACAAAATTAATTTAAATGTATGATTTTGTAAGAATACATATTTAACTATATTATGCTGCTTGAATTCTGATTTATGCTGTGGAATAAAGGGTATATGGAAATTTAAGAGGAAAATTATGTCTTTACTTTCAATCCCGAAGTGAAGTAAGATGAACACTTATGAACATTTAGAAATCAATCAGTACTAAATTGTGTGGTTCATCCTAGAAGTGCAATTGAAGTTCAGGAAAATCATTGTGGGCTGGAGACCAAAAGAAAGCAATAAAACCGGTTTTACCTAAGAGCAGCACTTAAAGTAGGCTTGAAGAAGAAAGAGAATTTTAAAAGCTGGACGGGAGGTTGAAAAGACAAGTGGAACAGTAGTTGAGGAGTAAAAAAAAAAAAGAAAGAAACAAATTGAAACAAGAGTGAGCAGAAGTGAGTAAATATAAAAATCAAAAAGTAAAACACAAATCAAACAACAGCAAGGTGGATGGCAAAATGGGTCGCCTGCCCTTGACTTGGACTTAGCTAGACTTAACCCTCTGTGTGTTAATGCAAACTCATGTGCTTAACTTCTGATGATCTGGGAGTTGCTGATGACAGCCTCCGTGCTTGCAATCCCACTCTACCTCCACGTTCTGTGGTCAGGTTTTCTGTGGACTCAATGTTTATCTCAGTTGCTTTCCCTTCCTGTGTGAGTCCTGGGGATTTACCATTCCTCTGCTGTCCTCACCTCTCTCCCTCTAGGCTGGGAATAAATTTTGGAATCTCTTTGACCATGGAAACTGGGCTGATTATTTGTTCTCATTCAGTCCATTCTCTTCTTCTCTTGTTTGTGAATTTGCACTGCAGGGTTAACCAGAAAGCAGTGCTTGTTCTTCTTTGCCATTTGACTTCCCGGTGTGTTTAGGCAATGAGGAATACTGCTAGAGAAGGCAGGGTATGCAGTGGGTGGAGTGTGGGCTATGGCTCCCTTCTTCTCCTTTTGTCTGGTCTAGTGATTTGACAACTGCTCTTTCTTTATGTAAGGTCAAACTTTCATACATGACTACAGCTCTCTGAGAGATCCAGTAAGATTTCCTTTTTTTTTTTTCCTTCCTTCCATCTCAGCAATGATGAGGGCTCTTCTCTATTGTGGTACCCACTTCTTCACATTGCTTGTGGGTTCTCCTAACTCTGCCAATGGCACTGAAAGTCCTGCCTTTTTGTTGGATTCTCTTTCAACCCAGGTAAATGAAGCTTATGTTCTTTACTCTAATGCTAATCAATACCAAAAACATAAACAATTTTTAAAGCCAATCTAGGACTTGCCTCTCCATTATAAAAGCTGCATAGAACATTTCAATTTATAGTGATTACACTCTCTTTGAACAAAAAACTTTACTTTTATATAAAAATACATCTAATTAGGTATGACCTTATTCTTGCATTTTAAAATTCAGTTCTATCTCCTTGTCATTTACCTTTTCAAGTGCTTCTATCTCTGTATTATAAGATACCTGAATGGAGGTAATAAGTATCATATAAGTTTTGTGTGTGTGCATGGCAGGGGGGCTTCTGGAGATAAAACCTCAACCATATGTAAGTATTTCTTGATTGTATTTGAACCACCATTTTTATATATGGAGCTTTGACATGATAGACTGACACTTCCCACACTATTTTGCTATATACATTAGCCATTTCTAAGACAGTATGGACAATTACCTATTTCAATGATAAATCAATTTTAAAATCTAAGTTGACACTTTTCATTGCTATAATTTCCAAAATTAACTTTTGATTTGGGTGATTAATAATATGTAAAAGTTCAAGAAAACCTGTAATGAAAAGGTAAAAATAAAGTAAAAAAAAAAAAATAAAAAGATGAGAGGTCAGATGTCTAATGTATTGATGTCTATTTTATCTTTCACAAATCATAGAACCCAAAATCAAGTCAACAACATGCAGAAAATAGAAAATTAAAATGGTTAATTGGTTGGCATAAATATGAAGTACAACCTATTGGAGATTGGCATGTTCATAAAGAGGGGTTAGAATGAAGTCAATTAGTCAGAATCCAAAATAATCCTGTAACTTTAATGGCTCTGAGTTTCTGTTTTCTGATTGAAAATCAGTTATTAGAACCCACTTCAGAGAATTGTGGTAAAGAGTTACTGAGACAAAAAAAAAAATGTATAACATAAAAGTACTGGTCTGAAATGCATGGGGAAATCACAGACTTTAGATAATTTGAGAAATACTCATGTGCTTTACTTTATGCTTTTGGAAGCCCTTACCAATATATGAATTTATTTTTAACTTTCTACCTATAATTGAAATTCCTGAGATCACAAAATTTGGGCAGCGTATTTAAATAAATATTCCAATATCTAAAACACTATTTAAGTGTTCAATGCAAATATGTAATAGGTCATGTAATTTGTATATTCTTGAAATTCAATCTAATATTTTAAGGTAGAAAGCATTACAATAAGCCATATACATTAAAGCATTCCTTAATGGGCAAATTTTGAAGTTACTTTTTAATTAATGCCTAAGAAAATGGATGTATTGTCAATAAAATATGAGTCATTAATGGGTATCATAAATCTGAATTTACTGGGAATTGATTTTTATATTTGGAGATTTTTTGTTAAAAGAAATACATACTCATCTCCATTTTTATTTACATTTTAATATAAATGTAGATAAATTAGATAATGTTGGCCATATAGAAGCAGTTGGTGTTTTCCATAGAGCTGATGTCACTTATTTCTCAGGAATGCTCATGCGGTAGATATTTGTGACTCTTAAAAATCATTTTATATGGTTTTAATTATTAAATGAATGCAATTTCTTGTGTAAATGAATGGGAATCATTCACTATATATTTCTTAGTTTTATTTAAATTTTTCTATCTTTCATGAATAAATATTTTTAATTTAAAATTCACTGGCCTGCAATCCCCATGATTCTTCATTCTTTTTTTCCCTAAATCCATCCAATTTGTAAAATTGATTGATATGAGTAGAATATATGACTATATATTTTAATTTCTCTTATGTAAATACCTAAAAGTGGATATGCTTGAAAAGAGGGTAAGTAAAAATCTAACATTATAAGAAACTTTCTGGGTGGAGGCTCATGCAGTGGTGACTGGTTATGGGTCTGGAGTTCTTCTGAGCCACTTGTAACCATCAATTTTAGCAGTCTGCCTTGCACCAGCCTACCTTGCTCCCTGAGGCTATGACCAACACCAACTTCTTCAAGGGTTTTACCCTAAGATCAGGAATAGCTCCTGGGTTTTGCAGCCTCCTCGGGCTGGTGGATTCAATTTCTCATTAGGATTTGATGAACCAACAGAATCATCCATGAGAAAGAATAAAATGGCCTCTAGCATCTTTGGAACACTTGAAGAAAATCCCCCTTCTTGGGCCAAGTTGGCAGGTGCCAAAGATAGTGGTGGAAGCAAAGATTTGGAATCATCTTGACAAAAGAGAAGAAATTCTTTGGAAGCAAGCTGTGGAAACTTCTTAGATCTGAAGGGAGAAGGTGACATTCATAAAAATGGGGACACAAACCTACAAGGCAGCCTGGGGCAGAGTGAAGAAAATCACTTGCCTGCTTGGCCAGTGCTCAGGCCCATGTCCCCTGTGCCTATGCCACCCAGGAGAAACCCTCCTGGCAGTAAGTCCAGCCTGGTCTTGAGTTAACTAACTACCCTGAACTTTGTCGTTTTGTTTGTTTTCTTCATGCTTGTGAATGCACAACTTGAGCCTGACTCTATATATTTTGAATTTGTTTTATTAAAAATATGCACTTGAAAAATGAGACTTTATTGGGCTGGGATTGTGGCTCAGTGGTAGAGCACTCGCCTAGTAAGGGTGGGAACTGGGGGTTCGATCCTCAGCACCACATAAAAATAAAGGCATTGTGTTGTGTCCATCTACACCTAAAAAATAAATTTTTTAAAAAAATGAGACTTTATATAAAATTTGAATTGTCTGTACTAGGAGTGTTTGGTGGATCTAAATAATAAAATTCTTGAGCTGGTGATATTATTATGGTAAATTTTTAATAACTAAAACCATTTCTTAATAACAATTGAGGTTTTCTGTTTTCTTTGAGACAATTTGCGTAATTGGTCCTTAGAGACAACTGTTGTTTTGTATAAAATTTCAAAGTTTTGGTCTAAAATTTCGATAGTAGTGTTATTTTACTGGTTTTAACTTATGTTTGATCTAGACTATATCTCTTCTTAACCTTTTTCTTCTTTGTCTTAATCTTGTGCAAGGGGTGTGTGTGTGTGTGTAGGTATTTGTGTTTGTTTTAGAAGAGTCAATTTGTTCTACTGTTGTCCTTGTGAATTAAATTTTTAAAATCTTTACATATTTGATATTTTATTTTAAATATAAAAAGAATAATTATATTTACTCTTCTTTTTCTTGGTTCTATTTTTTGTTTATCTTCTAGGTTCTTATTTTGAAAACTTAGATCCTTATTATGGTTTATAAGTGAGTTGTTTCCAAAGGCTCCTGTTAATGCAGTAATATTCAGAGGTGAAATAACTAAATTGTAAGAGCTATAACCTAATCAGTCCCTAGTGGTTTGAATGAACTGGTTATTAACCATGGGCCAATAGATTATGTCTGGAGAAGGTCAGTCACTGGGAGTGTGCCTTGGAAGGGTGCCTTTTCCCTGTGTCCTCTTTCTCTCTTGGTCTCTGTTTCCTGACCGTGCCATGAGGGGAGCAACTTTCCTCTGCTAAGCCTTTTTCCTGGGATGTGCTTCCTTATCTTGGACAGAAAGCAATGGAGTCTGTACACCATCAGCCCCAAATAAACTTTTCATCCTCTAAGTTGTCTTTGTTGGTAGTTTGGTCACTACAAAGAAGATGTTGACTAACTCACTCCTTATGTGTCAGTTATTCTTATTTTCCAATAAAAAAAATGTAAGTTTAATTTTTGCTTCTCTAAATATTGCCAAAATTGGATGGCATTTTTTTCTTAAATATTTTTTAGTTGTAGATGGACATAATACCTTTATTTATTTATCTTTATGTGGTGCTGAGGATCAAACTCAGGGCCTCACACATGCACAGCAAGTTAATGTTTTTCAGTGAACATATTACCTTACTGATACCTTTAAATAATTGTTTGTCTTTGCTAGATCTTACCACTATAGGGAGCTCTGAAATATGGGACCATGCTACCTGTCTTCAAATTTGTCAATTTAAAATAATATTTTTTTCATTTCAAAGAAGATATACTTGTTTCCAGCTTTAACATCTTTCTATTTTCTCTTTCTTCTCTTGGCTTTCATACATTATGTTTCCCTCTACCCAGAATTTGTCACCTCTTCAGGAAAAAACACCCAAAGATATTCACACGTAAGTTAGTGCTTTTCTTACAGCACCTTCACAAGGAGAGTTCTCCACTGTCACTGGAGAGTTTGGGACTCATAATTCATTCACTGGTCCCAACACACAGAAGTTACTGGAAGAAATCTTGGCCATGACAAAGGTTATGGTGCAGTTAGAGAAAGAGAAATGGTGACAAGCTTCAGACCACAAAGCAAGACTGATCCCTTTAGTAGCAGCATGAAAGCAACTGGATCTTTCTAGAAGGATTCTTCGACTGTAGTACAACTCTCAGAAAACTTCAGGTAAGGTAATCAGGAACCATGGAAAAAGATTCTAATTGACAGAGCCCCACCCAAGTGAGGAATGGCTCAGCTCCTGGCTACATTGACTGGGAGCAGCTCATCATGCATGAGTACACAGTGTGAACTCTACTGCATCCTGAAGTTGCAGCAGTTGAAATATACCAATTTGCTACACTTCCCACAGCAGGTTTTCCCTTGAAGGGAGATCTGAGTAGCATATCTCCATGACCATCAAAGAGATTTGGGGATTTATGTCCTTTTGACCATGTAGTCAAGCTGGGCTGATTAACTGATTATCAGTAAGAAAAATTGAACCTGGGGTCTCCAGGGGAATTTTAGACTATAATCAGGACATCATAATACTTACCATCCTCACTTGGCCATGAGTAGAAAGTCAGGCAGCCAGTCCCCAGGTGAAAGAGCTTCCTAGTCAATCAGCAATAAATTACTTTTACTTTGCATACTTTTCCAACCCCATATGCCAAGAGTTATCCTCTTACCTATAACCTATGGAGTACTTGACATTGTGGATGCACAGGCATTCTCTGTCTTAGTAGATACTTCCTACCCATATACCTAATCATTTTCAGCTATTGCAGTTCGTTATATATATTTATTTATTGTTATTAATTTTCTTTTTGTAATTGTTTCTTTTTAGTTATAGATGGCAGTAGAATCCATTTTAACAGAATTATATAAACATGGAATATATGTTGTTCTAATTAAGACCCCCGTTTCTCTCCTTCCTCTTCCCTCTCCCCCTCCCCTGCTCCCTTCCCATTATAAATATTCATAAGTCTGGGCTATGACCTAAGAGGCAAGATCCAATCTAACTCATCTAGTGGATGTTGTTCAATTATACAAGTTATAGCTGGAAACAGAAATAATAAAGAAAGTTTTTTTCCCCTTCATTTAGGTAGCAATATAAGCAATTTCACTTTAGAATCATGATCCACCATTTGGCATTATAAGATATAAAAGTTAGCACATATTTTAGTCTTTAGTTTTTAAGTTCCCCCATTGCATCTTCTAAGAAAGTCTGGTAAATATATCTAATCAGAATATTTCACTCTCTGATCCTCAGCATTTAATATACTGAAATTGGAGCTAATGCTACTGAAATCTATTTTAACTGTCAGTGGAGCCTCACAAAGTTTAATGAGTTGGAGAGATGTAAAAGCAAAAGTGGCAATTGATAACAATTTTCTGAATAAGAGGAAGAAAGTTCTTCTGCAACTGAAGTGTTGAGCATGTCATTATTGTCTTTAGAATGGTTTGAATGTGCTTTTTGTGATTTAAGCCCAAGACAAGTACACAATCTTTTCTAGATTAAGGCAAGTAGGTTGGCAGATATATTAAGAGGATCCTCAGTGTTCCATTTGAACTGTTGCCATCTCTTTTGTACTTAATTAATAATCACTGCCTCTTGATTTGCTGATACCTGTGCAGCCAAGTATAGTACATGTGCTGCATGTATAGTTTTGTTTCCTGTTCAAGACTAAACAGTGTATGAAGACTTTATTGTACTTCAACATTTGGTAATGTATGATAGGCAACACCTGGTCTTCAGTGGGGGGAAATACAATTAAAATATCTCTTGTCCAAACTCATTTCTCTATAGTAAACCTAAAAAAGTATGTGTAATAAAGAAAAAAATAGCTCAATGGAGGGCATAAATCAGCATAGTTAAACAAGTGAATGTATATCAACTACAATTTAGGGCTCATTATATAAATTTGAATATTATTTGTAATATTTTTAATACATTAAGTTATTTTAAAGTCACCATTAAATCAATGTCATCTTGTGGTGCAGTACTATAAATACCTCAAAGAAAACTTTTATCCTGTACTTTTATTGTTTCTCTGTTGCTTTGGCAAAATTACTCTGCTACATTCTTTGTTTTATGATATAGAAAATGCGTCTCTTTTACCTACTACTCCATTTACAAATATTAATAATGCTTGGAATATTGTAGGTACTTAATAATTACTCATCCAACAAATTCAATGAACAACAATTGCAACAAATTAACATATTTAGTCCAGTTTTCTCCTATACTAATGTCTTCTTCACAAATATGTTAGGAGGATGTGATTTTCTGAAGTAAATAGAGAATGACCACAAACTAAGTAATTTAAATGTTGTTCCTTCACATCTCCAATAGCTTTTATGGGTCAGGAAGTTAGAAAGAGTCTGTCTAGGATATGATGACTCTTGGTGTTTCTATAATAAAATGGTCACTTGATCTGGAACTGAAAGGGATGCTTGCAAGTCTCTCTCTCTCTCTCTCTCTCTCTCTCTCTCTCTCTCTCTCTTTCTCTCTCTCTCTCTCTTTCTGTCTTGAGGAATCTATTCTAGCCTGTCCTTGTGGACTCTTTTTGTTTTCTCACAGTGTTTTGGCTGCAAGTCAGATGGGGTGCTTACAAGAAGGATGAGGACTTCAAGAAGAAAGGATATTAGATCACCTATCACCTTTTATGAACAAAACTCGTAAGTCACACAGTTCAGTTACACTACAAAGGTATACCCGATTCACTTCTAAAAGTCTCAAAATTCAACCCAGTTCTTAGGGAAGGTGACTAAGCCCTCACCAGTCACTTTGAAAAATGTTCAAAACTTTCTTCATGCTTTAAAACTACCACAGAAGACTAATATACTATATATAAATATGTCTTTAGCATAATCAACATTTAGTATCAATTTGACAGTATATAACTAATTGAATTAAATGGCAATGTGAATTTCTAATAATGCTTGAGATAATTTATAAATGGCTGTCCAGTCAAAACAATAAAATTAACTCAATGCCTTATCTGTTGTAAACTTGAAGGGTAAATTCCGTGAATTATTTTTGTATAGGTTAGGTGTAGCAACTTTTCTATAAATATGGTCTTAAGTATATGATTAAATATTTTTATATCCAAGTTCAGAACTGAGTAGAAGTTTCAAATATATGTCACAAGCTTTGAATGGTAAAAAAAAAAAGGAAAATAAAATAAAATTTATTAGGTTATTATTTTAGGTTACGGAGTTCACTGATTCCTCTATTCTCCATGTTTTTTTTTTTTTTTCTTTCTTGACCACATTATTTAGGTGAAAGGAGAGATACTGGTATATCTCAATTCTGATACTGTTATTCTTTATAAAAAGAACTACTAGATAGCCTTAATTTCTATAATTCTAGTCTCCTAAAAGAGAAACCTATAAACTTATTCTAAGGTTAAAGAATGAGACTGGATCCACTAAAATTATCATATTGTATCTTTGTGTCTATGTGACAGTATTTCATTTTTCAACTAAGAATCCTGTGAAGAAATTATTCTTGCAAGGCCAGATTCTTCCAGTAAACATTTAGTTCAAACACCTAGCCATCAATCATGGTGGAACTAAAAACAAATAAACAACAAAACAAAACAAAATAAAATAAAGCCTCCTAACACTTTTCTATCCTAAACTGTCTTGTCTTTAAATCTTGCGACCCAAGCCTTCTTTCAAGGGCAGTCTTGAAAACATACATCCAAAAGTTGCATACTGCTTAGATTGACACATCTTATCACACAAGCCTGCACAGGAAGGAAATCATCATCTCTGAAATCTGAAACCCTGGGGCCGCCTTTTATGTGAGTTACTGGTACACTACAAATAATGCACAGAGGAGAAGCTGGGATTTTTTTTTTCCTAGAGTAGAGGAAAGGGATCAAGGGGAGGGAGGAGGTAAGTACTGAGGAATTAATTAGAGCAAATTATATTCTATACTTTTATAATTATGTTAAAATCAGTCCTAATGTTATGTGTAACAAAAAAGAACCAGTAAAAAATATTTGCAAAAGAAAGAATGAGCTATTTGCTATTAAATCAAGATAGTGATGTTGTATTAACTCCTCATTTTGAACCCAGATATGCACTGAAATGTAAAAAGTGAGAGATGCTATGAAAGAGGACCTTACAAACTAAAAGAAAGAGCAGCAACTATGCTAATCCGTGATACACCATCTATCTATTTGTGGTAACATTACCATGAGTAGAGTTGTTAGAATTGGCATTTATGCTTTTATGCATAAGAAGTTGAATGGTGTGTATTGAGGTAAAATAGATTGAAGTTGTTTTCCTATGTCTGAAATGCTTTGGAATTTCAGAAAACCCAAAAGTTTCAAGAGATTTTGATTCCTTTAAGTACTTGATATTTATATATTTTTCTCAAAGATTACCTGAAGATATACTAGTATACACGTTTACATATTTTTCTCAAAGATTATCTAAATCTATATTAGCACATTTGATATAATAAGATACTTAATACATCATATGTATATATATATATATATATATATATATATATATATATATATATATGTGTGTGTGTGTGTGTATACATACATGTATAATTAAAATGACTATTAAGTAGTTTAATAAATCTGATTATATATCATTGTATAAGCAGAACAGAATTTTGTATATAAAAGCAGTAGTTGACATATTACTTCATTATTATGTAGAATATTTGAATCTCTCTTTTAAGATATAAAAGGGTTGAAATTATCAATTAAGCATTTTTAAGAATATGAAGATGACATTTTTATGGAGCACTGAGGAAATGTAGGTAATTCTGAGCTTAACTTTATCTGTTCACCAATTAAGGAATTTAGGGATGAAGAAAGTACTCATATTTGGTGTCAGACCAGTTCTCTGATCAATGGGAATAAGAGTCAGGTGCTGTTCTAAAATCATTCAGTCTATATCTGGAACTGAACTACCAAACTAAATAAAGCACTTCAACTAAACCTCCTTATAATCATACCAATGTAGTGAACTCCTACCCATTTTTCTCTAACAAACCTCCTACATAAAGAATTAATATTATTTACTAGTGGACATATCAAATTTCCTATTTATAAAATGTTTTTAGCAGATATAATGGGACGATTTATTTGAAAATAAATCTGGGATTTATGAGTTTATGGGGTATAGCTGGCTGGAAAGTCAAGGCCAGTCAAGTTTAGCTATATGATTAATGAATTATGTAATAGAAATATTCCACAACCTAACAAATTCTTTGACATTTACAGTGCTTCTAAGTATATTGCTCAACAGGAGGTTCATCTCTTAAACCCAAACCCAAAATATGAATCTGGGAGAAAAGGGGCATTTTTGAGAATTGCACTAGTCTCAGACTTCCCTAAGAAGACAGTTTCTCCTGAACCAAGGATTGTATCTTTTAAATTATTGGTAAAATTTGGAATTAGCTAAGCATTGTCTAAGACCCATGAATCCTGTGAGTCTGATTTACAAATACACCATCTGTAAATATTACATAGAGATAAACCTTTAAAGACCTAGTTAAAACCCGCCCAGCAGTATGACTCTTGAACTGAACTTAATCTCTTATATGTCATGTTGATTCCAGTATGCAAAGTTAGGAAAGGTGTTGATACAAGGGCTGTTTAGGAAACAGATTCTAAAGCCAGACTTCTATGAAAAATAAAAATCTTATTTCTAAAAATTAATCTAAATTATATTAATAACTTATATTGAGATATTTTTATATAACTTTAAGTGATTCAATTAGGAATATTTACTTTTTGTTTTAAATATTTATTTTTTAGTTGTAGTTGGACACATGCCGCAGTCTGGCTGGGCACAAAATCACGAGCCACTCAAGCAGGAACAAAGTTTATTTTTTGAAACTGCCACCAATGTCAGGTACCGCCCGGGCAGAGATTTTTTCCACCCACGCGGCCTCCTCCCGGACCGCAGAGAGAGCTCCTCCCCCGGAACTCCCTCCTACTGTACTTCCCCAACCAATGGGAACTCTCCAGGAGTCCCGTAGCCGGCCTAGGTGAACAGCAGGAGTCCAATATCCATATGAATGCAAATCTTAACATAATCATATCATCTCAATGGCTAGCTGGCATCACCTTTCAACCAAAAATGCCATGCATCATATACTTGGCCCTTAGCTTCTCCCCTCTTCTGTTTAAGTAACAAGCAATCTGGCTAGGGACCGTGCCTGTTAGGTTTGTCCAATTCAACATATGGTTCTTACCCGTCATCGGAAAACTGACTTTTAGGCGTCAGCCTCCTGTCTTAGGTTGATACCACTGCAATTGGATCATACCCGTCACTGACTACCGGTCCAGCATATAGCCATACTTGTGGATAGGCCTATGTACCAGTGGGGGGGTGAGGTTCTTTGCCTCACCTCTGTTGGCCCCCAAATTTGGCCTTGGTGCCGGTGGGGGGGTGAGGTTCTTTACCTCACCTCTGTTGGCCCCCAAAATTAGACCATCACTAGTAAAAGGGAGGAGGATACAGAAATGTCATGACACCAAGTCAATTAACGGCTCCTAGGAAAAATTGCATCACCGGTGACACATCAGTAAAGATAAGCTAGCACTACCATAATTCGCTGCATCAACAAATAGATCACAAAGCATACAAGTGATACATAGTCCAGGCAAGTTCTGTAAGCAGTTCAAAGCAGAGGAATCTATCAATATGTCCATATCCTTCCAAAATAAATCGACTCATTGATTGAGCATTACTTGTTGAGTTATAAATCATTGATGTATCAGTTTACACGGTTTGTTGTGATAACTCTCGAAGAAGTTGTAGTTTGGTTTTATCTTTGTCTTTACCGGCACTGGGATGAAAATAGGAATTTTGACAATGATGCTAAAAAAAAATATGTAACATTTCAACAGGTACTAAGAAAACAATATTTAGAACAATTTACATTATCCTGAACAGAATTATTAAATATAATGAAAAGGAAAGGTGAAAGTAAACAAACAGATCTGTTAACCTTCTATTTGTTCATATATTAAAATAATCCTCAACAGCTGTTTACCCAAATTAAACTATTAAAATCACATGAATAATAAAAAAAATTTTTTTGGATCCATGTGCATGAGCGCTCCTCATATGTGATATATGGACATACGCACATACAGACATACAACACAAAACAGAAGTGTGCACACGTAACATATAACACATAAGACAATAGTAAAGGCCTTGTAGCTTTACCTAGGTGAAATCTCCATTGCAATGTTCAAAAACTCCACAGTCAAAAAATAAAACTGAGCAGAAAAAACATTAACCTAGGTCTGTATGAGCTCAAAAATAAAATAGAACTTTATGATGTGGGAAAAAGCAATAATAAAATAGATATTGAAAAAAGCATCCTGGTTAATCACTGTCGCAGATGTAAGAATAGCCAAGCTGGAGATCTGGATATCAGCTGTTATGGATTTGAGTCGAATCATTTTCCTTTTGACCTGTAGAAATTGTTTTAGTTAGTCTCTCTGGAATCCAGATCGGCTGCTGTTCTCCCTGTGGAAAAACACAAACAGAGCCCCGACTCCAGACTATCACTGGGTCAGGACCTTTCCATTGTCCTGTTAGAATATCTTTCCAAAGTACCTTAGGCTTATGTACATTTTTTGGATACAAATGTCTTTCCGCAGCACTAAGCTCTGATGAATCCAAATTTAAAAAGTTTAGAGTAAAAAGGGTTATTTTAAGTTTATCTTTGGGGGATATATACCCCTTTCCAATTCCCTCCTTTTGTTTTAATAAGTACATTTTAATAGTTTGATGAGCTCTTTCAACTATGCCTTGTCCTTGTGGATTGTATGGAATTAATGTCAAATGATGAGCAAAATTGTTTAAAAGAGGTAGAGGTATAGCCAGGACCATTATCGGTTTTTAACTGTTTTGGAACGCCCACAGTGGCAAAATTTTGTAAGCAATGAGCTATAACATCTTTAGTTTTTTCTCCGGCATGAAGGGAGCCCATCAGAAATCCGGAAGAAGTATCAACTGTAACATGTAAATATTTTAATTTTTCAAATTCTGGCAAGTGTGTGACGTCCATCTGCCAAATATGGTTAGCTATCAGTCCTCTAGGATTGACTCCAAGATTAACTTGTGGTAAAAATGTCACACAATTTTGACATTGTTTTATTATATGTCGGGCTTGTTCTTTAGTTATTTTAAAACGCTTTTGTAAAGTATTAGCACTGACATGGAACCTTTTATGAAAATTTATAGCTTCTTCTATTGTGGAGAAAATATGTATGTCATGTGTAGATTTATCTGCTAACTCATTGCCCAAACTAAGGGCTCCAGGCAATCCTGTATGTGCCCTGATATGTCCTATAAAGAATGGATCTTTTTTGTCCCAGATTAGACTTTGTATAGTGGAAAACAAAGAGAAAACAGTAGAAGAAGGGGAAATCCTACCAGCATCTTCAAGGGATACTATAGCATTAACTACATACTGACTATCAGAAAATAAATTAAATACAGAATCTTTAAACATCATAAAAGCTTGTAATACTGCATTAAACTCTACCTTTTGAGCTGATTGTTTGGGTACTAAAAATGTAAAAGTTTGATCAGGGGTAACTACTGCTGCTGTACCATTATTTGACCCATCAGTGAATATATTTGGAGCATTCATGATAGGGGTTTTTTTTGTCATCTTTGGAAAAACTACAGGATGTTTAGACCAAAAAGACAACAAAGGATTAGACGGTAAGTGATTATCAAATGAAACATTAGATTTACACATGATTATTGCCCAAGTATTTAACTCATTAGCTAACTCATCAATTTGATCTATAGTATATGGAGTAATAATTTTATTGGGAGAAATCCCAAACACTCCCTTGGCTGCTTTTATTCCTTTGAGTATTAATTGTCCTACAGCCTCAGGATACCTAGTAAGAATAGTGTTAGGAGAATAAGATAAATGTATCCACAATAATGGACCTTCTTGCCAGAATACTCCTGTAGGAATATTTTTTGTTGGCAGTACAATAAATAATAAAGGCAAACTTATATCAATTCTATCCAAATGTATATTTTCCATATATGTTTCAATGATTTTTAATGCCTTTCTTGCTTCAGGCGTCAACATGCGGGGTGAATTTGGATCTGATGGACCTTTTAGAATATCAAATAAAGGTCCCAACTCTCCTGTTGGTATGCCTAGATAAGGCCTTATCCAATTTATGTCTCCTAATAACTTTTGAAAGTCGTTAAGTGATTTGAGTTGATCTACTCGTATTTGAATTTTGGGTTGACGGACCATGGTTGAGGATAATAAAACCCCTAAATAATTAATTGGAAGATTTAATTGTACTTTATCTATTGCTATCTCTAGATTATAATTTTTTAATAAATTTGTAAGTGTGGCATAACATTCTAGCAATGTATTTTTATCTTTATGTGCCAATAACACATCATCCATATAGTGAAATATTTGTAGTTCAGGATTTTGATTTCTAAGTGGCTGGATTGTTTTGTTAACATAAATTTGACACATAGTTGGACTATTAGCCATCCCTTGAGGGAGTACTATCCATTCATATCTCTGATCAGGACCTTCATGATTTAGTGCAGGGATAGTAAATGCAAAATGTGGACTATCCTCGGGATGAATTGGAATTGAAAAAAAACAATCTTTAATATCTATAGCTAAAACATACCAGGTTTTTGGTAAAGCAGACCTGATTGAGCAGGTCCCATAATAACCATCTCATTATTAATGGCTCTTAAATCTTGCAATAATCTCCATTTACCAGATTTCTTTTTAATGACAAAAATGGGAGTATTATGGGGAGATACGGAAGGTTGTATATGTCCCTCCGCTAATTGTTGTTTGACCAGGTCATGGGCTATTTGTATCTTTTCTTTAGTCAGGGGCCACTGAGGAACCCACACTGGTCTTTCTGATTTTCAAGTAATTTTGATTGTCTCAGTGGCCCTTTCTGAAAACCCAATCCATGTCTATTTGTTTTTTGATCTATTTGAATTGGTGCTGTCATACCTTGTTCTTGTTCTCTTAATCTTTCTTCTTTCCTAAAGCCTTGTCTAGCCCTAGTAGTGGGCGCATTAGGATTGATGTTATTTGTTAATGTCAAACCTAATTGATCTAGGACATCTCGTCCCCATAAATTTATAGGAAGATGATCCAATACATAGGGCTGTATAGTTCCTTCACATCCTTCAGGATCTTTCCAATCTAATACCATTGCACTTCTATGGGGATTAGTTGCCATTCCTAGGCCTCGAAGCGTTTGAGTGGCTTGTTGTAATGGCCAATGTTTTGGCCATTCTTGATGAGATATGATGCTAAGGTCTGCACCTGTATCAAGTAGCCCATTAAAGTCATGTCCTTGAATATTTAGTTTTAGCATTGGGCGAGAATCTAGATTTAAAGACAGCATAGCCCAATCTACACCTGTGGAGCCTAATCCCCTGGAACCTCTTTCTACAGTACGACTGGAAAATTTATCATGTAGGCTGGGTATTATTAATAACTGTGCTATTCTATCTCCTGGTGAAATTACTGATATACCTCTTGGAGAACTAGCTATAATTTTTATTTCACCTTCATAATCGGGATCAATTACCCCAGGACTTATCATAAGTCCTTTTAGTGTTGAAGAACTGCATCCCAATAATAAGCCTACTGTTCCTTGGGGAAGAGGTCCTTTTACTCCTGTGGGAATGATTTGAACTCCCATCTCTGGAGTTAGTACTGCTCTGGCAGAGGCACAGATGTCCAACCCTGCGCTCCCTCTAGTTTGTCTGATGAGGGATTTAATGGATAATGCGTCCTGGGCACTACCTTGATGGTGTTGCTGGGTTCCTCCACTGCCCCGTATATTTGTGGTTTTGGGCCCTGGAGCATTGGGCCCTCCAGTCCGTTTTTTGGCAATGGAGCCTGATGTCTTTCTCCACGATATCGTGGGTAAACACTTGGTCCTTGTCTGTTTTTTGATAAAGGAATACCCTCTATGGTGGTTTGAGAACGGCATTCATTAGCCCAATGTTTCCCTCTACGGCATCGTGGGCAAATACCCGGTATTCTATTCCTTTGATACCTAGCCTTGTTAAACCCTCCTCCTATGGGGCAACTCCTTTTAAAATGTCCTGTTTGATCACAATTATAGCATGTTTTTGGCCTGGCATCTAAAGCCTGTTGTACTGCTGCTAAGACTTGCCCTTGTTCATTAATATCTCTACATAATTTAATATATGTGTTTAAATCTTCATGTTTCCATGGTCTGATGACCTCTCTGCAGCAACGATTTGCTTGGTCATAAGCCAGTTGTTTTATAAATGGCATTGCCTGTTCTGTATCTCCAAATACTCTAGATGCTGTCTGAATAAGCCTATCTACAAATTCAGCGTAAGGTTCATTAGCTCCTTGTATTACCTTAGATAATTGTCCTTGTAAATCTCCATGCCCCTGTAAAGTTTTCCATGCCTTAATTGCATCTACAGCAATTTGTGCATATACGCCAGGATCATATTCAATTTGTTGCCGTTGACCCTCATAAGGTCCTTTTCCTAATAACATATCTAGATTTCTTTGAGGGTAACCGGCTGCTGCATTTCGCCTAGCTGTCTCCACGCAAAATTCCTCATTGGCAACCTTCCATAACAAATATTGTCCTCCATTTAGCACAGATCGACACATTAGCCCAATCTGCTGGCGTCATGTCTAAGTTGGTAATGGATTCGACCATGCTCACAGTGAAGGGTGCTTGCGGCCCGTAGGTTGTTACAGCCTCCTTTAATTGCTTCACTGTTTTGAAATCTAAAGCACGGTGAATTCGTTGCCCTCCTGCCTGCTCAAGTACAGGGCATGCTAATCTTTGGGGTCCTGCCTCAGGATTCCGTCCATCAACTACGGGAGTTGAGGGCCGCTCAGCTGTAGATGGAGCTGTTGGTTGAATTACGCCCTCTGGTGATAGAACGGGGTTAGTAGCAGCCTCCTGTTGTAATTCCCCGCCTGATGGTTGTTTTTCCTCTAAGCTTTCTTTCTTCAAATCTTCCTCTGTCTGACTAGCTTGAGAGACCTTCTCTTTCGCTTGACCTAACATGTTTTGTACCATAGTCTGGACCTCTAACAATTTACTTAACAGTCTTTCGGCTTGTTTTTTACTAGTTTCTAATCTACTATAAAGGTAACGCAACCCAATAAGATAGCATAAAACAAAACCGAAACAGAATGAAACAAAAACCGAACAAAGAATAGTTGTATCAATTTTCTCTTTCTCAGGGCCGAACAACTTCAAACCTTGAGCCAACCATTTTTCCCCGTTTGCCTGAGAAAATTCTAGGGATAGGCAGCTTGAAACAAAAACAAGATAAATCAAAACGAGAACACATTGTTTTTTGAAATGGTCACCCATTTTGTTGCCTTCCCTCAGGGGCGAGCAATTTTACTCACCTCCAAGCTTCAGGCGTTCCCCGTACGGGCCACCAGTTGCCGCAGTCTGGCTGGGCACAAAATCACGAGCCACTCAAGCAGGAACAAAGTTTATTTTTTGAAACTGCTGCCAATGTCCGGTACCACCCGGGCAGAGATTTTTTTCCACCCACGCGGCCTCCTCCCGGACCCGCAGAGAGAGCTCCTCCCCCGGAACTCCCTCCTACTGTACTTCCCCAACCAATGAGAACTCTCCAGGAGTCCTGTAGCCGGCCTAGGTGAACAGCAGGAGTCCAATATCCATATGAATACAAATCTTAACATAATCATATCATCTCAATGGCTAGCTGGCGTCACCTTTCGACCAAAAATGCCATGCATCATATACTTGGCTCTTAGCAGACACAGTATCTTTATTTTATTTATTTATTTTTATGTGGTGCTGAGGATCGAACCCAGGGCCTTGCATGTGCTAGGCGAGCGCTCTACCACTGAGCCACAATCCCAGTCCCAGGAATATTTACTTTTTTATGTTGTGATAGTTAAGTGCTGTAATGAAACCTTCCTCGAAGTTTAGAAGAGACTATTTTAAGTAAAGTCAGAGTTAATAGATCAACATAAAAAGCAGTAATAGATTTAGCACTTTTAGCCTAAAACATTACTAGATGACTATTAAAAAGCATATTTGTGCTTTTCTGTTTGAACTTTATTCTTTTGTATGAAAATACTTAATGAAAATAAAAGAAATTATCCAATTAAAGCCTTAGGCAATCCAAAAAATATAGGTTATCATTATTTTTCTCTTTCTCGAGTTTATTCTATTTATTATATTCTATTATTATATCTCATTCCTACCCTCAGTTTTATAGGTGTTGGCACAGAATCACAATACTAGGCAAAATAAATCATAAAAATATCTCATTGCACATGCATTTAAATTAAAACATATTTTGCTCACTAAATTTGGGGGCAATTTTGGAGGACATTGTTATCTAATGCTAAGTGCCATGTTCTTGGAATTGAATTGTGAACAAATCCCAGTTGACTCAGGTTGCTAAGGCAAGAGGATAGGAAGTGCAAGACAAGCTTAACAACTTGGTGAGGCCCTAAGCAACTTTGAGATACCCTGTCTCAAAATAAAACTGAAAAAAGGGCTGGGGATGTGGCTCAGTCTTAAACCACCTGGGTTCAATACCCAGTACCAAAAAGAAAAAAAAAATTAGATACAGCATTTTCATTCCAATATCATCTGGTCTAGTAGGAAAGACATAATAAAAATAATAATTAGTAAATACAAAAAAAATATATAATTGGATTGATACTAAGTAGTTTAAAAAATAAAACTCTATGAAAGAGATTGAAATATATATTTTATCTACTTTATCTAATGACTTTTGGGAAAATCCCCTGGAGATGAAATATTTAAGATTTGAAGTATGAAGAGAAGCCATATTTATTTTTATTAAGAAATTGTGTTGCTTTCTCAGTACATAGAGGTTAATAATGTAGTAGCTAAAAAATTTAAAATTTTTATATTAAAGATTTGAAAAGATATATTTATGAAAACCTTGCAATAGATCTTCACTTGCAGTTTAATATTCAGAGGTTAAGAAGTTTCAAGATATATTGGACTGAAAGTTTATGAAGGACAGGGCCTATATATTATTAGTTTTTCTTTCTCCGCTGCCAGGTTAGAGATGATTTTCAAAATGGACATTTCTGCTGATAAAATCAATCAATAAGGCCTCATTAGTATCCTGCTGTAAGAAAATTTGTGCCTGCTATTTTAAATATAGCTAATATCTTTCTCCTTTGGATGACACTGTTGTTCAAGTAGTACTACTTTAATATATGAGAAAGCTAAGCATATTTTAAAGTCATATTAACCCTTTCAAGGATGTAATTTTAATTATCTACCATTCAGTGCTGTTATCCACACTACTTCAGCAATCAAAATGCTCTGGTCACCTAATGATTATAATATTTAGTAGAATTTTTTTAAAGTAATAATAGCTTGCTATTCTGTAAAAAAATAGAATGTCAAGATATTTTAAGTGAAACAGATCGATCCTCAATTAAGAGTTCCTGTTAACAATAAAAATTGATTTCAATGTCTAAATTTTAATTTTGGTATTATAATACAAATATAACATTTTAACAAGAGTTTGCACAATTAAAAATAATAAATAAAATATTTATCTAATTTTTGTTCTGTACAATAACATTTGATTATGCCATACTGAAAATTTTAATGGAAAATGAAGTCCAACCATTTATTTTAATGTTCAGCAAAAATATTTCATTCATTAAATATATACCCATACATATAGACACTGAGTTGGCACTTCCTTGAGGTAGTAAATGAAGAGTTATAAAGTGTACACAATGTGTAAGTTAGGAGAAATTTACAAAGTTTTTATCTTTTATTTAAATTTATATATCATCACTCAGTTCAGTTCTGGAACTTTTTCTAAGGAATCACATGTAGGAAATAATGTGCCCACAAAAAGATGAATAAATTTAAATAATTCATATTGATATTAGTACTTCATAGTTTGTGGGAATCTTAAATAATTTCTAAAAATCACCTCCCATATTTTCCATATTTAGAATGGATTAAAAAATGAGTCCCAACAGTCAAAATTTTAATGAGCAAGACTTTTTCACATTTTTTTCCATTTGTCTTCCTAACAGTATTCTATGGTTGGTGGTTGGATTTGTATTGTTATCGTTGAAAATGATATAATGGATTCCATTCTTACTGGCAAAAAAAAAAGGAAAAGGAACCTAAAGAAATTAAATTAACTTGTTTAAAGATAAATAATGATGTTACTCAGCAAAGCTCAATATCCAGAAGTAAGTAGGCAGGGAAAAGATTTTAGGGAATAAGAAGGATCAAAAAAAATATGCTTTTGGACTGTGAATGATGAAATATTGCTAGAATTAGAAGAACTTTAAAGATTAGAATGTTTAAGGAGAAATTTAGGAAAATGCCAAATTCCTTTTCTGGGGATATGAATTATACATACATACTTATCCCCATTTGTCTGGTTACATAAAGCTTAAATATATATATAAATGTATATAAGACTTTAGAAATAGAGCAGAGAAAGCAGACCAGTTAGGGACCTCAAGGATCAGAGAGTGTTCAAGGATGAGTTCTTTGCGTTTTGATTGCTTTATTTTCTGTTTTATGTATTCTGGACTTAAGGTAACAGACACCAGCAACCTGGACATCATTGGGTGCTGACACAAGAGGTCTCTAAGTACATGTATGAAGACACAAATGGTGTGAAAATACTTTGTATACAATCAGTGTCTTGAAAAATTGTGCTTTATATGTGCAATATAAAATAAATTGCATTCTGCCATCATGTATAACAAATTAGAATTAATAAATAGTTTGATTAAAAAAAAAAGAAAACAAAATTCTTCTCTCTCTAACCAAAGGACAAGAAAGGAGCCGTCTAGTAAAATAGAAAAGTTTTACACTATAAGTGCTTTACATTAAGACACCGCAGAAAACCATAGACCTAACCCAATACCCCACACAGTGGGGTACCTAGACCTTCATGTGGGCCTGACCAGGAAGAAGCACCTGGAGACATCTGCTGGAGACTGAGTAGAAACAAATATTCATCTGTGGAATAGTGCTGAAGCTGTCAACCTGGTGTCAGTGGGAGGCCTATGCATATTGGTACACAAACCTGGAGGTAAAGAGGCCCCTCCCTAAAGAATTGGGTCCATAGAAAGATAGGGAGAACAAGAATCAGGAGCCCTCATTATTCTTCATAGCCAGGGTTGTTATCAAACTAAGCCTTTGGGAAAGCCTCAACTCCCATACCAACCTGTGGTAATGCAAATCTCCCCTCTGGGTCAATGGGGCCAAAAGTAAAACCTCGACTTCTGTCTCTACCTGGCAATAGTGTCAACTAACGTTTCATAAGTGATAGATAGGGCTGGAGATATAGCTCAGTTGGTAGAGTGCTTCCCTTGCATGCACAAGGCCCTGGGTTTAATCCCCAACACCACCAAATAAATAAATAAATAAATAAATAAAATTTATTTAAAAAAAATAAGTGATAGATAGATTAAAGGTAAGGAAAAGTGGCTTACATATGTATCCAGAAATCAAATTATAGATATCAGTAATATTCCAAATAAGAAACATAATCAACTTTTATCAGGTTATCAGTTCTGTGTAATTGCTTTTTATCCAACTTCATCCTAGGTTAGCAGTCTCATGGGCCTATTTGCTTCTGTATTAGATCTCTGAATATTCTGAGTGAGCTTACTTGTACTATTTTAAAGTTATTAAAGTGAGGCCTTCACAAGTCTGTGAACAAAAATCACATGGTGTCATACTTTTCCACAGTACTCTAAGAGGATAAAGAACACTGGCCAGTAGCTGATTGCATGAGCCTTCAGGGATACATCAGAGCAAACCAAGAAACTATCTGCAGATGAGAAGACACTTAAAGTGCTGAAGATTGGATCTCCAAGATGTGCTCTTAATACAGGGTCAATGACTTTTTGTAACCAGATAAAGTACCCAGATACTTACTCCAATGAGACAAAGAGACTAAAAAACACACCGAAGAAGAGTTTTATTGTTCCTTCAAGACCTCCAATTTGAATGGCACTTTTCTCATATATATTTTTACTGACATTCAAAAGACAATGATGACAGCAAATCTTAGAATCCTCTGCATCTTGAATTTTTAAGAATAACCTATATGTAATTTAACTGAATTTGGAGGAAAATTTGTGGCATATGCACAGACATAGCAAGGTAGTAAGGACACAGGATCATTGAAGAGCTATCCTACTATTTTGAAGATTCTATTCCTCTTATCCAACTTTCCAAAAAGGAAAAAAATTCAAAATATGCAGAATTCCAAAGCTAAAGATCACCTATTCTTTCCTTATTCTGGCACACAGCAGCCTGTCACCTTTATTTATTGGTCAAATCTGAAAAAAAATACAACATCATTTTCAACAGTGATAAGGAATTATTATTTCTATTGAGACACTGAAATCATTTTTAATGCATTGCAACTATAATTAGCAATGTAATAACGTATAAATATATGTACATATTAATGAACAAATACATACTGCTTATTTTTTGTGACACTTACCTTCAACTAAAATAATTAAGTTTACAATAGGATAAATGGAGCATAACTTTCCTGTGTTCATATATGAATGCACAATCAGGGAAACTCCACATCATGTACCACCACAAGAATGGGCTCCTAATTAGAATATTTATACCTCATGTATGTATAATTTGTCAAAACACACTCTACTGTCATATATATTAAAAAAAACAAATTAAAAATGCTATCTATAAAAATAATAATAATAAATTTTATGTGATTAAATAACTGATTTTTGATGAATTCACCTATAAAGGAAAGCAACTCATATATTCTACAAAAAAGTTTCCAAGATAAATGCTAATTGTTAGTTCAATGTATCACTTCCCTATGACCAAAATGAATTAAACAGTAATCAAATCAAATGAATTCTAGTCCCAGTCTATTCTAGAATGTCTCAAAGGATTAAATAGTTATATAAAGACTCTGGGAAATGAATCACAATTTACAGCATTTAATGGTATTTCCAGATTTGAAGTGCATCTTGGAAATAAAAATAACATACTATTCTCTGGTAAGCTTGCAATAATGTACTAATAAACATTAACATCAATTATGTATTCATGAAAGAAAGTAAATCACATGAATCATTCTTATTTAAATATATAGTTTGAAATCAGCACACCAGAACTAGATCTTGAAGAAGTTACTGCAGCACTCTCCCAGGTGGTTACAAATATTCTGACCTCAAATACAAAGTTTTGGATGCAAAGTGTGAATTATAAGCTTGAGTAAATGAAGGCTCTAAAACACCTTCTGTGTTATTCAGTGCTCACTTTTCTACAATACGAAGAAATTGAACAAGAATTATGTACGACTCATGTCTCTGAGACTAATCTAAATAAATTTGGTTTAATCTAAATAAATTTCTAAATTTAGAAATGTGAAGCTGGACCATAGATTGGCATCCACTCATCTGAATGAGAATATTCTAACCTTATATATTTGGGATATTAATACCTTATTACACGTTTAGAGAGAACTGAATATTTACGGTTTATAGTAAATTAAATCAAGTATTTTCTAAAGTGGTCAGGTAAATAATTTGCAGGTTTAACAAAACATTTGTTAGCCATTTTTGTAGTCATTTTTTTTTTTTTTGGCCATAGTGCAAAAGACCAGACAAGAACAACACAGAGGAGGAAGAATTCATTTTGGCTTATCATTTCAGAGGTTCTGTTCATGGTTGGCTAATTTCATAGCTCTGAGCCTGAGATGAGGAAGAGCATCATGACAGAAAGTTTTGGTGAAGAAAGCAGAGAGAGCTGTGCTCACCAGAGACAAAATATAAACACCAGACACACTCCAGGTGACTGTCCTATGTCCTCCTGTCCTATCTTACCTGCCTATAGTTACAATCCATTTAATCTATATCAGTGGGCTAATTCAAGGATCATATTACAGCTCTCATAATCTAACCATTTCTCCTCTGAAATCCTTGCATTGTATCACACATTAACTTCTGGGGGATATGTCATGTCTAAACCATAACAACCACTTTATTGAGGACTGAATGGCATACAGAAGTTGTACATATCTAATGCATGCGACTTTATAACTTTAAAGATAAGTGTACACTGCCACCAACTCCACAGACATATTCATTGCCTTCCAAAGTTTCTTCCCACATCCTGTTTTTATTATTTCATGTATGTCTGTAGTAAGGATTCTTAACATGTGACTCACCCTCCTAGCAAATATATGTAAGTGTAAATATGGAATGGTTCGCTGCATACTTGATGAACGTAACCTCCTAGCCTCCCTGTAGTCCCTGGCAATCCTAATTGTACTACCTGTTTCTTCTTCTATTAGTTTGATTACTTTAGATTCCACATGTGAGATCATACAGTCTCTCTCTATCTGGTTTATTTCCCTCAGCATACTGTTCTCTAAGTACCTCCATGTTGTCACAAATGGTAGAATTTCTTTCCTTTTTAGAGAATAATAATACTCTATTATATGTATATACCACATTTTCTTTATCCAATCATCTTCTTATTACTTTTTTCTCTGGTACCAGGAATTGAATTCTGGGGCACTCAACCACGGAACCACATCACTAGCCATATTCTGTATTTTATTTATAGACAGGGTCTCACTGAGTTGCTTAGCATCTCACTTTTGCTGAGGCTGGCTTTGAACTCATAATCCTCCTCTCTCAGCCTCCCAAGCCTTTAGGATTATAGGCAGGCACCAACGTGCCTATTCATCATTTGGTGGACATTTATGTTAATTGCATATCTTAACTACAACCAATAACACTACAATAAACCTGGATATCTCTTTGTGATCCTGACTTGAATTTCTTTGGGTAAAATATCCATGAAGACAATTTTTACATCATACACTAGATCTGTTTTTAACTTTTGAAGAATTTCTTCATTATTTTTCATCATGATTGTATCAAGTTACACTCCCACCAACCGACTACCAGTTTTCCTTTTTTCCCACAACATTTATATCTTTTAATACTTAAGCAATAACCATACTAACAGATTGAGGTGATAGATATTTCTCTATGGTTTTGATTTGCATTTTCTGATAATTAAGGATGTCTGATGTTTTTTCACAAACATGGAAGCCATAGGAATGTCTCCTTTAGAGAAATATCTATTTGGGGTCTGTGAACTTTTTTGAAATTAGCTTATCTATTTACTTGTTCATTTGGTATTGAGTTATAGAAATTCTTTCTTTATTTAGGATATTAAACTCATATTAGATGTTTGATTTTCATATAAAATTCTTCATATTTTATCTTCACACTGGTGTCTATTTGCCATGCAAACACTACTTAGTTTAATATTATACCAGTTTTCTATAATTGTTTTTTGTTGCTTCTACTTCTTCAGTTATATGTAAAGGTCCATTTCCAGGAGATTTTTTTTCTTACTTTTCCCCCAGGATTTATAGTTTCCTAGAATCTATCTATAACTCTTTCATCTGTCTTGGCTGGATTTCTATATGGTGTTAGGATAAGTTCTAATTTCATTCTGCATATGGATATATGATTTTACTCATGACATTTATTGAAGAGACTGTCCTTTCCCTATGTTATGTTTTTGATGATATTCTTTTTTAAAAAATTTGTTATATATGACAGCAGAGTGCATTACAACTCATATTCATATACAGAGCACAATTTTTCATATCTCTGGTTATACTTTGGTGCTGTTTTTGAATAACAGTTGACTACTATTTGTGTATGAGTTTTTTTCTGGGCTTTGCATTTGGTCTCATTGGTAAGAAATGTCTACTTTTATGCCAGTACCATTCTGTTTTGATTGGTACAGCTTTACAGCATACTTTGAAACCAGGTAGATAAATTAATCTAGTCATGTTTTTTTCATTTTTCTTTGTTTGAGATTTATTTAGCTCTTCGGGATATTTTATTATTCCGTTCGAATTTTAGGACTCTAAGAAATTTCTATGAAAATGCCATTGGAAGTTTTGATGGGAATTGTATTGAATATGCAGATTGTTTTGTGTAACATAAACACTATAGCAATAACAATCCAATTCAATCCATGATCACAGGATACCTTTTCATTTATATTTGTGTCTTCTTCAGTTTTTTGTGCCTTTCTTCAGTTTAAGAGTTTAATAATCTTAGTGGATCTTGGTTAAATTTTTTCTATGTGTTTTATTCTTTTTAAAGCTCTCTTAAATGAGATGGTTTTCTTAATTTCTTTTTTTAAAAAGATTGTATGTTTTAATAACCCTAATAATTTGCTTGAACAATACTAATGAACTTTTTCTAGTAATTTAATAGTTCTTTACTATTTGTAATAGTCACTGATATTCAAGTTTTGAGACACCTCCAAAAAACCTTGTTTGGGGTCATAATCTATGGCATGAGTCTTCCAAGTATTTCAAAGGGAAGATTTTAGCAAGTAGATAATCCCTGGCTTGCAAATGTGTCATAAATGCATATCTAGTTCCAAGGGGCAAAATTACCAAAAAATAGGAAGAAATTCCAAAAATAAGATAGTTCTTGTGGATTGAGTGACATATTTTACTTTACTGGCCTTCGGCATCAAATCATACAGGAAGAAAAACAATTTATTTCTCACCCAGGTACATGTCCACTGAGGATTGGCTACATCTCTTTTTCACATTGACTTATCTGGGGACTTAGGCTGACTGAAAAGCATTTAAGTATATTCAATTTTGGAGGAATAAAGAAAAGAAAAAATGGCAAAATGTGCCCTAGGCCTTAAGGCTTCTATTTTGAAGGAACAAGAATCACTTTCACACACATTTCCCTAAGAAATTTCCCAGACAAGCAGAAGACAACAAGCAAGGGTAAATTCCAAGTACATTTTTAACTGTGTTCTCTTTATTTTTTTTTAATTTTTTATTGTTGGTTGTTCAAAACATTACAAATTTCTTGACATATCATATTCCACACTTTGATTCAAGTGGGTTATGAACTCCCACCTTCACCCCATACACAGATTGCAGAATCACATCAGTTACACATCCATTGATTTACATATTGCCATACTAGTGTCTGTTGTGCTCCGCTGCCTTTCCCATCCTCCACCATCCCCCTCCCCTCCTCTCCCCTCCCCTCCCCTCCTCTCTCTCTACCCCCTCCACTGTATAACCTTGAGGGTCTCCTTCCATTTCCATGCAATTTCCCTTCTCTCTCCCCTTCCCTCCCACCTCTCATCCCTGTTAAATGTTAATCTTCTTCTCATGCTCTTCATCCCTACTCTGTTCTTAGTTACTCTCCTTATATCAAAGAAGACATGTGGCATTTGTTTTTTAGGGATTGGCTAGCTTCACTTAGCATAATCTGCTCTAATGCCATCCATTTCCCTGCAAATTCTATGATTTTGTCATTTTTTAATGCAGAGTAATACTCCATTATGTATAAATGCCACATGTATTCTCTTTATCTTTTGTAAAATTTAACTAATATGTATCTGTACTTTTTTCCAACTACATTATTAACTGTTCTCTCTTTATCTTTTGTAAAATTTAACTAATATGTATCTGTACTTTTCTCACCAACATAAACTTAATATTGATACAAATAAAACATGCTATACTTGCAAACTTCCTGTCATAAATCCTTTCTAAACATTTTTTTTGACAAAATGCTTTAATATTGCTACCTGGAATTATGATTGTATGTCTTTCTTTCTTTCTTTCTTTATTTTTAAAGCAGGTAACAAGAGTATATGAACATCACTTTTCCTCCTCTGTCTGTAAGGAGAACACATTATCTGGCAAAACTCTATTCCAGTCCCATTCAGGGGGTTCACATCTAGTCAGACATGCAAAAGATGAAATTTATAAACACAGGGAGAAAACCAGCATGGTAACATTTATTTAATGCTGTAAATAAATATACACATTTTAAAAATGAGTATATATATTTATATACATATATATTTGTATATATAGAGAGAAACAAAGTTGAGAATAAAGAGATAATAAAATAATCTTTGGTTTCTAGGAATCTAATATTCTAAAATTTCCACCCTTATTGTTAAATGACTCAAATAGTAAGATTTAGGATAGAGGAAGGATTTAATCTTGAGTATAGATTTGGAAAACCAGAAAAACTTGAAGTTTTAGAGTATTGCAATTTATTCTTCAGTATAGTTTAAGTACTGAGAATAAACATTGTTTTTGCCCAAGACAGATCAATAACCTCTTGGGCAGGTGAAAATTCTCTGCATTCAGAATCTTTGAGAAAATTGATGCAACTATATGAAGAGGTAGCAATGTAGCAGAGATGTAGGAAGTATTTATATATAAGTGTTTTCACTTTTTTTGGTGGGGGGAGAAAAGATGGCTAAAACTTTTGTTTTTTAACAAATTATGGAGTTCAGAACTTTGATTAATATATGTTTAATGTATCTTTCCTTTTTCAATTCAACATAATCTTAGTCTGTTGAAGACATTATTTTGGGTTATTTGTTAAAGCATTGTCATTCTTTAGAATGTTAATCCTACATGTAAATAAACTCAGTCTCTTTTCTTTTTTAATTTTTGAATTTCAATGCATTCATAGCTTTTGAAGTAAATTATTCTGCACTTAGTTTTCATGTCATTATTTTGTTTCTTCTTTAATTCATGTACTGAATACTTTTTAACCATTTTTTAAACTCCCAAAATGTCTGTATACACACACACACACACACACACACACAGACACACACACACAGAGAGAGAGAGAGAGAGAGAGAGAGAAAGAGAGAAAGAGAGAGAGAGAGAGAGAGAGAGAGAGAGAGAGAGAGAGAGAGACATGCTCTGCTTGGATATTTTATTACTAATTATTATTTTTAACTGTGGTGTTTACCTTTTACCTCCATCAAAGGGACAATTCCACTGGGTGGACCAGTGAGATTGCAACAGGAAAAGAGATTCACATATGTACTTTGGGGAAAAGGTAGAACATAGAAATGTCGGTTGACTTCAATACTTGAAAAGATGGAGTAATGTCAGTCAAGGAACATGCAAAAGAAGATTTAAAAATTTATGACCAGATGGTCAGGGGAAAAATGTGAACAACTCAACCTGATGTAACTAAGAAGGTGATTCTCAGAAGCACCTTGGGAGACTACAGCATTTGTAGCATTTTTCAATAGTTTTGAGACATTCCCAAGACATTTTTATGCCTATAGCCATGAAGGGCCTACCCAGATACTGCAGTTGGTGCCATGGTTTCAAACCTTCTGGAGTATAATGAACCCTCCTTCCTGCATAGTTCTATTTAAGATCCTCTCATGGATAAAATTTTTAAATATAAACAGGGAAGACGATTATTCAAAAAAATAAAAATAAAAAAGCATAAACAAAACAAGACAAAAAACAGCTCCAAGTTTCCTCTCTGAAGTGGAGAGGAAGTCTTAGAAGGGTGATAGTCCTAGCAAGTAGAAATAAACAGTTCAGCATACTGGGCACATGTTAATGGTTCTACTTTATTTCTTTTTTACTTCAGGTTTCAGGAGTTCTTTAAATGGTGTGATTTTGTGCTCATTTGGCTGATATGAGGTTGACAACTCTTACCTAATATATTCTTTTTAAAATATATTTTTATATTTTATTTTGCACTCTTTGATTTCCTTTTCTTGCCTTATTGCTCTGGCTAATATTTTGAGGTCCAAGGCCTTTTCTGTATCTATTGAGATCATAATGTGATTCTTGTCCTTAATTCTCTTTAAGTGGTTGATTACATTTCTTGATTTGCATATGTGAAACACCATTCCATCCCTCTAATGAAATGAACTTGATCAAGGCATATTGTCTTTTTTTTTTCTTTTGTTTTGCTTTTTAAAGCAGATTGCTAACATTTTGTTAAGGATTTTTGCATATATGTTCATCAGGGATATCACTGTAGATTACCTTTCCTGATGTGTCTTTGTCTGGTTTTGGTATCAGGGTTATACTGGTTTTATAAAATGTATTTGGGAGTATTTCTTCCCTTTTTATTTCATAAAATAATTTGAGAAAGACTTGTGTTAGCTCTTCTGTAGGACTCCTCTGAGCATCCATCTGGTACTGGGCTTTTCTTTTTCAGAAGGCATTTAATTGCTGTTTCAATTTTGTTACTTTTAACATTGGTCTGTTTAGGTTTTCTACATTTTCCTGGTTCAATTTGGGGAGTTCATATATATCTAGAAATTTGTCAGTGTATATCATATTTTCCAGTTTATTGAAGCATAAATTTTCAAAATAACTTCTGGTAATCCTCTGGATTTCAGAAGAGTCTGTGGTGACATATTGATATTCATTGCTGAACTTGTTAATTTGGTTCTTCCCACTCTTTTTTTTTTTTTTTTTTTTTTGGTTAGTTTTGCTAAGGGTTGGTCCATCTTATTTATCTATTCAAAAGACCAATTCTTCATTGCATTGATCCTGCATATTCTCTTATTCTCCATTTCATTCATTTTGGCTCTCATATTGATTATTTCCTGTCTTCTACTGATTTTGGAGTTAGTTTGTTCTTCTTTTTCTGAGGCCTTGAAGTGGACCAAAAGCTTATTTATTTGGCATCTAATTTTTTTAATGTAGACACTCTGTGCTATAAATTTTCATTTATAACTGCTTTCATACTGTCCCAGAGATTTTAATATGTTGTATCTCTGTTCTCATTCATTTCTAAGAATTTCTCGATTTATATTCACATTTCTTCTTTGATCCATTCATTTAAGAGTATTGTTCAATCTCTGTTTGTGTGGTTTCTGTTATTTCTCTTACTTTTGATTTTTAGTTTTGTTTTGTTATGATTTAATAGGATATGTGAGGTTATGCCATTTATTTTTTTCAATTTCCCAAGATTTGCATTGTGGCTTAGTATGTCATCAATTTTGCAAAAGGTTGCATATGCAGCTGAGAAGAAGTTAAATTCAGCTGTTTTGGGATGCAATATTCTGTAGATGTCTGTTAGGTCCATTTGATTTATAGTGTTATTTAGGTTTAGATATCTTTATTGATTTTAGATTTTGACCTGTCTTTGGTGATAACTGTGTATTAAAATCACTCAGTATTATTGTGTTAGTATCTATACAGGATTTAATGTCATGGAATTTTTTTGTTGTTGTTTCTATTGTTGTTGTTATGTTTTGTTGTGTGGGTTTTTTTGTTGGTGGTGTTTTTTTTTGTTGTTGTTGTTCTTTTGTTTATGTACATGGGTACCTTGGCCTTTTCGGAATAATGTTTACTGTTTTTATATATTCTTGTTGGATTGTTTCCTTTACTAGGATGTAGTGGCCTTCTTTGTGTCTTCTGATTAATTTTTGCTTTAAATCTGCTGTGTCCGTTGTGGGAATAGCTATTCCTGGTGGTTTTCATAGTCTGTGCATGGAATATTTTTCCCATTCTTTTACTTTCAGTCCTTGCCTATAAAATGAGTCTCTTATAAACAGCATATAGTTGGATCTTGGTCTTTTGATCTGCTCTGCTTGTTTGTTTCTTTAATTGGGGGGTTGGGACCATTAACATTAAGCATTAGGATGGATATGCATTTGTGGTTTCTGGACATTTTGTTTCTGGCTACATTTTGTCCTGTCTTGATTCTCATTCATTGGCTTATTCTTCTATAGAACTCATTTTAGCATTTATGCTAAATGTACAGTGGCATCTGTAATACTACTTTCCACCTATATATGAATGATGGGGTCAGCATTTAACAGCAATTCTAACCATTAAAAAAATAGGAACTATATCAGGAATTAAACAGCAGGTGTCTACTGTGTTTTCTAGAATATTAATAATTCCTAACTTGAATGGGGTGGGCATTACATGGTCTAATGATTAGTTTTGGTTTTTGTCTTTTCTATTGTTTGCATTAAAGTATAGCTGAAGATTGTCATAAATTTATGTATGAAGCAAGGTACACTGTCTTATGGTTGGGTTTAGTTCATCAGAAGTGTCTCTTACATGTGAATTATTAGTGTCACTGTACCTTCCTTACACCTCACATAATGAGACAAAATAAACAATAGTAGCAACTATCACAGACAATAGAAAGCATTAAAGTAAATAACTAGTTCTTATTATGATATCTTCAACATTAATTGGCACTAATAAACAGAAAAAGTGGATTCAATAGTTGTCAACAGTAAAAACAATAACCATAAACAAGATATAGCTTTAAAACAAAAACAGGTGTCAAATATGTCATTCAGAGCAGTAATGATTATATGTGAGCATTAATGGTGTGGGAAGAAGTTTCATAAGCCAAGTAGTTCTGAAAAAAAATACAGTTAATTAGGTGAAAAGAAAATGTGTTAGGATGTTAGAAAAGACTTTACAATCTCAAATATGAACAGAGAAAATACAGAAGAAATGTAGCAGGTGATTTTTATATGGAAGGAGGGGATAAAATGAAGGAAGCAAATTATTTAGAGAGAGGGATAGAGAATAATAGAATTTGTCATCAGGAGAGAGAAAGAGAAACAATAAGTAAACAAATGAGAACCAAAATATATAATCCCCAAACCTTGAGCCCTTAAAAGTCAAGGCAAGGAAAAAATAACTACATTTGCAAAATGCTAAAAATGAGAGAAAAAGAAACAAGATAATTAGCACAGCAAGAATTCACAAGCACACATACATACAAAGAGAAAAAAATAAATTAAAAAAAAAAAAAATTACCCATAATGGAGAAAGAAGGAACTGTCTCCACCTAGGTGGTTAATATAATTGACCAGATTTGGTGGAGAGATCACTGTTTATGTCCAAGTCTTTCTTTCCAATTCTGCTTGAGTTTTGTACTAATGAGCAAAGGGTGAGAGTTGTTAATCCCTTTCTGTTTTGTGGTGCTCTTTGAGCTGCCTGTTGCAGTGGACTAAGACTGAAGCCTTTTGATATAAGACTCAGCTTCTCTGCTCACCAATACGAGGTGGGATGGATTAGGATGTACTGTCAGTTGGTGTTTTGTCCGCTCAGACCGGTTCAGTGCACTCCCAGGGTAAGCTGATACAGAGTTCTTTGATGGTGTTTCAGTAGGTGGGGCTTAGTTCAAATCAGGCCTCAGGTTTTTTGTTGTGTGGTGTTTGCTTTGAAAAGACTATACTGATCCACCCCTAGGGCCAGACAGTTGCTCATCTCTGGTGGGGGTCCAGTTCTCAAGAGCTTCCCAAGAATTCCAATTGTTGGGCAGAGAGTTGGGGTGGGCTGATCCTCTTCTCAATGTGGCCCAGGAACACAGTCTTCCTGGGCTTAGTACCTGAGTGTATTCACCCCTGCCCACAGATGCCCAGGCTGCTTCAGCTGGTCATATGAGATGCCAGACACAAAGGAGAAGTGAGTTGGGCTCTCCTTCACTCTTCCAACTCAACTACCCTGGGTACAGTCCATTCCATGCCTTTTTTTTTTTAAACTAACTTTCTACCAGGTACACCCTAAACCATACAATAGGCTCCTGTTGGGATATTGAGGCAGTGTTTATTCTGATCTCTGGCTCCTGCAGCCACTGCTGCAGCACAGTTGCCCCCAAGATGGCTCCAGCCTCAGCTGTGTCCAGTTGAGTGGAGGGCATGCTTTTCAAACACTAGTGCACAGTGCAGCCTAATTTAAGATTGGGTGGCTTTTTTGATCTCAGGTGATAAATACCGTGTCTGTGGTTTTCCTCTGTGTGGGGTGAATCTACATTGTAATTGCACCACTTTCTATGCCTGTATGGCAAAGGAGTTGGCTCCAATGGTTTATTTCATCTTTATTTATTGTATCTAAATTTCTGAGTCCCTAAGCCACTTCAAATATCCTAAATTGAATTTTAGTGAAATCCCACAATCACTGATTTCACTGAAAGTATACACCTGCTACTTTGGTCCTGAGCCATAATATGGCTTGGAATGCAGCTTTCTCCTATTCCACCATCTTTCATTCTCCACTATATTCTTTATTCTGCTTTGACTTAAAATATTCACCCACATAGTATAATAGAATTATCTAAGCTCACTGTCTATTAAATGCCTACCAGAATTATATTATAGATCAATTATTATAATAACAAAATAACACTGGAAATATTCTCATAATCCTTCCTTAAAATTTTACTTGTGAATCAAGAGTTAAGAAGCAGATTTCAAAATAATTGTACTGTTATTGCTCTTTTAAATGACTATTATGTGCACTGAAGTTTTTTAAATGATGGCTGATGAAATGTTTGAACTATTAAAAGCTTGCAAATCTTATCTGCCTCCCACCAGTGAAATTTAATGACAACTTGTCTGTTGAATTAGCTTGTTCAGTGAACAAATCTGAAATGCAACAATTATGCAAAAGCAATATAGTACATACAGTGACATTTTCATAAACAAGTACCTACTGTGATAAAATTTGTCTATTATTATTTTTGATGTTGCAGAGTCAATCAACCTGGAACACTCAATTTTGTAAGGTTAAGTTTTGCATGACTTCCTTTCTCATAATTGTACCAACTTGACTGTGCAGTACTCATGTGGGAACTGCATATGCCTTGGAGCTTATCCTTAATTGTAACTAACATCTTCAAACACACAGACAATGCCTTTACATACTTGTAGTAAATTACTGTAGACATGGAAATCTCTAGGCCCCAGGAGCTAATAGAGTATGCTAAGTAGAACTCTGACTATACAGCTTAAATGATGGGTGCATTTCCCAGCTCTGTGCTACTTTAACAACATTAGATAACATCTTTGAAGATCAATTTTTTAATTCGCAAAGTACCTAGCTACGCTAAGTATAATTTTTCTTTGTTTGTAAAATAGGCTTTATTATTACTTTGTAATTAAATGTAGTAATGTACACCAAATGTGTAGTACCAAGATGACTCTAAATTTTTTATCACTAACAAAAATTAGGTATGATTGAAATTTATAACAAAGTCTAATTAGTTAAGAGTATTTGAAGTTGGGGAAATTGCTGGAGGAAAACTATTATTTGGAGTTAATGTGTGAAGAAAAAGTACTCAGAACTCTGATATCCTTTGATATCTCTGCTCACTAGTTTTAAACTGCAGACAGATCCGTTGATGGCTTTGTTTCTGATTTATTAATATATATTGTGAAGAATTCAGATTTTGTGATCACTTAAAAATCTTATTTTTCTACCAATCCTAAATTTATGCACATGATAAATTAGGCACAAAGGTACAGATCACAGTTTACTGCTATACAGTGTGGACAGAATCTGGCAAGGGGGAGAGTTTCCCACTGTCTAGTATAAAAAATTGGTTCTGTGAGGATGATTAGAGTATCTGAGTGTCATAAATCTCCCATTAGAAATAATTCTTCCTTCATTACTACTAAATACTAATTTTAACACTTACCAAAGGGACCATTTGCTCCAGCATAGAAGATGATACTCCAGCTGTGAGAGTTAGTTGTCAGAGAAGCAGATTGTGCGATGCATTTCCTTCTGGCTATCACAGGAAGTTTTCTCTCCAGAACCAAGAGTCGCCTTGCTGTTTTACTTTACAAACATCAGCAGTAGGACCCACCGGAAGAAGAGGAGCAGCGGCCTGCTGAGAGGCAGAGCCGCCCCCCACTCCCTGCGCCTGCCAGGTAGGCGGAACTGTGACCACCAACAGAAAAGGCCCAATGGCCCGCGGAGGGGCAGAGCTTCCAATCACTCCTGCAAGGTAGGCGGGCCTGCGACCCACCAGCAGAAGAGGAGCAGCGGCCTGCTGAGAGGCAGAGCCGCCCCCTCCCCCTGCGCCGGCAAGGTAGAGGGAACTGTGACCACCCACAGAGCAGGCCCAGCGGCCTGCTGAGGGGCAGAGCCGCCCCCCACCCCCCGCGCCTGCCAGGTAGGCGGAACTGTGACCACCGACAGAAAAGGCCCAGTGGCCTGCGGCGGGACAGAGCTTCCAATCACTCCTGCAAGGTAGGCGGGCCTGCGACCCACCAGCAGAAGAGGAGCAGCGGCCTGCTGAGAGTCTGAGCCGCCCCCTCCCCCTGCGCCGGCAAGGGAGAGGGAACTGTGACCACCCACAGAACAGGCCCAGCGGCCTGCTGAGGGGCAGAGCCGCCCCCCACCCCCCGCACCTGCCAGGTAGGCGGAACTGTGACCAGCGACAGAAAAGGCCCAGTGGCCCGCGGAGGGGCAGAGCTTCCAATCACTCCTGCAAGGTAGGCGGGCCTGCGACCCACCGGCAGAAGAGGAGCAGCGGCCTGCTGAGAGGCAGAGCCGCCCCCTCCCCCCGCGCCTACAAGGTAGACGGAACTGTGACCACCATCAGAACAGGCCAGACCTGCAACCGACAGACAGAACAGGCCCAGTGGCCTGAGGAAGGGTAGAGCCACCCCCCCCCCGCGCCTGCAAGGTAGGTGGACCTGCGACCCACTGGCAGAACAGCCCCAGAGGCCTGCAGAGGGGCAGTGCCGCTGCCTGCGCCTGCAAAGTAGGCAGAACTGCTACCACCGACAGAACAAGCCTAGCGGCCCGCAGAGGGACAGAGCCGCCGCCCGCGCCTGCAAGGTCGGCGGACCTGCTACCAACCGGCAGAGCAGGCCCAGCGGCCTGCCGGCGTGGTAGGCACATTGCCCCAATTGGAGGAGGGGCAGAGCCACCGCCCGCGCCTGCGAGGGAGACTTTGCAACTATACAAGACCAATATAAATATATAGGGGGAAAATTCAGTAGCACAACAGTTTCACCAAGTAGAAAGGAACGCGAACAGTATGAATAGACAAGGAAAGAAAGGACCACAAACAATGCAGGTCAACGCAACTTTACAAGAGGTAACAGCTGCAGCAGATGGAATGTCAGATAAAGAATTCAGGATATACATGCTTCAGTTGATCTGGAGTCTCAAGGAAGACATCAGACAGCAAAATCAGACAATGAAAGATCACTTCAACAATGAATTACATAAACAAATACAAGAAGCAAAAGATCAACTATACAGGGAGATAGAGGTTATAAAAAACAAACAAACAGAAATCCTAGAAATGCAGGAAGCAATAAACCAACTTAAAAACTCAATTGAGAATACTACCAGCAGAGTAGAACACTTAGAAGATAGAACATCAGACAATGAAGATAAAGTATTTCAACTTGAAAAGAACATAGACAGCTCAGCAAGACTGTTAAGAAACCATGAGCAGAACATCCAAGAAATATGGGATAACATCAAGAGACCAAATTTAAGAGTCATTGGGATTCAGGAAGGGACAGAGTTTCAAACCAAAGGAATGAGCAATCTATTCAATGAAATAATACGAGAAAACTTCCCAGACTTGAAGAATGAGACAGAATCCCAAATCCTAGAAGCCTACAGGACGCCGAATGTGCAAAATCATAAGAGACCCACAACTAGACACATTATAATGAAGATGCCCAACATACAGAATAAGGAGAGAATTTTAAAAGCTACAAGAGAAAGGAATCAGATCACATTTAGGGGAAAGCCAATCAGGATAACAGCTGATCTTTCAACACAGACTCTGAGAGCTAGAAGATCCTGGAATAACATATTTCAAACACTGAAAGAAAATGGGTTCCAACCAAGAATTGTGTATCCAGCGAAATTAAGCTTCAGGATGGAAGATGAAATTAAAACCTTCCACGACAAACAAAAGTTAAAAGAATATGCAGCTAGAAAACCATCTCTTCAAAGCATTCTCGGCAAAACATTACAGGAAGAGGAAATGGAAAATAACAATGAAAACCAACAGTGGGAGGTAGGACAGTAAAGGGGGGGGGGAATAATCAAAGAGGAAAACAAACCATGTTTAGTAACATAAATAAACAAATATGGCTGGAAGAACAACCCATATCTCAATAATAACCCTAAATGTTAATGGCTTAAACTCACCAATTAAGAGACACAGGCTAGTAGAATGGATCACAAAACAAGACCCAACAATATGCTGCCTACAGGAGACGCATTTGATAGGAAAAGACATACATTGGCTGAAGGTGAAAGGTTGGGAAAAATCATATCACTCATATGGACTTCGGAAACAAGCAGGAGTGTCCATACTCATATCAAATAAAATAGATTTCAAGCCAAAGTTAATCAAAAGGGATAAAGAGGGACACTACATACTGCTCAAGGGAACCATACACCAACAAGACATAACAATCATAAATATATATGCCCCAAACAATGGTGCAGCTATGTTCATCAAACAAAATCTTCTCAAGTTCAAGAGTCTAATAGACCACCATACAATAATCATGGGAGACTTCAACACACCTCTCTCGCCACTGGACAGATTTTCCAAACAAAAGTTGAATAAGGAAACTATAGAACTCAATAACACAATTAATAACCTAGACTTAATTGACATATATAGAATATACCACCCAACATCAAGCAGTTACACTTTTTTCTCAGCAGCACATGGATCCTTCTCAAAAATAGATCATATATTATGTCACAGGGCAACTCTTAGACAATATAAAGGAGTAGAGATAATACCATGCATCCTATCTGATCATAATGGAATGGAACTGAAAATCAACGATAAAAGAAGGAAGGAAAAAGAATACATCACTTGGAGAATGAACAATAGGTTACTGAATGATCAATGGGTTATAGAAGACATCAAGGAGGAAATTAAAAAAGTCCTAGAGATTAATGAAAACACAGACACAACATATCGGAATCTATGGGACACATTGAAAGCAGTTCTAAGAGGAAAATTCATTGCTTGGAGTTCATTCCTTAAAAAAAGAAAAAAACAACAAATAAATGATCTCATACTTCATCTCAAAATCCTAGAAAAAGAAGAGCAAAACAACAGCAAAAGAAGTAGAAGGCAAGAAATAATTAAAATCAGAGCTGAAATTAATGAAATCGAAACAAAAGAAACAATTGAAAAAATTGACAAAACTAAAAGTTGGTTCTTTGAAAAAATAAACAAAATCGACAGACCCTTAGCCATGCTAGCGAAGAGAAGAAGAGAGAGAACTCAAATTACTAGCATACAGGATGAAAAAGGCAATATCACAACAGACACTTCAGAAATACAGAAGATAATCAAAAATTATTTTGAATCCTTATACTCCAATAAATTAGAAGACAGTGAAGGCATCGATAAATTTCTTAAGTCATATGATCTGCCCAGATTGAGTCAGGAGGATATAGACAACCTAAACAGACCAATATCAATTGAGGAAATAGAAGAAGCCATCAAAAGACTACCAACTAAGAAAAGCCCAGGACCGGATGGGTATACAGCAGAGTTTTACAAAACCTTTAAAGAGGAACTAATACCAATACTTTTCAAGCTACTTCAGGAAATAGAAAAGGAGGGAGAACTTCCAAATTCATTCTACGAGGCCAACATCACCCTGATACCTAAATCAGACAAAGACACTTCAAAGAAAGAAAACTACAGACCAATATCTCTAACGAACCTAGATGCAAAAATCCTCAATAAAATTCTGGCGAATCGGATACAAAAACATATCAAAAAAATTGTGCACCATGATCAAGTAGGATTCATCCCTGGGATGCAAGGCTGGTTCAATATACGGAAATCAATAAATGTTATTCACCACATCAATAGACTTAAAGATAAGAACCATATGATCATCTCGATAGATGCGGAAAAAGCATTCGACAAAGTACAGCATCCCTTTATGTTCAAAACTCTAGAAAAACTAGGGATAACAGGAACATACCTCAATATTGTAAAAGCAATCTATGCTAAGCCTCAGGCTAGCATCATTCTGAATGGAGAAAAATTGAAGGCATTCCCTCTAAAATCTGGAACAAGACAGGGATGCCCTCTCTCACCACTTCTGTTCAACATAATTCTCGAAACACTGGCCAGAGCAATTAGACAGACGAAAGAAATTAAAGGCATCAAAATAGGAAAAGAAGAACTTAAATTATCACTATTTGCAGATGACATGATTCTATACCTAGCAGACCCAAAAGGGTCTACAAAGAAACTATTAGAGCTAATAAATGAATTCAGCAAAGTGGCAGGATATAAAATCAACACGCATAAATCAAAGGCATTCCTGTATATCAGCGACAAATCCTCTGAAATGGAAATGAGGACAACCACTCCATTCACAATATCTTCAAAAAAAATAAAATACTTGGGAATCAACCTAACAAAAGAGGTGAAAGACTTATACAATGAAAACTACAGAACCCTAAAGAGAGAAATAGAAGACCTTAGAAGATGGAAAAATATACCCTGTTCATGGATAGGCAGAACTAACATCATCAAAATGGCGATATTACCAAAAGTTCTCTATAGGTTTAATGCAATGCCAATCAAAATCCCAATGGCATTTCTTGTAGAAATAGAGAAAGCAATCATGAAATTCATATGGAAAAATAAACGACCCAGAATAGCAAAAACAATGCTAAGCAGGAAGTGTGAATCAGGCGGTATAGCGATACCAGACTTCAAACTATACTACAGAGCAATAGTAACAAAAACAGCATGGTACTGGTACCAAAACAGGTGGGTGGACCAATGGTACAGAATAGAGGACACAGAAACCAATCCACAAAACTACAACTACCTTATATTTGATAAAGGGGCTAAAAGCATGCAATGGAGGAAGGATAGCATCTTCAACAAATGGTGCTGGGAAAACTGGAAATCCATATGCAACAAAATGAAACTGAATCCCTTTCTCTTGCCATGCACAAAAGTTAATTCAAAATGGATCAAGGAGCTTGATATCAAATCAGAGACACGCCGTCTGATAGAAGAAAAAGTTGGCTACGATCTACATACTGTGGGGTCGGGCTCCAAATTCCTCAATAGGACACCCATAGCACAAAAGTTAATAACTAGAATCAACAAATGGGACTTACTCAAACTAAAAAGTTTTTTCTCAGCAAAAGAAACAATAAGAGAGGTAAATAGAGAGCCTACATCCTGGGAACAAATCTTTACTCCTCACACTTCAGATAGAGCCCTAATATCCAGAGTATACAAAGAACTCCAAAAATTAGACAATAAGAGAACAAACAACCCAATCAACAAATGGGCCAAGGACCTGAACAGACACTTCTCAGAGGAGGACATACAATCAATCAACAAGTACATGAAAAAATGCTCACCATCTCTAGCAGTCAGATAAATGCAAATCAAAACCACCCTAAGATACCATCTCACTCCAGTTAGATTGGCAGCCATTATGAAGTCAAACAACAACAAGTGCTGGCGAGGATGTGGGGAAAAGGGTACACTTGTACATTGCTGGTGGGACTGCAAATTGGTGCAGCCAATTTGGAAAGCAGTATGGAGATTTCTTGGAAAGCTGGGAATGGAGCCACCATTTGACCCAGCTATTCCCCTTCTCGGTCTATTCCCTAAAGACCTAAAAAGAGCATGCTACAGGGACACTGCTACATCGATGTTCATAGCAGCACAATTCACAATAGCAAGACTGTGGAACCAACCTAGATGCCCTTCAATAGATGAATGGATAAAAAAAAAATGTGGCATTTATACACAATGGAGTATTACTCTGCATTAAAAAATGACAAAATCATAGAATTTACAGGGAAATGGATGGCATTAGAGCAGATTATGCTAAGTGAAGCTAGCCAATCCCTAAAAAACAAATGCCAAATGTCTTCTTTGATATAAGGAGAGTAACTAAGAACAGAGTAGGGTCGAAGAGCATGAGAAGAAGATTAACATTAAACAGGGATGAGAGGTGGGAGGGAAAGGGAGAGAGAAGGGAAATTGCATGGAAATGGAAGGAGACCCTCAGAGTTATACAAAAGTACATACAAGAGGAAGTGAGGGGAAGGGGAAAAATAATATAAGGGGGACAAATGAATGTCAGTAGAGGGGGCAGAGAGAGAAGAGGGGAGGGGAGGGGAGGGGAGGGGGGATAGTAGAGGATAGGAAAGGCAGCAGAACACAACAGACACGAGTATGGCAATATGTAAATCAATGGTTGTGTAACTGATGTGATTCTGCAATCTGTATATGGGGTAAAAATGGGAGCTCATAACCCACTTGAATCAAAGTGTGAAATAGGATATATCAAGAACTATGTAATGTTTTGAACAGCCAACAATAAAAAACTAAAAAAAAAATTCATAATTAACCTAATATTTATTGAAATGATCACAAGAAAAAACAAAACATCAGCAGTAGTTCATGTGGACACTGAATTCAGAAATTCATGTGGAGAGTGTCACAGATGGATGCTTACCATCCTCACCCTTGAGGAGTCAAATTTGAGTTGAAAGAAACTTTGCTAAAAGAGCCTTATGATGTAGCAAAATGAGAATTTTTTTATTTAAAGATTAGTTAAAATATTATTTTTGATAGACTGCAAAAGTACAAATCCATTTTTATTAAGTTAACCTTTTGATAATCACAAATTTATTGCAATTAAATTCAGATACTTAAAAATTCACACATTTCAGGTTTAAAACACAGATTTAATAACATTCACAAAGTTACAGAATCCAAATTTAACTATTCTTGAAATTTCATATAAATGAAATTACACAATATGTGAACTTTGTATTTGGCTCCCTTCATTTAAAATGTTAGGTTCATATATGTTATATAGCATGTATCAGCACTCCATTTGTTTTTATGACTGAGTTATATTCATCGTGCAGATATTCCATGTTTTGGTGTCCTTTTATATTCAATTTATTTATTATCCTTTAATGTTCAATTTGAGTTGTTTCATATTTGGTTAACATACAAAAAAAGATACTATGAGTGGCTGGGGTTGTGTCTCAGTGGTAGAGCACTTGCCTAGCATGTGTGAGGCACTTGGTTTGATTCTCAGCACCATATATAAATAAATGAATAAAAATAAAGGTCCATCAACAACTGAAAGAAAATTTAAAAAGATATTCACCATCAAAGTAATTCACCATCTTCATTTTATTTTTAGACCACAAATAATAGTTGTATATATTTATGGAATGCCAAGTGACATTTTGATATATACTGTGGAATGATTAAGTCACACTATCATATCCACCACCTCACCTCTTTTTTTAATTGTTTGTTCATTGTATTTTTTGGTAGGAAGAATATTTAAAATCTACTATGTCAGCCATGTTTAAGTATGCAATACATTTTTATTAAGTACAGACATGATTCAGAGCACTAGATCTCCAAAGCTTATTTCTTATATGTAAGAGAAACTTTGTGTCCTCTTACTTACATCTCCACAGTCCCCCAAGCCCCCTTTAACTCCTGGTAGTATACTTCTACTCACTGCTTCTATTTTCAAAAGAATAATTAAAGGTGAAGATTATAAAACACCAAGGTGAAAATACAAGGATGATTAAATTACCAATTAATACATCTTAGAAAATTAGTAGAACTTGAGAAGTTCATAATTAAGTAATTTAATATGTGAAAGGAATAGCTGTACTTTATGTGTGTGTGTTCATATGAAGTAGACTGATGTATTTTTCTTACTAAATATCATAGAATATTATAAAATAAGCAAAAATTTATGATATAGTAACATTTAATATGTTTTTGCCAAGAGAAGGATGATAAAGTAATGTTTAAGTACATGAGATTTGAAATAATAAAATGTAGTTTTTCTAATTATTTGTAGTACAACATTTCTAGTCATTTACCTCAATTTAAAAATAAAAATATTATACCTTATAAAATTATTATGATTACTAAATAAAAATGTTTCTTACACAATTCTACAGAGACAATCAATGAAGTATAATATATTATGAATTTAAACGTTAATAGATTAATATAACCATCCTTAAATACTGACAAGCATTAGAACAACTAATAATATGTCCACTAATGAAACTATGAGCATCAATATTATTATATAATAAATATTACTATAAAAATAGAATCATTGTATATAAAAGTAACATTACTCCTTTGTATACACTTAATTTCAAATGGATCAGAGAGTTATTATGATTTTATCTTAAATATTCAGAAGAACACAGGATACAATATTTATTCTTGTATAGAGAAAAACTGAAGAAATGGAGGGTATGGTCACACAAAATATATGCAAAAGTATAAAAATAAAATTTATACACCAAATATAAATAATGGAGTTGAACATGGTGGCACATACCTGTAATGTCAGTAACTCAGGAGGATGAAGCTGCAGGATTGTGAATTTGAGGCTAGCCTCTGCAACTTAGTGAGGCCCTAAGCAACTTAATGAGACCCTATATGATGTCCTTTGTAGAAGTTATAGCTTCCTATTTAAATAAGCTTTAGATATGCTTGTATATGTCTTTTGAGGAAGACTCCCTTTAACCCCTACCAAATAAGCTATTCTGTTCCTATCAGGTCTGAGTAATCTCTGATGCACTGTTTCCCCGCTCCCCAGAAGTTGAAGTGTTTCTAATCAGATAAGAAGGCTTTTTCATGAAAAAGACAGAATGCCATTCTTCTCCATTAGGAACCTTGATTTAGTCTCTGATTACAACCATAGTGAGTGTGAATTAAAATGAAATAAAACTTTTTTAAAAATCGACAAATATTCTTTGGGGAAAATAACTGTAAAAAGAAAATACAGCTGTAACATATGGGTGAAAATCACCCTATTAAAATCCTCCATTAAGATACATTAACAGGGGGGATCCAAGATGGAGGGCTAGAGGGAAGCGGCATTTTGTTTCTCTGTGACCTGGGATTCAAGTAGTAGGAATACTGTTTCTCTGTGAGTGATTTGAGGACCTCTGACAGCTGCTCTTGTGCAGGAATCATGGCTGCTGTGCCACACAGGTCTCAGGCCTCAGAGTTAGTTCAGGACTCCTGGCCATGGCTCCCACGCAGGACACCTGGCCACTGCCCATGCACAGAACCTCGGGCTGTCACTCCTGTGTAGACCCAAATCTACCAATGTGGGGCATCCCCCCCCCCAGGTCACCTCCATCATGGTACACTACAACTACTTCCATAGTCCTCTACACATGGTATCCTGCACCTGGGAATACTACATAGGGTCTAGAGACAGCTGCCAGCCACACCACTGCATGCCACAGAGCTGAATCTCTAAACAAGCCACTCAGCACCACAGCCTGGCCCCACCCAACTGGACACCCCATCACTGAAAGCAGCCGCCTCCACCTTGGGACACCTTTGTGACCATCTTTAGTTGGGACAACTCTCAGGGGAACATGGAAGGAATGGAGGAATTTTAGATAGGGCAAAGAGTAAGGAGTGGAAGGGATGAGAAGGGAGGGGGCTTGGAGGTGAGAAAGATGGTGGAATGATATGTACATCATTACCCCAAGTACATGTATGAAGTCAAGAATGGTGTGACTCTACTTTGTGTACAACCAGAGACATGAAAAATTGTGCTCTATATGTGTAATATGAATTTAAATGCATTCCCCTGTCATGCATAACAAATTAGAATAAATAAGTACATTTTTTAAAGAAGATACACTAACAGCTGGGCGCAGTGGCCCATGCCTGTAATTGCTTGGGAGGCTGAGACAGGAGGATTGTGAGTTCAAAGCTAGCCTCAGCAAAAGCGAGGTGCTAAACAACTCAGTGAGACCCTGTCTCTACAAAAAAACAAACAAACAAACAAACAAAAAAAAAAAAACATAAAATAGGGCTTGAGATGTATCTCAGTGTCTAGTGCCCTTAAATTCAATCCCTGCTGGTATCCGCCTCCCCCAAAAAAGATATAGTAACACAAAATAATGAGGGGAATGCATTTTCCAGAATCCATCATGTTCCTTTGTTATGTGCACCAGTGATCAGACATAGAAGAGCAAGGAAACCAAAGTGCCCCACAGAACTGAGGCATATTTTAGAAGGCCTTTGAAAGACCTCTCTGGGGACTCTCACCAACACTGCTATGAGGAAGGAATTATAGTCGGCTGAGTGGCAATGATGTTGTTTTTCGTTTAGTTGTGACAAAACAGTAAAGCATGTACTATTAACTGATTTAATGCTTCCCATTTGTACCCATAGGTTAGTCTAATATGACTAAATTATATTTCCTAAAAGAAAAGGAGTGAACATACAATTTTGCACACATATTTCATAAGGGAGGAAGAGGAAATAGCTAGATATTATGTCAGACATTATAGATTTAAAATTTGATAAACGCGTAGATGTGCTAACACTTATAGAAATGTAACAAATAGAATTCAGTAGCCATTAATATTTCATTAAAATAGCTAAATGAAATAAAAGTGATGAAAACGTTGGTGAGACTTACAGGTGACACTCAAATTTGGCTTATTCTTTTTGGAGAGCAGTCATGTTCCACATCAAAAGAGTATTCACATTTTATTCATTTTGGAGGGTACTGAGGATGGCACTCAGAGGAGCTTTATTACTTAGTCACATCACCCCCCGCCTTTTTTTTTCTTTTTACTTTTTATTTTGAGAGAGGATCTCATTAAATTCCTGAGGGCCTCAGTAACTTGCTGATGATGGTCTTGAACTTGTGATCCTCCTTCCTCCGCCTCCTGAGTCACTGGAATTGTAGGCATGCACCTCCACGCACTGCAATTGCTCATATTTATGTGAAGTAAATATTACTGCATGAATCAGATATAACTCAGCAAGGATTTCATTAAAAATAAATATACTCAAAGATCCAAACATCAAAAGATAGCATTCTTTAACAATATCCCCAAATCAAATAGAAATATCTGTGTATCCTCTGATTAATAATACTCCAAAATACTAAAGTCCTCAAGGCAAAACAACCAATAGGAAAAGAAAATATTTACAATCTGCATGTGTAATGAACCTTACCAATATAGAATGATATCTAAGTTATTTCATAGGTGGTTTTCAAGATGACTTTAGTTAATATTCACAGGATTAATAATAGTACTCTGATATTGAAATTTGAATAACATTCATTTATTTTTATTGTCTTAAGATATGACCTAAAAATGAAATTCAGCTACTATACCAGTTACACAAAAAATACAATGCAGAGGAATGATCACCTCATGATACTCCTTGGTGGTGGTCACTTAGGTATATACAGCATATGTGATTTGCTAAAATCAACTTCAATCCATGCTGTGAATTGAGATATTCTGATGTGTACTATAAAGGTAATGGTTTTAAAAGCTCCCGTTATACTCTACTTCTAAAAGTCTTCCTGAAAAATAAAAATAAAGTACTAAGCAAAGACTTTCTTTTAATGAATCAAAACAGACAAGACCTGGACACCTGGAACAGATGCCTCCTGTCTCCTTCTCCTGTGCCTTTGAGGAGAAGAGTTCACTGGTCTGCTAATCTTCACCCAAATATGGAGGACAGGGTGAACTGTTTCTGAGCTAGTATGGATAAGATAATATGTCTGTCTTTTTGATGTTGTGCCATATGCTACTCTGTGATGAGACACTAAACTCAGTACAGGAACACAATAACTTGATATAAAAGAGGAAGACAGGTAATGGTCAGATAGCATGTCCCTCTAAAGCTGAATTCTTTAACACTTGTCAACATAGTTATGAGAAAATTGACATGTTCATTTATACCACATTAACATCTGTTGGCACAGTCCTGAGGAAAATAAAAATCAGTGTAAGAAACTAGATGATTATATGTGACAATGTAGCAAGTATATGTCAGTTTTAGTCATTGTCTTTTAAACCTGTATTTATTTTGTTGTGTTGAAGGAAAGCATCAAAACCACACACAGAGGATTGTGTACTTTTGTAGGAACTATGTTTTCCAAATGAGGTAAAAATAACTTGTCACCAGAGTTCTCCATTAGGATAACTAAACCAATGGACACAAAGAATATTTTATCCAAATTAGCAGAAAGTGGAGAGACCTTTTTTCATTGCTCCATTTCCATTTTCATGAACATTCTGGTAGTAGGTGGTATCAGACAATCTTTGCCCTGTTGCTCTTTTGCATTCTGATCCTAGAGCTAAGGTGGGAGAATGGATGCCTTAGGTTTTAGGGTCTATTCTGTTGTAAAAATGATTCATTTTTTTTCTGTTAGAATTAGTAAAATTATATGCTCATTAAATGTCAAGTTTTAAGTCAATGTCAGTGTTTTTGACGGTTATAATATAGAATCACTTGGTTTTAGTTAGTTCATTTGGGTTTCCAAATCTTGGTTGGCACTGTTGATCTTCACCTGAGAAAGCAGATAAATACACATGCATTCACACCCATAACTTGGAGTACACAGGTCCACACTGACCTGGGCAGATTATTTTCACAGACTACTGAACAATATTCTAATGACTTATTTTGCTAAAAAAAGTTTAGCTAACCTCACAGACAGAATTCTTTGTGTGAAAATGGTAATTGTTTATTTAGAATTATTTCCAGATACTGAATTATGACTTCTAGAATTTGCTTTATCAGGTCAAGTGGGGAACTGTTTGACAGGCAGCAGAAGAAAAAAGTCACATGTTCTTCAGGAAGAAACAATGCAAATAAAAATTAGACATGGTTTCTACAAGGAATTATTAAGAGGAAGATAGAATTCAGTAGAAAAAAAAATTGGTGAGGTGGGGAGCTGATAAATTAAATTTATCACAGTTTCCTGGGGAAAGAAAGCACCTAACTTTTAGTAAATGAACTAATGTTGTCAAACTCTGATGGATTACATTAACATATAGTGAAACCACTTTTTGTTTTAGAAGCTAATACCCTAGCCCAATGTGGAGGTGCTTATTTTGAATTTGGTATGCTATGGAACAAAATAGAAGCATCCACAAAGCAGTAAATCACAGACTTTTGTTCACAGACACATTGAGTATTCTCCTTAATGAACATGTATTTTTTTTTAAATGACAGAAAACCTTCTCCCATTATTTTATTTCTAACCATGTAGTTTTTCATGGACTCCAGAGATCATCTGGCTTATATAACTAAGCATTAGAAAAAAGAAAATATATATATGATATCTAGAGTTGGGGAAGATTCAACTGAAACAACAAACACAAGAAATTTATGAACTGATTTAACATTAAGTAAATATACCTGTACTGAGTCAGACCACTCTCACCTCTCTTTCCCTCCCTTTCTATCTTTATGTGTGCATGCACACACACACACACACACGCACACACACACACACGCACACACACAAACACTCATCACAACAATCTTTAAAACAAAAAATATTATTGTTCCCATTTTATAGAAAACAAGACCAAATTTAATGGTGTTAAAAAATATGACCAGAATCAATAAAATAGTCATGCTAATAAAATTGAAATAGCCATTTCGACCTAGATTTCTTCATTCCAGGATATTGTTCTAAAATCACTGATATTTGGAAAGCTCCTTCTTCTCATCTTATGGAGGCATATTCCATTGATTTTACAAATATTTGCAGGCAACTATTAAAGACATTTGAGAGTTACCACCAGCGCACTAGTGTCTTGGCTGAGGAACATTTATGGTGATATTTTCCCATTTCTGTTTTCCAGATTTTTTAAATTTACTTAAATATGTGAATTTATATATATGGTTACGTCACACAAAAATTGTCAAACACAACTATAATGACATTTGATAAATTTTCAATCATGGGAGACATCCTGTGTAAACTACCGCATCTTAAATTCAATTAGAAAATTTTAAGACAGTTCAATTGTCTCCATATTTACAAACACTTGGATGCCAAAAATTATTTCTGTTTTTCAACGCCATGTAACACTTAGAATCCTAACCTATTAAGGGTTCTACTTAATCAACAGGTAATGCGTTTCTTTGTGAAATACACTGAATTAATCTATGTACAACCCATGTTTAGTACAATGTAATATATTGAATATATTCCATCAAAATTCACACTTTGAAATCCTACCCAAGGTAATGGTGTTAAGAGGTTCATGGAACCTTAGAGAGGTAATTAGAGTTATATGAGGTCATTATGGTGAAGCCTTTATAAAGGTTATTAATGCCCTTTCAAAAGCCCCAAAAGAGCTTGGTTCTTTCTGTTCTTCATCATATGAGGATACAATGAGAAATCAGCCATGTGCAATGTAGAAGAGGACATTCACCAGAATCCAAATTGTTGACATCCTGATCTCTGACTTTCAGCCTCCATAACTGTAAGAAATAAATTTCCATAGTTTATAAGACTGTTTTGATAATGTGTTATAGCGACTCCAATGGACTAAGACACAGTCTACCCAAAATGAATAGATGCAATTTTCAAAGTTGCATTGATTAGATATTTAAGACTTTTCTTTGTCTACTATATTTTTATACTCCATAATAGTGAGGATGATTATTCTTCTGATTTCTAACCAATACTTTGTTAATAATAATGTTAAAGGTAATAATTACTTGAATAGTAGCAGTGATATCTACAGCTCACATTTATTAAATTGGCTAGACCCAATATTAATTAAACACTGTATCACATTTATATTTATATAAATATCACATTTATATTTTCTAATAATCCTTCAAAATGTACTATGTGACTTAACAGTTGAGAATTTCAAGTTTGAATTGCCCAGAATCACATAGCAATTTTCTAGTGGAACTGTTTTTTGATTCATATATCATTCTAGTCATCATTTTTGTATGTGTGTGTATGTGGACTCATTTGTTAAGGATTGGACTTGCAATCATTTCAACAAAGGATCCATGATTGCATTCCATAAAGTTTATGTTTTTTAAAATGCATCAAATTGTGTTTTTTCATGTTTACTTTTTGACTGTAAGAATAAAATGATATCAAGAAATTTTCTTATAGAAGGAAAATGAACATGAAAGTCAAAGACAACTAGTTTATTTGTCATAAAAATTAATCTACATTAGTCTTAAAAATCCATCCCCTAGTGGGCTTGTAACTCCATTGAACAAAAGTAGCCACAGTGATAACTTTGTTCTGTAATTGCATTTTTTTTGTTTATTTAAACTATGTTCTGTAATTGCAAATATCATTTTTTAACATTGAAACCACAGGAAGAATAGAAAGCATAATTAAGTAAATAATGTTGTACAATACAAGAACATTTACATTAAATAGATAAAACAACAGACAAAAGATCAGCAGATTTATTCAATCTTTCTTTTTAAAAATTTTCTGTAAAGCTTTGTTTGTGTTCCCTCAGAAGCAAACAATTATAAAAGGATTGAGTTCAAATAGATTACTTGGAGGATTATTCCAGGAATACTAATATGGAAGTAAGTATATATAACTCTTTTATAACTAATATATTTGGTGTTGAACATTGGCATGTGGTAAGCCCTGGCTGTCATTTTTGGTGTGACATCAATTTCTTTTCGGGATAGGGAGGGAATGAAATATACGGAATTGAAATTAGACCTCTTTGCTTCTCTGCTACATCAGCCTGTTAATATTACCTTTTTCCTTTATTCCTGACATTCAGTGTTTTACCTTCTGATTATATTTTACAAATAATTCATTTGGCTCTGATTTGTAAGTTAATAACTGAGCTAAAGATAGAATACTGTCAAAAAGTGATGGGATAAATATTTTTAAGAAGATAATACCACTGTTGACTCATTTTAGTGAGGACAATATCTAGTGAACTAGACATTTGAATTTTTTTGTGTACCTTTAGGATAATTAATTCCTTCAGAATGATAGGGGGAAATTAATTACTAGGATTGATAAGTAAAGAGATGACAAGAAGCAATGATATCCTTTCAGACAGCTTAGCTGCAAAGGAGATAATATAGTACCTAGAAGGTAAATTAAGTCAGAGAATAGATCCTGGAAATAATTTTAAGTCATACATTGTTTTTTATAAATTAAGAAACATTTCTTAGTATTTAATATAGTAGTTTTTAATGCCTATGCTTTTAGGGTCATAGTCAAACAATCATTGCACAGATCAATTTAATGGAGGACCTCCCACACCATGTTTTCTTGTGGAACTTATATATTGGGCTTTGTATTTAAGTGTTTAATTCATTTCAGCTGATTTTCATGTGATGTGAGATCAGGGTTTAGTTTCATTTTTTCTGCATGTCGGTGTTCAGTTTGCCTAGCATTTATTGAAGAGACTGTCCTTCCCACAATATGTTGGCAATAAATGTGCGTATTTATCTCTGGACTCTATTCTGCTTCATAGGTCTGTTTCCATTTGGAATATGTGTCTGTTTTTATGCCAGTATCATATTGTTTTGATTGATAGAACTCTGTAGTATATTTTGGAATTACACAGTGTGGTGCCTCTGGCTTTTTTCCTTGTACTAAAGATTGTTGGCTGTTTGGTTTTGTTGGGTGTTAGTGTGTGTGTGTGTGTGTGTGTGTGTACATATGTGTGATTCCATGTGAATTTTATTATTTTTTTCTATTTCTGTGAAAAATACCACTCTATGATCCAGCAATTCCACTTTCAGGTAAATATCTGAGGGAAATGAAATCAGTGTCTGTAAATTATCAGTAGTCCATGCTTATTACAGTATTATGTACCATAACCAAAATATGTAATCTATCTAAATGTTATTTAACTGATGAATACAGAAAATCTTTACATATCAGCTATGAAAATATGAACATCTTTTCAAAAATTGGAAAAAAAAACTTTATGATTTTGGTCTGAACAAAGGTTTCTTGACTGTAACTCCCAAAGCATAGACAATAAATGCAAAAAAAAAAAAAAAAAGATAAATAAGATTGCTTCAAACTAAAAGAAAAATGTCTGCACCTTAAAGAAAACAATCAATAGAATGACTGGAAAATATTTGAATCTAGAGAAAATATTTGTAAGTCATACAATTGATAAGGGACTAACATCCAACATATATAAGGAATTCAAACAACTCAATAACAAAAACAATGATAACAAAATACCTAATTAAAAAAGGGGATAAGGATCTTAATAAATATTTCTACCAAAGAAGGTGCACAAATGGCCAACAGATATATGAAAAAATGCTTAACACCACTACTCAGTGAAGAAAAGCAAATCAAAACCACAATAAATTTTCTCTTATGCTTTTAAGAATTGCCATAACCAGAATTAAAACATGAATTTTGACAACATGTGTAGAAATGTGAATCTTTTGTATAGTTAATGGGATTATGAATTAGTGAAGCCATCGTGGAAGACAAGTATTGGAAGAAGAGTGGAGGTTTCTCAGAATTTTTTTTTTTTAATGTTAGAACACTGCATCTCAATTTGTTTTACTAACTTTACCACAAATGAAGTGTGCATTTTTAGTTTGTCTCAGAACTCCATCATTAAAGTGGAGATTAAAACGAGAAGAGCCATGCAACACCCCAGAAAGAGTTATTGGCAGAGTAAACAAGATGGTGAGGAGGAGGAAGAGAAGCTAGGTGAAAATCTGTTACTGAATACATGATTAGAAAAGTGGCATCATTTGCTCCACATTTTACTGCATCTATTTCTCCTAATAAATTACTTCACATAAAGTATAATAGAATATTCAGCAGCCATTTATGACACACAGGGAACAATTTTATAAGTTTTATTTCAGTTTCTTCATTTTTATTCTAATCAAATTTTAACAATTCTACAGTTACATTTCTCTAGTCCGTAAGTATATACATGTTTTTCTTCTGTGTGTGAAAAAAAAAGACTTTCTTGAATTTGTATTCTTAGAGATAATTTGAAATATCATGTTTTTCACCATTTCTTCATGTTGGTCTTTATTAGCCATTTAAATGACTGTTGAAATTACTTTTAAATATTGTTTATTGTATGTGTTTACATGCATGTTGTGTGTGTATGCATGTGTGTGTGTGTGAGTGTGTGTGTATGTATATGAACATATGTAAATTTTTGTGATAGAAGTTACTTTCCTTTCAAGTACATATGTGTGTGTGTGTATATATATATATATATATATATATATATATATATATATATATATGAAATAAATATATATGATATATACATGTCATATATATTTATTTCATATATATAACATATATTTGCTTTTCTGAATTATAAGTGAATACATATTTTACTCAAATTAATATAATTTTATTTAAATTATTAATAGTATATTTTTCAATACAAATATCAAAATTTAGGGGCATACATTTTTATATTTTAAAACATGGTATGTATTTATGCTTCACGATTTTTCATGTTCTTTTCTATTTTGTACTTAGACAACTTGATTATCACTTGCTTGATTTTCTCTTTGTTTTTCCTTTATTTCTCAAACCCTTTAGAGTTCAGGATATTGGCCATTTTGAAAATATTAATTCTATCAATCCATAATCATGTTAGATCTTTCTATATTCTACGATTTTCTTCAATGTTCTATGGTTTTAATTTTAGACATCCTTAGTTAGATTTATTCCTCAGTTTATTTTTTTCTTGAAGTTATTGTAAATGGAGTTGTTTTCCTGATTTTTTTTTCTTCACAGGTTCATTACTGTAGTATACAAAATCTATTGATTTTTTTATGTTGATCTGTTATCCAGCTGCCTTCTAGAATTTGCTTATAAGATCTAGAAATCTTTTGGTGCAGTAGTTTTTGGTCTGGATTTTGAATCATATAACAATCCATTTAGTACTGGGATTTTTGTTGTTATTATTATCTTTTCCTATTTGATTCCCTATTTTCCTTCCCTTGCCTGGTTTCTCTGGCTAGAGTTTTAAGAACTATACTGAATAGAAGTAGACAGAATGGTCATCCTTGTTTTGTTTTATTTTATTTTTTTATTTTAGACAAAACAGTTTTAGTTTTTCCCCATTTAGTATGATGTTGGCTCTGGTTTTGTCATTAATAACCTTTCTGGGACTGAGATAATTCCATTATATCCCTAGTTTCTTCACTGTTTTTAGCATGAGTGGGTGCCAAATTCTGTTGAAGATCTTCTCTTCCTCTACTGAGATGATGAATTGATTTTTGTCTTTGATTCTATTTATGTGATTCATGTTTTTAGTTACTTGAATATCTTAAAACATCTTTTCAAGCCTGCGATAAAACCAACTTGGGCATGATGAACAATTGTCTTAATATGTTATTGAATATGATTTGCTAATATTTTACTAAGAAATTTTGCAACTAAGTTCATCAGGGATATTGGCCTGTCAGTTTCTTTTCTTGATGTATTCTTACATGGTTTTGGCATGAAGGTGATAGCTTTCCATCTTTTATTATTTAATGGAATGATTTGAGGAAAATTGGCATTAGTTCTTCTTCAGTGTTTGTTAGAATTGAAACTAAGAATCCATTTAGTACTGGGATTTTTGTTGTTATTATTGTTGGAAAGCTTTTTAATACTACCTCTATGTCTTTGCTAGTTATTAGTTTGTTTATATTTTCTATGTTCTTTGACTCAACTTTTTCAGGTCAAGTGTTTATAAATATATTTATTTCTTCTAACTTTTCCAATTTATTAGAACATAATTTTCCAAAATAGTCCCTAAAATTTCTCTGCATTTTTGTGGTCTGAGGTAATTTATCCTTTTTTATCTCTAATTTTATTAATTAGGGTCTTCATTCTTTATTTTAGTTAGTTTGTCTAAGGATTTAACAAACTTGTTTATCATTTCAAGAACAAACCCTTCATTTCATTGATCCTATGCATTTCTTTTCATTCTCACTTCAATTGATATCAGCTCTTATCTTAATTATTTCCTTCCTTCTATAGGTTTTGGAATCGGTTTGATCTTGTTTTTAATGACCTTGAACTGTGACATTAAGTTGTTTATTTGAGACCTTTCTGATTTTCTCACCTAGGTACTTATAGCTATAAAATTGCCTTTAGAACTACTGTCATAATGTCCCAAAGGTTCTAGTATATTGTGTCAATATTCTTTTTAATTCCAATAACTTTTAAATTATATTTTCCTTCTATCACCTATGCATCATTGAAAGATACATTGTTGTATTATTCAATCAATATGTGAGTTCAAATAGTCATGTTTTTTTTGGGGGGGGCAGATGTTGATTTCTAATATCATTTCATTATAATCAGCTGAGATGATTTTATTAATTATTTTATATTTGTTAAGTGTCTTTGTGGCCTAAAATATGGTCTATTTTGGAGAAGGAACCAAGAGTATGTAAGAAAAAATAAATTTGTGTGTTGTTGGATGAATTATTCTATAGATATCTGTATAGTCCATTTGATTTACAATATTTTTTAATATCTGAGAGTCTTTACTGAGTTTAAGTCTGGATGATCTATCTTTTAGTGAGAGAGGTATGTCAAAATCACCTAGTATTACGGTACTGGGGTTTGTCTGAGTTGTTAATATGAGAACTGTCTGTTTTAGGTAATTATGTGTACAAATGTTTGGGGCATAAATATTTGCTACTGTTATATCTTCTTTTGTATTGTTTCCTTTACCAGTATGAAGTAACTTTATTTGTCTTTTCTGATTAACTTAGGATTGACATCTGCTTTGTCAAATATGAAAGTAGCTGCTCTTCTTTGTTTTGGGGCTCCATTTTAACTTTCAAATTTTAGGGGTTTTTGCTGTTTTTTTTTTTTTTTGTTTTGTTGATTGGGTTATTTGTTTTCTTATTGTTTAATTTTTTTGAGTTCTTTGTATACTCTGGATATTAGGGCTCTATCTGAAGTGTGAGGAGTAAAAATTTGTTCCCAGGATGTAGGCTCCCTATTTACCTCTCTTATTGTTTCTCTTGCTGACAAAAAACTTTTTAGTTTAAGTAAGTCCCATTTGTCGATTCTAGTTATTAACTCTTGTGCTATGGGTGTCCTATTGAGGAATTTGGAGCCCGACCCCACAATATGTAGATCGGAGCCAACTTTTTCTTCTATCAGGCGAAGAGTCTCTGATTTGATATCAAGCTCTTTGATCCATTTTGAGTTAACTTTTGTGCATGGCGAGAGAAAGGGATTCAGTTTCATTTTGTTGCATATGGATTTCCAGTTTTCCCAGCACCATTTGTTGAAGATGCTATCCTTCCTCCATTGCATGCTTTTAGCCCCTTTATCAAATATAAGGTAGTTGTAGTTTTGTGGATTGGTCTCTGTGTCCTCTATTCTGTACCATTGGTCCACTCGCCTGTTTTGGTACCAGTACCATGCTGTTTTTGTTACTATTGCTCTGTATATAGTTTGAAATCTGGTATCGCTATACCGCCTGATTCACACTTCCTGCTTAGAATCGTTTTTGCTATTCTGGGTCTTTTGTTTTTCCATATGAATTTCATGATTGCTTTATCTATTTCTACAAGAAATGCCCTTGGGATTTTGATTGGCATTGCATTAAACATATAGAGAACTTTGGGTAATATCGCCATTTTGATGATGTTAGTTCTTCCTATCCATGAACAGGGTATATTTTTCCATCTTCTAAGGTCTTCTATTTCTCTCTTTAGGGTTCTGTAGTTTTCATTATATAAACCTTTCACCTCTTTTGTTCGGTTGATTCCCAAGTATTTTATTTTATTTTTTGAGGATATTGTGAATGGGGTGGTTGTCCTCATTTCCATTTCAGAAGATTTGTCACTGATATACAGGAATGCCTTTGATTTATGCATGTTGATTTTATATCCTGCCACTTTGCTGAATTCATTTATTAGCTCTAGTAGTTTCCTTGTATACCCTTTTGGGTCTGTTAGATATAGTATCATATCATCCACAAATAGTGATAATTTAAGTTCTTCTTTTCCTATTTTTATGACTTTAATTTCTTTTGTCTGTCTAATTGCTCTGGCTAGTATTTCAAGGACTAAATTGAATAGAAGTGGTGAGAGTCGGCATCCCTGTCTTGTTTCAGTTTTTAGAGGGAATGCCTTCAGTTTTTCTCCATTCAGGATGATGCTAGCCTGAGGCTTAGCATATATAGCTTTTACAATGTTGAGGTAAGTTCCTGTTATCCATAGTTTTTCTAGCGTTTTGAACATAAAGGTATGCTGTACTTTGTTGAATGCTTTTTCTGCATCTATCGAGATGATCATGTGGTTCTTAATTTTAAGTCTATTGATGTGGCGAATAACATTTATTGATTTCCGTATATTGAACCAGCCTTGCATCCCAGGGATGAATCCTACTTGATCATGGTGCACAATTTTTTTGATATGCTTTTGTATTCGATTCGCCAGGATTTAATTGAGGATTTTTGCATCTAAGTTCATTAGAGATATTGGTCTGTAGTTTTCTTTCTTTGAAGTGTCTTTGTCTGGTTTCGGGATCAGGATGATGTTGGCCTCATAGAATGAATTTGGAAGAGCTCCTTCTTTTTCTATTTCTTGAAATAACTTGAAAAGTATTGGTATTAATTCTTCTTTGAAGGTTTTGTAAAACTCCGCTGTATATCCATCCGGTTCATGGCTTTTCTTGGTTGGTAGTCTTTTGATGTTTTCTTATATTTCCTCCTTTGTTATTGGTCTGTTTAAATTCTGTGTATTTTCCTGACTCAATCTGGGCATATCATATGACTTAAGAAATTTATGGATATCTTCACTATCTTCTATTTTATTGGAATTTAGGGTTTCAAAATAATTCCTAATTATCTTCTGTATTTCTGTAGTGTCCATTGTGATATTGCCTTTTTCATCCCGTATGTTAGTAATTTGATTTCTCTCTCTTCTTCTCTTCATTAGCATGGCTAAGGGTCTGTCGATCTTATTTATTTTTTCAAAGAACCAACTTTTAGTTTTTTCTGTTTCAATTTCATTGATTTCCGCTCTGATTTTAATTATTTCTTGCCTTCTACTACCTTTGCTGTTGTTTTGCTCTTCCTCTTCTAGGGTTTTGAGATGAAGTGTGAGTTCATTTATTTGTTGTTTTTTTCTTTTTTTGAGGAATGAACTCCAGACAATAAATTTCCCTCTTAAAACTTCTTTCATTGTGTCCCATAGATTCTGATATGTTGTGTCTGTATTTTCATTTATCTCTAAGAATTTTTTGATTTCCTCCTTTATGTCTTCTGTAACCCATTGATTATTTAGTAACATATTGTTCATTTTCCAGGTGATGCAGGATTTTTCCTTCCTTCTTTTATCATTGATTTCCACTTTCATTCCATTATGATCAGATAAGATGCATGGTATTATCTCCACACCTTCATATTTACTAAGAGTTGCCCTATGGCATAATATATGGTCTATCTTTGAGAAGAATCCATGTGCTGCTGAGAAGAACATGTATCCACTTGATGATGGTTGATATATTCTATATATGTCGGTTAAGTCTAGGTTATTGATTGTGTTATTGAGTTCTATAGTTTCGTTATTCAGCTTTTGTCTGGAGGATCTGTCCAATGGAGAGTCAGTGTGTTGAAGTCACCCATAATTATTGTGTTGTGGTCTATTTGACTCTTGAACTTGAGGAGAGTTTGTTTTATGAACATTGCAGCACCATTGTTTGGTGCATACATATTGATAATTGTTATGTCTTGTTGGTGGATGGTTCCTTTTAACAGTATATAGTGTCCTTCTTTATCCCTTTTGATTAACTTAGGTTTGAAGTTGATTTTATTCGATATGAGTATGGCCAGTCCTGCTTGCTTCTGAGGACCATGTGAGTGGTATGATTTTTCCCAACCTTTCACCTTCAGCCTGTGTATGTCTTTTCCTATCATATGAGTCTCTTGAAGGCAGCATATTGTTGGATTTGTTTTTTTAATCCAGGTTACTAGCCTATGTCTCTTGATTGGTGAATTTAAGCCATTAATGTTTAAGGTTACTATTGATATATGGTTTGTACTTCCATTCATGCTTATTTATTTATTTATTTTAATTTGGCTAGTTTTTCCTTTTTGGTTATTTTTTTTCTTCCCTTTACTTAGTTACCTCCTACTGTTAGTTTTCGGTGCTATTTTTCATTCCTCTTCTTGTAGTGTTTTGCTCAAAATGCCTTGCAGTGCTGATTTTCTGGCTACGAATTCTTTTAACTTTTGTTAATTGTGAAATATTTTAATTTCATTGTCAAATCTGAAGCTTAATTTTGCTGTATACAGTATTCTTGGTTGGAGTACATTATTTTTCAGCATTTGAAATACGTTGTTCCAGGATCTTCTCGCTTTCAATGTCTGTAATGAAAATCAGCCATTAACCTAATTGGTTTTATCCCTGAATGTAATCTGCCTCCTTTCTCTCATAGCTTTTAATATTCTCTCCTTGTTCTGTATGTTGGATATCTTCATGATTATGTGTCTTGGAGTTGGTCTATTATGGTTTTGTATGTTTGGGGTCCTGTAGGCTTCCAGGATTTGGCAATCCATTCCATCTTTCATATCTGGGAAGTTTTCTAAGATTATTTCATTCAATAGATTGTTCATTCCTTTGGTTTGAACCTCTACACCTCTTCTATCCCAATGACTCTCAAGTTTGTTTGTTTTTATGACATCCCATATCTCTTGGATGGATTGCTCATGATTTCTTAGAATCCTTTCTGTGTTGACTATATTCTTTTCAAAATGATAAACTTTGTCTTCATTATCTGATGTTCTGACTTCTATTTGATCTAGTCTATTTGTAATATTCCCATTTGAGTTTTTAGTTTAGTTTATGGTTTCCTGCATTTCTAGGATTACTGTTTGATTTTTTTTTTTTTAAATCTCTATCTCCTGGTAGAGCTCATTCTTTGCCATTTGAATTTGCTTATGTAATTCTTTTTCAAAGTGTACTTTCATTGTTTGGACTTGCTGTCTAAAGTCTTCTCTAAGATTCCTTTCCATCTGAGTTAGGTATGCCTTGAGTTCTTCCTTTGTCCATTTTTCTGATGCCTCTAGGTTCTCCTGTGAATTTAAGTTTTCCTGCATTGTTTGTAATCCTTTTTTCCCTTGGTTTTTCATGGTGCTCACATTACTTTCCAACTCTGTTTGACTGCTGTGTTTCCGTTTTCTTCTTTAAATTTGTTTTGGATTTTATAGTTCCAATATCTCTCCTTTGTGTTGGGAGACAATGTTTAGAGATGTTGGATTTAATTGTGATTTAAGGTAAATTCATTAGTTTCATTAAAGTCCTACAGATTTTGATGGCATATATAGAATTGAAGTTTGAACTTAGGATTTTATGTTGAGGTCTGGCGATTTGATGGTATGGAGGTTAGTATATGTTAGTTTCTTTGGGGGGTTGCTCAAATGCAGGCAGATATTAACAAGAGAATAGACAGGAGTACTTGGGGGTAGTTAAGGGCTTAAGCAGACTATAGACCGATTCGTAGTTTTCATCTATTTGCATTTAGTAAGTTGTATGTAATCTGGGTGGTCATGCTTAAGAGGAAAGATGGGTAAAATGTAAGGAAGCAAACCAAGAAAGAGAGAGGGAGAGAGGAAAGAAAGAGAAAAGAATAGAAAAGAAAAAGAAATGATAATAAAAAAATAATAAAATGCAGTAAAATAAAAATTACAATTAAAAAAATCATAATATAATTATAAAAAATAAAAAAATTAATATAAAAAATTTAAAAAATTAAAAAAGGGGAGGCACTGTTAGGCTTCTATTTTCTTCACTTCCAGTAGGTGGTGCTGTGCCTTCCGGGCCAAGATTTTGCCCTCCAGCTGTAGGAAACAATCCGAGTGAGGCCACTCCCTCCTCCCCCTCCCCAGGTTTCTCTCAAAACCTGTTAGCTTAGGTTTATTCCTGGTCTCTAGTCCCCTGGCTCCTCCTGCCAGCCAGGCCTTTCCCAGTGTGATACCTCTCGGCAGTTCAAGCTACACTCCGGGCCTGCAGTTTCCTGGACGTGGAGCGCGGCTTTTGGGAACCAGCACCTTATTGTTTTGATTCCCTCTGCTAGCCCCTCCTCCTAATGTCTGTTTTTATTTTTTCTGTGTCTAGCATTTCTTCAAGTATTTCTTGTAGTGCTAGCTTAATAGTCATGAATTCTTTCAGTTTCTGCTTATCTTGGAAGATTATTATTTCTCTTTTGATTTGAAGTTATCTTTGCAAGATATAGAGATCTTTGTTCAATTTTTTATTTTCTTTCAGAGCTTAAAATACATCATACCAAGTCCTCATGGATTTTAGAATTTTTGCTATGAAATCAGAAATAATTCTGAGTAGCGTTGCATCTACATATGACCTGAGATTTTTCTCTTGGCAATTTAAAAATATGCCCTACTGTATGTTAAGTATTTTAATTATAATGCATGTGGAGAAGTTTTGATTCCTTTAAGCCTATTTGATGTTCTGAATACCTCCAGCACCTAGATGTTATGCCATTATCAAGGTTTGGAAATATTCTGTTACTTGTTCCTTGAATAGGTTATCCATGCTATTATTCTGCATCTTACAACCTTCTTTGATTTCAATGATTCTTCAATTTGGTCTCCTAATGCCCTAAAATTATTGTCTGTTCTGGTCATGGTTATTTCTTTTCTTTTCTTTAATATTGTCTCAGTGTTCAAGGCTGGCCACTCATCTTCCAGTTCTGAACATTTTATTTGATTTATTTTGTCTTTCATTCCCAAGGTGTACATTTTTTTTATTGAATTTGTCATCCATGTCCTTTACTGACTTCCTAGATTCATTTAGTTGTTTTTCTCTCATCTCTTGAAACTCAATCATTTTTATAATTATTCCTTGACATTTGTCTTGTATTTCATATACTTCAATATTTTTGAAGTCTGTTGCTGGTGAATTGTGAAATTTAGGAGGTATCATGTACATAATTTTTCATAGTTCTCATATTTCTGTGTTGGGTTTTTATGCATTCATTAGGACAGATTTGTCTTCTACTCTTATGTATGGGTCTTATTAGTATATAGCCTTCTTTTGGTAAAGGATTCTGGATGTTAGGTTGTTGTGAATTTTTAAATATATTTCCAAGCATATTTTATAGTGTTATTTTCCTGATAGCTATTTGGTGATGGTTAAAATATTTGAAACAGTGTATGTTTTGCCAAGTCCTAGGATTTCTGTTTTCTTGTAGGTCTCAAAAGAGTGGGGTCATTCTTGTAGAATTGGCAATTGTGTTGTATACAGAAAGGTATGTGGAATATAGCATCTGTGATTGCTCTTGTTCATTTAACAACTTCATATATTCTAAAGGGAAATGGGAGTGATTATAAATAGGGATCATCATAGATGTGGTATCCACAGCCTTTGTGTTAATTGTCTCTGTTTTTGCTGCTAAGAGTGAATGTCCTTGATTGTGACCCAAGGGTCCCTCTCTATTCATTCCTGCTTGAGGGTTGGTCATAAGTTTGGGATTTTTTTTGTCTCTTTTTTGTATTAAATTAGCACTGATGTTGAACATAGTTAATTTGTGGGACAAGGTGTGCTGTGTTTTTACTGTGTTTAGCTCAGCAGCAGAGTCTCTGCCCTGTGATCTAGTGGTGTCTCAATAGATTCCCAGGAACTCACAGAAAAAGGGAAAACAAACAACATAGGCAAACAATATAAGTCTAAAAATAAATATATTTTTCTTTCTATGACATCTATTTCTCAAAAACAGGAATAACGTTTGCCAGAAGCAATTGCCATGCGAAAACAATAAATAGCCACGAACTATATCTGGCATTAAAGCAAACAGCAGATGTTAACTGTGCCATCCACAGCACAAATAACTGCAAGAACATGAGTGGTGGGGGCAGGAGTTCTATAAACCAAGTAGTTCTAAAAGGTAATGATAATGTGGTTCATTAAGAAAATAGGAGAAGTGATAGGAAGACAATAAAAGTTTAAATGTTCAAAATGTGAGCAAAGAGAAAGCAGAAGAGATTTAGCAAATGATGAATATAAAGGAGGAGAAATATAAGCAAATAAAAGAAAGTAAATAAAGGGAGAGAGAGAAAAAGAAAATTTGTTAGAGGGAAAACAGGAGAGAAAGTAAAACAAACAAACAGAAAAACAAAATAAGCAAACAAAATATACTAACCCTTAAAAGATAGGACAAATAAAACCAAAGATCATAAAAAAATGCTAAAACTGAGAAAAAAAATCTAAAACAAAAAAATAAAGAAAAAAGATTCTTAATGAAAAATGAATGAATAGTGTGCACTGAGGTGTTCAAACCTTTCAACAATTATGGATGGTCAGTGCCTATGTCCACTGTCCTTCTTTCCATTTTTTCTTGGGCTATATACTGGGGTTAGTGTGTGTGCATGCAACAAGATCTGGAGGTGGTTAACCCCTTCCCCTTTTTGTGTTTTTTCTCAAGCTGTGAGCTGCAGTGGACTAAAACTGAAGCTGGTTAAAATTGTTTTCAACTTCCCTTCTCACCCTGGTAAGGTAGGATGGGATCTGTCATTTGGAATCTTGTCCAGACACACCAGATCACTGCAGTCCCAGAGAGAACCAGTTACAGAGTTCTAAGTGAGGAGGTCTGGCTGATGGAGCTTGGTCTAATCAGGCCTTAGGAACTTTGTTAGGAGAGGTTAGAACAACACACCCCTAGGGCTTGGCAGATGCCTATGTCTACAGGTATTCTGGATCTCAGGAGCCTCCCAAGAATTCCACTTTCTGGGCAGGGAAGCCAATCCTCCACAGGTATCAAACACTCTGCTGCCAAGTACATGGCCTTCCCAGGCTTAGTCTCTCAGCGTGAATCACCTGCCTGTTCAGTTTGCCAACTTTCTTTAGCTGGTCACTTGAGCCACCAAACTCAACAAGAAAGAAGTTACAATTCCTTTTGTATCTCTGACCTGAATTCCCCTGAATACAATTTTCTCTGTGCCTATTGCACTTAAGTTCTGTTTTGTACACTCTAGGCCACACAGTGGGTGCTCAATGAAACTCTGTGGCAATATGTGCTGTGATCTCCCAGGTTCCTGCAGAAGCAAGCTGCAGTGAAGCTTTCTCCAGTTGGCTTCCATCTCAACTCTCCACTTCCAGTTGAGAAATACATCACTTTTCAAACACCAATTCACATTGCAGCCTCTGGACCAGATGAGTTCATGCTGCTTTTGTGTTCTATGGGATTTTCTATGCCAAATTTGTCCACTGTGTTTCTCTGCTTGTGTTAGCCATTTCCCTCTGTAGTACACCACTGCCACAGCAGGCTTAGCTCCTCTCTACTCTCTCCTGTTCTTTGTTCAATGCACCCAAATTTCTGAGTCTTTATGAGACTCTACCTAACCAATAGTGAATCTCAGTAAATTGGCTCTTTTATCCACCTTGCTGAGAAGCAGTACTCTCACGGCTTGAATTCTGAGTCATGGAACAACTGGAAATGTAGCCTTTCTATAATCCACCATCGTGAATCTCCCTAACTTTTAATTACTGCTTACTAACTGCTTCCAGGAGGATGATTTCTTAACTGTGTCTATAATACACATGAAACAGTGTGTATCATTCTTAAAGTATTTATTATTTTAATTTCCCACTCTTTGCCACTCTTACTTTATTTTTTATTTTTTATTTTTTTTCGTTTATTTTATTATTTTTTAATTTTTTTGTTATACACAATGGCAGAATGCAGTCATTCCATATTACACATATAGAACGCAATTTTTCAAGACACTGATTGTACACAGAGTATTTTCTCACCATTCGTGTCTTATACATGTACTTGGGGTAATGATGTCTGACTCACTCGACCATCAACATTAGTTTTTAAATTTTTACTTTCTAAGAACATTTCAAATTGGTTCATTTTTGTTTTAATGTCATTATCTTATTCATAAATATAATGAAAAATACAAAGTGTCCTGAGTCAAAATAAGTCCACTTTCTCCATCATCTTGATTATTTGTCTCTAGGATAAATTTTGCTGTTGTTAAAATTCATATAACATTTTCTGCCAGGATCTGAGTGACTGTGAACATGGCTCTTGGGCTCATCCTATTACACGTCCCATCACAGTGTCTCATGCGCCAAAAGCTCACAGGGACCTTTTTCTCTTGATGTGTGTTTCACTAGTTGCCACTTTTTCAAGTTTTGTTGTCTTTGTTTGTTGTCCCTTTTGTCCTTCTTGTCTTCCTGTGCATGAAACAGCAAAATTGCCAGCAAAACCTCATTTTTATTCTTTTCTTTCTGCTCCCATCTTTTATATTTTTCTCTCACCAATCCACTTAAACCTATAACTTTTCTTTGTCTTAGTAGCTTCCTTTGTCTATTTATCACTATATTCCATGCTTGTGGAATTATTTCAAAATGAACCCTGATATTATGTGTAACTCTAATTTACTTATTAGAAAAGAATATTTCTCCAGTGAACTATGCATTTTTTTTCAATGCAGAGATATACTGTTATTCATATGGAAAATGTGTTTAATGAATGAAATATGAATGAGTACAAACAACAAAATAAGATCTGGGGTTATATTTTTTAAATAACCCACTATAAAGCAATAGATAAACAATCACTTGCCATCTTATCATCAATGCCACTTCTCTTTCAGGAGTTTTAGCCAACCCTGGAAAAACTTTAGATTATTTCACTATAATTTCATGGAATCATATGATATGACTTTATTTATTTCAGATAATTATATAATTCTACATACAAAATAAATATAGGGGCATATCAATAATCTGATAAACTAAGGGAACACCAACTTCAAACTCAATATTTATTTCAGATAAACTTCTGTGGGTTTTCATCATTATTGTGTTTATTCTTCATAGGCATAATTAATCACTTTGAATTTTCTTTAGTTGATTAAAAGTTAAACATATAAGTTAAATATTTAAAAAAATTAAACCCCTATAAATTATCATATTAATTTGAGTTTTTTTAAATTAATTGAGTTTCTTGTTAAAGGAGGAAAAAACAACAACAAAACCCAACATTTTCTTAATACATAAGGCCCATTCATGTGGGAAGAAATGTCCACTGAAAGTAAGAAACTAAGAGCATTTCATTTTAAAGGAAAATTTGATGATCAGAAGCAGTGAAAGCAGAGCCAATTTTTCCTGTAGAACGGTAACAACAGAGAACAAATCAGGCCTTCCCTGGATACAGACACGGGCTACCTGAGAGCCCCAGGCATACCCTCCTTCCTCCTTCAGGGCTCTGTCCTCACAGTGGCTCAGCTATTTTTTAATTTTTTTCTGGTTAGGCTTCTTTGCTATCAATCCACTCTAGTTCAAATTTCCCAGGAGACAATGTGGTTGATTGTATTATCATCCTAAATATTTACTGTCACAACCTGCCGCATCCCTTCTCTGGGCCTCTCTGTGGGAGAATTGCACATGCTCATTCTTTGATTGTACCTATGCTATGTCGCCTGTGTGTCCAATGCAATATGAATAGAAATGCTGTGTGTCACATCCAAGCAGCTGTTGTTTTAAGCCAGAATGTTGTTCAATGTGTTCTTTTCCCTTCTGCCAAAAGGCTGGCAGAGTTCAAATAGAAGCTTTTTGTTATGGTTTGGATATGAGGTGTCCCCAAGAGCTCCCATAGATGCAGGAGTACTCAGAGGTAAAACAATTGGAGTATGAGAGCTGTAATATAATCAGTTCTTCCTAGTTTGAATGGACTGACTGGTGGATAAAAATAGGAAGGTCTTGAGTGGCTGGAAGAGGTAAGTCACTAAGGACATGCCCTGGAACAAGTAGCTTCTCTGTGACCCTTTCCTCTTTGTCTGGCTCTCTGCCTCACCTTGGGCCCAGAGCAATAGAATTGACTGTGTACAGACTTCATCCTCAGAAACCATAAGCCCCAAATAAGCTTTTGCTCCTCTAAGTTATTCTTGTTGGATATTATTTGTCAACAGTGATGCATAAGCAAACTAAAACAGCTTTTCTCTCCATCTATCTCTGGAACTCAAACTTATGAAGCAAATGTACAGTCAACCAAAATGGATATGTACCATGTGCAAGAAATTCTTTATTATTATTTTATGCTACTGAGATTTTGAGGTGCTAGGTGGCAAAAAAATAATGGATGGAGTTGGAGAATATCATGCTAAGCGAAATAAGCCAATCCCCCCCCCAAAAAAAACAAAGCCCAAATGTTTTCTCTAATATGTGGATGCTGATCCATAATGGGGTGGGGGAGAATGGAGGAATACTGGATTGGGCAGAGGGTTTTGAGGTGATAGGACAGGATATGAGGGTGGGAAAGGTGGTGGAATGAGATGAACATTATTACCCTATGTACATGTATGATTGCACATATTATGTGACTCTGCATTGTGTACAAGCAGAGAGATGAAAAATTGCATCCCATCTATGTACAATGAGTCAAAATGTGTTCTGCTATCATGTATAATAATTAGAACAAATAATCTTTTACAAACAGAACTATGTGAAAGATCAAAAAAAAAAAAAAACCAAATAATGGATTAAAAAAATCATGTGATTAGGTGTCCAGTCTCTCACATGAGAATTTATCTTGGATAGAGGCATTGTACTACACCAATATAGGAGTTGATGGTCAGCCCATGTTAGCTATCTTTTAGTCACACAACTAATCCTATTTACTCAACTATGATCAGAAGAGAAAGTTTGGGTAGCAACAAACTTTGTGATCTGGTCATATCCCAAAGTAGATTTCAGATATAACATTCATTCTTAATAAAAGGGAATTTTAAAAAATATCTTTATGTAGTGCTGAGGCTCGAACCCAGTGCCTCATGCATGTGAGGTGAGTGCTCTCACTCTGAACCACAATCCCAGCCCCCCCAAAATGGAAATTTTAAATGGGAAGCCAACTTGCCTTTTCATTATAGGTCCAACAATATATGCAAGGTTTTGGTGATGCTGATATATATTCTGGAGAAAAGAGAATCTCAATAGTAGAATAAGGAGATATAGTTGGAAAAAGAATTCTCAATTTTAGAAAATAAATCCCCTTATAATTCAAAATATATAGACTAAATGTCATTGTAATATAATTTTAAGATTCATGAAAAGAATTTTAATCTAAGGAGATTATATTGATAATGAAATCTTTTTTCTTCTTTTTTGTGAAGTAAAATGTCATTGGAAATAGGTTCAATATGACCTTTACTCAAAGATGCAGCTATTATGCTACACTAAAAAAATCCAAGAAACGAAGTGCCAGATAAACCTGTAGAAAAATAAAATTGCTTACCATTCCTTGAAATTATCCTGACACTTGCTTTCAGGATTTTATTCATTCAGCCATATGTTTGGGTCATTCCTCCATTTGAACAGAGAAAATTCATTGAGTGTTTCTTATACAACCAAAATAATGCTAACAATTTGAAAGTCATCCATGAAAAGCATATAAATTGTTATTCAAGTCTTTCTAAATATAATTGTCATCTAACTAACAGACATTATCTTCAGCATACCTTTAAATCCTTGTGTGGGTTCCAATCAGTCATTTTATCCTGAGAATTTCAGACAAATTAATGCCAAAAAAAAAAAAAAAAAAAAAAAAAAAAAAAAAAAAAAAAAACAGAGTAACATTTGAGACTAATTAAGGATACACAAGAATAAAATCTATATATATACAGAAAGTTCATCATAATGTAAAAACAATAGCACTTGTTTACTTTCAGGTCAGGTCTAAGAAATCCATTGAAAATGAATCCTAAGAAACTGGCTGTTTTATAATATGAAGGATTAATTGTTACTAGCATCTTTATTTAATGCATTTTGTGGATTTAGCTTAAATGGAAAATTTTCTCTCAAAGCATCTTGGAAATAACTTTTTTTGTTTTTAGCAAACATTTTATTATATAAAATACTATGTAATAACTCCCAAAGTATATTAAGATGATAATAATAATATAATATTAATGATATCTGAGTATTACAGGTTTACTCAAGATGAAAAAGAAGTTATAATTTGTAACCCAAAGGTCATTTTTAAAGTGAAATACAATATAGATTTTCATATAATTTTTTAAATTTTAAAGATTTTAATTGGCACATAATAGTTGTACTTTCTGGAGCACAGTGTGATAATCCAATATGTGTATAAATTTGTAATTTTTAGAATGGGACAATTAACATTTCCATTACCTTCAATGTATATCAATTATTTGACCTGAGAACATTAACATTCTCTCTTCTAGCTGTTTGAAATATATAATAACTGATTATAAATTATGTATACCTATTGGGTTACAGAATACTAGAATTCATTCCGCCTTTCTGAGTCTGGTGGTTCCTGCACTCCAAACTCTCTTTCCCTTCTTCCCCTTCTAATTTCTGATGATCACTATTCTACTTTCTACTTTTTTGAGATTAACTTTTTATATAATAGCCTATGACATGTATTAAAAGGAAAATAAAGGTCACTCATAAAGATAGTTTAGAGAAGAAAAAAATCACACCTCAGAGTGTGATTAAGAAGCGTTTTCCAGAAACGTAGTATTTTGGAAAAGAACAATTTCAATAGTCAGATCAAATTGTAGATTGATTACTGAAGTGTAAAACAAGCAGGTATTTGACACAAGTGGGAAAAAATGTGAATGGTTCTCATGATGTACAGCACAGCTCTCTGTAGAGGGTGAAGTAAAGTTTAGTTGACAGGAATTTGATTCAAGAACTCCTTAAACACTGTTTAAGAACTTGGAGTTTATTCCATAGCAAATGGGGAGACTGTCATAGATTTTCAGAGAATGTGGGAAATAAACATAGGTTTTTCATCAGAAGATTAATCTCACAGTAGAGGAGATAACACATTACAAACAGAAGATGGTGACAATAGGAAAAATAGAAATAAAAATTATTGAGCTCTAAGAATTTAAAATAAATGATAGATTAAAATTTTAAAAAAATATTAATACTAGAGAGTAAGGGAGTAAACACAATGGTGAAGGGCAAAAGAAAGTCTGGGGAGGTCAGAGGTTCTAGTCAGAAAAAAGAAATTCAAAGTTCTTTCAAATATGAGAGTTTCAAGAAATGAGGAATTTGATGGGTGACCATACCTGAAACAGAATCAAAATTAATCTGGACTTATTAGGAAAATTATGCTTATTCTAAGCTTGTTTTTCATTCATCAGATTTTCCCATCAATAATAAAATGAGGCTAAATATATGGAACTAAAAGATAAAAGCTCAGCATTTTGATAAAATAAACTACATGAGGAAATTACAGGCATGACAAATATGATAAAATTGATAATATATCAGATTCCACATTTTACAGTATCACTTACCTACATTTGGCCAGCATGTTCATATTCTATTACATTGTCTTCTTCTCCAAACTCTTAACTCTTGCTGTAAAGGAACAACTCCTTCTAACTCTCCAGCAATGGAATACAATTAAACTTTTTTTTTTGGTGTGTGTGTGTGTGTGTGTGTGTGTGTGTGTTTATGGTATTGGGAATGAACCAACCCAGGACTTCAAAGATGCTAAGCAAGCACTGTACCACTAAGCCACACACCTAGAGTTACAAATAAACCTGGGGTCAAGTTGTATAAATGGTAAAAGTCTATTATTGTTCCAAAGGAGTGATAACATCAACACTATTTTATTAGTTCCAATTTAATTTTTGACCCACTTGTTTGAGTGTAAATAATGTATTGTACAATAAACACAAAATGTTGGGTCATCTCTTTATCAATGTGTGATATTTTTCTGAGGGAATACCCTGTATTATTAACCCTGTATTATTATTAAATACATCATCTCTAAATAGTCCTTTTCCTTGCAGAAACTTTCAGAAATGAACATCACAAAATAAAATTTGGTGATCATGATGAAATAGTAAAAAGGCTTAAAAATATATAATATCTGAAATAGAGTGGACTTTTAAAAACAATTAAGATAAAATAATCAGGAAAAACAGATGTTGAATGTAAGAAAAGTCTTAATTATAACTTTTATTGCTCATCCAATACATACATTTTTACTGCTTAATGTACATTGGTTACCCATGGGAATTGGAAATATAAAGATAAATAAAATCACTTATTAGCATATATGGTCTAGAGGGAGATAGAAAATATGCACAATGGAGTAAAAGAGTAAGTATTACCCCAATTCTTGGCCCAAACCATCTTTGGTAAATTCACTCTGACAGGAAGAATCAGAGAGTAGTACATGTATTATTTTGTTACTTTCTTCCACTTGTCCATCTTTAGTAGAACTGTGGGTGAATATTAACCTGGATAAAACTATCCATATACAATATGTCCTTATATACACTAAGGAGTCTAATTAAGGACACTGCCCAATAAACTGGATTTGAAATGAAATATTTTTGTGCTTATAAACTCTTCTCTTTTTCTTAAATATTCAATCATGTTGATTGGAAAGAAAAATAAGTTTATTTGCAATTAGAAAAGGAAAAAAGGAGGTTGTTAAGATGAAACACAAGGAAGACTAAGTTATATCGGATAATAGTTTATGTCTGTCTTAACTATATTTCTCCTAACCTTTTGACTCATTACCATTCTTGTTAAAATCATTTTAATAAATTAAAAATTTCACTTAAGCTCTCTTGAGTTTTGTTTTTGTAACTTAGGATGAATTGGTTCTCAAATACAAGTCACATGCTAAATGTATGATTGTATTGGTGATACAATACTGGCATTTCACATAGATGATGAGATAGCGGGTATGAACGATTATTTACGCTATCCATCAGGGGCAATCATTCTTCAGCCATTTCCAATCCAGGAGTGTTCATCTATTAATGAATCATACAGGCCACACAGAAAGATGACTACTCTAAGTCCTTCAATTCTGTGTACCTTACAACCTCGATGAAATATAAAGGAAGCTGGGAATGTAAATCAGTGGTAGACTGCTTGCCTAGCAAGCATGAGGCTGTAGGTTCAATCCCCAGTATGGCAAAAAAGAAAAACAAAACAAAATTAATAAACTCTAAAGAAATATGATAGAATTAAAAAAAATACATGTGGCTCTAATGCTTGGGATTTAAAGTGGACCTATATTTAAATATCAAGTATATTTTTTCAAATTCTAATACCGGTGAAAATAGTTATTAACACTGGTAAATACATATTATTAGTTCCTATTCTCTATCCACACAGTTGGATTTCACTTCCTTGTGCTTTTCAGGAAGTTAGATATACCAAAGAGACCCGGCCAAGAACAAGTGATTAACAGACTTCCAGGCTTAGCATTCAACCAACTTTGTCACGGACAAGAAGAACTCCCAGTGGTGGCTACCCTCTTGACATGGATTTCCAAGAAAAGAGAGTGAGCTGAACTGACAGGTAAGTGGAACAAGTCATATTAGGTAACTGAATCTTTCATTTGAATATGAAAACTTAGGGGTATTTTTAATAGAAGTAAATCCTCAGATTGCACTACATATTTTCATAGTTTGAAAAGGCCATTTTCATCTCCAGATGATAATTTGCAGCATAGATGTACACACTTGCTAGTTTGTACCTGTATAATGTTTTAAAATCAGTTTCTGGAAACTTTCAGCCCAAATACTATTAGTATTTTGAAAAAGATTGACCTCTACAATTGATTTTTGTGTAAGTGTATTTCACACTTGAGAAGGTATTCCTCTAAGAAAGAAAGAGCACAGTGTAAAGAACAGTCTTCTTATCTATGTAGCAAGCAGGAAAACAAACCCAGCAGTTGGAAAATTGAATAAGGCTAGATATACTAAGAAATGTCCATCTACCATCTGGGCTGTCTAGTTGGTACTTTCAGCCACCTTCTGAACAAAAAGAAGAGGGAGAATTTCATATGACTATGTAGTCATTGTTTTGTTTAATACTATCTGCACTGATACACTAAAGGTTTCCAGCCCAAAGTGATTTGGTGTATTATTAATTATAAGAGAAATGGAACAATTCATATTAAATTTGCAGTGAAAATATGCTTAGTGATTTTTCAAATGTGGTCCAAAAATAAAAATTGGCATAAATAAAAAATAAACTGATCATTGGCTTCTACTAGTAGTAAAACTAGCATAACTTCACATTTACTCATTTTTCAAGCATTCTCATTCCCTCCTGTCTTTCATGTTCTGTGAAGCCAAAACCATCCTACTATATGACCTTTTTAGTATGCTGTAATATGATTCGCTTGCCCTGCCACCTCTCCCTGTTTACCACCCCATAACCTGTGATTGGAACAGACAACCAGTCAAGAAGGAGAATATTGAAAAGGTCAAAGTAGTAATATCTCCTGTACAACTTTTCCCGACAAGACAGAATATTTCCATTTTGATATGTGCTTCAGATGACAAAGTGGCAAAAGAAAAAAGTGGGTGAGAATGTACTCAGCTTACAAAAGCAAAACATAAGGGCACAGAGACCCAAGAAGGCAGTATAATTAGTAGTAATCCCTGTTTATTATTTTGGGTGATTAAAAACCATGTGTTCTTATTCATATGCCAAAAGCAACTTAGGAACTAGAGCAGAGGAAAAGACACAACAACTGCCTCAAATTCCTCATTTTCTACGGGGCTTTGCATGTTTTCATTGTTTAATAGATCAATAAAATACTTTTATTCTCCAATTCAACTAAAAAATGAATAGTACAGATTTGAGCTGCCCGTTAATACATGCATTTTAGAGTAGGGAATCACTAACAGTTAATACATCTTTAACTACACAAAATTTTATGATAAGAATTTACAATGTTGTGGTTTTGCTTTATAAGTGGTAGTAACATGCTTTCTGTGAAAATTTTTAAAACATATTTAATTTGTATAAGTGCATTTTATACTTTCAAGCCACAGAAACTCAATTTAAGCTAATTCCGTCTAGCATTTTATGGAAGTAGTAGAACATTTATCCTCTTAATATTAAAATACCAAATACTAAACCCTAAAATAAGTATTTTTCTAGTGTCTAATATGTTCTCATTACTACTGATTATTTTGTAAAGATGTAAAGATAGCTAAGCTGGCTCAGATCTAAGATTTAAGTACAGCTCAGGGAGCTGAAATTGAGGTACAAACAGATGAAAAGTAGGAATAGGAAAATTTAAGATAATGTCTCATTAGTACATCAATCTTTGTTTTTTGAAGGCTGTGAATTTTAACTTAGAACATGAGGAACAACAACAACAAAAATAGATTCTATTAACAAAGGAATCATAAAAAATACATGAGGAATTTTAAATTTGAATAGAGAGGAAATAAAAGAGTTGGAACCAGAAGAAATGGTAATCACTGGGGGTTATGGTTGAAAAGCTATTTCAATTAAGAATACTGATTTATAAATGGACAGTTTTTGGAAAGTGATGTATTCATATTTTTACATGGTCCAGAAAACAAATCTCTTTATTAAATATAAGGCTACAATGAGAAGGCCAACTTGGTGATACATCAATAATGCAACAAAAGCAAAATTGTTGTGGATATAAAATACTTGTTTTATGTATATTGTTATATGTATATAAATGTTGTAGATCAGGCTAGAAGAGAAGGTAAGTGAATTACTTATACATTTTAAGATGATATTTTTAAAAAAATCTCCAAATAAACTTATAGAATACACAGTAAAAAAAATAAAATAGAGACATAGTAACAAACAGAAAGGAGTTCACCTGCATAACCAACCAATAGTGGATGAATGATGAATATCCCAATAGGAAAAAAAAATTAAAAAGAAAAGGAAAGAGAGAATAATCTGAACAAAACAATGTATGAAAGCATGAGAAGGAAAATATTTTAGACATCAGGAAAGAGACTATCAACCATAAAAGAGAGAGAGAGAGAGAGAGAGAGAGAGAGAGTGAGAGAGAGAGAGAGAGAACATTTAGAAGCAAATTTGGAATCTGAAAGTGTTGAACGTTCAAGCAAATTTATGTAAAAATACCATTATGTGGAACATTTTGGAAAGCGTTAAAATGAGGGAAAATATTCATAGAATAGAATCAAAATCAAATATAGTTCAGCTGAGATTTTTGAACATTCCCAAAATGCTATTCCCAGTGAAACTGTTGTAGTTTACAAGGGCATTGAAGACATATTGTTAATAAATACAGGAATAATAAATAATATATTATATTACATATTATATTATATTAATTAATATTGTTAATAAATACAGAAATGTACTGTTCATTAAATTTGAGAATATTCTCCAAGTTATCAACAAATTGTTTAACATCAAAAAAGTTAGTTAAAGACCTTGATGAAGAAAAATTTATAATTAAAAAAATGATACTACAGATATAAATCAAGTATAATTATTCATTGAAATTAATATATTTTTGCATAGGGGTCTCCTACTACTAGAGTGCAAAGATTTTACTACAGGGATAAATTTTGCTCTGTTTTATTCCTAAAGTTTTAACAGAGTATCCCCACCAAAATGTTTTGTAGATTCTTAAGTGCATTTATAAGTAAAAGATAATATAACAATAAATCCTAATATTATGTCTAAATAATTCTTACATTGTTCTGAAAAACTCAATGAAAACAACAAACACCATAAATACAAAAATAGAAAATATTGCTTTCAAAAAATGAGAGGTCATGTCACCCCAGTTTCACAATAATTTAATTAATAAGAATGGCAGCCATTATGAAGTCAAACAACAATAAGTGCTGGCTAGGATGCTGGGGAAAAAGGTACACTCATACATTGCTGGTGGGACTGCAAATTGGTGCAGCCAATTTGGAAAGCAGAATGGAGATTCCTTGGAAATCTAGGAATGGAACCACCATTTGAACCAGCTATTCCCCTTCTCGGACTATACCCAAAAGACCTAAAAAGAGCATACTACAAGGACACAGCCACATCAATGTTTATAGCAGCACAATTCACAATAGCTAGACTGTGGAACCAACCTAGATGACCTTCAATTAATGAATGGATAAAAAAATGTGGCATTTATACACAATGGAATATTACTCAGCATTAAAAATTAACAAGATCATGGCATTTGCAGGGAAATGGATGGGACTAGAGCAGATTATGCTAAGTGAAGTTAGCCAATCCCTAAAAAACAAATGCCAAATGTCTTCTCTGATATAAGAGGGGTGACTCAAAATGGGATAGAGAGGAAGAGCATGAGAAGAAGATTACCACTAAATAGGGAAGAGGGGTGGGAAGAAAAAGGAGGGAGAAGGGGAATTGCTCAGAAGATGGAAGGAAACCCTTATCGTTATACAGAATACATGTTTGATGTTGTGAGGAGAAAAAAAAGAGAAGTGTGCCACATTAAATTGGGTAGAGAGATGTGATGGGAAGGGAGAGGAGGGGAAGGGGGGATAGGAAGGGCAGCAGAATAAAATAGATATTATTATTGCTGTATGTATATAGGTGACTGTATGACCAATGTGATTCTGCAACTTGTACAATCAGAAAAAATGAGAAATTATACCCCCTTTGATTCAAATATATGAATTGTCAAGAACGTTGTACTGTCATGTGTAACAAATAAATAAATAAATAAGAGGAAATCAAAGAGAAAAAATATATAAATTACTAAGTTCACATCATTAACTTATACCAAAGGAAGTACTTTTTTACAGTTTGGTAGAAATGATTAAATATATTTTACTAATCTGCAGTTCATGGAAGAGAAAACTAAGTTATTAAAAAAACATATGATATGTTTAAACATTTGCAGATTAAAATAAGACAAAGAGAGATAATATCTGAATATAATAACTAATTGTGACTACCAGGAATAACAGTGGAAAACAGAAATTCAGAGATCAATATTTCAATAATTGCCAGTGAAAAATGTACGAAATTGCCTAAATCTTACTTAGTCAAATTACTCTCTTGATTCAAAATCGAATGTTGTCCCCAAACATTTCAAATTTCTGGCTATTTAGCCCTATTATCAAAATCCATGCTAACATATACTGTTAGAATCAAATGAGAAATTTCTAAATGGTTCTCTAATATTTGCAAACAAAAGATCAAAAACAAATGGCCACTATACATGGAAAAGCTGTTAACTGAGTTTGTGATGAAAGGATAATTTGCACCAACTTCTCCTGATCACTGATCTTCTACTTTCCTGTGAGCATTCCTGCAAATCCTATCTTGGATATTCATGGGAGTAATTGTATATGCATGCGATTTTATGAAGACATGGAAAGCGACCATTGCTTTAAGGAAGCAATTGTCCCTCCTTCCCTTTCTGAACCCAGGCTGATGGATGACACTTTTAGGAAAGCCTCCAAGCAAGACTGCATTCCCTCTAGATGCTGAAGCTAATTTCCTGGCTTGAGGAAATGCTTAGTAGGTAAAAAGACAGAAAACTGTATTTTTAGTCCTGAATTTTCTTTTTCTCCCATAGAATGCATCTCTTCTCCTTGAAGCTCATCTAAACTGAGATAGACAAAAGTGTAGTTTACCCTTCTCTCTGTCATTGCCAGAGTCTCCAATAGCTATGGACAAACACAAGGTCTTAGAATTAAAAATCACATTTCTCAGCAGTGAAACTATACTTGTTCAAAATAATTTTATAATGAGAAAAATAATTTCACACTTATTTGCAAATAAAGAATTTTCAGACATTGAAGAAAACCTAACTAATATAAGGTGATGTGTGTTATATTTGTGGACTGGAAAGTTTAATATTGCAAAGGTTGAAATTCTCTCCAAATTACCTAGTTTTAAAGCAATTTAAAAATGGATGTGAATGTGTAAAGGACCAAAATAAAAAGGAGTTCTTGAAGGAGAACAATGAGTAGGATGATATATATATATATATATATATATATATATATATATATATATATATATATGATGTCATGATAATTAATATTGGGTTTCTCAGAAATGTTGTAAACTAAATTTTCAATTAAATATAATAATGAGTCCAGAGACAGATATCAGCATGGGAAAAATGTGATATATGTTTGAATTGGCAAGCAAGATCAGAAACAAAACAAAAAACAAAGGAGAGTTTTACAAAGAAATGGAAGTACAATATAATTATCTATTAAAAATATATTTCACATCACACACACATGCACACACACGCACACACACACACAATACACATTCCAGACAGATTAGGAAAATAAATATTATACCAGTACTTCAAATAAAAATGTTGCATCTTTCTTAAGGCATAAATGAGTTCATTTCTGTGTTGAATAAAAGAAAATTTGCCTAGTTCAAAAATAAATAAATTAGCTTCAAGTAAAAAATATGAGACTATAATTAAATTTTAAAAATTGGCCTCAGTGAAAAATATTGTAATTGAAGTTAATATGGAAATAGAAAATATGGAAAGAGAAAAGGATAGGAGTAAAGCAGAAGCAATATTTGAAGAGAAAAATAATCAAAATTCTAACAGCATGAGAATGTAAACTAGAATAAATTCAAAGAAACTCTTCTTTAGATGTTGTACAGTTATTATAGTTTGGTTATGACTTAATCGTGTTACCCCAAAGTTCATGTATTTATAAAGCCTTGGTCCCCAAAGTGGTGTTACTGAGGGGGTACAACTTCTATGAGGTAGAAAACAGTGGAAAGTTCTTAGGTCACTAGGGACTTGGTCTCTGATGGTGGTTCTTCAACAACCCCCTTGGGTTCTCTCACAGTGTTATAAACAGAACAAGTCCGGCCCTTTCCCTTCTCTCTGCATCCTGGCTTGAGATATGACCTATTGCTCTGACTCACAGCTTCCATTGCCATTTGCCATCTGTCAGCTTTCATTAGCCATCAAAACTGAAAGAAAATTAAATCTCCTTTTGTTAATAATTATCCTGTGACAAGTATTTCATTATAGTGCTGTAAAACTGGCAAGTCCAATAGTAAAACTACTTGAAAACAATATCAGAAAAATTTACGGGTAGTCCAAACAAGGCTATTACTAGCAAAGGAAGTAAAGTCAAAATGGTAATGGATTTAATTGGGAAAAAAAGCCAAAAGAAAATAAAATTATGTAGTCAAGCAAACAATTGTTAACTATGAATTCTGTAAATACATTTTCAGAGAGTAAAAGAAAGACCTCACAGACATTGACTGCATAAATGAACAATAATTCAAGCACCAGCAGCAGCAACAACAATAATAATAATATCTTGCAAGATTTAGAAATACATGTAAGAATCAAAATACACTGCAAAAAATGGTACATGATTTAAACAAAAGATAATTAGAGTTCAAATGACTCATGATCTTTTTAATCAGAAAAGAAATAAGAATTATATTTTAGTTAGCCTTCAGATAAGAACTTATTATTATCTCTTATTGTTGATTGAATAAAATAATATGCCGGGTTTTGGTTCGCGACTAAAAGGTTCAGGAATCACTCCAGGAAAACTGGGCTGACTGGGCTGCGCAAAATAACCACACAAGAGACACAAACACCTTTTTCTTTGGGGTCACTATGACGGCTCCTCTGACCTTAAGGGTCTACAGAAAGAAAGAAAGTGAGAGCACATGCTGACCCCTTTTATTGAGGAGAAGCCATTCAAATGAGGCAAGGGGTCAGGTTTCAGGGGGCTGAGTCTATCTTCATGATGTCCACTGTCAGCAGGTTGATTGACACCTGGGTAGGCCACACCCAAGGGCACAGTAAGAGAAGGGGATACACACAAGGCACTTCCATGGAAGATTCTATCCTAAACAGGGCAAGGGGTTATATTACAAAGGAAGAGATGAGCACAGCCCCACCCATGGGGCTGTAGTAAGACACACCAATGCACAAGACACCAACCCTGGAACCCAAGAAGGGTGGGAAAAGCTCTGCCACATTTCTGCCACGGAGCGCCTCAGCACCCAGCTGGGGAGTGTGACTCAGTCACGTACAAGGTTGGTCTCCCACAATAATAAGTAACTTTTTGTGTAGCAAATGAACCCACAATACAAAACAATAAAGATCTATTATTTCACACAGTTACTGAAAGTCCTGAGTTCAGAAGTGACCCAGATGGTTATTTCTGGATCTATCTAGATGTTTGTTGGGCTGCACCATCTGGATTGAATGATCGGGATCTGGATTCACCAGTCTTCAAATTGTTTCATTCATTCATATGACTGTGTGCAGGCTTCAAAGCTGTTATAGGCCTTCTTGGATAGACATAAATCCACTTTCCTAGAAAAGATGTCCAACGGAAGGGATAAGGAGGAACAAAGAGTATCTTTTGCATGAGAGTCTCAGGCATCATCTATTCACTTCTACTACATTCTCATGGTTAGAAGTGAGTCCCTTAGTACAATCCACACTTAAGAGGAGTAGCATTGGATTGTATTTTTGGAAGGGGAAAAATAAACACCATAGCTGTATTTAAAAACCACTACATTTTCTGGCTAGAAATCCACGTGAAGATCTTATCATTTACACTTAAAAATCACATTACTCAACAGTAAAACTATACTTATTCAAAATAATTTTATAATGAGAAAAATAATTTCACACTTATTTGCAAATAAAGAATTTTAAGACATTGAAGAAAACCTAACTAAAATAAAGTGATATATGTTATATTTGTGGACAGGAAAGTTTATTATTGTAAAGTTTAATATTGTAAAACTTAGTTAAAGCATTTTAAGGCCAGGGATATCTTCCAGTAAAGAATGGTAAGGTATCAATGAATCACTCAGATGAGTAACTTTAATACAATAAAGTCAAAACATGCACAACTTGTCAAAAGCCAGTAAACATTATACTTCTGACAAGCAGACAGAACCTCAAGGCAGGTGTGGTGTTACAGAACTGTGCTCCCACCTATTCAGGAGGCTGAGGCAGGAGGACTAAAAGCTCAAGACAAGCCTCGGAAACTTAGTTAGGCCCTTTCCTAAGATAAAAATAAAAAGGGCTGGGGACATAACTCAGGGGCAGGATCTTTTCCTAACATGAAAGGACCTGAAGAAAGAAAAGAAAAAAAAAAAAAAAAAAAAACTCTATCACTGATTTCCCCATAACACCCAAAAAGACTGATTAGAATTTTTAAAGATAAAAATGAGCTCCATATTGAAGTATGTTATAAGCACCCATACTAGATTTTCTACTAGTCAACCAACAGCTTTGGTTATTAAACAAAGAATGTTTTTTTTTAAATATATGGGTTGTTTAGTTATAAAAATAGCTTTATTTTTCCACATAATTACTATGGAAGATATGGATGCTTACAAAATCATTCTTGGAACCTACTTTGTGTTCACATTTTCATGAAAGGTTTAGGCTGGACAAGGGAAGAAAAATGTAGTTATTTTTGTTAGGACTGTATTTTAATAACTGGAGCTAAAGGATTTTCCATATTTTATGCACAGAATAATATTGATTTGTAAGGATGAAAGGGTGTTCATCCTTTATTCCCCAAATACTCCTGTTCTAGCAAAATGTCAATTTAAATTGATTGGTGAGCTAGTGCAGCACACTTACATACAACTCAGGAAATAGTGTGTTAAACCTAAAGCTTGGAAAGCTAACATTTGATAATTTCAAATGCATTCGCCCAAGATTTTAATGAGTAGTTTTTTATATTTGACATGTATTTTTATTATAGTCTGTTAGTTTAAATGACAGCTTATACTTCCTTGATTTAGCTAATAATAATCATTTTGTTTGAGGCTATTTTTACAAATTATTTTAATTTACTGATTGATATGCATTGAAAGTTACCAAAGATCAAACATTATTAAAATGGATAAGGTAAATTTATAATCAAAAATTGTGTAGAGTTATTTTTACTACCTTGTTAAGCTTCATCAAAATATACAAACTCCAATTTTTCAAAATGAAAATTCAGTATCTTTGCTTTTAGGGGAAAATATATCAGATAATATCTATGCATATTAGTTTTAGTGCTTTTCACTGTCTATGTAGTTTTTTAAAAAAAATATTTTTGTTCATATGGCAAATCTTATAATCAAATGAAAATAAGAAATATGCTGAAAGCTCCTAAAATACTTTCAATTTTAGTAAAATGATTTTCATTTTAAGTCCCAGAATCAAAAAAGATTCTTTTTAACATATTCACAATGATGAATAGTTGTTGCATCTCTGGAACAAATAGCAATGTAGACATGTATTTTTCTGTTTTGATTTTCCTAGTTTATCAAAATACTCATGATGTTGATTTCACTTTGTTCCCCATGGTTTGTCTATTATTTTGATTGTTTGGGGTATGTTTCTACCCATATTGATGTATTGGTATCTAAACATTAAGAATTTAAATGGCTTACATTTGTTTAGTTCACTGTATCATACCAAAGAGTGGGGAGAGGATACATTTTTAATTTAATTGCAAACAATGCAGACCTCGTCACTGAGATGTTCTCTCATGGAGCAGAGGTTATTATAAGTGTTTTACTGTGTTTAACTAGACCATAATGAAAATTAATTACTTTCTTAAATCTATTTTTAATTAGAAAAATACCTTTCATTATCTTAATAGAAAAGATTATTTCTCTTTTGCTTTAAAAAAAAATCACACATATTTCAAAATGGTATACTTTGTGGTACACAGATACCATTAGAAAATGACCAATGTGTCAGGCAAGATGGTGCATGCTTGCAATCTCAGGAAGCTGAGGAAGGGAAATCATAAGTTTAAAGCCAGCCTCAGCAACTTAGTGATACCCTGTTTCAAATAAAAAATTAAAAACAGGCTGAGGTTAAGGGATGGGTTAAGTGGTTAAATACCCCTGGTATCAATAGCCAGTACCCCCTGCCAGGAAGAAGAAGAAGAAGGAGGAGGAGGAGGAGAAGGAGAGGAGGAGGAGGAGGAGGAGAAGGAGGAGGAGAAAGAAAATAACCAATATATTAAAAAATGAACAAACAGTACATATTTTTTAAACCTGGGCATGGTATACATAATTCATTAATATTAGTAGGTGATATTCATGGCTATCATATGGAAACTCAAGTCTGTCCTGTGTATAACATACTGTGGCCAAGAATCAATAAATGGCATGGATTAAAACTAAAAAGTTTCTTCTCAGCAAAAGAAACAATCTGTGAGGTGAATAGAGCGCCTACTTCTTGGAAGCAAATCTTTACCCCTCACACATCAGATAGAGCACTAGTCACCAGGGTATATAAAGAACTCAAAAAGCTAACCACCAAAAAAACAAAAAAAAAACAAATAACCAATCAATAAATGGGCCAATGACCTGAAGAGACACTTCTCAGAAGATGATATACAATCAATCAACAAACACATGAGAAAATATTCATCATCACTAGCAATTAGAGAAATGCAAATCAAAACCACTCTAAGATTTTATCTCACTCCAATCAGAATGTCAGCTATTATGCATATAAAAAACAAAGTGTTGGCAAGGATGTGGGGGAAAAGGTACACTCATACACTGCTGGTGGGACTGTAAATTGGTGCAGCCAACATGGAAAGCAGTATGGAGATTTCTTAGAAAGTTAGTAATGGAACCACCATTTGACCCAGCTATCCCTCTCCTCAGTTTATACTCAAAGGACTTAGAAACAGCATACTACAAGGACACAGCCACATCAATATTTATAGCAGCACAATTCACAATAGCTAAATTGTGGAACCAACCTAGATGCTCTTCAATAGATGAATGGATAAAAAATATTGGCATACACACACACACACACACACACATACAATGAAATGTTACTCAGCAATAAAAGAGAATAAAATCATGGCATTTGCAGATAAATGGATGGAGTTAGAGAAGATAATGCTAGGTGAAGTTAGCCAATCTCCAAAAAACCAAATGCCAAACATTTTCTTTGATATAAGGAGGCTGATTGATACTGGGATAGGGAGAGGGAGCATGGGAGGAATAGTCAAACTCTAGATAGGGCAGAGGGGTGGGAGGGAAGAGGAGGGAGCATGGGGTAATTAATAATGGTAGAATGTGATGATGAATGTGATGATCATTACTATCCAGAGTAAATGTATGAAGACACAAATTGGTGTGAATATACTATGTATACAACCAGAGATAGGAAAAACTGTGCTCTATATATGTAATAAGAATTGTAATGCATTCCACTGTTATATATAAATTTTAAAAAAAGAAAATACAGATGGCAAAGAAGGCACAGGAAAAAATAAATAAAAATAAATAAATAAATAATAAGATAGCAAATAAGCACCTGTCACTCACGAGACATTTGTCTTAGTTTTCACATTGGCATGCTTTAGAAAACTGAATTATCGTAAAGTAGCATTGACCTTCTTTGCTGAGAGGCTATAATTAGCCAAAAGACTTTAAGCACCATTGTTTTTAATGGGACCATTTGGAGTTTTGTTTTCTCTCAAATGTCTTCAGCCCCTCTGTTTTTGTCTTTATATTTTGAAGAAAATGAAAATTTTATTCTCATAAAAATTTCAAATAAAACCACCTTTACAAATTGCCAATAAGTCTGAGAACTTCCCCAAATTACTTCGAATATTCTAAAATCTTGTATTGAAATTTGAATAATTCTATTTTAGTTTGTTGAAAGACTCGCAGAGCATTTGAAAGTATGTTATTCAGTTTGTCATGGCATCTAGATCCATTTGAATCTTTTCAGATGAGCTAAGAATGTATTATTGTATTTTAAAGCACATTTGGAATTTATAGTAACATTACTATGTGCATGAACACATTTCATTTAGTTTGAGTATCATTTATTAATAGAAATTCATTCCATTTTTTGAGAATCTCAAATTAGAGTATATCAAGTTTGAAAACTGGAGTTCATCAAATTGAAAAGGACGCAATTGTTCAAAATGGACACTAAGGGATATCAGGAATATCATTTAGATCAAAATAGAGACTTCAGAGTCATCTGGCTATAAATTATGACACAAATTTACAAACGCTTGCATTATTAAAAAGTGTGAGCTGGGCCAGTTGGCACACACCTGTAATCCCAGAGGATACAGAGGCTGAGACAGGAGGATCAGGAGTTCAAAGCCAGCCTCAGCAACAGTGAGGTGCTAAGCAACTCAGTGAGACCTTGTCTCTAAATGAGATACAAAATAGCGCTGGGGATATGACTCAGATATTGAGTGCCTCTGAGTTCAATCCCTTGTTGAAGAAGAAGAAGAAGGAGAAGAAGAAGAAGGAGAAGAGGAGAAGAAGGAGAAAAAGAAAATGTATGCTATATAGTAAAGTAAATTAGATTTATTGTGTTAATTATTTATTTATTTGGGGGGGCAGGGATTGAACCTTGGGGTGCTTAACCACTGAGCCACATCCACAACCATTTTTAATTTTTTTTTTTATTTTTGAGACAGGGTCTCACTAAGTAGGTTAAGGCCTCTCAAAGTTATGAGGCTGGTTTCAAACTGTTCATCCTCCTGCATCAGTTTTCCAAGCCACTAGGTTTACAGACGTGCACCACCATCACTGACTTCATTGTTGTTTAAGTTCACATTTCACCACTAAGATGCCTAGATATGGTGTAAAATAAAATATTTTATCTATAACATTTACCCTCACTGAAATAAATAAATGATAAAATATTTAACATGCCAACACACACCTCCAGATTCCCACGGAAGTAAACAAGTTGATGCTCAGCTCTGTCTAAGAGGCTTGTTCTCTCTGTCTTTTCCCCAGGTACATATTCTGTGGACCACACTGTCATTGCTATTGTGATTTTCTTGTTTTGTTTTGTTTCTGAAAAGGCTTTTGAAAGTTTCCTTCATTATATCTATGTTTTGATTATTTATTTGTTTTAACTAGTATATTTTGTTTCATTCTCTGTCTCTTGTATTTTATTGAATACATTGGTGTAGAAATTTATGGTATTTGATGAGTTATTTCTCTACTGTTCAATCCTCATTGTATTAGTGGATTGGGCGAAAATTTTCTATCCCCGTTTTTATATATTTTTTTCTCTCTCTCTTTCTGCCCCAACTTTCCTGCCCCATCACTATAGGCAGATTTAAAAGGACTTTTCTTATTGATAAAATGAATGCCTACAAATATGATGATTTCATGTTGCTGCTTTGGCACAATTTATTTGTGTCTTGTTTATTATTGGCTGATTAATTTGTTAAGCAAAAGAAAAATAAAAATTAACAGTAAAATATCAGGGATAATATTAGCTGTCTTGCTTGAGTTAGAAGATAACAAAGCTTTCTCCCAGAGAAGGAAAAAAAAAATGCTGTCATTTTAGAATCATTTTATCCTATCCTTTTGGAAAGTTGACCTTTTCCAGAGTTTTGAAAAGCTGTTATCGTCTGAGAACATCTAATACTATTTTCCTTCCCTGGATCTTTCAAATCCTTTAGGTTCACCTTTGCTTAATTTAAATTTTGCTTTATTTTTAGATGCTTCTCTCCTTGTGAAGTGTTTTTATCCCAGTTGGGTCCCCAGCTTGTCTGATACCTAAGTCCAAAGTGATGTTCAGAAGATTCCCTTATGATTTGTTTTTAAGGAGCAAAACAAATTGTTTGGAGCAAAACAAATTTTTGTGCATGGTGTTCTGACAAAATGTCATATTATTTTTATTTCTTGAAAACCCTATATATAGTGGAGGAAATACTTTGAGAGATAAACCATTAGAAACGGGTAAAATTTTCTGCTGATACTCATATGGTTCCTTTAGCCAGTGTATCTTGAGAAGCTTATTCATCTTTGTTTATGTAACCCCTGCATTCAAGCAGAAGTCAATTTTTTTTCTCTTTCACCCAAATTTCTTAGTATGTAACTATCTATTTTCCACTTTCAACTTCATTGATGTCATTTAATTCAAATGCATCTTACATTTTCTGGTTTCTGACCTTCATATTTCCTAGACATATATCAGAACAAAGATTATTTATATTTCTTCTGATTTTTTTTTCATTTTCCCAAGGTATTTTCTCAGACTAATATTTGTGTTTTTGTTTTACATAATACCAACTCTTGGAATATAAATTCTACCTGAGATGTTATTCGTGTATCCCCATCTTCTTTGTCTTCCTCTGTGTTTTGCCATGTCTTAACTTTTATTTGAATGCATATTCAATATTTTGATAAGAAGAAATCTAAGTTTGTCTCCATCATGTCCAGCGCCTGAGGTATGTCTTGTGTGATCACCCCCCCTTGAGTAAGCGGGACCTGTAACTGACTTCACACCAATGTGATAGAGAAAGTGATGGTTGCCACTCCCTTGTTTAGGTTACCTGACATGACAGTTTGCATTAGCAAACCTGGGAGCAATTCTCCTACTGGTTTTGAGGAAGTGAACCGTCATGAAGTGCCTGTGGAGAGGACCTCATTACAGGGATCTGCAGGTGGCTGCTAAAAGCCCCAAACAGCCATTGAGAAGCCAGGGCTCTCAGTCAGTCACATAACCACATAACCACCATTCAGTGTGACCAACAAATACATAAATTTGAAATAAGGCTTTCCCTTTCAGAAACGAGCACATCCCAGCCCACATAGTTTGCCACCTTGTGGACCCTCAGTAGAGAACTCAGCTACAAGGTGCCTAGACACATGACTACTAAAATATGAGATTAAAAAAAAAATGTTTATAATTTTCAGATGCTAAATTTGTCATACTGTATTATTACATGGCAATAAAATTAATATAACTATTTCTGCTCCTATGACTGAAAGTATAAGTCACCTCTAAACTTTACAGTATGTATACAAGTTTACATTTCCTTTCTCATACACCTTTTTCTCAAAAATAATAATAACATAGTTTTCTGTTGTGCTTATTCATGTGCTTACAATTACTATCATAAAATTCTCTGCTAGACTCATGATCCTTCTCTCAAGATATCTAAATGCATACATCTTGGGTATAATCTCTTTAGCTTCTCAATTTAAGTTTTAGTGAACCCTGGCTTCTCTCATAGGACTGATGAATAAATGTCATTTTAATCGTTTTTTCACATCAGCCTGGAATGTTCTTTTCCTCTCTTTTATGGTAGATTTTTCTGTTTCTTGTAGCTGATATCTTCTGCCTCTGGCTTCACTTACTGTTTTGTTGAAAGACATTGCCAGTACTTTCCCAATGAGGCACACAAGGAAGGTATATTTTGCAGCATAACCACCAGCCTTCATTGTGCGAGTGAACACAAAGTCAGTCATTCTGATTAATTTTCTCCAGAATTCACCCCACCCTCCTTTGAGAAGACAGTATACTTTTCCATCTGAACAAAGGCATCCAAATCTCCCTGTTCTCAGGACCCACTTACTCCACTTTGAAATCTTCCAGTTCTACCAATTCCTAAGCCCTTTATTAATTTGATCTCAAAACAAATTCTGTAGGGTGCCTTTGACTTCATCTCTTTCCATCTACCATTTCAGTCAATGCTTACCCATCTTCCTTGTAGCTTTCAAATGTTATTACTGCTGTGTCTTTTCCTATTCTCCTGTCATCCAGGGTTTCTCTCTTTTTATTTGTATCCAATTAGTGTATTTCACTGATGTTTCAGGAAGAACTCATTCATGTACTTGATCTATTTTTAACCATAATCTCTCATCTTGCTATTTTTAATAACAGCTCTGAATTATCTTAAAAGGACTTGGAATTGTTCTGCTAACCTCTAGACAATAGGATATCACTATTCTTAGAATAATACTTCTCGTCTAAACATAATTAGTTAATGCAAACATGACACATATTTGCACATATATACTATATATATATGGTGTATGTATGATGTATCATGATTTTTTAAATTTGTGATTGAAGCAATACTTTCTTACTGCATACATTATGTACATGGCTAAATCATGTGTGATGTATATGTTTCTAGTTTCTAGAAACTGGTCTATATCAGCTTTGCCATTCTCAATGGAATTAATGGAAAGAAGTAGCACAGTGCTTCATTTCTTATATCAATGTAGTGGTGATGGTATCATCTTTGATTCAATGCCTTATTTTAATGGGATTTCAGTAACTCTCTAGCTTGAGGTTTCAAAATTCTCTGCAAATTCACAATAACTTTCTAGTTGATGATGCCAGCTACCTTTTATTACACTATTCAGAATAAAATATTGCTGCAAGAGCTGCTTTATTAATACAGAGCACATTACCTAAAGCTTGGGTAATTTGGGCTCAGGAGTTCTTTGTCATCTTTACGGTCTAGTGTTGCATTCAGTGAAATAACACATTAAATTTGTATGTTCTTAAGCACCTGGCTTAATTGAAACCCATGGCAATGATAGCAAAATAACTGGCCTGAACAATAAATTACAGACAATCACGGTGCAGTGAAAGGTGTCAAAGACATGTTTATATGAAGTCAAATGCAGTAATAGGGCCTTTTATTTGATTCAAAGTCTAGGGTGGAATCGGAACTTAGTTTCCAATATTAAACTACAAATTGACAGTGTGGCAGCCTGATTCTTTATTCTAAATTAGCATTGTTGTGCTTTAATTATACATCAAAGAAAGGTATGAAGAAGCTTATGTACTTTTTTTTTTACTTCTATTCATGCCACATCTATTCTGATTGAAAAACAGGGGACCACAGAAACATATTTAAACTATTGGAGAAGATTGCACACAAATAATCCCAAACACAAGGAGCCTCCTATTAATGATGAAATCTATATCTAAACAAGAAGCAAAAAGAATTGATTCTGGAAGTCTAATAAGAATCTAGGAACTATAATTCTTACTGAAAAGAAGATTCCCTTCTGGCAAAGATTCCCTTGATGGTTTTGAACTTTCACTGAAAAAAAATTGCAAGTATTGCCATTACATGGAGTAATCGGTACATCTCTCAAATTTTTTCATCAAGCTTTAATTGAGTTCTAGTTCAAGTAGGCGCAGTTAAACTGAGATACAGATGCATATTTTTTTCTTCCAAATCAGTCTGCTCCTTAAGGTATGATTTCACAATTCAAGAGTCACCTGTTGTAATGGTGCATATTTTCTTTGAAAATTTCAAATAGTGACCATTTTTTTTTTGTTTCAAAGATGCTGAAAATAATTTTAATATTATGATCATGACTGATAGTAGAAGTTAAAAGAGTAACTAAAATTTTGGGACTACAACCAGGCTGAGTGGCTTGGGCTTGTTTCAATATGGTGACTGAAATTCAAGAGGATGTCACAGTTTAATAAACGCAAGAAGAATGAATGAATACTGGGAGTCCTCTTAAGGTCTGGGTTTAGAATATCCCAACTATGTAACACAGACTGCATTCTATTAGTATAGAGTACATTCTGTTTGTCAAAGTTATTATGGAAATAGCCTCAAATCATGGGCATTGGGAATAACCTTTATCTATTGCTGTAAGGAGTGGAGAGGGAGGAATTGCTGAGAGTCATTCTTAAGAATACTTACCATGCAAGGTGTGGTGGTGCACACCTTTAATCCCAGGCGTTTTGGAGGCTGAGGTAGGAGGATCACGAGTACAAAACCAGCCTCAGCAAAAGCAAGGCTTGAATGCTTTTTACACATTCATCTATTCATACACACACAAACACACACACACACACACACGTGTGCAAGCACATCTCCTCTCCTTAAGTTATAAGGAAGGAAAGCTATATGTCACTTTATCATTATTATTATTATTGTTATTGTTGTTGTTATTATTATTTTTTTTTTGTGTGTGTGTGTGTGTGTGTGGTTCTGGGGATTGAACCCAGAGACTTGCAAGTGCTTCATCACTGAGTTATATCCCCAGCTTTTCTTTTTCAACATTTACAAATAATTGTTATTTTAACAAATCCGTTCAGGGTATCATTATTTTGCCTTTCATTGTTTCTGGTGGAAAGTAAGCTTTTAATATTCCTCTTCTATCTCAATGGTAATTTTTTTTTAATCTCAGGCTGTCTTAATGATTTTCTTTTACACTGTTGGTTATAATATGACTGGTTTCTGTTCTTTGTTTTAAAAAGAAATTACTCATTGCTTATCTAACTTAAGGCTTATAGTGCTTCTTTAATTGGTGGGTTGGTTTCATTTTTAATTTTGAAAAATCACCTGAAATTATCTCTTCAGAATTGTTTCTAATTTTTTGCTCTCATCTCTGAGATTGAATGGATATGGATATAATACCTTTTGACTATATTCTAGATTAATGCAGATTAATCATTCCTGTTTTGACTTCTTATCCAATTCACTAAATTTTGTTGCATTGATTTCTATTCTGTTCTCAAAGCAATGTACTGATTCCTTAATTTCAGTTATTATAGTTTTAGTTCCAGAAATATTTGATATTTTTAATAATGTTAAGAACAATAATGATTTCTCTGGTTTATTTTTAATTATTATTAAATATATTAAACACTATTTTGAAGTTGATATCTGACAAATCTATTTTCTAAATATCCTATGACAAGTTCTATTGTCTATTTCTGTATTTATTTTTTGGCAAAGTTTTTATTTAACAAATTGTAGCCATAATCAGAAGTTCTGTGTTATGTTTTCCTGATGAGATTTAGTTTTGCCATTTTCAAAAAATACAAGTAATTGAGACAACCTGTTCCTAATGGGTAACTGCAGTTATTAGAAGCTGAATTTGATTCTGTAAGGGCTGGTTTATGTATGGTTAATTTTTAATTTCTATGTGAAAATCTATTTTTTTACCCAAGATTCCTCCTTCTTAATAGGCCTTGACTTTTTTTTTCATAACCCCCCTGTCTTGCCCACAGTCCTCTGTCTGCCTCACTGTTTATAAATAGACAAATATTTCAAAATGAAATTGAATACAAAATAACACTCTTATTCCTCAAGTTTATGGTTCTTTTAAACCAATTCTAAGTTTCCATTTTTCTTAGAAAATTGTGATAATTTTCTTGATGATGACCTTCTGATGCTCTTGGAAATATTTTCTATAGATTTCTTAGTTTTTCAAATTGTCTTCATGGAGGGTGAGTCAAAAACACTCTGCTCTTGTTTTAGCAAGTACAGTTACCCCACTGCACTGTTTACACTATGAACCCTATTACCTAAACAATCTTCCAATTTTCTTTAAATAATATTTAGATTACAATTCTAATATGAAAAATTAGAAGATGAGAAAAGGCTGCATTCTCCCTCTCCAACTTTCCAAAAATCAGATGAAAATTTGTTTTATTAATTGTCCTTTACTCTCCAATATGTAGCTTCAACCACAACTTACAGGAGACATTTCATTCATGATCGCATTGAAATTGAAATAATAAGTAGTCCAATATTTGCTATTTGTTCCCAATAGTTTTTTCAACATTTCTGCCATTACACTTTGATATGTGTAAAGCAGAAAGTCACAGGCCTGATATAATGTGCTTGATTTGGAAAATATTTTCACCACAACAGACAACAAACTACTAAAAATATAAATATGTGTATGTTGTGTAACTACTATCCACCTACACTATTTTCTTTAGAAAATATTAAAAATTTTAGAAGAGAGCTCTAACTTAAGAAACACAAAAATATTTAATAATTAAAATCGTGTTTATTATTAAATTGATCAACAATTAATTATTAGTAATTGATAATTAGTATGAATTATTGAACCCAGGGACTAAACAAATATTAAATAAATATTATTTATGTATTAATAAATATTTTAAAGCATAGGCTATCCTCAAAAGTAATTATTCTCTTTGGCACAAAAACAAAGAAATCAAAGATAAATAATCAAGAATATTAATATATAAACACAATGATGTAACTTAGCCTTTATGCTAAGCAGTGTTAAGTGATTTATAAACATTATCTGACATAATTCTCAGAACAGAACCGACTTCAGTATTGAAGATGAGAATGTAGGTTAAGCAGGTTAAGAAATTTGCTCCAGGTTACATAAATAGGGAATAATAAAGGCCATAACCCAGATATGACTCCGAGTCAGGAAGAGCAAGAAGGGATAAGGGAAGAAATGGAATGTTTTGATGATGAGAGCAGCACATGTTCAAAATGACTGTGGTCTCCAATGACTCACTGATTTTACTCCTTCATTTTTCTGAAATATAAAAATAGTTATGTATTTTGGTTTAAAAGGACTCAGTACATTGTAGGTCATACTCCCTAAAGATTGATGGCAGATACAACAGAAATATTCACAATATTGTGGCAGGCAGTGCCCTGGGGAATCTGATAGTCATTTTCCATGGCATCTGAGATTACAATTCAATAAAATTTGAAGATTTGGAATTATCCTGGATGTCAACAACTATTAAAATAAATCACATGTGTGAAAGGCTATTAGGATAGGAAATAGTGAATAATAAACAGTTATACATATAGTGAACAAAAAAATAAAGTTGACATAATACAAATTTAACCAAAATGCAAAATCCTTTGTGGTTTAAAAGTGCAAAAACCCAAAAATATACATTTGATTATTTTGGAATATTGTGTCTCTCTGTGTGTGTGTGTGTGTGTATTTCCTTTTTGAAAATCAATGGAATCAGTAATACAAAATGTAAACTCAAGTATACAGTTCATATCATAAATACTAAGGGGAAATTAATACATTAAAACATTACTAATAAATGTATATTTACATTTATAATAGTTACACATATGCATACATTTTATACATGTCAATTAAGCACTGTTTTTATACGTACATTACTCAGTTTAGTGTACTTGTTAATTCATTAGGTTTGATACTGTATTTTGTCTTCTTTGCTGTGTCTATTTTCAGATTTTGTTTTACGTAAACAGTCTCTTTAATATTACTAATGATAGAAATTTATACAAAGTAAACTATGATTTCTGCTTACTATTTATTTTCTCTGTCAGAGAAATTCCCAAACTAAGGCCCAAGAAAAACTAAACTGGGTAACAACTGTGGAACATTTTCTCATGTTGACTTCCCAAGGAATAGTCACCAAAACAAATTACAAAAGGAATCTGCTAAGCAATGAGCACTGTGATCTTTGATTTTGATTAATAATATTTAGTTACCAATGTTTCATAATTATGACTTATATTTCTCCATAAAACTAAAAAAATAAAAAGACCAGAAAGGAAAAATGAGAAAAAGCACAGTGACAGAAATGTGGCATGAGGAAAAACCCTGGGTGACTCAGCCACTGATTTAGAGGTTTGGTTTGAAGTCCCTGACAACTAATGGTGAGATGCTCTTTCATACCCTAACTTACCTTCTGCCTCCAATCTCCGATGAAGTGTCTCTCAAGATACTTTGCCCATATTTTTTTTCCTTATGAGTTAGAAAAATTTACCTTTCCTTGACATAACACTTTTATCAAATTTGTGATTTCCAAAATACATCTGTTGTGGTATGTAACTTGTCTTTTCATTCTGTTATATGTGCCTTTCACAAAGCACAATTTTTGATTTTGTTAAAGTTGAATATATATATATATATATATATATATATATATATATATATATACACACACACACACACACACACACACACACTTATACACTTGCTTTTTCTTTAAGGGTTTGTGCTTTTGGTGTTGTACTGAAAAACTCTTGCTTAACCTCAGGTCACAGTGTTTCTCCTACTTTTCTTCTATATATCTTATATTTTTTTACATTTTACATTTAGGTCTCTGACCCACTTTGAGTTTCTCTTTTTCTTTTTTAGATCTTTTTTTTTTTAAAAATCTGTGAGATGTGCTGAGGTTCATATAGTTTTACATATGGACATCCATTTTTTTTTTTCAGTAACATTTTCTGAAGACTGTTCATTCTCGATTGAACTACTTTTGTAACTTTGCCAAAAGTCAGTAACTATATTTGTGTGCATCTATCTCTGGAAACTTAGACTGCTTTTATGTTCTATGTGTCAAATGTTTCAGCAATAGACAGCACTACATTGATTGTGATAGTTTTTTTTTTTTTTTTTTTTTTTTTAATATGGCTCAGCTAGGTGCTTTTTATCTCCATGTGTATTTTAAAATCAGCTTATTGATATCTGAAAGAACCTTTCTGCAATTTGGACTGGGAATTTACTTAGACCAAACGGTGGAGAATTGGCATTTTTATAATATTGATTATTCCTACTTAAATATATAAACTATTTATTTGTCAATTCTTTGATTTCATCCGTCAGGGCTTTTAAAATTCTCTTTTCCTTTTCCTTTTTTTATTATATAATAATATACCCATTAAATATGTATTAATTTTTATTAAAATAAGAATAAATTCATATGTGGTTAAAGGAAAGAAATACAGAGAGCTCCCACATACATATTTTTATTCAATGCCAATATTTTATAAAATTATACAAAGTTGCAACTAGAATATTGAAAGTGATAAAATCCACAGATATTATTCACTTTTTCCCTGTTTTACTGGTACTCATTTGTGTGTGTGTGTATAGATTCAATTCTATAGGTAATTACTTATGTAGATTTCTGTAAATTCCATTGTAATCAAAATCCTGAACAGTTCCGTCACTGCTAGGATCTCTCTGGTTGTAGATTTGTAACCACATCTACCTGTGTCCACCTGCTTCATGTCAATTTTGCCAGACATTTATCTATTTTATAAATATTTTGACATAATTTTTTTTTCCTTTTTAAATTGATTTTTATTGTTTTTTTAGTCATATGTGACAGTAGAATCTATTTTGACAAAATTGTAAATATATCTTGTTCTGATTCAGTCCCCAGTACCTCTCCTTCTTTCCTCTCTCCTCACTGCCTGTCCCTTTCCCTCCACTGATCTTTCTGCCATTTACCCATAGCTATTTTTAAAAGTAATTTCTTGTGTGTTATTTTTAAAACTTTTTAATTAGTTCTTTTTAGTTATACATGACAATATAATCTATTTTAATAGGTATACAAGCATGGAATACATGTTAATTCTAGTTGGGATCCCAGTCTTGCATATGTACACATTGGTGAGATTCACCATGTTGTATTTATATATGTGTATTGGAGATATGACAGATTCCACTGTCTTTCCTGCTCCCAATCCCCCTGCCTTCTCTCATTCTCCTTTATCTAATCTACTATACTTCTACTTTCTTTCTGTTTTTGTTTTCTAAAACTCAATTCCACTGATTTCTGCTTTTTATTATTATTTTTTTCCTTATGCTTGTTTGGATTTCTTTCTCTGCTATTCTCTTGAAGTGGAAACATAGATGATTCTTTCATGAGCATTGCTTATTTCTACTGTAAGCATTTTGTGCTATGAAATTCTCTCTCAGCACTGTATTAGTTGAATCTCACAGGCCTAAATATGATGCATTTTCAGTTTAATTCATTTCTATTTAATTGGAAACTTTTTGTCCTGTGGATTGTATAAAAATATATTGTGTAGTTTTCAAATGTTTAGATAGTCTCCTATTTTATGTCTATTTATAGATTTCATCCTTAATTGCATTTTGATGCACTTCATTGTTTCAATTATGTTAAATTTGTTGAAGTTTACTTTATAGCCCAAGATACAGTCTATTTTGGTGAATGTTCCATAAGTTCTTAAAACATTAGATTTTATTGTTATTTGGTGATTGTCATAAAAATATTAATTTGATACTATTGATCAATTGGATTTTCAGATTTATATTTTTATTGATTCCTGTTTAGTGATGCAATTACTGTGCTAAAAGGAAATGTTGAAGTCTCCAATTATCACTTTAGATATTTTTTACTTCTTTGCTTAGTTATATGAATTTTTTCTTCATGTGTTTTGAATTTATTATTCGATACCTACACATTACTATAGTTCTGTCTTGCTGGCAATGATTGCACCCCTTAAAATAATGTAATGGCCTTGCCTGAGTTTAGTAATTTCCCTTGCTTCAAAGTTTACTTGATTTGATCTTGAAATAGCCACCCCTCCTTGTTCCTTCTTTAATGTTTCCATTATTTATATTTTCTGTTTTTAACATAGAAAAGTCATTTATTTGAAGGGAGGTGCATTATATGACAGATAATTGTGTGCATGTGTGTGTGTGTGCGTGTTATCCCAATATCTTTTAATTAATATATTTCCACCATTTACATTTAAAGTAATTGTCTACTTATTGTTAGCAATTATATCTGCTATTATATTATTTGCCATTTGAATCCTGTTTATGACCTTTTTGTTTCTCTTTAATTATCTGTAGTATCCATGAGTTTAACTATTTGCCTAGATGTTTGTAGTGGTTGCTCTGAGTATTATAATTAGACTATGTGACCTGTCACAAACCACTAGGTATTAAGGTCAAATGATGTGTGGAAACCTTACTTTCATTTAGATCTTTTTATGTCCAATTTAAGTTCCAAATTCCATTTAGGTTACCTTTAAATAATAATGTCTTGAATATCTATGGTATAATTGTTTCAATCAATAAATATGACTCAAAACATAAAGGGGAATCTATTTTATATATCTATATTTATGTATTTCCATTGTTTTTCTCTTCTTTTCTGATGCTTTAAACTTTTTTAAATAAAAATCCACAGTTTACATTAAGGTTTGTTTTCTGTGTTGTATAATTCAATGTTTTTTGGCAAATACACAATATCTTGTATTCATCATTATAGTATCATCCAGAATAGTTCTTCTTTCTAAAAAATTCCTCATTCTTCAGCTACTTATTCATTTCTCCAATAAGCAGAAATCACTTATCTTTTTACCACCTCTATAGTGTTTGCCTCTTCTAAAATGTCATATCACTGAAATCACACAGTACATATCATTTTTAAACAGACTGGTTTCACTTAGCAATAGCCATTTAAGTTTTATCATTTTTTCCCATGACTTGATAGCCCATTTCTTTTCATTACTAAATAATATTTTATTGTAGGATTGTACTACAATTTATTTTGCCTCAGCTCTTTGGCAATTATGGATTATGAATAGAGTTGCTACCAACATTCAACATTCACAGGTTTTGGTGTGGACATATTTTCGACTTATCTAGTTGAGTCCTCAGGAAGACAAATGATGGATTGTATGGTATGACCATGTTAGCTCTATGTCAAAATGCCAGATTGTCATTCAAAGTAGCAGTGAATTTCACCAGACGCAAATGTGAATTCCTGCTGTTCCATATCCTCACCAGTATTTGTTTTTTCCAGGCTTCTTCGATTTTTTAGCCATTCTAAGAGTTATGGTATTATCTGCTTGTTTCTTCAGTGACATATGACACTTAACATTTTTATATGCTTATTTCTCATTTGTATACGTTTAGTAAGACATCTGTTAAGATCTTTTGTCTATACTTCAATAAGTTTGTATGTTTTCTAATTGTTGAATTTATAATTTCTTTGAATATGTTGGACACGAGTCCTTTATAAGATAGGTATTTTGCAAATATTTTCTCCCAGTCTGCAACTTGTCTTTTTATTCTCATGACAGTGACTTTCACAGAAAAGTGTTGAATTTTAATCAAAGCCAACATGATTTTTTTCCCATGGATTTTTTCTATATTTTGATGTTTTATCTAAAAAAATCCCTAAACATGAGATCTCTTACTTTATCTTGTAAAAGTGTAAATTTATGATTCAAATTTAGGTTTATGATATATTTTGAGGTAATTTTTGTGAAAGGAATAAGTCTATATCTAGATTTACTTTCTTTGCGTATAGATATCTGCTTTTGCCGAAACCATATTGAAATAAGTGCCTTTGCCCTTAACTGAAGAACAGAGACACTTGTGTGGGTCTAATTCTGGGCTTTGCACTCTGTTCCATATTATTAGTCTGAGGATATTTTGTCACTGTTGACACCGCATTTTACTATGTTCTTCCTTTTGTTTGCTTTGGTTTAAAATTTTATTCTTTTCCATGATTCTTAAGGTAAAGTATCCTAATACTGATGTCATATCTTCCTTTGTTAATTTAAGAATTATCTTTGAAATTTTACTATATTAACTTATTTAGATGTATCTTACCAATTTTGATGCCTTTTTTTCACTTTTATTCAGACAAAAAATCTTTTTAAACCAACATTAAGAGACATTCTCTGATCCATGAGGTTTTTAGATGAATATAGCTTAATTTACAAACACTAGGAGATTTTCTAGATTACTTTCTGCCATTGATTTCTAGTTCTATATTGTCAAAAATATATATTTCAAATGATTTTTGTGTGTCTATATGTTTCTTTTTTAAAATATTTTTTTTAGTTGTAGTTGGACACAATATCTTTATTTTATTTATTGTTATGTGGTGCTGAGGACAGAACCCAGCACCTCGCACGTGCTAGGCTAGCGCTCTACCACTGAGCCACAACCCCTGCCCCTATATGTTTCTTTTAAAAATGTTTATTTAAGTCTGTTTTAGGACAAGATTTTATTCAATTTTGGTGAATTGCCTATGTCTACTTGTGAAGTATGTATATCCTGCTTTTTGTTAGTAGCTTCTACAAATTTGAATTAAATCAATTGTTGTCCTGTTCTTTAGATTTTCTATATTCTTGTTATTTTCTGAATATTTGTTATTTGAATTACTAAGAAAGTTTGGCGAATATTCTATATTTATTTATTGGTATCTATATCTTACATTTTTATCTATATTGCTCGTTAGAAAAGAATTTGCCTCTGTTTTCTTTTATTCTTAAGTCTTAGCCAGTGTCTACTACATTGGCACATTATATTTGCATTTTTACTTAACAGCTTGTTTCTTATGAAAAACTCTATATCTTATGTGTAGTCTACTTTGGAAAACTAAATGACCACAGAGATCCTGACTGGCAGTTCTTCCCTTTTTCCCAAGGACTTTATGATTTTGCATATGCATGCTAAATTGATCAAAGTATGTAGATATACATTTTAGCTCAAAATCTTCTTCAGATATATGACAAAATAATGTTTCATTGTGCACTATAAATTGCAACTAAAAGTAATAAAATGACTTTTTTTGTTTTAAATCAGCTAAGCTTCTCTGGAAAACTCAGGGATCTGTACTTCCATCTAGAATCAAAGATCTAATGCACTCTCTGAATGCATTTGACTTTAAGGGAGTAATGGAATATACAGTTTTCTCTATATTATTCTGCCAGAATATCTCTTATTCAAATTACATAAATATATTTCTGAATGCATATTCGTTTTTATCTTCTCTAATGGATATATTGAATTGCTAATTATAAAAGAGACTCTGAATGTAGAACACTAGCTCTTGTTGGAATGTTGTCATCAATTTGTCCATTCTGTTATTATTGGTTATATATATAATTACAAACCTATGTTTTAGTAGAATGAAGTTCCCAGAAAACTGTAGTAACAGTATCCTTATTAGGCATGGGAATAAATGTCCTACGTTTCATGTTGGAATGTGTACCTTAATTTTAGGCATTTGAATGTAATAAGAACTCACATTTGGTAATACTGACACAGTGGTGGGCTTTAATAGAATCATACATAAAACTGTTTCGATTTGCCTCCTTACATATTGATAGAGGTCAAGTCAGCTGGTAATATTTCACAGAATTGTGTATTTTGCAGTCAACTCATTATTAGAAATGTCTCATTTAGGATTCTTAGAGTAGCTTAGCTTTGTTCTAGGCTGTTACTCCTTAGTGCTTCAGGGTCTTTAATTATTCCTCCCCTTGCATGTTTGGAGATGGAATGCCTCAAGGATGCAGAGATGACACCAGGGCAGCACCATTTCCCTTACAATGAATCTTGGGAAGTATATTGTTAGACCACTAGGCAAAATAGAAAGGTGGATTTAATTTGCATTGAATAAATAAATTAAAGTTAAATGAATCAGAGATGCAAATACATTAATAACATTCAGCTAAAAATGTTTAGGAATTTTTTTTTTATTTCTAAATATTCAAACTCATTACCCCTACAGGAAGGAGTAAGGTGATCTCTTCTCCAGCTGGGTGTATGTCCTGTCAAAACATTGTTGCATTGTATACAAGGTTAGAATGTAAAACACATGTCAAGGTCATTGCTTCCTGCTCCTCTGTGTAGTGTAGAAAGTTCTAAGCACAATATTTTCCTGCTTCTAATTTGTATTCTTTGGTTTATATGATTTAAGCAAAGGGAAGAAAAAATAGATACTGCTTCAAAGGGAAGCCTTATAAAATAAATTAACTAAAAATATTTCTCTTATAAATTCTATGTGTTATTGATTTTTATGTTAAGTATCTATGTTTATTTTTCATGCAGTAAGTATTACATTTGGAAATTATAAATGTGTTTTTTTTTTTTTTTGCCAGCCTAATAGGCTTATGGAATGAGAACTCACATTTGGTACTATTAACAGAGTGGTAGGCTTTAATAGAATATAAAATTTAAAGTTTGAGTCCTTTTTCTAAAACATGGGTTTAGACGATGTAAATTACCAATTGTGCTATAACCATAAATCATGTAATTAGTAACACTACTTTGACTTATAAATTATCTATATGATAAATCTGATTAATATTTCCATTACCAACTGTGATTTTCCAAGTGTAATATCACTATTTGCTAATCATTCCAAGTTCTCTTCTTAGGGTAAGAAAGTTATTTCTGTAATATGATTGTGTGTGTGTGTGTGCGTGTGTGCAATGATATAAAATCAGAACTTGGACAGAAAGTTCTTAGTTTATATTTGGGGGAAGTCTACCAATGTGTCATTTGGGATTTCCTCTTTTAAAAAGCAAGAAAGTCAATTTTCCTATTTCATTCAATTTATATATAAAGTATCTCCTTCACTAGCATGTCCCTGATTTTCTAATTTCCTTCTTCTAGGACCCTAGGTTTTATTAGCTTCCAACAGTACCTTGTACTAGGCATCATGCCTTAAACACAAAGGCTTTTGAGGGACATTCAAGATCCAAACAAAATAGCTGTGTTGTCTTATCTTCAACTGAAATTTATCCAGTTACACTTGGTTTTATAAATGTGCTAGGTTGGTGACAATCAAGTTTTTTATGACAAACATTTTAACACAAAAATATCTTTGAACAAATTTAATAGATAAGATGACTTAAGCACATAATCTCGGTGACGATCAATATAGTAACCTAAATATAATATAATGTTGATTCAAGATAAAATTAATTAGTAACAAGTATATACTTGTCAATATGTAAATACTCAAGTAGAACAAAACCAAAAGATGAATTATAGGCATGTATATAGAGATTCACTGTAGATAGAACACCCACAAATGTACCCTGATGCAAATGTATTGGTATACTGTTTTAACTATTTAAATACTATGTTCTCTACTGACCTTAGTGATTCAGTCTTCTAAAATGTCAAGTAACTTTTAATAAAACTAGAAATTTAAAGGCTATAGTTCTCCCTTGGTGTACATATCAATTGCAATTCTGAGATGTTAAATATATAATCTCAAATAATGATGTGCAAATTTCCATTTACCTGTTGTACAGCAAGACAGTCACAAGTCACATGGGAACAGCCATAATTCTTTGTGTGCAGAACATTTTTTACCCCAGGCACCCAGTCAATAAATACTAATAACATTTTATAATTTTATTAAGACAATGCCGATACATTTTCCAAGTGCTGCTAAGGAGGTGATTCTGTACACATACCCTGACTAAAAACCACTTCCCAGGGACCTTAGTCCTACTTCTCCTCCGTTAGTCTGAATATCACCACAAAGTAACAAAACACTATAATAATCTTCAAGGTCTACAGAAAATGCCCCCTTTAGTGAAATCATTATTATTCAAGCTGTGAAAGTAAAATAAATTCCTCCTCCTAGGCTCTGTAAAATTGTATGCATACTGGTAATTTAACACCTTGCATCCTAGTTATTCACTCAAGTGTCTCTCATTTATTGATAGATCTTCAACTTTCCCAAAGACAGACTCTTCAAAGATCTATAATAACGTCAGATTCATTTTCCAGACCTCTGCATACTGATTTATCAAGCTACATATTGAGCATATGTTATTTGATGAATAAATGAATTTGAATCTCCTACATTTTAAACTTTTTCCTTCCCTTCATTTTTAGTTTTTTATAAGTTACAGTGTTTTACACACTTTACACACACAAAATCCAGTCTTTAAAGTTTATTATTTAAAATTTCTAAGTGCAGTAAGTTTAGACAGGCAATGATTATTATTAGTTGACTAAGATGGTAACCTTAACGTCCTAATTTACTTTCCTTATGTGAAAAATGTCAATTGTTGCATTCTTCTTCATTGGTGGCAATAGCACTTTATTTGCAACAAATAAACAAACAAAACTGTAGTATTTTAGTGTCAATAAGCAGGGACTTATCAGAAAAGAAAAAACATACCTGTAATATTGTCTAAAAATTTAAATTGTGAAAATTTATTTGCTTGTCCAAATATAGGAAATAATTAATTTAATTCTCATTAACATAATAGGCTTTTATTATGTATTAATGACTTAAAGTCCTAACATATATAATAACTGGCATTTACAATGACATAAATATGTCTTTCAGTATTGTTTGCATATTAAATATGTTAATGAGTAATAAATAGCTGAGTAGAAGAATGTGAAATACTAGTCAGGTTTATCTGAATCACATTTCAACTAATAGCCCCCAAATCTAATAAATCACAATGCAGAAAGAAGAGTTCTATTACTAGTATTGTAATTCTTTATAAATAATTGTCCCACTTTATTCTTTTGTACCACTTGTGTTAAACTCTGAAAAAAATCAATCAGGAAGAAATAGAGGGAAAGTACATCTAATACCCTCTTCCTATCATATATATATATATTTTTTTTTTCACTAGTGGCAAAGTGGGTAATTTCAGTTCCCTAGAAATTTGGATATAATAATAGCCTGAACCCATTTACAATTGTGTTTAATTATTGTAAACAATGGATATCTATGCTTGCTTGGAATTAGTGCTGCAACATGGAAAGAACATTATCTCTTGAGAAAGGCATGCTATTTAAAATCGTGGCTTGGCCAGTTATTAAGTATGTAGCTAGGGGGAAGTAATTTAAATTCTTGGAATTTTACTTTTGTCATCTCCAAAGACAGAAAGAGAGAGAGGGAAATTAAACCTGGGAGAGAATTATGCTAATCAGATAAAATAATTTATATAAAATGTAGAACTTAGACACAGTATTTATGAAAATGCTGAAGATTATGATCCTTCAAAGAGTCTGATTGATCTATGTTTCTACTTTTTATTTATGGCTGTAAAATACTTAGCAATGACAACCCAGAACCAGAAGTTAGATTCAAAAAACCATGAAAAAGATTCCTTCAATATTTATAATTTCTGATTCACTATCCTGTTAGTATGATGGAGAATTTAACTTTTAAAGCCTATTGAATCCATAGTCTCTTATAGGGGAAGAATAAGTGACCTAATGCTGAAAATTTCTAAGCTTTACCTTGGTATTTTTAGTTGGGGTTCTTGATAAACCCCAGGACAGTGTGATGCAGTGGGACAACAGTGATCTAAACTCAGCCAGTCGTCTAGTAACCATTTCTGTGTTCCTTTACAGCTCTGGGACTGTGGGTAATCACTGGTGCTATATGGATTTAATATCATTTTATGCAAAAGGTAATCGAAATTTCTCTTGGTTCCAAATTTTTAACCATTATTTAGAACCGTGAATATAAAATGCCAAATGTCAGTATTTATTTTAGAAAATGCATTGACAACTGTGCCTCAGTGGAAAAATAAATAACATTTCATTGGTAAAATAAGAAAAAAATAAACAAATAAAAACTACTAAAAAACTAAAACCTAAAATTTCACACATTAATTGTGCCTGAATCAATATTATTGAATGATATGTTCAGGAACTCTTGAGAAATTTTCAACAAGATAATTTAATCATAATCAGTTAGGTTATAGCCAATACACTGTATTTTAGCTCAAACATTTTAAATTGGCTAAAGAGACCTGACAATTACATGCATGATCTAGACTTTCTTTTATAAAAGTTTTTTATTAGTGCATTATTTGGAAATGATAGTGGGGTTCATTTTGACATAATCATACATGCATGGAACATAATTTTCTTTATTTCTTGATCATTCTTGATGTACAAAGACACCATCTAATTAATTGATGGTTTAATGTTTTATTTCCTAAGTTTTAATGGTATATACTTGAAAAATATTTCAGAAATTTTTCTATGTACACACATAACTTGGAATTTGGAATATTATTTATTTTTATTGTTCTTTGGTTTCTTTAAATTTCTAATTATAGGCAAAAATACTACCTATTTTCAGTAAAAGGAGATATTAAATTTAAAAACAACAACAACAAAAAAAACATGGTGCTAGATCCTTTTAGTAGAATAGATTGGGAACATGTGTTTATAAAAATGACCTCCATCCACTTCTTTATTTTAACACTTCCATGAGCATTGTATATCAAATAGTATACCTTGTGATTGACCACATGTTTGCAACTGCTAATTTTTACCCTTTGCTTTTTCGTGACCAAATTTTACTATAGCTGCTGTCCTACTCAAAGATCCTTGAACTTTGGTTTACTCCAAATCTGCACAGGACCAAAGGCAGAGCATTTGTCTCTTATTTAGAGATAAAATGACTGCGAAAAGACAAGTTTCTGTCAAATTGCACTGATCACACCATCTACTCACTCTTCCTTGCTTCCTCAACTTCTCTTTAAAAGTTTCTGCTAAGCTGTGCTTATTCCTCTTTATAAAACTACTATACCATCACAGATGACAATTTACAAGCAAATGAAGTAGTGCTGAATAAACTCTTGTGTTCAGAAAAAAGATCCTCAATGACATGTATTTAAACTTAATTCCAAATTTAAAAAGCCTATTTGGTACTATCTCTTTAATGTATGAGTTGGGGGATGCGATTCTTGTTGACATAAGTAGTTTCTTTTAGAAAATTTTACATTTAAAAAAATGCTGAGCTTGACATTTGCATATATTTATAATCCTTCTTTGGCAATTGACTTTCAGAATAAAATATCTTTTAGAACTATCTAAATATCCTGTATTCTTCTTAAAGTCACTGTCACATCTAACACAGAGAAAATGAGGGACAACTCACAGTAGAATCCAAGGAGACAAAAATCAATAATACAGAAGAAGAGTGAACACTCTTCTTGCATTTTTCACAACTGAATCTAGACATAAGGACATTTAGATATATCAGACTTATTATAAGAGCCCTTTCTCATTGCATTAGGTAATGAAAGGGCCTGCTGTAGAACAAAGAGTCAATAAGAATGTCACAAAGCACAAAGCTTGACCTGAAAGGAGATTTTTTAATTTTTCTTTTCCCTATTCAGCATTCTCAGTTTGGGAAAAAACAAAAGTTTCAATAAAGTTTCTGAGGGACAGAGTATAATTATAAGAAAATCACCCCCAGGTTTATATTACTTTTAAAATAGCCGCTTGGCAAATCATTGCAGGCATGAACGTCAGCTTAAGATTGATGTTTATAAGAAAACTGCAAAATGCAATGAAACTTTGTCTCCTGGCCATGTACAGCAAATATGAGACTTGAAAGCCATTCTTTCTCCTCTGATGCTCAGAAAACATATAGATTTTATAAGAATTAATATATGAGTCTATTGAAAGAACCAGTCTAAAGAAACTCTTCTTTAGAGATGAGATTCTTCTTTTAAAGAAAAATGTCTATTCTTGACTTTAAATGTCATCAGAGATTAGTATTTGTAAATTAATATGAAGTTTACTTTTATATGCACTGATATTTTGTAAGATGCCTAATATCTCAACCTTTCTGAATAGTGTGACTCAAAACAATTTCCATAGCAACATTTTCATTTTTAAGTCAGTACTTTTGAAAACCCATAGTAATGATTCCTATCTAAAACAATAACACTTTCTTTAACATCATAGTGCTCAACTCACATTATTGGTATGACATTTTCATTGTAGACAGTAACATTGAAAATATTTCTTGTATTACATTTGACCTTCCCACCCTAATCACAGTGTCAAGAAACAATTTCTATCAAAACTAAAATCCTCAAGCATCTGATAATCAAACCAGGATCTCTCTTATGTAAGGAAAATGTAAAATGAATTGAGATATGAGTACTTTCACCTAATTTAATGTTTTATTTGTTGTTTTAAAAAGCAAATTTAGCTCTGGAATGTGGCAGATCTAATGCTTGAAGATGAACGAAATAGTTATTCAATGCATATGAATCACAGTCTAATTTACAGAATGGTTTAAGGGTGTGAGAGAGTGGATGTTCACAAGAAAATCTAATCTAGGAGTCAGAAAACTTGAATTTCTGTCTGACAAGCCAGTTATTAGTTGTATAACTGACAACGGAACCTACTTTTCCACAGCCTTGCCGTGAGGACCAGTGAAGACAAAGAAAGTGGAAGTGATTTGACCACAAAGGTATTGGAAAAAGAAAGACTTCCTTAATATTTAAGAGTCTTAATGGAAAACAGGAATTCGTCCATGATGAATTTTGAGAAGACACCTAAACAAAAGTAAACAAACTATAAATGCTCAGCTTGATGAGTCTGCCTAAAATGAACACATTGACACAATCTCCATCTAAATCAAGAAATAAAACATTACCAATAAACCCAAAGGGCTCCAGGTCACTCTTGATTCCTCCTGTACAAGTTAATCACTACTTTACTTCTAATTCCTGAATTAATATTATGCAGCATGTATACTTTGGTGTCTAGATTCTTACACTCAAACATATGTGTAACAGATACATCCATGCCACTATGGTGGAGTGGTTTATTTATTTTAATTGATGAACAGTATTCCACAATTACAGTAGCTCATTCACTTTAGTTGGGGTATGGTATGAATGTATCGAAATATATCTACTGGATTATTTGAGTCATTTTCAACTTAAATTTAGTTTTAATAATATTATCTTGAGCATCCATGTATATATATTGGTATATATATTTCTGACAGGAAAAAACACTAGATGTACTGGAATAGTCATTTACTAAGATATAATAGTTGTCTCCCCAGATATTTAGTTCTCAAGAGATTCCACCACTTACATTGTTCATTGATATTAAAGATAACAGAGAAACAAAGCAGAAGAAAAACTTTAAATGTTTAAGAGAGGGTAAACATAGAAGTCAATAAAGTAGGCAAAAAAAATTATAACCATGGAAGAGATACCAATAAGGAGAAACCACATAAAAGGGCTTAATACAAATACATTTGAAAAATTAGATGAAGTGATTATATGAAAATTGATTATTATACTATAAATACGTAAGAAAATATTTTTTCCTTTTAGAAATGCATTAATATGTTTAGAAAAATGTGCAATGATGTATGTAACTTATTTTCAAATGATTCATGGTAAGAAATTTTATGAAAAATATTAGGTGCAGGAAATCTGGACAATGGTTACTAGGAGGTCTTTGAACTTTTCTTATAATTTCATTGTAACTGTAAAATTATTTCCAAGTAAAATTTAAGAAATCCTTCCCACGTAATTGGTCATATCAATAGGTAATACTTGCTTAACATACTTTTCCTGATTGAATTTTACATATAATAAAATGCATCTACTCTAAGTGCAGATTGATATTTGACATCTGTGTGAATACTATGTAGGTATTTGAACAATCAAAATTAGAATGTTGTACCATTGTCTTTGAAATTCCGTTTTCCTTTTACACTCAAACCCCACCACCCCTAGCCTTAGACAAATATATTATTATAATTATATATTATTTCTGCACCTATAGATTACTTTTTGTTTCTATAATTTTATATAACTGAATTCACATAGTTTGGACTTTTCTGTCTTGCTTCATTTTACAGGGCAACATTTCTGAGATTCATCAAAGATTTTGCACTTCATTCCTTTTTATTGCTGATGCAGTTCCACTTCTCTTGGGTAAATACCTAGAAGGGGAATCAATAGTTCATATGAGAACTCTAAGTTTAACTTATAAGAAACTGTCAAAATATTTTTGAAGGAACCATACTATTTATATCCCCTCAAGAAATGAATGAGCATTCATCTACATTCTCTTGAACACTTGGTATTTTTACTTTAGTGGATGTAAATTTGTGTTTTATTGATATTTTAGTTGCATTTATCTGATGTTAAATGACGTTGAGGGTCTTTGTGCTTTTCAACTATTTAAAAAATTTATTTTCCAAAATATATTTTTAAATCTTCTGCCAACATTGGTGGGGCTACCTAATTACTGTTGTTTCTAAGTAGTTCTTTACATATTATAGAGTCAAGATATTTTTTAAATACATTCATTAAAATTGCTCATTCTGGGTTATAGTTAGCACTTTTATTTTAAAGGTGTCTTCAGTAAAGCAGATGTTTCAATTTTTTTAACAGTTAAATATATCATACTTCCTTTACTAGTTAATGTTTCTTATTTGATATTTAAAAAATCTTTCACTATTCTAAAGCTATGAAAATTTTAGGTTCATAATATATTTTAAATTATTGGAAGTATAGAATGGGAGGTATTGGTGAATAGCACAGTTTTCCATTTCAATTCCTCTTTATATGTCATTTATAATCCTTATATTTCCTTATTTTGTCCACTAGGATGTGTAGTACAATGTTGAATAGAAATGGTGAAAGCAGACATTCTGATCATGTGCCCGATTTTAAGTGTTTAGTATTTCCTTATTAAGTATGTTGTTAGTTGTTTACTTTCCACAGAAACTGATATAAAATGATGAATAAAATCAGTGAAAGGAATTGCTTCTACAAAAACATTACAAAATTTATACAACCAAGGATCATCACCAAAATTAGAAAAGAACAAATTACATTATGATAAATGAGATGGTATTCCATAAAAATATTAAGTGATCCTTAATACAGAATATAATGAAAAGTATATGCCTAAATTTGATTAAAAAAAAGAATTACAAATTTTATTCAACAAAAGTAAATAGTCTAAGTAGGCCAATAGTCAATAATAAGTGTTGTATTTATTTTTTTAAGGGTAGCAAAATAAAAATAGACATAGATCACTTAATCAATGAAGTCAATCAAATTTTTAAAAATAAATAATAACAATTATACAACCTTGAAAAGGCCCAGTGGCCCGGGGCGGGACAGAGCTTCCAATCACTCCTGCAAGGTAGGCGGGCCTGCGACCCAACGGCAGAAGAGGAGCAGCAGCCTGCTGAGAGGCTGAGCCGCCCCCTCCCCCTGCACCAGCAAGGTAGAGGGAACTGTGACCACGCACAGAGCAGGCCCAGCGGCCTGCTGAGGGGCAGAGCCGCCCCCCATCCCCCGCGCCAGCCAGGTAAGTGGAAAGGTGACCACCGACAGAAAAGGCCCAGTGGCACGCGGCGGGACAGAGCTTCCAATCACTCCTGCAAGGTAGGCGGGCCTGAAACCCACTGGCAGAAGAGGAGCAGCGGCCTGCTGGGAGGCAGAGACACCCCCTCCCCCTGCGCCGGCAAGGTAGAGGGAACTGTGACCACGCACAGAGCAGGCCCAGCGGCCTGCTGAGGGGCAGAGCCGCCCCACACCCCCCGCGCCTCCCAGGTAGGGGAACTGTGACCACCGACAGAAAAGGCCAAGTGGCCCGCGGCGAGACAGAGCTTCCAATCACTCCTGCAAGGTAGGCGGGCCTGCGACCCACCGGCAGAAGAGGAGCAGCGGCCTGCTGAGAGGCAGAGCCGCCCCCTCCCCCTACACCGGCAAGGTAGAGGGAACTGTGACCACGCACAGAGCAGGCCCAGCAGCCTGCTGAAGGGCAGAGCCGCCCCCCCACCCCCTGCGCCTGCCGGGTAGGTGGAACTGTGACCACCGACAGAAAAGGCCCAGTGGCCCGCGGCAGGACAGAACTTCCAATCACTCCTGCAAGGTAGGCGGGCCTGTGACCCACTGGCAGAAGAGGAGCAGTGGCCTGCTGAGAGGCAGAGCCGCCCCCTCCCCCTGCGCCGGCAAGGTAGAGGGAACTGTGACCACCCACAGAACAGGCCCAGCGGCCTGCTGAGGGGCAGAGCCGCCCCCCACCCCCCGCGCCTGCCAGGTAGACAGAACTGTGACCACCGACAGAAAAGGCCCAGTGGCCCGCGGAGGGGCAGAGCTTCCAATCACTCCTGCAAGGTAGGCGGGCCTGCGACCCACCGGCAGAAGAGGAGCAGCGGCCTGCTGAGAGGCAGAGCCGCCCCCTCCCCCCCGCTCCTGCAAGGTAGTCGGAACTGTGACCACCATCAGAACAGGCCAGACCTGCAACCGTGAGACAGAACAGGCCCAGTGGCCTGAGGAAGGGTAGAGCCGCCCCCGCCCCCGCGCCTGCAAGGTAGGCAGAACTGCGACCACCGACAGAACAAGCCTAGCGGCCCGCAGAGGGACACAGCCACCGCCTGCGCCTGCAAGGTCGGCGGACCTGCTACCGACAGGCAGAGCAGGCCCAGCGGCCTCCCGGCGTGGTAGGCACATTGCCCCAATTGGAGGAGGGGCAGAGCCGCCGCCCGCGCCTGCGAGGGAGACTTTGCAACTATACAAGACCAATATAAATATATAGGGGGAAAATTCAATAGCACAACAGTTTCACCAAATAGAAAGGAACGCGAACAGTATGAAGAGACAAGGAAAGAAAGGACCACAAGCAATACAGGTCAACTCAACGTTAGAAGAGGTAATAGCTGCAGCAGATGGAATGTCAGATAAAGAATTCAGGATATACATGCTTCAGATGATCTGAAGTCTCAAGGAAGACATCAGACAGCAAAATCAGACAATGAAAGATCACTTCAACAATGAATTACATAAACAAATCCAAGAAGCAAAAGATCAACTATACAGGGAAATAGAGGTTATAAAAAACAAACAAACAGAAATCCTAGAAATGCAGGAAGCAATAAGCCAACTTAAAAACTCAATTGAGAATACTACCAGCAGAGTAGAACACTTAGAAGACAGAACATCAGACAATGAAGATAAAGTATTTCAACTTGAAAAGAACATAGACAGCTCAGCAAGACTGTTAAGAAACCATGAGCAGAACATCCAAGAAATATGGGATAACATCAAGAGACCAAATTTAAGAGTCATTGGGATACAGGAGGGGACAGAGTTTCAAACCAAAGGAATGAGCAACCTATTCAATGAAATAATACGAGAAAACTTCGGAGACTTGAAGAATGAGACAGAACCCCAAATCCTAGAAGCCTACAGGACGCCGAATGTGCAAAATCATAAGAGACCCACACCTAGACACATTATAATGAAGATGCCCAACATACAGAATAAGGAGAGAATTTTAAAAGCTACAAGAGAAAGGAAGCAGATCACATTTAGGGGTAAGCCAATCAGGATAACAGCTGATCTTTCAACACAGACTCTGAAAGCTAGAAGATCCTGGAATAACATATTTCAAACACTGAAAGAAAATGGGTTCCAACCAAGAATTGTGTTTCCAGCGAAATTAAGCTTCAGGATGGAAGATGAAATTAAAACCTTCCACGATAAACAAAAGTTAAAAGAATTTGCAGCTAGAAAACCATCTCTTCAAAACATCCTTGGCAAAACATTACAGGAAGAGGAAATGGAAAATAGCAATGAAAACCAACAGTGGGAGGTAGGAGAGTAAAGGGGGGAAAATAATCAAAGAGGAAAACAAACCATGTTTAGTAACATAAATAAACAAATATGGCTGGAAGAACAACCCATATCTCAATAATAACCCTAAATGTTAATGGCTTAAACTCACCAATCAAGAGACACAGGCTAGTAGAATGGATCACAAAACAAGACCCAACAATATGCTGCCTACAGGAGACGCATTTGATAGGAAAAGACATACATAGGCTGAAGGTGAAAGGTTGGGAAAAATCATATCACTCATATGGACTTCGGAAACAAGCAGGAGTATCCATACTCATATCAAATAAAATAGATTTCAAGCCAAAGTTAATCAAAAGGGATAAAGAGGGACACTACATACTGCTCAAGGGAACCATACACCAACAAGACATAACAATCATAAATATATATGCCCCAAACAATGGTGCAGCAATGTTCATCAAACAAACTCTTCTCAAGTTCAAGAGTCTAATAGACCACCATACAATAATCATGGGAGACTTCATCACACCTCTATCACCACTGGACAGATCTTCCAAACAAAAGTTGAATAAGGAATCTATAGAACTCAATAACACAATTAATAACCTAGACTTAATTGACATATATAGAATATACCACCCAACATCAAGCAGTTACACTTTTTTCTCAGCAGCACATGGATCCTTCTCAAAAATAGATCATATATTATGTCACAGGGAAACTCTTAGACAATATAAAGGAGTAGAGATAATACCATGCATCCTATCTGATCATAATGGAATGGAACTGAAAATCAACGATAAAACAAGGAAGGAAAAAGAATACATCACTTGGAGAATGAACAATAGGTTACTGAATGATCAATGGGTTATAGAAGACATCAAGGAGGAAATTAAAAAATTCTTAGAGATTAATGAAAACACAGACACAACATATCGGAATCTATGGGACACATTGAAAGCAGTTCTAAGAGGAAAATTCATTGCTTGGAGTTCATTCCTTAAAAAAAGAAAAAACCAACAAATAAATGATCTCATACTTCATCTCAAAATCCTAGAAAAAGAAGAGCAAAACAACAGCAAAAGAAGTAGAAGGCAAGAAATAATTAAAATCAGAGCTGAAATTAATGAAATCGAAACAAAAGAAACAATTGAAAAAATTGACAAAACTAAAAGTTGGTTCTTTGAAAAAATAAACAAAATTGACAGACCCTTAGCCATGCTAGCGAAGAGAAGAAGAGAGAGAACTCAAATTACTAACATACGGGATGAAAGAGGCAATATCACACCAGACACTCCAGAAATACAGAAGATAATCAGAAATTATTTTGAATCCTTATACTCCAATAAATTAGAAGATAGTGAAGGCATAGATAAATTTCTTAAGTCATATGATCTGCCCAGATTGAGTCCGGGGGATATAGACAACCTAAACAGACGAATATCAATTGAGGAAATAGAAGAAACCATCAAAAGACTACCAACTAAGAAAAGCCCAGGACCGGATGGGTATACAGCAGAGTTTTACAAAACCTTTAAAGAGGAACTAATACCAATACTTTTCAAGCTACTTCGGGAAATAGAAAAAGAGGGAGAACTTCCAAATTCATTCTACGAGGCCAACATCACCCTGATACCTAAACCAGACAAAGACACTTCAAAGAAAGAAAACTACAGACCAATATCTCTAATGAACCTAGATGCAAAAATCCTCAATAAAATTCTGGCCACTCGGATACAAAAACATATCAAAAAAATTGTGCACCATGATCAAGTAGGATTCATCCCTGGGATGCAAGGCTGGTTCAATATAAGGAAATCAATAAATGTTATTCACCACATCAATAGACTTAAAAATAAGAACCATATGATCATCTCGATAGATGCGGAAAAAGCATTCGACAAAGTACAGCATCCCTTTATGTTCAAAACTCTAGAAAAACTAGGGATAACAGGAACATACCTCAATATTGTAAAAGCAATCTATGCTAAGCCTCAGGCTAGCATCATTCTGAATGGAGAAAAATTGAAGGCATTCCCTCTAAAATCTGGAACAAGACAGGGATGCCCTCTCTCACCACTTCTGTTCAACATAGTTCTCGAAACACTGGCCAGAGCAATTAGACAGACGAAAGAAATTAAAGGCATCAAAATAGGAAAAGAAGAACTTAAATTATCACTATTTGCAGATGACATGATTCTATACCTAGCAGACCCAAAAGGGTCTACAAAGAAACTATTAGAGCTAATAAATGAATTCAGCAAAGTCGCAGGATATAAAATCAACACGCATAAATCAAAGGCATTCCTGTATATCAGCGACAAATCCTCTGAAATGGAAATGAGGACAACCACTCCATTCACAATATCTTCAAAAAAAATAAAATACTTGGGAATCAACCTAACAAAAGAGGTGAAAGACTTATACAATGAAAACTACAGAACCCTAAAGAGAGAAATAGAAGAAGATCTTAGAAGATGGAAAAATATACCCTGTTCATGGATAGGCAGAACTAACATCATCAAAATGGCGATATTACCAAAAGTTCTCTATAGGTTTAATGCAATGCCAATCAAAATCCCAACGGCATTTCTTGTAGAAATAGAGAAAGCAATCATGAAATTCATATGGAAAAATAAACGACCCAGAATAGCAAAAACAATGCTAAGCAGGAAGTGTGAATCAGGCGGTATAGCGATACCAGACTTCAAACTATACTACAGAGCAATAGTAACAAAAACAGCATGGTACTGATACCAAAACAGGCAGGTGGACCAATGGTACAGAATAGAGGACACAGAAACCAATCCACAAAACTACAACTACCTTATATTTGATAAAGGGGCTAAAAGCATGCAATGGAGGAAGGATAGCATCTTCAACAAATGGTGCTGGGAAAACTGGAAATCCATATGCAACAAAATGAAACTGAATCCCTTTCTCTCGCCATGCACAAAAGTGAATTCAAAATGGATCAAGGAGCTTGATATCAAATCAGAGACACGCCGTCTGATAGAAGAAAAAGTTGGCTACGATCTACATACTGTGGGGTCGGGCTCCAAATTCCTCAATAGGACACCCATAGCACAAAAGTTAATAACTAGAATCAACAAATGGGACTTACTCAAACTAAAAAGTTTTTTCTCAGCAAAAGATACAATAAGAGAGGTAAATAGAGAGCCTACATCCTGGGAACAAATCTTTACTCCTCACACTTCAGATAGAGCCCTAATATCCAGAGTATACAAAGAACTCAAAAAATTAGACAATAAGAGAACAAACAACCCAATCAACAAATGGGCCAAGGACCTGAACAGACACTTCTCAGAGGAGGACATACAATCAATCAACAAGTACATGAAAAAATGCTCACCATCTCTAGCAGTCAGAGAAATGCAAATCAAAACCACCCTAAGATACCATCTCACTCCAGTTAGATTGGCAGCCATTATGAAGTCAAACAACAACAAGTGCTGGCGAGGATGTGGGGAAAAGGGTACACTTGTACATTGCTGGTGGGACTGCAAATTGGTGCAGCCAATTTGGAAAGCAGTATGGAGATTTCTTGGAAAGCTGGGAATGGAGCCACCATTTGACCCAGCTATTCCCCTTCTCGGTCTATTCCCTAAAGACCTAAAAAGAGCATGCTACAGGGACACTGCTACATCGATGTTCATAGCAGCACAATTCACAATAGCTAGACTGTGGAACCAACCTAGATGCCCTTCAATGGATGAATGGATAAAAAAAAATGTGGCATTTATACACAATGGAGTATTACTCTGCATTAAAAAATGACAAAATCATAGAATTTGCAGGGAAATGGATGGCATTAGAGCAGATTATGCTAAGTGAAGCTAGCCAATCCCTAAAAAACAAATGCCAAATGTCTTCTTTGATATAAGGAGAGTAACTAAGAACAGAGTAGGGTCGAAGAGCATGAGAAGAAGATTAACATTAAGCAGGGATGAGAGGTGGGAGGGAAAGGGAGAGAGAAGGGAAAATGCATGGAAATGGAAGGAGACCCTCAGAGTTATACAAAAGTACATACAAGAGGAAGTGAGGGGAAGGGGAAAAATTATACAAGGGGGACAAACGAATGTCAGTAGAGGGGGCAGAGAGAGAAGAGGGGAGGGGAGGGGAGGGGAGGGGGGATAGTAGAGGATAGGAAAGGCAGCAGAATACAACAGACACTAGTATGGCAATATGTAAACCAATGGATGTGCAACTGATGTGATTCTGCAATCTGTATATGGGGTAAAAATGGGAGCTCATAACCCACTTGAATCAAATTGTGAAATATGATATATCAAGAACTATGTAATGTTTTGAACAGCCAACAATAAAAAATTAAAAAAAAAAATTATACAACCTTTTTCCTAAAAAGAAGAAGAAACATTCCTCAACATCGTAGACAGCATTCATCATGATGAAGACTTTAATTTGAATAGGTATTTACATCTTCTTTTTTTATGTTTATTAGGATGAAAATATGTTTTTTTTCTTTATTAACAGGGTAGGCTCATTTTAAAATTTTTGAATATTAAACTAACCTAGAATTTTCATGATAAAACTTATTTGATTGAAGATTTCATCTGTTTTATAGTATGCTTAATTCAACTTGCTGAATTTCCATGGATGATTATTTTTGTCCAAATGCACAAGAACTATTGGTCTATAGATTTATGATTTATAGTCTATTTGTCTAGCATTGAAATCAGGGTATTTCTGACTTCATAAAATAATTCAACTGGACCTATTTCAGTTTTCTATAAATAGTTTCTGATTCTCTGCTAGTTGGTCCAAGAAAGTTCAAGTCTCCCTGAACTCCACGGGTATGTTCTAGAGATTATGTGTAGAAAATTGTGCCAATTGATAACAATACTGTATTGTACACTTGAAAATCTATATTTCTCATATTCAGTATTCTTACAAAAGTCTCTCTGAACTCCAGAGTCTCCAACTGTATAGACTGTGGTATAATTCAAATCTTCCTTCCTGCACTAAGATCCTGTGCTACGAAGGGGCTCACATTCTTTGTTTTACTGCATATAATAGCTGAAGTAATTCAGTACTTTGTCATATAAATACTTCAGTTCCATTGATTCTCGTGGGAGATATTTGAGTTATATGCTAGATTTTTTCCTCTCTCTTGTTTCCATTCTCCATTCTTTACTTTTTTGGACAATGTTTGAATAACTTCCTATGTACACTAGTTAACAAATAAATTAACTATTAATTTCAAGAGTCCTTTAGTCTAGTTATACTCAGACTAGAACCATAGAAAATTCTAAAATTTTTGATCATCTTCCCAGTAAAATACTGAATTCAATATAAAAATTAATGACATTTTATGGTTTATTACCGTAATACTGACAGTTGAACTAACTAAAGTTTTGAAGGTTTTATGACAAATAAAATTAATTAAATTATCTTAAAAATAAACTTAAAGATGTTTAATACTTAATCACTTAATTATTAAGTAAGTCGTCAATATTCTGTGCAAATCAATTGTTAGGAGTTTGTCTTTTTATTGGGGAAAGTATAGTGTGTAATGGCATATTTTTTTAATAATCAAGTTCCATAATCAAACATCACTTGATGACAGTATAAAGAAAGAAATTATATTAGGGGTTAAATTTATTAAAATTATCCTAAAATTATGTTACTAGGAATCCAACAATAACTGGCATCTTTTAATTTTTAGATAGATCATATATAAGTGTAGACAATTCAGAAGTACATCTTTTCAGTTTTCAGATTTTGTACCTTGATTTTGAAGGATAGCATATGACATTCATTTGATCAACTGCTTGTGTATTTATCTCATAATTATTTATTGAAAGACTACTGTTGTTCTAGCCTTGAGATAAACTGTGGAGATTCAACAGTACATAAAGTGTAATTTTTGTATTTCCTCATACTAATTCAGTGGGATGGGATTACTGAAAGTAAAGATAAAACACAACTGATGTAATCCATGCTGTTAAAAGTAGGACATTTGGCAAGGTCATAATCTTAAGGCAAATAAATCTTTATTTAAAAATTGGATTTTGGCATAGATAAGGGGTTATTACTAATCAGTCTGATGGAAGAATTTTTTATAGAGTGAGGGGAAGATTTAGGTAGGGTTTCTAGGAAGTTCTAAATGAGAAAACAAGAATTTGAACAAATGAAAATAACAAAAGAAATAAAGATTTCTGTGACCACAGCATGAACTTCAAGTATTTTCACAGGATGTTTTAGAGGAAACTTGAGGGACACAGTAGTGCAGTAGGAGCAGGGATGATAAGAAAATACCAACATTTGAAAACAGTGATTGATTAGATACAGGAGTGAAAGGAAAGTCACCATAAATGAAGACACCCACTATTCTGACTTGGAAGGTAACTGAATTTAGAGATCCCATCTTTCAAAGGTGAATTTATGTATAGGAAAAGTCTCATTTGGAGCACAGTATCTTTGAAGTGTCTATGATTCACTGCTGACAGGTAGTAGGCTTTATAATTTGAGTGGAGGAGGAGCAAATTGAGCAAGAAATAATGATTTTTGACCATCAATATTTAGATTGGAAACATAACTATGAAAATGAATAAGTTCACTAGCAGGAAATTTAGAGAAATAATTAAACATTGAAGACCTTTATTGTAGGATGTTTGAAATAAGATATTACTTTTATTAGTGCTTCATAGTTACACATAATATTGGGATTCATTTTGACATAACTATACAAACATGAAGTTTAATTGGCTTCAATTTGATCCCCAATACTTTCCCTTCTTCCCCTTATTATAGCTCATTCTTCTATTTATCCATAGCTTTTTAAAAGTTAGTGCACTATAGATATACATAAAGATGACAATCAATGTTGTATATTCATATATTTACATAAAATAAGTCAGTTTCAATCCACTGTTCCTCGCTTTTCTCATCTCTCCTCCCTCTCCCTCAATCCCCTTCTTTGACTCCAATGATTTCTCCTCCATTTTCATAGGATTCCCCCTGTCTTTTCCTCCTGATTTTGGTCCAGCTTCAACAACTGAGAATAAATATTCGACCCTTGATTAATTTTCTGGATCTAACTTATTTCACTTAGCATGATGACCTCCAGTTCCATTAATTAACCACAAATGCCAAAATTTCTTTCTTCTTTATGGCTCAGTAAAACTCTATTGTATATGTATGTATACCACAATTTCTTTATCCATTTGTCTGCTGACAGATAGCTGTGCTGGCTTCATAATATGGCTATTATTAATTGTATGGCCATAAATATTGATGTCACTATATCCTTATAATAATGCTGATATTAGATCTTTTGGATAAATACCAAGAAGTGACAGCTGTGTCATATGATGGTTCTATTCCTGGTGTTTTGAGAAAATCTCCATACTGCTTCCTGGAGTGGTTGTACTAGTTTTCAGACCCACCAACAATGTATGAATGGAACATTTTCCCCATAATCTCACTAACATTTATTATTAATTGTATTTGTATTCTTGATAATTGCGTTTCTCACTTGAGTAAGATAAAATCTCCGTGTAGTTTTGATTTGCATTTCTATGATTGCTAGAGATGTTGAATATTTCTTCATGTATTTGTATTAATTCTTTTGAGAAATGACAGTTTGGTTCTTTGGCCCATCTATTAATTGGGTTATTTGTTGCTTGAGTTCTTTATATTCAGGATATTAAGCCCAACTCTTGGGAAAGGGTGGTAAATATCTTCTTTTTGTAGGTTCTCTTTTTATGCTCTTAATTGCTCCCTTTGATGTGAAAATTTTATAATTTGATAATATTCAACTCAATGATGTTTGGTTTTATTTCTTGTGCTTTAGGAGTTTAATTAAGGAAGCTGGGGCCTATCCAGTGTGTCGGAGTGTTGGGTTTATGTTTTATATTTTACATTTGTGTTTACTTAATTTCTCTAATGTTTTTGAAACCTTAGTCAAGTATCAAATGACTGTAACATTGTGGATTTCTCTCTTTATCTTCTATTCTATTGTGCTGGTGTACATGTCTGTTTTGGTACAAGACATTATCTCTATTTTTCTTGTATTTGCTAAGAGTTGCACTAAAATATGATCTATTTTAAAGAAAGTTCTATGTACCACTGAGATAAAAGTAAATTCAGTTATTGATGGATGAAATACTCTATAGATGTCTGTTAGGTACATTTGATTAATTGTTTTTTTTTTCATTCTGAAGAATCTTTACTTAATTTATGTCTGCATAACCTATTTTTTGGTAAGAGGGATGCATTGAAATAACCCAGTATTATAGTTTTGTGGTCTATTTATTTCTTTATATCAAGAAGGGTTTGTTTTGTGTACATAGATGCATCTTTATTTGGGACGTAAATATTTGTATTCATTGTAACTTGGATGATTTCTTAATCAGTATGTAGTGAGATTTTTATTGCTTCTGATTAATTTGGATGAAAGTCTACTTTGCTGATATGGGATATTTTAGGGGTTTATTGTAGGGTCATAATGTTTTCATAAAAGGGCAATTCCCATTGATAAAAACTGTGATGATTCAGTGAGCCTTCTCTCTAAGACAAAATTTGACGCTTTGACATTTTCCTTAGTGGGTATCCCTGAACTAGCTGTTGGGGCTTACAAAATCACTATAAAAATGAACTGTGTTGGGGTAAATAATATTAATTATTCCTGTATGGCAATTAATATGCTTCATGAAGAACAAAAACAACATCGTCAAATGATACTTGACAATTGGGCTGCAATTAATTATTTGTTATTATTACTTCATAAAGGATGTCAGGAATTTAATAAGATGTTTTGCTTTAACTTAAGTGATAACAGTAATTCTATTTCAAAGGAACTATATTATTTTAATGATATAATTGATAAGTTCCGACAAGATGATGGAGCTTTAGACTTATTGGGTTGGCTAACTTCATGGTTACCCAACTTTACTTGGGTCAAACAATTATTCATACGTGGATGCTTACTAATACTGGGATTATTACCTTGTGCTTGCTATTGTCAATGCCTACCCTATTTTTTTCCTCCACCAGATTTAAAAACAAAACAAATATTATTCATCCGAAAGGCCTTAAAAAACAAGAAAGGGGAGCTGTAGGGGTTCTGTGTTTGGGATTGGGGCCCCTGATGACTTCATGGCTGAGGTATGCTTGGTGCCTGGGAAAGCTTCTGTGCATGCTAGAGTCTTATCAGCTTTGACCTTAATTTTAGGCACATAACACCTTGGAATAAAGGAATTTGCCTGCTTTATAACTAAGGTGTTTCACCAAGCTCTGTTGTTCCTGGAGCTGCCCACCTAACAGTAATTTCAGACAATGGACCTTTTTGAGAACTGCACAAAGCTCCTAAAGTTGCATATGGTAACTATGAAATGTAACTGCAGAATAAACAACCTTACTGATACTCTAAACAATAATGTGGTTATGGTACTAATGACCTAATGTAACCTATTGTTATAAATAAACTTGGCCACTTAGACAAAGAGCCACTCTGCACCTTGTCTCTCTTCCCACTCTTTATTATTTTTTATAGGATATTGCCTGCTTTTGGTTTTCATTTGCATGGCATAAACTTTCCCAACTTCATTCTTTCAAAGAATGTTTTTGCTGGTAAAATAAATCCCTTTTAAGCAACATTGTGCTTGATTCTTTTCTGTTCTTTTTTTCTTTTTTTTTTTTTTTTGGTAGTGGCAATTGAACCCAGAAGTACTTAAATGCTTAGCCACATTTCCACCCCCTTTTAAAATTGTTTTTAGAGACAGAGTCTCGCTAAGGGACTCGCTATTTTGTCGAGGCTGGTTTTAAACTTGTTCTGCCTCCTAACCCACTGGGATTACAGATTTGTGTCACTTTCCCAGCTTGTGGCTTGTTTCTTAGTCGAATCTGTCAATCTATGACTTTTTGATTGGAGAATTTAGGCTATTTATATTCAATGCTTTTATAGAGAGATGATTTTTATTTCCTCCCATTTTGATTTATTTCTACTGGTTAATTTGGATTGATTATTTTTTTCATTACACTGTTGTGCTACTGCAATTATTCTGATCTAAGCTGTTTTTCACTTTTATTGTTTCAATTTTTCTGCAAGAAATATGTCATTGAGTATATTTCGTAGTGAAGGTTTAATGATTATGATTTCTTTTAGCATCTGATTGTAATAGAAAGTTTTTATTCACATTCAATTATGAAGGATAGTTTTGCTGGATACAATGACTTTTTTTTAAAACTTTTTAGTTGTAGATGGACACAATACCTTAATTTTGTATATTTATTTTCATGTGGTGCTGATGATTTATTTTTATGTTTTGCTTTACTCTTGTTAGGCAAGCGCTCCATCATTGAGCTACAGCCCCAGCCCCACAATGATAATTTTTGTTGGCACCTACTTTCTTTCAGGCTTGCTATATATCATTCCAAACCCTCCTTGCTTTTAGGGTCTGGGTTGAGGGTTCAGTTGAAATCTTATGGCTTAATGCTAAATGTGTCCTGCCTTTATTTCTTGTGGTTTTTAAAATTCTATTCTTATTAAGTATATCAGGCATTTTTGTTATAATGTTTTTTGGAGAAGAGCTTTTTTGATCCTATTTGGTATTCTTATAATTTCCTTTCCATCTTGTTCCTAGAATTTGGAAATTTTCCGTTATTTTTTCATTTAAATTTTTGAGCATTTTTTAAAATTTTGTATTTTGGATCCTTCTTGTACTACAATTAGTCTTAAATTCGGTCTCTTCCTATTATCCAAGATTTCTTAGATATTCTGGTCATGGCCTCTTAACCTCTTTTCTTTATATCCACTTTTATTTTTTTAAGCTTATATATGTTGGGGCTGGGCTTGTGGCTCAGTGGTAGAGGGCTCATCTAGCTTGTGTGAAGCTCTGGGTTCAATCTTCAGCACCACATAAAAATAAATAAAATAATAGTGTTTCGCCCCATCTACAACACACACACACACACACACACACACACACATATATATATATATATATATATATATATATATATATATATATTAGCTATAGGTGAACACAATTTCTTTATACTTTATGTGGTGCTGAGGATTGAACCCAGTGCCTCATGCACACCAGGCGAGCGCTCTACCTCTGAGCCACAACCCCAACCCCAATATATATATTAAAAATAAAAAGATTGTATACTTTCTCTTCAAGGCCTGAGAATCCATCTTCAAAGTGGTTTAATCTATTGGTGATGCTTTCTACTGAATTTTTAATTCTATTTATTGCATCTTTCATTTTTATTATTTCTGTTTTATTGTATTTTAGAATCTCTATAACTTTATTAAAATTGTTCTTCCATATCCTGTATTTTCTCTCAGATTTTACTCTGTACATCTTCTTTTATCTCATTGTACATTTTAACTAAAAACTTTCTATAATCTTTCTCTAACATTTCCTCCACTGTAGTGGGAATGGGATCAAATTTTTGAAGTGTTGTGGGCTGTTTGGGGTGGTTTTTTTCCCTGATTTTTTTCATACCACTTGTATACCTACCCATCTGTTGGGATGATTATTACTTCTTTGGTGCAAAGAACTATTTATTAAACTTTTTTATTCTGGGCTGGTTGAATATCCACATATTAATACCTTCACTAGCAATGCATTCTCTGCTGTTCGCAGTATCAACATCTCTTTGAGAGAAGATATTAAGCCATATTTACTTTGATCACCTCAGAAAAGAGTCACAAACTAATCAACCTTAGTTAGAAATTAGCAAGAAATTGTTGATAGAATTTTCTGCATTTCCTCTAATCTTGGTATAAACTTATAACATTCATTTCTTGGCTTTCAGAGTGACCAGTGTTCTCCTACCAGGTCTTCTAGAATCTGCATGGCAGAGCAAAATGGACCTCCAGAACATAGGAGAAGGAGTCTAGTGATTGATCCTAAGAATCTAAAATTGGTTATTATTCTAAGGCATAATAGTCATTAAATATAGGATTAATAGTAAATTATATGACCTTTTAGAACTTAAAATTTATCATCTGTAAAATGCGGAGCCAGAAATATAGAACATATCATTCTAAAGTTCAACAAATACAAGACTCTTTCTATTTTTTATCAGTCTATTGCCTGAGCCAACCAACAAAACTGGCACATGCATCTATAATGAGTTGGCTTCATTTGGACTGAGAATTTTCTTTTATGAAAGCCACATGTATTTACATAAATTGCATTTGTGGATAAGAAATATGGATACAAATGTTTTACCATTCTCTATAGTTTCTAATTAAATTTGTCTGATATTGTCCAAAGGTGGTCGAGTGAACAAGTATTTGTCAATTTTATGCTTTAATGATGAACCCTGGTATTGGAATCTCAAAAACATTATTTACTTACTATAAACATTGACCTATGTTAGAGAATTATAAAATTTTTCAATTTCTATTATTTATTATTTTTCCTTTTCTTGTATTTAGCATTAACTTTTGTGAAAATAGTAACTTTAGTGGTAAGCATATATAATATCCTCCCCAAATTTTATCTAATATTATTCTGACTAGGAACTTACAACAAAATTCAGTTAGAAGTAGCAAGGGTTAAATCTGAGCTGGTTCCCTAGTAGTGAAGTCCTGGTAAGCAACTTTGAGATCCAGTGTGTTTTCCAGCGTTATATTCTCTGAAAAAGAAGAGAACCAAAGAAAACTCTAAACTATTCACAAAGTCTAGTTGCCTTTTAAATGCCATCTGCTTCATCTGTTCAGAAAAATCACTTTCATTATATTTCAAGTCCAAAGTCTCTTTTCTTTGTCTGTGATAATTTTTTTTTTCCTTATCCAGTGAAAGAATCCACACCAATTTTATGGTGTTTTTCACCCGTCTCTTCTCTTATAGAATTCTTCATTTTGCCCTGTAGAAAGCAGCCCAAGAATTACTGGTCAATTGACAATTTATTCTATTTTATAAGGCACATTTCATTTTTTCTTTTAGATTTTCAAAGACTTTTCTGAGAGGGGGAAGGACCTACTTCTATTCACAATCAGTATGGCTTTGTTTGAGCTAAAAATTCTACTACATGTAATATCTTTGCTGAAATGTAATGAATAGTATTAATAATGCCAAAGAGGGTCACATGGCTAGAAAGTTATTAAAACTTACAGTAATTAATAAGCAAACTGAGCTTTACCCTCAAAAACTATTACTGAATAGCCAAGTCACCATTTGTTAAGATTTACAGCTCTTGTAAAAGTGGTGCTTTCACACTTCAGATTACACAGTTAAATATTAAATGAATATTCACAAATTATATAACAATGATAAAGAACAGTGATGTATCTATATCACTACACAGATATGTTTATGTCCATCTATTCATATGCCATATTAAAAAAGGTACACATGCCGAAATTTTCATGAATTCTATTTAAAATAAAGTAATCTCTCTCTCTCTCTCTCTCTCTCTCTCTCTCTCTCTCTCTCTCTCTCTCTCACACACACACACACACACACACACACTATTAAACAAAAGGGCATGATTTCCAGATTATACAATTTCCATTTATTTTGGTCTCCCCTTCCACCTTTGACATGCCATTGTAAATTACTGAAATTGTGGAAAAGAATATTAGGTTCTTGGGCTAGGGACATAGCTCAGTTGGTAGAGTGCTTGCCTTACATGCACAAGGCCCTAGGTTCAATCCCCACCACTACAAAAAAAAATAAAAATAAAAAAGAAAAAGAAAATTAGCATCCTGTAGAGTGACCAAGCACAGTAAGAAATAGAAACAGACTGCACATTACTAAGAAAACTAGTTGTTGCATTTATGCTTCATGTTAATCATAGATATGCTTTTATTTTGTTGCTAAGCATTTTTATAATTGCTGCTAATTGCACATTTCAAAGTTTTGTACACGGACTGGAATTTCTGTATAAACAATAAAAACATACATATTATGAACATCCATAAGGTATTGCCCACTTGTAATTCTGTAACAGAATACTTAAACCTGGTAATTAATAATAAATATAAATGCATTTGCTCACAATTCTGGAAACTGTGAAGTAAGTTCATGATCAAGGGGCAGGCACATGGCAAGGATCTTCTTCAAATATAAATACTGTTACAACACCAATTAAATTCCTACATGAGTTTTAGAGAGGATGAAAATTCACACCACGGCAGCCATGTAAGATGTATTTACTTTTGATGAGCAGACAAAAAAAAAAAAAAACATTGGATTATTCATTAATCATATGACCAAGCATGGAATTTTCATGTTGCATACGCATATGAATGATTTTCTGCTTCAGAACTTACAATGAATTTATACATGGAAAAGAATATACAGTGTTGCTTTATGCCAAAATAAGCAGCATGGTACAGCCCCTTGTAGTAACATGATAGGAAATAAATTAGTGCATTGAAAGATAAATCAGAAAGGAATTAAAAAGCAAAGCATCAAAGATCACATTCTGGCATGTTTTAATTAGTGCATTATTTCATGTATCATAGTGTGATTCACACTGACATAATCATAAGTTCATATAATATAATTAGCTTCATTTTAATCCTCAGTACTACCCCATTCCCTCCCTTGATACCTTCTCCTAATTCCTTTACTCCACCCTACTGGTGAGAGAGAGAGAGAGAGAGAGAGAGAGAGGGAGAATTTTTTAATATTTATTTTTTATTTTTTTAGTTTTCAGTGGACACAACATCTTTATTTTATTTTTATGTGGTGCTGAGGATCGAACACAGCGCCCCAATCATGCCTGGCGATTGCACTACCGCTTGAGCCACATCCCCAGCCCTGGTCAATTTTATTCTGCAGCTTCTCCCCTTTTTTCTCCATCCTTTCTCCCCAACAATCCCTTCCTTAACTCAACTGTTCTCCCTTCTCTTTTCATGAGATCCCCCCATCCCTTTTGTTTATTCCCCTTTTCTCTCTAGCTTTCTCATAAGAGAAAATATTCAACTATTACTTGATAAATATGGCTTATTACACTTAGCATGATTTTCTCCAGCTCCACCTATTTACCAGAAAATGACATTATTTTCTTCTTTTTTATGTGAATATATATCATATTTTCTTTATCTATTTGTTGATGGGCATCTGAACTGTTTCATTTATATGGCTTCTTTTGGATAAATACCAAGGAGTTGCACTGCTGCATCATACAGAAATGGTAGTTCCATTTCTAGATTAATCTCCATACTGCTTTCCAGAGCACTCACATTAATTTGTAGTTCCACCAAAAATGCATGAGTCTGTCTTTTCCCCACATCCTAACCAGCAATTATTGATATTTGTAGTGTTTATGATGCATTCTAACTGCAGTGAAACAATGTCTCACTGTAATTTTTTTTATTTGCATTTCTATGATTGCTAAGAATGTTGAATTTTTTCATATATATGTTGACCAATTGCAATTCTTATTTTGAGAAATGTCTCTTTCATTATTTTGTCCATTTATTTTTGGTCTTCTTTATATATTATGAATATTAATTCTGTATTGGAAGAATAGCTAACAAAGATTTTCTCCCATTCTGTAGACTTTCTCCTCATGTTCTTAATGGTTTCATTTGCTGTGCAGAAGCTTTTTAATTTGAGGCCATCCCACTTACGGATTCTTGGTTTTGTTTTCCTCACTATTAGGAGACTTATTAAGGAAATAGGTGTCTATGCCAATACATTGGATTGTTGACCCTATGTTTCATTTGTAGCAGTGTTAGTGTTAAAGAAATATAACATCTTGCCAGAATCTTTTGCTCTATTTTTCAGACAGCAAGTGCCACACCACACTTCATTTTTATTTTTATAAAATATTATTATTATGGTAATATTGCTTAAAAAGTAATTTATAAAATCATTTAAAAAAATATATTCCTATGGACAGGTTAAATAAGTAAAAAAACAGAATTACTGAAGTAATGTCTTAATGAAAGAATTTTCTGTGAAAACTCTTTCCTTTTCTTTTTCTGTCACTCCAACTCAGAACCTGGACACTGAAGAATAAAAGTCATTAAAAATGATTATTTATAATTTACCATACATAGAAAACTATAACAATAACCCAACACATGTATTTTAGATTTATCGAAAGAGTTGTTGATTTAAAAAATGAAAGAAGGAAAGAGGGTTATGTAAGAAAAAGAAGAAATGATGCTAGAGAGTTTTGAGAATCACTCCCTCTCACCTTTTTCTAAACTGTAGTTGATTAGTATAAATAATTTTTGCATGACAAGAACTTACAATTGGAGACTTTTTTGAGTAACTGAGGATTAGTTTCTGAAAATTACTGTACTAGCTTATAAACTTACAAACAAACTTTTATTGCAATTTTATGTAGCCTAAGATATCAGAAATAACACGCATAAATGAGAAGCACCTCCAAAACTTCTGAAGGAGAATTCAAAGGAACTGCAGAACTTTAAAAAGAAATGCCAAGCAGTAGCAGAAAAATCAACTATGTGATACATGGAAGAAAAGAGCTTCATTAAAATAATTCACTCATTTGAGTTTCCAGAGTAAGTTTCAATTTCCATGGAAACCTGTTAAGACATAATCAATACTTGAGTTTGTAATCCAAAGATGCTGGTTTTATGCATCCACCCAATTTTACTGGGACTATGAGTAAGTATGATCAACAGATTGGACCCCCATCATCAGGAGGAATAATTCACTTGTAAATTAGAGGCAAAGTATCAATATTGTTTTTCCCACGTATAGCAGTCTTAAAAATAATTCTGTAATCAGAAGAGAACCTAAATTACTTGGGGGATGATCAAATGGACACTGCTTTTCAAGATGTTTTTCTTTCTTTTCTCTTGGACTTCATAGAGCTCTTTAGTGATACATTGTGATTCTGAAATTAAAAGAAAATGTTACTCCAAGTTAACATCTATGTATCAGGCTTGAAGTTGTAACTTCTAGGTATAAAAAAATAATAATGTTCATGTTCTAAGACAGAGAATAATTTAACATAGCCACATCATGAGAATAAATCAACTTTCTTGTGGTTGAATTACTAATCAGTTGACTTTGAATGAATTAAAAATTATATTATCCTGAGCATGAAAGAACTATTGATATGAGTTCTTAAAGGAAGCATTAAAGGGATACTTTCCTGATGGCCTGTAAGAAAATTAGCAATGTTTTAAACTATCTGTGACATTTGTCATCTAAGACTTTAGCACTTCAATACTAAAATTATAAGGTTTTTAATCTGTCAAGGATCAGAATAAGCAGGAAAGAAGATGCTGAGCTCCTAATGAAACTCCCATCTTCCTAAAATTAACTGCAGTCTTATGAGACCCTGAACAGAGGATCCAGCAAGGCTTTATTCAGTCTCATAATTCACAGAAATTATGAGATATATACATATATGTATATATACATATACATCAACATATATTTTACATTTATATATAATGTAAATATAATATATGAAAATGTATATATATATATTGGTCTAAGCTGATAAGCTTGGGTAAATTTTATGTGGTATCAGAAACCCTTTTCTACACCTCTGAATATAAACCTTGATGTACCATAAAATACCTGTAAGTGTGTATGAAAAGCTCCAAAGCCCATCTACATTGCAGTTGTATTTTCTCAGTAAGTATTAGTTACCTTTCACCTTTCTTATAATCTATCTCAAACTTAGAATTATCAGAAGAAAAAAATTGTGAGTGAGGACTCAGAAGCTGGGAAATTATCAATTTTCTTTTGCTTCCTTTTTATGTTTTTATTAGTGCATTACAATTATATGTAATCCTGACATTCATGGTGACATATTCATAGATGCACATAACATAATTGCTCCATTTCATTCCTCAGGACTTCCCTTCTCTCCTCCCTCCTGCTGATCCCCTTCCTCCAGACTTCTGGTCTCTGTTCCAGTTATTTTTATAATTGGTGCACTATAATTATACATAAGAGTAGGATTCATTGTGATATATTTGTACATGCCCATAGCATAATTATTCAGAGTTCTTTAAAGCACTGTTTATGAAGTAGTGCTTAAAGTTGGTTACAAAGTACTGTTTAGGGAGAATTATGCAATGTTGCAGCAAAGGAGAGGTCATTTTGGAGTATTATGGGCTGAATTGAATTCCCCCAAAATGCAATATGACTGTATTTAGAAATAGAGCCCGTAAAGAAGCAATTAAAGTAAAATAAGGTTGTAGATGTGGACTTAAATTCAATATGACTGATGTCCTTTAATGGGGGGAGGTGGCAAGGAGGTGTTTTTAACACAGAAAACACAAGCCAAGGGATGATTATGTGATATGTGAGTGAGGAAATGGCCATCCACAAGCAAGGAGAGGCCTCAGAAGACCCAAATAGGCTAATACCTTAATCTACGACTTGTAGCCTCTGGAACTATGAGGAAAGAAATTTCTATCACTTAAAGTCATCCAGTTTGCGATATTTTGTCACAGCAGCCCTAGCAAATGAGTACATGGAATAATATAATTGTGCTGGGAAATGAATTTTGGGGCGGGGTGGGGGATTAAGTATTTACATCAATAAGCATTTTTGTTGCAATGCAAATACCCTTGACATACACAGCATATGATTAAAAATTCCTGGTCCCTGACTCTTTCCTTCAGAACAGACATGCAATTACTATGGAGACCTAAGTAGCATTGACTCCTGAATTATCTTAGGCTGTTGGAATACTGATCTATTAACATAAATTTATACAAGACAGTTTCTTGTTGAAACTTAAGTGGGGTGTTGCATTAGCTTCCTGGTGTGTCCTGAAAGATCAGAAGAAAAACTTACCCCAATTATTCTTCTGAACCTAGAAAGGAGCATAAGTCTCTCTCTCTCTTAGATCTTCTACCTACTCCCAAATGCTTAATGTTCCCCGAGGAATTAGCTGCTCTAGGTTCTTTCAGGAGATAGGAAGGTTTCTTCCAAAACAGACATTAGCCAGGTAGGCTATGTGGCCATGCAGAATTTTAAAAGTAATATTTCTATTTTAATATTTTATGTATAGCAAAATATTGCAAATATAGAACATAAAGTTCCCCTAGACTATCCACCTTATTTTTTTCTATTATTGCTATTTTAGGTTATGGTGCATTTGTTGAAATTAATACTGATACATATATCATTTCTTCCTTCAGATTATCTTTGTTTTCTCTAATATCTCCCCTGCCCCCATAGGACTCCATTCAGAATACACATTACATGTTCATTGCTACGCTTCCTCAGTTCCTCTTGCTTATAACATTTTTTTTCTTTTTCTTCTTCTTTTTTTTTTTATCACCTTGACAGTTTTGAAGAGTTCTTACCATATATTTTGTAGAATTTCATTACTCAATTTGTGCTTGATGTATTTGTTATGATCAGATTTGGCTTCTGTAATTATGTATATTTATATATATATGATTGCAATATATGCTTATGTGTATTTTAATTATACATACACACACAAGCACACACACATACACATACATATACATACACACAAACATGCCTGAAAGTAATTTATTCTTTCTACTTCTTCTATAATGGATAGTTGGTCTGAAATTTTCTTGTCTACTTATGCTGAAAGTGGATAACTTAGAAGCATGTGACTTAATTAACAAGAGATATTTCATACTAAATCTTTTCAAGGAATCAAGTTGGCATAGAAACTGTTGCAAGTTTATAAAATAACAGGAAGTAATAGGTTTTTGAAAAAGTATACATTTTAATCCCACCTAAAGGGGTAGGAAGGTTTCTGCCAAAACAGAAATAGTATACAAATAGAATATCCTCTGTATTGACCACATAAAAGGCATTAATAGGAAATTTTGTGCATAGATTTCAGATGTAGAACATTCAAAACGTGGATGTGAACAACACTGAAATTTAGGATTTTCTTTATCTCAGTAATTTCTTCCTTTTTATACTAGCAAACTACTTTTATAGAGAATCAGTTTTTAATCTTTATAAAACTTTTCCATACATATTTCACTTTACAAGAATATCAGTACTCTAGAGAGATATTTGTTATTGCATAGTTGATAACTAGAATAATTGAATATGAAATTATTTTATTTTAGTGTCTACATAAGATTGCATAATAAGAGTATTATATTTTGTAAAAATACACAGTGGTAAAATGTTGAGAGATTAGCTCAAATTGTACAATTTATAGCATGCTTCAAAGTGACAATTCATATACATTATTCAACTATGAGAAGATAAGGGATTGGATAAAAGTTCCCAAAAATAAATTCTCAAAATTATAATTTTGATCATATTCTTGAGAGAGAAAGCAATATGGATGTGATTGTGAGTGGAGAGGCCTAAATCATATGGTATTAAGTTATCACAAGGACGTGATAATTTTTTTTTTTAAGTTTTCATTTCACTGTAAGAGATTTAAAACTTCAGTTTATTATTTCTATAATAATAAATAAATTTATGATGTTTTCCCCACCCACATTACTGGGGATGGAACCCAGAGCCCCGTGCATGATAGGCAAGCATTCTACCTTCAAGCCATATCCCCAACCTTTTTTATTTTGAAACAGGGTCTCACTAAGTTGTCCAGGTTGTCCTAAAACTTGTGATTGTCCTGCCTCAGCTAGGATTACAGGTGTGAGCTGCCACCCCAGGCTATATTGTTTTAAGTCTCAGAAACTCTAGCACATGCTTATTTTAGGAAATTACTACTCAAAGATTTGGCAAATCTCTTGTTAAATGTATTGTCAACTTATTAGTAGTATTTTGTGTTAATCTTGTGAAATGACATAATTTTTTCTTATAATTTCTGATTGTCTATGACTGAAAATGATGACTAATAATGACTTTATTTGTACCCAAATCTCATGAGTTTTCCTGATTCAGATTATGTGTCCTGCAAACCTTGTAGAAATTGATTTAAAATACAATACAAATAAAAACAAAAATACAAATTTATTCTTCTTGAATGAGAATTTAAACTTGATAAATACAACAAATAAACACCTAACAGAATATTTTACTTAATGTATTCTATTACCCATTAAGGCTTCCATTAATTTTTTTGTACCATATCGTGTATGATGTCCCCCAAATGCTATCATTGTAATACACAATAGATACTTGAGTATTATTTTTGAACTTTCTAGGCAAAAGTGCACAGGGAAGGAATTTTAGTATTTTCTAATTTCATAGACATTGAAAGTTAAGGGATTCTGTTTTGGTTTGAAATGTTTCAGCTTTCAAAATTTCCTTACATGCACCCCAAGGAAAAAAAGTGATATCTTGAGGATGCTGTCAATCAGCAGTTAATGAGAATTTGTTAAAAGACAGTTGAGACCGATTCCATGGAATCACTATTCTAACAGTAAAAAGATTGGTACTGTATGCTACCAGTAGGAGAAAAGCATGTTGATTGTGACTTAGAAAATATTCATCACTTATTTAGCTTTCTAGATTATATGACCCAATACTTAGTTGTTTTATACCTTTATTCAAAGATATGCAGAAAGGCAAACTAAGGTGATAGAATGTTTATATCCCTTGGTACTCTATATGACAGACTTTGACAGTGTTTCTAAACTTATTAAGATACATAATGCCCAAATAAACATTTAGAACGTTATGTTGAGATGTTAAGAGTTAGGAAACTTTTTGAAACAATGTTTCTGACTTTAAACCAGATTAGAGGAAGCTTCCACTGAAGCAACCACCAACCAGATGGTGGTGTAAAGAATAACTAAGCTTTTGCATCTGGGAACTTCCACATAAAGAATAATGCACACCTAAAATAAACATCAAATGGTTGTTATGTAACACTCTGTTCTTTTGCAACATTAACAAATGAGTTGTGAAACTAAAAATGGAAACAGTTCTACATTTGCTTTAGTGTCCTGATTAAAGTGTTGTCAGATGTGTGAAGCCTTGGGTTCTGTGAGGACCAAAATAATCTTGCACCTTTTCTTTTTGCACTTGATAGGGAATCTCACATATTAGCATTTAAGTATGGTAGCTCAGCAGTGAGATATGTAGTAGTTTTGAGATATCAGAGAACTAAACACATAGTTGAATGGTTGGTTTCCAATGAGCTTTCCATTGCATTCTTTTTCCAAATATGTCAATTTGCAACTTAAATTCAGATTACATTTAGAATGAATCTTTCAAACAACTTCATTTAATGATTTTTTGGTAAAACAAACAAAAAAACTTTGTTCTTTTCAAAGACAACTTGTTTTACTTTTCTTCTGCTGCTTTTGTGAGATTTCCCTCTAATTTTATTACTTAATAATAAACAGCATGTATAATAGGAGCAGATAAGCAAATGTTTATCTAACCACATGTCCATATTTTACTTTATACAAATGCATGATGTCTGCAAAGTCATATTATAAATAGTATGAACAGTTTGGAGAACTAGACTTGAGAGTGATTTATTTTATTCTATTCATTCCCATTCTATTTGCTCATTTAGATGCTCTGATATATTTGTTTCCTGAGAAAACTCATCAACCATTTTCTCAAAAGAAATTACTCAGCAAAAGGAATAAAATGAAACTTTCCTTTGAAAATGTCCTGTTTTATAATTTAGTATTTTTGACTGAAATGTAGCTTGTCAGCAGTCCTTACATATTGAGTACTGACAATGTTGTATCTCAGAATTTCTATTGAAATATGAGATCCAAACTTACTTCTGACATACTAATGAATGATAACAGATTTATGGAAAATGTCTGGAATAATTATTGAATATAAATAACTACCAGGGCAGGGCACAGTGGCACACATGTATAATCCCAGCAACCTGGGAAACTAAGAAAAGAGGATTGTAAGTTAAAGGCCAGCCTCAGAAACTTCACAAGATCCTCACCTATTTATCAGTGAGATAAATAAAATAAAATAATAAATTAATGAAATAATAAAAATAGTAAATAAATAACTACCAGGAGCAGTGAATACATATCTAAAAATCCTTGTGACATTTTTGGGAGTCTTGAATATGTCTCAGTCAAAAAAGTTCATTTTGGAGGGAACTCTATCAAGTTAACAACTCTTAGAATAGTTTTAATTTGCATTTCTCTGATTGCTAGAGATGGTGAGCATTTTTTCGTGTATTTGTTGATTGATTGTATATCATCTTCTGAGAAGTGTCTGTTCAGGTCTTCGGCCCATTTGTTGATTGAGTTATTTGTTGTTGTTGTTGTTGTTTAACTTTTTGAGTTCTTTGTATACTCTAGAGATTAGAGCTCTATTTTATGTGTGAAGGGTAAAAATTTGTTCCCAGGATGTGGGATCCCTATTCACCTCACACATTATTTCTCTTGCTGAGAAAAAACTTTTTAGTTTGAATTCATCCCATTTGTTGATTCTTGGTTTTAACTCTTGTGCTATAGGTGTCTTATTAAGGAATTCATGGCCTGACCCCACGTGATGGAGATTAGGACAAACTTTTTCTTCTGTTAGATGCAGAGTCTCTGGTTTGATTCCAAGCTCCTTCATCCATTTTGAGTTAACTTTTGTGCATGGTGAGAGAAAGGGATTAAATTTCATTTTGTTGCATATGTATTTCCAGTTCTCCCAGCACCATTGGTTGAAGATGCTATCCTTTCTCCATTGCATGCTTTTAGCACCTTTGTCTAATATAAGGTAGTTGTAATTTTGTGGGTTGGTCTCTGTGTCCTCTATTCTGTACCATTGGTATATCAGCCTGTTTTGGTGCCAGTACCATGCTGTTTTTGTTACTATTGCTCTGTAGTATAGTATACTCTAAGATACCAACTCACTCCAGTAAGAATGGCAGCCATTATGAAGTCAAACAACAAGTGCTGGTGAGGATGCGGGGAAATAGGTACACTCATACATTGTTGGTGGGACTGCATTTGTGCAGCCAATTTAGAAAGCAGTGTGGAGATTCCTTGGAAACCTGGGAATGGAACCACCATTTGACCCAGCTATTCCTCTTCTCGGACTATACCCAAAAGACCTAAAAACAGCATACTACAGGGGCACAGCCACATCAATGTTTATAGCAGCACAATTCACAATAGCTAGACTGTGGAACCAACCTAGATGCCCTTCAATGGATGAATGGATAAAAAAAAATGTGGCATTTATACACAATGGAATATTACTCTGCACTAAAAAATAACAAGATCATGGCATTTGCAGAGAAATGAATGGCATTAGAGAAGATTATGCTAAGTGAAGTTAGCCAATCCCTAAAAAACAAATGCTGAATGTCTTCTCTGATATAAGGGGGGTGACTCTAAATGGAGTTGGGAGGAAGAGCATGAGAAGAAGATTACCACTAAATAGGGAAGAGAGGTGGGAGGGAAAGGGAGGGAGAAGGGGAATTGCATGGAAGATGGAAGGAGACCCTCATCGTTATACAGAATACATGTGTGTCGATGTGAGGGGAAAAAAAAGTGTGTCACATTAGATTGGGTAGAGAGAAGTGATGGGAGGAGGAGAAGGGAAGGGAGGAAGTGAAGGACAACAGAATAAAATAGACATTATTTTATATATAAATATGTATATATAATATATATGACTGTATGACCAATATGATTCTGCAACCTGTACACTCAGAAAATTGAGAAATTATACCCCATCTGATTCAAATGTATGATATGTCAAGATCATTGTATTGTCATGTGTAACTAATTAAAACAAATAAAATAAAATGAAATTCAAAAAAGTTAACAACTCTTGATCTTTATGTCTATTTCATAATTATACACCAAGCTCAAAACCCCTGGAAATAACCCTTTCCTGCAAGGTTGCTGACTGATCTTAGCCAAAATATTTCTCCCTTGAATTTAAGGTTTCCTCATTTCTTTGCACTTAAAAGCAAAAGGAAATATAACATTCAGAAGAAGAAGAAGAGAAGTGTTATTTGGATGCAAGTGAGGCAGATTTACTCAACTTTGATTTTTAGCTCTATTTTCTTCTAGCCATGTGTCATGAATGTACTCTTTACTTTAGCATATGTAAATCAGAAATTTATGCTTCCTGATATGATTGTGTGGCCATCCTATGAAATTATGAGCCATTCTAAAGCATGACTCATCAAAATATATGATAATTAATGCCTACAACTAAAATATTTGAACTTGTATATGTAAATGAAATTTCATAACAAAACAATAGGTAAGCTTAGGGAATTTCGGAGAGGATTTGTGAGCAATTCCAAGAATGAGAGTTAATGAGAATGCTGAGAAGAAGCAATGTTAGGTAGGAGAAAGACCAAAAGGTAAGCTTTTACAGATCAATGACTATGTATTATATTGGTATCAGTCAAGGATTAAAAAATAACCCAAAGAGAAAAATGAGCAAGTAGAGTAATTCTTCATTACAAATGACAGTGAAAATGTGAGGAGCCTACTAGATTTGGATTTAGATAATTTAGATAATTGTTATATTTAATATAGTAGTAGAAAGAGTTCAAGGGAGAATTTGTAGTAGTTCATGGAATGTGTGAGAAGTAAAGAATTAGAAAGGAGCTTTTACTTTTGCTTTTCAAAGGCTGTGGTGATTACAGGAGAGAAAAATTGATGCCTCTGGATGTGAGAAGCAATAAGGAAGAATTTTGACTATGAAAAAGAGTAAAAAGACTGAGATCTATTTATGTTAAAAGTGGAATGGAAAAGAGGGTGATACATTCTGATTTGGGTGCTGGTGATGTACTAGTGTAAAAAGGCACTCACAAATACTGACCTCATAGGACTGCTGAATTTATGAACAAAGAAGGAAGTGCGGCCCCATGATCTCAGGAAGATAAATCATCCTTGACATCATTAAATAAACGCAAGAGTGAATGAAAGCAGGGATTTAGAAATGTGGGGGATGAACCTTAGAGAAACCACATCCAATTCACTCAGTTTCTTCAGATATGGAACCCACAATTTGACTCAGAGTAATGGGCTAACTTTGAAAAGCGAGTTAAGTTTCAAACTGCTGTGTCTGTAAATGCTCAAATAGAAAAAGGAGGCCTTCTAGATTGTTTTCTCTGCATTGCTATTCCTTGGCCCAAATTACTAAATATCAGTGCAATGGCTGAACTCTCAAGAAAGGCATTAACTGACTTGATCCCCACCTTTCCTGCTCCCTGAAAACTATTAATTTAGCAGGAGATAACACGTAGGAAGCCCATTTGGTGAGAGACTTCTATTAACCACAATTTTTGGTCCACTTGGTGAGCAAATGAAAAACTGATGATACATTCACTTAAATACTTTATTTAATTGTTGGATGGTTGCTCTAGGTACTTTAAATAATTGGATGTTGTGCCTATAAGTCAGAATATATTAAATGAATTTGATCTTAGAAACTGAAAGCATAGAAGTGCTTCCATAGTTTGTCTATCTTTAACAATGCTGCTTACCCAACTAAGATATCAGCTTCTTGCTCATAGCAGTAAATATTATCTGAACTAAATGCTTTAGCAGTGAAGCAATTCTCTATATCCTATCTACATCTTTACAGCAGGCTCTCTTTTTTTTCGCCATGAGTCAAATAGAATCTGTGCAGCCTGGAATCCCATAGTTATTTGTCTACTCATTCATGCAAATTGCAATATGTTAATACAACTGATTTTACTTTGTAAATCTCTGTTACTTTCTTTAAAATTCTGATCTATTCAAAATGATTTAGAAAATGCAACCTGATACATAGGATTTGAATTAAATCTCTAATTTAAGCATAATACTTCTTATTTAGTAAATTCTATGTAATAAATAATTTCTGAAATTTAAGGCTTGTATGAAAGCTTTGAGGACGACATTATTTCTTACTTTCTTATAATATCTCCAGAAAGATTGTATAACAACAATAAATTTGTACTCAAAATAAAAACTATTTTAAAGTGGAACAATAAATTAGAATTTAGGCAGTAAGATAAACACAGCAGTTTACAGCTGTATAAAAAGCTTATACGGTTTTATTTCAGTAGTTGTTGGGTCACATTATCCTGAAAATGTTGACGATTAACTTCAGTCAATATTAGATGTTGTACATGAACCTAAGTATAAAACCTTCCAGATGTATAAAACATACATGTACTTACTGTATATTTAAAATGATCGAATTGGTAAATTTTATGATTTTACATATATACCAAATATAAATATATTTGTATGTGTATACACACACATATATCCACAATAATAGTACCTTCTATACATAAGAAAAGTCCAAGTATATGTTAATTTATATCAATAATCTGTACAGATGTATCAGATGTTAATAATGTAAACTGAACACTATTAATGTATATGAGATCTTTTGAAATGAAAATCTATTATGTATAGGACACTTATATTTTATAGGGCATGTATAAAGTTGTTTAATATCAGTTTTTATAGATGTTCTATAAATAGGACAATGGGAATAATGAGACAATTATTCATTAATTATTTATTATTGTTTGCCTCTTCTTCCTCATGAAGCATTGTGTCTTTGCTCTTTAAATAATCTTGCTACTTACATTCTTACTGGAATAATATGATGAAAGTATCACATGCAAGCTTCATATGATCAGAAATTTTGACTCTGAGGAGCACAAATATTGATGCCATAAACAACCCAACAAATTCATTCAGACATGTTTTGATAAGTGGAATTCTGTTAATTCTGTGGGATCATGTGATGATCATTTAATTTTAAAAGTGTAACAATGCCATTAATTCAGATCAATACACAAAAAAAGAAAAAAATTTCAAATTTATATTAATTTCTTGTACATGTGTACTTAAATAAAATTATCTAATGCCTGCCACATATATTCTTTATAAAAGAAATAGAAAAATGTGACAAAACATCTATAAAGTAAGAGATCATAATAAATTGTAGACCTAGCATAACACTTTGTGAATAGGCATTTTATTATATATGATATGATCTTAAAAATAATGGCTTCTCTAACTTATGCATTGTCTTAATTTTAGTAGTAGATGTATGAATTTCATAAACAATACTTTGTAAATTTTGGCTGAGATGTAAAAAGCAAATTTTAAGATTTATAAATAAAACTTTAAGATATATGCTGTGTGTATATATCTATCTACCTATCTAAGTATACATATATAAATGTTAGATACATATTTGTGGAATAAGTGAGTGAAAGAATGAATGAAATACAGACCTATTTAAGTTGATTTTCAAGTATAAGAGTGCTAAAATGTTAGTTTGTGATTTAAATTATTCTTATCAGTCATACACTTAGGACAATATTTTATTTTGGCAATTTAGGGCATTGTTTTAAGCAATGCTTTTCAATTTCCACATAAAGTACGTATTGGAGGTAAAAATGAAACATAGTTCTTTAAGCTTGTTTTTAACAGCAAATATACTTGGGAAGACTTGGACTTAGATGCTTGCCTGATGGTTACACATTAGATACTTCAGCAAATATGTGCAAACAAAAGACTGTATAGGACATAGAACTAAATCCTAATAAACAAAGTCTAATGAGGAGAGTACTGGGATCATACAGAAAAAAAAAAATGGTGTAAACCTGGGTGCTGGGCATTCTCTTGCTGCTTTACCAGATGTGCAGCTGTGTGTAGGGGCAGATCTTCACATTTCCTCCACCAACATGTGTATTTTATGGCACAATAGGATTCAAGAGGATGTCACCTGCTCTTTGATAACTTGCCCCATTCTCCCTCTACTTGAATTCAATGAGGGACTGGAAACCAAATTTGTCCTGAGTTATTGAACATTTCTTTCTATGATTCAGCCAACTTGTGCTTTCCAAACAAGACTTGTCTGTGGCAAGTAGGGGCCACAAGTAGGGGCTCTTCAATAGAAGAAGGCAGGAATTGCTATGTTAAAGCTTTTTTTCACCCTGCAGATAACTATGAGCTTAATAAACTTATTAGGGTGGCCTGTCTTCTGCTGTACCTAAGCACTGCGGAAATCAGTTACATATAACTTGCCTCTCTCTAGGGCACCAGGAAGTGAACTACTTAAATGCACAATAGAAGCAATTTTGTTTGTACATTAAGTAAACATTTTTCTTTTTCTCTCATTTTTTTAACTTTTTATGAGTCCAATATAAAATTTCATACATCTGTTTTGAAGGGTGAGCAAAGAGGGGAAAGAAGTTGGTGGTATTGAATAAGAATCTTTAAAAATTTACAGAGCTTCCATACTCCCAGTACAAATCATATATTTCACTTGTTACGTTACATATATTGCCCTTAAAAATAGTATTATCTCCCACATATTGCATTAAGATTACTTTTAGAAGCAGTTTAACCCCACATGTTGTTGGGAACTTATAGCTATGCCCAGGAGGGCTTTCTTACCCTCTTCTCTCTACACTGTATGGGATTCAATAACCAGTGTAATAGGAATGGAAAGAGGCGGGGGAAGGCATATGGATTAGAAAGGAAGAAATAGAACTGTCCTTATTCACAAACCACTTCATTTCTATGCAGAAAACCTCAAAGAATCTGCCAAAATACAAATGTGGAGAAAAATTTGAAGAATATGAGTTCAATAGGATTACAATCTATAAGCTCAATATGCAAACGTCAATTGCATTCATTATAGCAGCAATAAACACTTAAGACCTGAAAGAAACAAAATAAAAACCATTTTCAGTATCAAAAATGTGAACCCATGTTTAGTTTACTATATGTTCATATGTATATGAGCAGAGCTATACATCTGCATGAATGTGTACATGCATGGATTATTATCTGTAGGTATATGTCCTAGTGCTGTTTTCTGAGGGCAGGGGAGCTAGAATAATGGTGCCCAAACAGAAATGAGCAAAGATCTTGTTTTCTAAACTTAATTTTCCAATGTAAAGAAACAGGAGTCTTTATAAAAATGACTCAGTTTTACAAATGTGGTTGGAGAAAAAAAAAACATGAATATTTGCAGTATCTAGTACCTGAAAGCAAGGTAAAACTCAAAAAAATAAAATAAAATAATTAAAGAATGGGAAATGCCAAAAGGTCAGAGAAATGAAGGCTAGATAGCTCCCAACGGCCAAAGTGGGAATAACATGAACAATATATAACCAAGAAAGTATAAAATGCATATGCATTAGCTTGTATTTATATAAATTAATGGGGACAGAGAAAAAAGATTTTACTAATTGGGACATATACTTACACAAAGCTTTTAGAATATGTCTTCACTTCTCACATTTTAAAAAGATTTCACAAATCATAGTATATGTGTTGAATGTCATTCTTCCCAATTTCCCAGTTTCAGCCATACCAACTCTATGATTTTGTTTGTTTTGGTATGCTAAAAAATGATTTTTTGATAAGGGAAATAAACACAAAAACAAATAGAATCATCAGCTACAAAGGAGACATACCATTTAACCAGAAGCTAAGACTTCTAACTGAGAAATTAAGAACTACTTGTGCCAGTTTCAGACAACACAACAAAAGACAGGTTGTATAATAGTCTGGCATTATTATGTCACAAACTGTAGGAAATAGAATTGATTTTCTAAAGAATGGGACAGTGAAATAAACAGATTAATTGGGGGAACTCTTTGTGTTACCAAGTCCAGAATGATAAAATAATGGAGAATCTCTATGACCTTATAAAGGCAAGGACACTGAGGGTTCCGATTTTTCAGAAATGGAGAGTTAACCGCCCTCCGTGGGACAAAATTTATGCATAATACAGAGCTCTGTCAGTTAAACTCTATTGTGTAGAGTTCTCAGTTCTGAGGAAATGGTCTGTTCTAATTGTGGAACTTGGAGAGATTATCAAGTACTTCTTATCTCTGAGCACTTCAGAACTTGCCAGGTTCTATACCTTCCCTCTATTTTTGTAAGCTGCCACAATGCCCTCTAAATTGTTCCTTTTTTACTTAGTTTCTTTTTTGCTCCACTTAAATCGAATCTGTTGTGTTCAGAGAGGCTTAATTGACACATGCTAACAAGCCCTCAGATTGACTAATACTTTGCACAAAGTATTTATACACATTCCACATTCTGTGATTAATTTCAGAAAACTGGGGACATAAAATAGACCCTTGCATGATCTCATCTTCCATTCTAAATATGTACTTGAGCATATATTTGTTTAGATAAACAGTTTCGTGGATGGTCTTGGCTGATGCTGCTTAAATAGTGGGAAATAATCTGAGTTAAAAACTGAATTTGGTCAAGCTTCATGTACTCAGCACGAATCCTTAGTTTTAGTGACCAATTTCTATCTTCTTATCCAGCTCTTTAGCTATTTTTTCAATAATAGATCATAATACTACTAAGCTGGGGTTGTGGCTAAGTGTTAGAATGCTTGCCTAGCTTGTGTGAGGCACTGGGTTTAATCCCCAGCACCACATAAAAATTAAATAAAATTCAATTCAATTAAAAATAAAATAAAATAAGGGTACGTGTTCATCTGCAATTTAAAAAAAAAATCTAAAAAAAAGAATTAATGAAATAAGCATGTGAAAATTCAAATTAAAAAGTTAAAATGTGAAAATTAATATTTCCATAAGAAAGTAAATCTAAGAATAGCTGCAACAGCATGGTATAGGTGTGGAAGTCAGTTGGAATTGTATTTTACATAGAGTTGGATCTTGGCTAAAATGAACACTGAAAGTATTGTATTAGTCAAAATAAAACAGTGTGATCACAAAATAAAACGTGATATTTTTTAAAATGACTTTGATCATTCTCTCTTTAAAGCATCTTCAAAACTATATTAACTATAAACATTACTCAAGACTTAAGTACAAAATAATTAAATTTGTATAATCATAATATATTTATCTGGGCTAAAGTTATTTGCAGTTAAGCATGCCATCATATCTTTCTATAATCTTGTCAGAAGAAAAAGAAGCTATTATGTGGTGTGTATTCATCTGGATGCTCCAGAGAAACAATATCAATTCAATATAATTTAAGAACACGTACTCATAAACCAGGTAGATACATGGTGATGTTAGTTGACAGAAAGAAAGGAAAAGAGTTATTTTAAGAATTGCTTTATGCCAATTGGGAGACTGGAAAGTCCCAAATCTGTAGTGCATATTAGGCTGGCTGGAAATTCAGGTAAGAGTTTTAATTGCATTCTTGAGTTCAAAAATCTGCAGGGCAAACCAACAAGCTGAAAGCAGAGGGAGGATTTCTATATTGTAGTCATGAAGCAGGATTCCTTCTCTTTTGGGAAATCTCAGTCTGTCTAGCCCTTCGATTGATTATGCGATGTCCACCCACATTATGAAGTACAATTGGCTAATTGGCTTTATTTAAGTGAACTCATTTTATATATATATATAATTTCAGGGGTAAGTATTATTGAAGAGTAGGAACAAAAACAGAAGTCTTGCAATGCAAGAGGGGAGCAGATAGCAGTTTTTCTCCTTGATTGTAAATATTGATCACATATAAAAATGTCCTCAGAGCAACATCTAGATATGTATTTGATCAAAGAACTAGATACCATAATCCAATGAGGATTATGATCGGATTATGGTATCAAATGAGAAATTGACTATCACTGTTTTGTAAAATACTTAATTCCCTGGATTCTATGAAGGTACAATGAAGCGCATGCTTATGTCATGTGCCGTACACCAATATTCCTGGTGTCTTTCCTCTCTAGTTTTTGAGACCTATCTTTGGCATGAGAAAATCCTTCTCACAAATAAACTTTTTATACCTATCTTTGTCACACATAAAGTTTTTAATCTGAAAAATTATGATGAAGAAGGAAAGTAAGAAAATCATTTATAATGGCACAAAATCTGTATAAATTAGCCTGCTAGGTAATGTGATTATGAAATTTTATCTATCCATCCTAGCTAGAATCTACTTAGGCTTACATTATAGGTATATATTTAAGTTTGGCCTTACAGCAGTATGCATACTATTATTATTCCACAACCTATATAAAGCAACTGAAAGCTTCAGGGCCATTCCTATAAAATAAGGGCTTTCCTTTCTTGAATCATGATCATTTTGAGCATTCATATGTGGAAATTCTAGTTGACAGGCCGATGACATTAGGAGATGGGGAAAATGGATGTGATTGAATCATTAGGGCAGAGCCCCTGGAGTGGTGTCAGCACCCTTAGGAAAAGAGAATCCAAGAGCTGCTGGGCCCTTGCTATCACCTACATAAAGAAATCCTCAGCTATGAGCTTCTGGTCCTCACCTAACATCAAATCTGCCAGGTCTTTAATTTTTAGCCTTCCAGCCTCCAGAACTGACTAATAAATATTCATTGCTTATAAACCCACCTATTTCCAAGATTTTTGCAAAACAACACCCCAATTTGTACTGATGTCATTCATCAAAATATTATAAATGGTGTTACTTAATTTAATTAAAATTCCAAATAAATATTTCCATTTTGAACTATGTCAACTTTGAAATTTATATCCTTCCTGAACAAATTAGTTAGACATTTAATTAAAATAAACATTACTCAGAATACATTTGTGATTACAAATTTATTTAATTTAATAAAATACTACTACTAAAAGTGAGAATTTTTCTAGGCTTTTCAGTAATAAAATGGCAGGAATGCAACAACTTTCTTAACATATGGACTACGAAGCGAATCTTTAATTTAGATACAAATAAAATATATATATTTGTGATTTATCAATAGAAGCTGGAAAGTGACAAATTTTGCTGTTGTTTTCCTATATATGTGTGTATGTATACATAAAATGTTATCTGTATGTTATAACTTTATATTAAATGTTTAATATTAAATGATTTTTTCTATATATAAAAAGCTACAATGAAATGCATTATTGATCTATTTCTATTAATCTAAATAGACAAAATATTAATCACATTTCTATTATTTCTGATACTATTTTTGTTTCCAGAGGGTCTTGCTTAGTTTTGCAAGAAGAATGAGGTTTAAATTTATTTTTTTGTTGTTTCCACTCATACACTCACTAATGGAGATGATAGCTTAGTTTGGGGAGGCACAGGGGTTAAGGGGTTCTTTCTAAGAGTTCAAATTGTTTCTAAAACTTCAATACACATATGATTTTTTTAAAAATCATGGTTTCATTTATATGTAAAATAGGGCAGCCTTTCTCCTGTTTTTTTTTTTTTTTCCAATCAGTAGTTTTTCTGCTCAAGCAGCCCTGAATTTATTCTGTAAGAAAATATCTATTCATGTGAAAGAAATCTTGTTCTTCCAATTTTCATTTAATTTGTGTTGGTATCTCAGAGTTACTATGAAATCTATTTTCTTTCTCACTAAAAGGCCACTTTTCTTCATGCTGCTTGATTTGTAAGTAATGTAAGAAGCATGGTGTACACAGACTAAGAAGGTGAACAATAATATTTCCTTTGTCTTTATGAATTTAGATTCAGAAGTAAAAATATAAGCCAGCAGTGCCAAATGATAAACCTTGGAAGGTAAAGAAAAAATGGAGAGAAGTGAAAGGGATGGACACTTCCACATGCTGCATTAAGAAGAAACCAAAAATAACCTGAAGCCTCAAATGCTAACCAACAGTGGAGTTTTTTGAAGTTGTTCTCATTTCTAATTCTCCATGAGAGAACCAGAAACACACTATTAACTTCATGCTGAATGACATCATATACAATATCCCATTGAGATTGTGTAGAGGAAATGCTGACATATTCCCACACAAAACCAAAAGGTTTAACTGGGTAAAGTAGCAAATCAAGCTTTATTATCATCCATTTTTATTTAAGATCAAATGCATGTCTCCTCTTTAGTGGGAGGGTATTGTTACAAGATGAAACAACTGTTCTTCTATTCACATTCCTACTTCACTTATGTAAGATTTATTACCATAATGGTCGACTGACTTTGGATAATAGGTCAGCACTCTAAGTTTTTCTACTGTGCATTAGCAAACATGATCATGAGAAAGAGAGAGAGAAGAAGAAAGGAAAGAGGTAGGAAAGGAGGAGGATGGGGAGTGGGAGAAAAAGAGGCAGAGTGAGTGAGAGTTGAGAATCCACAAAGTACGTTAGAAAAATACCATCTCACTCCAGTAAGATTGGCAGCCATTATGAAGTCAAACAGCAACAAGTGCTGGCGAGGATGTGGGGAAAAGGGTACACTTGTACATTGCTGGTGGGACTGCAAATTGGTGCAGCCAATTTGGAAAGCAGTATGGAGATTTCTTGGAAAGCTGGGAATGGAACCACCATTTGACCCAGCTATTCCCCTTCTGGGTCTATTCCCTAAAGACCTAAAAAGAGCATGCTACAGGGACACTGCTACATCGATGTTCATAGCAGCACAATTCACAATAGCAAGACTGTGGAACCAACCTAGATGCCCTTCAATAGATGAATGGATAAAAAAAATGTGGCATTTATACACAATGGAGTATTACTCTGCATTAAAAAATGACAAAATCATAGAATTTGCAGGGAAATGGATGGCATTAGAGCAGATTATGCTAAGTGAAGCTAGCCAATCCCTAAAAAACAAATGCCAAATGTCTTCTTTGATATAAGGAGAGTAACTGGGAACAGAGTGGGACGAAGAGCATGAGAAGAAGATTAACATTAAACAGGGATGAGAGGTGGGAGGGAAAGGGAGAGAGAAGGGAAATTGCATGGAAATGGAAGGAGACCCTCAGGGTTATACAAAATTACATACAAGAGGTAGTGAGGGGAAAGGGAAAAATAATACAAGGGGGAGAAATGAATGACAGTAGAAGGGGTAGAGAGAGAAGAGGGGAGGGGAGGGGAGGGGGGATAGTAGAGGATAGGAAAGGAAGCAGAATACAACAGACACTAGTATGGCAACATGGAAATCAATGGATGTGTAACTGATATGATTCTGCAATCTGTATACGGGGTAAAAATGGGAGTTCATAACCCACTTGAATCAAAGTGTGAAATATGATATGTCAAGAACTATGTAATGTTTTGAACAACCAACAATAAAAAATAAAAAAAAAGAAAAGAAAAATAAATAATTGTATAGCATAAGTAGCATCATTTAAGTCACTCTAAACAGGCATTATATTTAACAAATAATTGTTGAAAATCTTACCATGAAAACGATAGAATATGAAAAGTAAATTTTCTGCTTCTTCCCCAAGGGCTGGTTCATCCTCATCTCCCAGCTCATAGATTACAGACTTGAAAAATAATGTAATAGTTAATTTAGGCTTGTGTAAATTTTTGATGGATGAGGATACAGAATCAAATAATTTTCTAGGAGGATCCAAGATAGTGGGCCAGAGGGAGGTAGTGTCCTATGTCACTCCATGACCCGGTATCAAATAGTATGAATACTGCTTCTCTCAGAGTAATAGAGGACTCCTCCACAGGTGCTCCTGCGCAGGAATCATGGCAGCTGTGCCACGCAGGGACTCAGCCTCAGCATTAGAACAGGACTCCCAGCTTCTGAGTACTCACCCACGCAAATCTCAAGGGTGCCTTAGTGGGACCACAGCATCAATGTCAACACAGAATTCCCAGACTCCACTGCCATGCAGGATACCCACGCTCAGGAACTCTAGCTGCCACTCCCATGTGGACCAACATGGGGCTACCCCAGTAGCTTGAATCTTGGGACTCAGCAGCTACTGCCACAGTCCCCACCAGTGTGGTAGCCTGCGCACCTGAGGACATCTCACAGGAACTGAAGACAACCAGCAGCCACAACACTGCAGGACACAGAGCTCATCTGTGGAACACATTGCACAACCCCATCGCATGGCTCCCCCCACCTTACCCAATACCCCATCGCTGAAAGCAGCTACCTCCATCTTGAGTCATCTCTATCACCATCTTTGATTGGGACAACTACCAGTTTGGAACACTGGATAGCCAGAAGAGGTATTGGAACCCAGCAGGGACCCTATAAGTCTATAGGATAAAATGGTAATGTCTCTGATCTGCGGTGCTAGAATGGAAGACACAGGATCAACATAAAAAGACAAGGGAAGAAAGTAACTGAAACAAATCAAGATTTTACATTATTAAAATTGATGGCCATAACAGCAAAAGAAATGACAGAGAAAGAGTTTGAGATATTCAAAATTAAAATGTTCTGTGAATTAAAGGATGAAGTAAGAGAGCAAATACAGGCAGCAAAATATCATTTTGATAAAGAGCTACATAAGCAAATACAGGAAGCAAAAGATTGCTTCAATAGGAAGATAGAGGTCCTAAAAAAATAAACCAAACAGAAATCTATAAAATGAAAGAATCAGTAAACCAAATTAAAAGTTCAATTGAAAGTATCAGCAACAGATTAGATCACTTGGAAGACAGGACCTCGGACAATGAAGAACAAATATATTATCTTGAAAAGAATGTAGACCATAGAGTGAAGATGGTAAGGAACCATGAGCAGAACATTCAAGAATATGGGATAGCATAAAAATACCAAATCTAAGAGTTATTAGGTAGAGGAAGGCATAGAGTTTCAAATCAGAGGAATGAACAATTATTCAATGAAATAATATTAGAAAATTTCCCAACCATGAAGAATGAATTGGAAAACCAAACACAAGAGGCTTACAGGATACCAAATATACAAAATCACAACAGGTCCACACCACATCAAGGAATGAAAATTCCTAGATATAATATAAGGAGAGAATTTAAAAGCTATGAGAGAAAGGAATCGGATTACATATGGGGGAAACCAATTAGATTCTGTGGAGATTATTCAACCCAGATCCCAGAAGTTAGGAGATCCTAGACCAACATATACCAAGTTTTGAAAGAAAATGGATGCCAACCAAGAATCTTATATCCACCAAAATTAAGCTTTAGATTTGACTATGAAATAAAAACCTTCCATGATACACAAATGTTAAAAGAACTTACAAATAGAAAGCCCACACAACAGAGCATCCTCAGCAAAATATTCTATGAAGAAGAAATGAAAAACAACAATGAAAATCAGCAGAGGGATGTATTACACTAAAGAAAAAACTTATCAAAGGAGAAACCAAGTTAAGTTAAATAACAAAAACAAAAATGGCTGGGAATGCAAATCATATCTCAATAATAACCTGAATATTAATGACCTAAACTCACCAATAAAAAGTCACAGAGTAGAAGACTGGATCAAAAACAAACAAACAAACAATATGCTGCCTCCAAGAGATTCATCTCATACGAAAAACACCCACAGACTGGAAAAATCATACCACTCACATGTGTTGCAGAAGCAAGCAGGTGATTCCATCCTCATATTAAATAGATTTTAAACTAAAGTTAATCAAAAGGGATAAAGAAAGTCACTTCCTATTGCTTAAGGGAATCATACAACAGCAAGATAACAATTATAAATATATATGATGCTCAAACAATGGAGCATCTATGTTCATCAAACAAAGTCTTCTCAGGTTCAAGAGTCAAACTGACCACAACACAATAATTCTGGGTGATTTTAACACCTCTTTCATAACTGGATAGATCTTCCAAACAAAAGCTGAACAAAGAAATTAAACTTTCACCATTAAACATCATGTTATCTCTTGGTCTTTAATATGGTATTCTTTATTATGTTGGAGTAGTTTTCTTCTGTTCCTAAATTCTTCAGTGTTTTTATCACAAAACGTTGTTGATTTTTTTCAAATGCTTTTACTGCATTGATTGGTGATCATGAGGTTTTTCTTTTATTCTGTTAATATAGCAAATTATGGCAATTTGCTTATTGTATGCTTAACTACACTTTCATTCTGGAAACAAATCTCACTTGATCATGAATATCCTCTTAACATGCTGCTGAATTCATTTTATTAATATTTTCTGGATGATGTTCCCATCAATGTTAATGAGGCATATTGGTATATATTCTTTTCTCCTTACAGTTCTTTTTCTAACTTAAATATCAGGGTATAATATGAGTTAAGAAATTTCTCAGAACTCAATTTTTTGGAAGAAATTTTTGGCAGATTGGTGTTATTCTTCTTTAAATTTCGTAGAATTTATAGGTAAAATTCATAATCATTCCAACGTTGTAAATTAAGATCTTTTCATCCATGTGTATATGTGTATCATTTTATCCAGTTCATTTGTATATATGCCTGCTTTTAAACATCTTCATTTCCTCGAATCTCACCCCTTATTCTGATCAATGCCTTTAATACTCTGTTGTATTCCTCAATCAGCAATATCTTGCCCCAGATTTATGTGGGATTTTGAACTTCTACATTCTTCATGAGCTAGGCCCAGCTGGTTTCCATGACTTCCTTTAGTCTTGCCCTCTGGGCTCTGAGGTAGGCTTCAAAAAGAACAGTCTCAAGTAGTGTACATACATTGCAACAATCCAAATCTGTTTCCATTCTGCTCTCTGCAGTTTGTAGGAGGAAACTGGGGCTTGGTTTCTGCATTCCCCAACCATACCACATCATAAAATTATTATTCATGTAGATTACTTGAACATACTATTTCTTAAATATTTATTTAACTAATATATATTTTTGAAATAGTTTTTGATAGCCTATTTGATTTTTTAAAAAAATAATGTTAGAAAATGTAAAATTAGTTCCAGTCCTCACTTTGTTTCTTTTAGGTATCACTTATGCAGATTTCCCAAAAACTTCCAGATCTGATATGTCCCCTTAATAGAATATTATAGAGACTGGTATTTTCTGTGCTTAATGTGCTTGAAGTTTTAGCTAATTTCTAACCTACTGGATCAGAGTATGAAACCAGAAAGCTTTTAAAAGCAAGATGCTAATTGACAAGATAAGTGGGAGAAAAGGAGAGTTCATGTGCAAACAACATAGAGATCATTTTCTAAGAAAAATAATCCCGAGGATCTTCATGCCTGATGGTGATGAATAACAATATTTTAAAGATTTAAACTTATGGTGATTAAGAAGGAAGTTAAGTTAAGCAGAGGTCAAATATTACTATGTACTTAATTATATACTAAAATTTCTTTTAAAATCATACTACTGATTAATTATTCACTAGCACTGAAGGTTTTATTACTATTTTACATAAAATTGCTCTTGACATCTCATCTAAGATGAAATTAAAAGAAGTATATAAAATGATTTTTCAAGCAATTTAATTTTGATTTTTTTTTTTTTTACATGCTCTAGTTTAGATCTGGAATGTTCCCCAGAGGACCTATGCATCAAAGAATTGGTCTCCAGCTTGACACTATAGAGAGGTGGTGAAACCTTTAGGAGCAGGGACATATGGGATGTGAGTCAGTGCAAGAGTACTTGCTGCACAGACATGAGGCCCTGGTTTTGATCCCCAGCAGGGAAAGGAGAAAAAAATAAGTAGGAGATGGAACCCAGTGGGCTAGGTTTGGTCACTGGGGATGAGCCCTCAAAGGGGATTGTGGGGCATAGGTATATCATAGGTCTCACATTCCTCTCTGTTGTTTGTCTACTAGCCTTCAGAGAGGTGAGCACTTTGTGCCATGTGCCCACACTATGATGCACTGTCTCTCCTATGGGGCAGCAGCAATGGGCTAAAAGACCATGATCTAAAACTATGAGCCAAAATAATAAAGCTTTCTTCTTTTTAAGTTGTTTATATCAGGTACTGTTTTGCATCACAGGTGCAATGATGAACACAATGTGCATGAATGTGTGTGTGTGTGTGTGTGTGTGTGTGTCTGTCTGTGTGTTCAATGCTTAGTTTCCTCTCTTGTCAGAATTTTATTTAATGATTTCATATAAAAACTTTTACAATATTTATTTAGGTACTTATCTCCCATAACATAAAGCTAAGAAAGTTATCAGAAGATATTTTAAATTATGATTTGAAATACTCAGTTTTTCTAGATTAGTAAAAACCATTGATATTCAACCTTTTTTTCAGTTAGATATTGATATTTGGAAATGGGTTGTTTTAATCAGTTTTTTTTTTTTTTTTCACTGCTGTGACTAAAGGATCTGACCAGAACAACTGTAAGGAGGAAAAGTTTATTTGAGGGCTCTCGGTTTCAGAGGTCTTAGTCCACAGAAGGAAAGCTCCATTTCTCAGGGTTCCAGGTAAGACTGAACTTCATGGTGGGAGAGGGTGGCAGAGGGAAGCAGCTCACATTACAGCGATCAAGAAGCAGAGAGTAATCCCACTCTCCAGATAAATATATATAGACCAAAGACATGCCCTAATTTCCACCTCCTCCAGCCACACCCTAGCACTTCAGTTATCAGTCAATTAATCCCTATAAGGGGATTAAATCACTGATTGGGTTAAGACCCTTACAACCCAATCATTTTTACCCTTAAGCTTCTTGCATTGTCTTACATGTGAAAATTGGGGGACACCTCTCATCCAAACCATAACAATGGGTCATTGTGAATTTTCAAGATATTTACTATCTCATCATATATTCAATATAATAACAGATTTCTCACATTTATTTTAAGCAAGAGTAGGAAATAAATGCAATGATTTCTTCCTTAGGAACTTATAATTAATTTATTATATTTACACAAACTCTTACTTTTCTCCCTAAAAGACTTACATTATTAAATTTCAACATTAAAACATATATGATAATTTTATCTAAACTAAATTATATTTAGATGAGTTTGTATTTATGCTTCTTTAATCCACTTGTATACTTATTATATGACCAAAAGAACATTAGCTAATGATTTTCAAGGATAGGACTATATGACTGGGCTTTTTATGAAACTATTAACTTTCTTTTTAACTATCTTGATTATTTGAATGTTAATCACTTTAATCAATCTATCTTATTCAGTTGTCAAAGGAGCCATATTTTGGAAAGAGCTGAAATATATTTAAAGAAAGCTGCAATATAAATGCAATATTATCCATAAGATTCTGGATATCTATGTAAACAATACAAAAAATTCACATGCAATATATCCTGAAAAATAAATAACTACATATAGAAAAAGAAATATCGTGATAAAGTAAATGATGAAAAATTGTCATTTCCACATTGTGCCTTAGATAACTTTCACCATTACACTCATGGTTACCAGTTCAGAATAGAGTCTTAAAAGGGATTTTTTTTTCATAATATCGCCATTTGAGCAAAATAAGATACATAAAAGGATGAGATATTTATAATTCTTGTTATATAAAATTATAGGAAACATGAAGTTGGATGGGTGTGGCAGGAAGAGTACATTTCAAGGGATTCTGATAGTTAAGTTCTTTTCTTGATTGTGGCAGTGATGTTCTCAGAAGTATGCATGAGTATGTCACACTTAATCAACTGTAAATAGAATTATACCTCAAAAACAGTTACAATACAAAATCACTGATGAGGGATGGGTTCATTTTTGGTGTGATTACCAAATTAATTATTTTATTATTTTTATTCTAATTTGTTATACATGAGAGCAGAATGCATTACAATTCATATTATACATGCAGAGCACAATTTTTCATGTCTCTGGTTGTACACAAAGTAGAGTCACACCATTCTTGTCTCAATACGTATACTAGGGGAATGTTGTCCATCTCATTCCACAGACTTTCCTCCCCCAATGCCCTCTCCCTCTCCCTCCTTCCCCTTTGCTCTTTCTAGAGTTCATCTAATCCTTCCTTGTTCCCCCAACCACATTATGAATCTGCATCCTTATATCAGAGAAACATTTGGCATTTATTTTGGGGGGATTGGCTAACTTCAGTTAGCATTATATTCTCCAACTCCATCCATTTACCTACAAATGCCACAATTTAAATATTCTCTTTTAATTCAGGCTAATGTTCCATTGTGTGTATGTACTAAAGTTTCCCTATCCATTCATCTACTGAAGGACATCTGGGTTGGTTCCACAATTTAGCTATTGTGAATTGTGCTGCTATAAACATTGATGTGGCTGTGTCCCTGTAGTATGCTGTTTTTAAGTCCTTTGGGTATAGACCAAGGAGTGGGATAGCTGGGTCAAATGGTGGTTCCATTCCCAGCATTCCAAGGAATCTCCATACTGCTTTCCATATTGGCTGCACCAATTTGCAGTCCCACCAGCAATGTATGAGTGTGCCTTTTTCCCCATATCCTCACCAACACTTATTGTTGTTTGCATTCTTGATAGCTGCCTTTCTGACTGGAGTGAGATAAAATCTTAAGAGTAGTTTTGATTTGCATTTCTCTAATTGTTAGAGATGTTGAACATTTTTTCATATATTTGTTGATTGATTGTATGTCCTCTACTGAGAATTGTCTGTTCAGGTCCTTGGCCCATTTATTGATGGGGTTATTTGTTTGTTTGTTCGTTTGTTTTTTTGGAGTTAAGATTTTTGAGTTCTTTATATATATTAGAAATTAATGCTCTATATGATGTGGATGTGGTAAAAATTCAACAAAGTAGGATATAAAGTAGCAGGATATAAAATCAACACCCACAAATCAAAGGCATTTCTGTACATCAGTGACAAATTCTTTAAAAGGGAAAGGAAAAAAACTACCCCATTTACGATAGCCGCAAAATAAAATAAAATACTTGGGAATCACCTTAATGAAAGAGGTGAAAGACCTCTATAATGAAAACTACAAAACGCTAAACAAAGAAATCAAAGAAGACCTTAGAAGATGGAAAGATCTAACTTGCTCTTGGATAGACAGAATTAATATTGTCAAAATAACCATGCTACCAAAAGCTCTATACAGATTTAATGCAATTCCAATGACATTCCTCATAGAAATAGAAAAGGAAGTCATGGAATTCATCTGGAAAAATAAGAGAACCAGAATAGCTAAAGCAACACTAAACAAGAAGAGTGAAACAGGTGGCATCACTATACCAGACCTTAAACTATACTACAGAGCAATAGTAACAAAAACAGCATGGTAATGGCACCAAAGTAGATTTGTAAATCAATGGTACACAATAGAGGACACAGAGACAAACCTACATAAATACAGTTATCTTACATTAGACAAAGGTGCCAAAAATATACATTGGAGAAAAAAAAGAGCCTCTTCAACAAATGGTGCTGGGAAAACTGGAAATCCATATGCAACAAAATGAAATTAAACCCCTATCTCTCACCATGCACAAAATATACTCAAAATGGATCAAGGACCTAGGAATTAAACCAGAGACTTTGCACCTAATGGAAGAAAAAATAGGCCCAAATCTCCATCATGTTGGATTAGGCCCCCAACTTCCTTAATAAGACTCCAAGAGTGCAAGAAAATCAAGAATCAATAAATGGTATGGATTCAAACTAAAAAGTTGTGTTTTTTTTTTCTCAGCAAAAGAAACAATCAGTGAGGTGAATAGAACGCCTACATCTTCAGAGCAAATTTTTACCACACAAACATCAGACAGAGCACTAATCTCTAGCATATATAAAGAACCCAAATTAAATTTTGAGTGATCATTAGTCAGTCCTAGAATGCAACAAATCTACCACATAGTAATCTTGAGAGCCAATGTAGGCAGTTTTTTTTTTTTTTTTTGAGAGAGAGAGAGAGAGAGAGAGAGAGAGAGAGAGAGAGAATATTTTTAATATTTATTTTTTAGTTTTCGGTGGACACAACATCATTATTTTATTTTTATGTGGTGCTGAGGATCGAATCCAGTGCCCATGCATGCCAGGCGAGCGTGTTATCGCTTGAGCCACATCCCCAGCCCCAGGTTTTTTTAATTTATATATTTTTCTCTCTTGAAATTTATTAATATTTTTTTCCTACCATGTCTAAATTGCCATTAATTCCATTCAGTGTTTTTCATCCAGCAATTTAATTTTATTTTCTATAAGTTCAAGGTTTTTTTCATTTTTATATCTCTCATGTCACTCTTTAACAAATTTAATCATTGTTCTGACTTCCTCTATGGAATATGATTATTGCAGTTTAATTTATAATAATTCCAATTTAATATCCCAATTTCAATTTAATGTTTAATTTCTTATCTTCTAATTCTAACATCTGTCCATTTTGAGTTAGGTCTTGTTGGTGAATTGTTTTTATTGTTTTTTCCTGTTTCTGATTTTGTTGTCTTCTTTTTTTCTTTTTATTTATTTATTTGTTTGTTTATTTATTTATTTTGGATGCCTGTGACTATTTAATGACATGGGGAAATGTAAATATTGTTAATGGATATCAGATTGTTATTTCTATCAATATTCTTTTTATCTTTTGTTCTTGAATATGGTATGTTACTTTGACTGAATTTGATTTTGCTTTTGTGATTTTCCAGGTGGGACCAGATAACCTTTAGTGTTTAGTGAATTACAGCTGATCTCTGAGTTTTGTCCTTTCTGAGCACTCTACCCAAAGTCCCATTAATTATGTTTTTTTCAGTCTGATGGGAACAAGACTTATTTTTGGCCATAGGGAAAATCTGGATAGAATACCTTTTTTATTTTTCAAATGATAATTTCCTTAGCTACAAGAAATTTCTTCACCCCTTCACCCGTGTGCACTGATAAATATTTACAGGAGTTTTTGAGAACTCTGGATATCTGGAGCTGGCCCTTTGTGCAGGGGTTTCCTCTCTTGTCCTAAGAGAGCTAATTACCCCTACTTCCATGTATTGTCAATTCTACTTCTCAAACTCTCAGAAAATGCTGGAAGCTGACTTTTTCTGAGGATCTTGATGGTTTTGAAGCATCCTGCACAGCTACCTTGTGGACTATCTGTAGGAACTTATTTGATGTCCTTTTCACAATTAGACTTATATTATGGGCCTGTGAGTAGATCACAGGAAAGTGCAATTTTCATCACATCACATCAAGGTTATATACTTTCAACAGGAGTGATAACTGTGGATGTTAACCTTGATTGCCTGGCTGAGGAAGCTTTCTCAGATTTTTTTTTTTTTGTAAAGTTACTTTTTCTCCCTCTTCCCATATTGTGGTTTTTTAAAAAAACCTGCATTTGCATCCCATAATGAAGGAGTGGATTTTTATGTTCCACCTCTCAAGGGCAGAGTATCTGCATAAAATATTTGTAATTCCTCTGTGCTAGAGATTTGCCTGTTTCCCCATTTACTTATTTACATTGTGTGCTATCATGGGCATTTATTTCATATTTCTCATCCAATAGTATGTTATGTATTTTTTGTTCATATTGTTTCAGCTTGGACCACTGGGAACTCTTTCAATTGTTTTCTCTATCTCTTTTGAATAGAAGTTAATTAAAAAAGAACAACAATAACAACAAAAAAGTTTCTTATTTTCTTTTAATATAAGATTTTCCAAGTCCAGATTATATATTTTATGCCCAGCCTTAGAATCAGACATTTCTCCAATGAGTCCTGGTTTCCTGTATTAAAGAGTATTATTAAAAACCAATAAGTGGACACTCACTGTGCTAATTGGTATTTTGTTGAGATTGATTCTAGGCCCTTTCAGCTGAAAAAGTAAGGAATTATATTTGTATGTACTCATCAGTATGTATACATATACCTACAAATATTTCTATGTAATTATTGGTATCTATGTTAAGCTATGCATGACTTCATTCAGATTTTGCTAACTGTTGCATTTACAATGTGGATCATTCTAGTTTCCTTCTTTTAGTTATCTGTAATAACTGAGAAAGCTAACATCCACCATTCACTTTCTTAACTGTTCCAGTTAAGTATGCATGCAAGAAAGTATCAAAATTGTTAACTCTTTGTGAAACAACTTTAGATAGCATGATATGATGATTCTACACATGACCTTTACTTTTAGTCTTGCAGATTCTACTCATGTCCAAAATTATTTAAGACAACATATTTACTACTCACCTCCTTCACTGAGGTTATTACATCTATTTATATTGCAGTTAGATAGTATTCTTATATATTGTATTTCATTAGGGGATTCTTCTGTCAAAATAAGTTTGATTAAAAATGTGCATACATTCAGGTTCACTTTTGTATCATCAATGAAAATCAGTTAGTTTTGTCAAGTGCAAAACTCTGTCCACAATTACAGTATAATGTAAATAGGTACACAGTTCTAAAAATTTCCTTATACTAACTTACTCAACCACTCCACCCTCAAATCACTGATTTTTTTTCACTGTCTTCATTATAGTTTTTAATTTTCTAGCTTACATGATATGTCATTAAATACTTTATAACTTGTTCTCTTTGGTTCTTTATCTTAGTCATATACCTTTAAGATTCAACACCCCATTTTTTCATTGTTAACAAATATGCATTGCATATAACCACCATCATTTATACCTATTGAATAACAGCTTTATTCCTTCTAGTTTGAGGCAATTATGAATAGACTATGAATACTCAATCACCAATTAATAATAAGATTGTCCATAATATTCATAATACTAATATAAATGTTCAAATTAGTGATGTTTATAAAATAAGAAAGCTTTGCCAATGTTCTTATGAAAGGTTTCATGTGGACAAATTTTCACATTAGGTGAATAAATACCTAGGAGGTTTTTTTTTTTTTTTTTTTTTTTTTTATAAATGGAGTTAGTGTTTATTCTGGTTTATATATCAGGTGACCCCCAAAAGCTCCTGTTTAATGCTGGAGTGTTCAGAGGTGAAATGATAATATCATGAGAGCCATAGCCCAATCAGTGGATTATCCATTGATGAGTTCATAATTTAAATGGACTAACTAGGTGGTAATTAGGTAGGTAGGGAGTGGCTGGGTAAGTCACTTGATGTGCCTTTGGGCTTGATAACATGTCTCTGGTTGTTGTTGCAGCCCATGCAACATTTACTCAGTTTCTCCCCAACCTGTGCTGATCAGGGGACTGGAAAATTGACAGGCACAAATATAGAGAAAGCAGGACTTGGTGGACCAGCCAAACTCCTGATGGGAGAAGACTGGCCACGAGCAAGCTTCCCACTTATGTTATATAGGTTTAAACATCTTTTTACTGTGAGGAAACTTCTTCAAGATAAACCAAATGAAGTAGTGGTTAAAACAGCTCAATTAAAGCTTATCAGCTTGCACTCTCAATTCTCCACCTCTGAGCAGCTGGTGTTTGAATGCAAGGCCATGAATCAATAAATTCTGTGAGCTGTATAGAATCCCCTTTGAAAAAGGCATCATCATCAACTAAGCAATCTCCATTGGTGCCTTTCCACCAAGAGTTCTCAGTAGGGCATGTTTATGATCGTTCTTTCTTATCCATTTTTGTTCATAGTTTTTTTTTTTTTTAATTTGAATATTAATTTCCTGCATGCAGATTTCTCTTAATGTGTATATTTATCCTCCTTGGCTCCTCTGAGCTGTAGTTTAGTGTTTGTCAGTCATTTGGAAAGTTCTCTGCTATTGTTACTTCAGATATTTCTTTTGCACTGTTCTTCAATTGCCTCCTTCGCGTATTTTGATAGCATGAATGTTATTGCTCTTTTGAAATGGTCACAAATTTCTTTGATGACATGTCCTGAGGTGTCCTCATCACAATCATTCTTCTTGCAGTTAAGTTTCATAGTTTCTGTTGGGTAATCCTTAAATTCACTGATTCTTTCCTGGGATGCCTTCTGTTCATTGATTACCACATAAAAGAAAGTCTTGGTTTTACACTGTGGGTGATTTCTAGAATTTCCTTTTGATTCTTTCTTAGAGTTATTGTCTTGTGGTTTATATGGTCCATTTGTTCTTACATAGTATATATTTTTTCTTTAGAACACAAAAATAGTCATCCCAGTTGTTTTAAATTCCCTGTTTTATAATTCCTACCTCTGATTCATGTCAGCATCTTATTCTGATGGTGTTCCATTTTTACTTCAAACTGTATTTCTTGAGTATGACACATAATTTTTTGTTGAAAACGGGGTGCCAGGTAATGAGGGTGATAATAATTGAGACAATGAGAGTTTTAATGTGAGTTTTTATGTTAATTTGGCTAGGCTTTGGGCTCTGTTTAACATTTGCTGTAACCATCAGCATCAAAGGATTCTAAATTCTCTTATGTTCTTGTATTGTTCTCTTCTAGTTTCCTTGTACTTCCTTAAGAACTTTTCCTCAGATAAAATCTGCCTCTTGCTGTTATGTCAGCTATAATCCACTGCTACTGTACTAGAAGGCTGCTGGTTTGCTGGGAAGTTGTGAGAAAGGAACTATTGTACAATCTGTCAAATTATTTTTCTTGCTGTAAGGACATGAATAATGACTTCCTATGTCTTTCCATGTTAGAGCTGAAACAGAAGTCTTGACTTGTTTCAATGGGAAAAGTAATGCTGGGTCCTGTTACTACATTTAAGAGGAAGAAACTAGGCTTGAGTGTATGCATGGATGCCTAAATATGTGTGTAGTTTATTGTGTGTTTTTTTTTCCCCTAAAACTAGGGATGCAACCATTAGTAGAGTAAAATAATTTCAGACGAATTATTAGACAATTACCAAACCCTGGCATTTTTAGGATAGATTCTACTAACCATCTCAGTTTTCTAGGTGGTTCCTCCTGTTGCACCTATCTTATCTACTTCTGCTTCTCCTTTATTCCTGAGTCCCTCTCTTCTCAACATTGAAACTTATTTGTCCTATGTACTCTCTTTTCCCTGACTCAGGTCTTTCAGTGACTAGCTTACACTTTTTAATTCTAAGTATTACCTCTTCTTGTATTTGGTTATTGATTCATTGAGAATTTTTAAGCATCCCTTTGGTCTTCTCAAAAGAAGACCCCACTGTATATGTTTGTGAAAGTAACAATCATAGCTGTTGTAATCACTGGTTTCATTTTCCATGCTTTCTATGACAACAGGGGTGTTTGGGGCATGATGTTTGACACTGTGTGGGTATTCTTCCAAGTACATGGTTCCAGGATTCCAATACGTGTTCTAGGTGGTGCTACTCAACATGTACTTCTTAGATGGACCATCTGTCCCAAAATATCTGTTCCTAATTAGTGAAGATGTAAGAAAATTAGAGTGTGAATTTGTTTATTACATTTATTAGTTCAGCTAAAAATTATTTCAGGCAGAAGCTTCTTAATCAAGGATACAGTACCTTACATTTTATTCTCGGATAAACATTTTAGTTAGCACTGAAAGAAGAATAGCACTTTGAGTAGCTATTCTAGGTCTACAGACTCTATCGGAAGCCCTCAAGGTTACAAAACTAGACAATCCCTGAGAAGTATCTCCAGGTAGTGAAAGAAAAAGAAGTTACTACTTGCACAGTGGAACTTCCCCAAATTCTTTCCTGGATCTTCTGGAATACATTTGAGGAAGTGCATTCAACAATGATATATTTAAAAGAAAAAACAACAAAACATGAAATAAATTTACAATAAACTAAAAAAAAAGGATTTTGCTTTGGTACCATTAGTTACAAGGAAACAAAAATCCTTTTTCAATGTATCCTCTGCATTTCCCATAATCTCTCTTCCCTCTTAGTTTTGTGCTCTTTGAGAAATAAAACTTCAACTAGAAAGAAGAGAGAAGCAGTATATTTTTAAAGCACTTAGAAAGTTGCTGGATATTTGTAATTTAATTTTTAGGAGCTGTAAAGTAAGGTAGAAAATAGGTATTATAAAGTGTCATTATGGAAAAATTACATTCTGATTAGTTAACAGCTCTGATATTATTCGAGATTAGATCAAATTTAGGCAATTGAATCTTTTTTGTAATTCTAGAGCATTTTACTGGGTTTACTCAGAGAAATTTCACTAATCTATTGTCAAGGGATTTAAGTCGCCTTTTTGTATACTTATGCAGCATGCTCAGCCTTCAGGAACTCTGAGAGTAGAACCATTTCCCTCATCTGTCTCTCATTCCTCAGTAACTTCCAGTCTCTCCCTCTGCAATTACCCTGATTCTAACATATCCTTGGTTAATAATCTGCTTATGAGAAATGTTTAAAATTACTCTCTATGTATATTACTTATCTAATCCTATTCTTTATTTGGTGAGCAATGAAAATAAACTTACCAGGTGATAAAAATACCTACAAAATGTTGTTTTAAATTTTAAGGAAAAGGCACAGTGCTTTGGATATTGGTGCTTATTGTGTTGAAGTTTTAACAGATTTCTGATTTTGAAAAGTAAACAGATTTAATGAGATCAAGAACAAAGATCTAAGACCAAGAATTTTATTCTATGGGAGTTCATAGCTATTATAGTTTTAGAATAATATTAGTAAGCCTTTAAATTATTTTATCTCCACATGGTAAGAATAGAAACTTTTATTTCACAACAACTTTAAAAGTTTATGAGTCCCTTCATCGTTTCTTATAAACATATTTTTTAATTATGAAAGATTCTTAATTGTCTATAGTTAAAGAAGCTTAAAACTGAAAATTACTTATCTATGCTTGAGTTGAGTAACTGAGTCACATCTTGTTGAATTTTTCAAATAGTCAACTAATCTCGTGATTCTTTCACTTTTGTTAACTTGAGAACTTGAGAAAATATTAGACAGATTCATACTGTTTTATAATTTTCACATCATATTTATCCTAAGTAAAAATCAGAGATATCAAAGTAGTCAAAAAATAAATTATAAATAAGCAAGAACATAAGCAGATAAAGCAAAATGAATATGAAGGAAGCATATATTTACTATATTTTTTGATAGTTATTTGGAGTTATTTCTCTATTTGGAGAACTGTGTGGAAGATATATAGCCCATCTACTCCTTGAGATACTCAAGAGCCCATGTATCCTTAAGTTTTTACTAACAAAACTCTATAGGGTCAGCCAATATTCTTGACCTATTTGTTCACATTTCTGCTTGATAAGGTAAGTGTACATTAAAAGAAATTATTTAAAAATTATAACTAAATTAGTCATTATTAAGTTGACACTAATGGGAAACTGCCAAAATGTATTCCACAAATGCCAAAAATATTTGGTTTAGACTTTAACAACATTTTTTTATCCATACTTCCCTCATATTATAGTGTAATTCTTTATTTCCTTCTTATTTCTTTTCCAATTTAATTTACCATGAACTTAGGTCCTTACATCTTATAAAGTAAGAATATGACTTAGCATGAAATGAATAGAAATTCTAATATTTCTGATTAAATCCTTATCCAAATGGAAAATAATGGTAGAAAAATTAGTGGATACTTTAGCAAATGTAAAATTAGAACACAGCACCAGACCAAAATTCTGTACATTTGCCACACATGGACACGTGTATATAAGGCAAAAGGTGGGGGTGGGGGGGTGCCAAAGGACAGTCAGTGTAGGTTATGAATGATTGACTTGGGAAGATGGGGGTTGAGTCAAAAGGAAATAAAATGTTAATACCTTCAGGACATTTCCCTTCCTCCAACCTGTTGCCAAGGTCACATGTCTCCAGGGAATTGTTCCTCCCTGCAAGAAGTTGTGAATGAGTAGCCCTGGATAGTTACCCTTCTTGCAAGTACCCCTGGGCAGCTTCTTTCCACCCTTGGATCACACCAAGTTTTGGGTCAGGTAGGCAGGTTGGGAGGTGAGAGTATGAGAACAAATGAAACCTAAAATGTCTAAAACTGGGAGGACACCTCTACTTCCTGAGGCACCAACTTGGATCTCCTCTGCAGAGGAGCCTCCGTCCCTTTCTCTGTTCAATCTTTTAAATAAAACTTTTTGTTCTTGCCTCCACATTTCTAGGGTGTTCAATCTTGAACAATGGGAGACGGGACTTGAACCTGATTCTCAACCTTGGTAACATCTCATTTCACTCAGCACCAAAGTGTCACCACCATGCATTAGCAGTCAGTCTTTTCCTCTCTAATCTATAAAGAAGACATTTTCAACAACTTTAATTTTAGAGAAAAATATCCCAATGTTCCTTGTAAAACTTTTGGAGACATAGAAAAGAGCTGGGTTTAGCTAAGAGGCTAAGAGGATTAAATATATAGGGGTGAAAAAGCCTCTCTCACTCTCTGTCTCTCTCTCAATTTCTGTCTTCTTTCTCTCCTCCTCCTCCTCCCTAATTTGAAGGATTTCTCCTTGCCTGAAGCTAAAGGAAGAGAGGTAGTTGATGCGACAGAACCAGAGAGATTATGGGCTCAGAAAGAGAAAATCAGATTGGAAGGGGCTAAAAGTTAAGTGGACAGAGCCTGTGGTGTTAGATTACCTAACATTGCTAACAGCAGCCTGGACAGCGCCCCCACAGGTCCTAGCTCATTGCTCCTGTTTAGCAAAAGCTTCCTTTCAGAGTCATCAGGACCCAACTTCTTCAGGGCACATTGGTCCTAATTAGCCTGCAGGACTTCAGCCTTTGCTAGGGCTGGATTAGCATTACCTATTTTCTGCCTCCAAGGTCCTCCTGAGCCCAGAAGCACCCTGAAAATCTACAGCTGGAAATGATGGGGAAGATCACACTCTGCAAGCATATTTAAGTGTGGTCACATAGGATGTTTTCATTGAACCCAGTTCTTAAGAACAGCCTCTAAACTCTCTCTAAAACCCTCTATATACAAAACATTGAGACAGAGGAAAAATTGTGAGAATTAAGGAAAATAAAAGTTTATAAATTTTTTTGTTCTTACCAGTTTGGAAAATGTCAGGATATTTGCAATAAATATAAGTTGTAATATGCTGACACTTGCCATGAATCTCAGGGAGTTTGAAGAAGGAATGGGGTGCTAGACATGCAGAATTCCAAATGCATTTTACTATAAACCATTTTGACTCTTTGTTTGTGTAGAGCATTTCAAAAACTTGTTACAGGAATCATTAGAATATGTTGCCTATATACTGTGCTTTCCCTCCTTGGAGAAGACTCACAGAGACAATTTCTCTGTGATTGCAACACTGAGAGTGCTGACAACGATCCTGTTGTGTTTCACACACGCCCAGGAAAATGTACATCTAAATACATATGCTTCTAGCAAATGCATAATTCATGTGGTCTAATGCTGGAATCCTAACCTTACCCTTTCCAAAACTGCATTACCTTATTTTCCTTCAATTATCTTCCATTGAGGTAATTTGTATTAAGTATTTTTAAATTTGATTTTTATTTTTATTTTTTAAATTATATGGCATTCTTGTGAGCTAACAGATAGTCCTGTGGGGAAAAGGCTTGAATAAATAAATAATAAAAAGAAACAATATATAAGTAATACATAAACAAGAAGATAAATATAGATGCCATCATGTATTTTGTCAGGGTTTCATTTAAGTTAAAAGCTAACAATCATTCTTTGAATTCAGACTTTGAGATAAAACCAGTGTCATTTGTTTTGCTTCATATAAATGAGAAGAATCATTTCTCTTTTCCAGAAAGTTTTATTATCAGCGCTATTTGATTTCTTTGTATTCCCCTTTGTGTTTTATTCTTCTTTATAGTGCTATATATGTATGAGCATCAAATAATATTTTTTAGCAATATGTTTGTGCCTTAACATTTTTGGTGAGCTTGTATATTACTATATTTGATGTTACACAAATGTAATAACTTTATACTGATATTGAAACCCTTTTTCAAATATGAGTCTATGTTATCAATAATAGTGACACCCATAAACCAAAACAATTGTAGCTATGTGAAAAAATGAGTTTATTTCTAGGTAATGCATACCATATTAAGAATATAATTTATACCTGGCATTATGGCACACGTATTTAATCCCAGAAGCTGGGAAGGCTGAGGAAGGTGGACTATGAGTTCAAAGCCAACTTCAGCAATTTAGTGAGTCACTAAGCAACTCAATGAGACTCTGTCTCTAAATAAAATAATTTTTAAAAAGAGCTGAGTATGGAGTTCCGTGCTTAAGCACCTCTGAGTTCAATCCCTGGTAACAAAACAAATATCATTGACAACTATAAAGTAGCCCTAATGAACTTGGAGGACATTATTTTTAAGCACAATGAGATAGGCCCAGAAAGACAAATATACTATGTTCTCTCTCATATATTAAAGCTAAAAATGCTGATCTTATAGATTTGGAATAGTGGTGGGAAAAGGACAGAAATGTGATGGGGGGATGGTCATGGGGAGGATTTCAAATAGAAAATTTCATTTAAACAGCCAGTTATATCTATAGCAAAATAAGGAATCCATAGTTAACCATAAGTTGTTGCTTATTTCAAAAGAAAGTCTAGAAGAAAGAACTTTAAAAATTCCTAACAAAGAAATAGTTAATATTTGAGGCGATGCTGATTTTATAATTACACATGGTATACAAATATCAAAACACTACTTTCTACCCTGTAAATGTGTCTTATGATTATTTATCAATCAAAATAAACATTAATTTATTACTTTGAACTTTGCCCGAAAAAGTTGAATTTTACCCTTCAGATTAACTTTTTTCCTATTTTTTTTCTGAATTGAACATCAATATAGTGTATTCACTTCACAGAAGAAGAAGAAGAAGAAGAAGGAGGAGGAGGAGGAGGAGGAGGAGGAGGAGGAGGAGGAAAATTTATTTAGGAAACATTTAAGAAAATAGTATATTTCCTAGCATTTATTTTATTTTCCTCAAAGAGGGTCTAGTTGTATTTCCCATGAATTCACATGTACATCTATTCTGAGTTCTCATTAGCACAAGATTATCTGCATACCATAGTCTAAAGCACCTTGGAGAAATTCATTTAGGTTTTCGTGTACACTATTATCTAACTGATATTTTACTTTCTGTTATTTATGGTCTATCTCTGTTTAAATACATGAATGATAGACGTTAAAGTTAAATTTTGAACCACATGCATTGTTTTTCTGATACACTTCCTTAAAGAGCATATTTTTGTTCTGCATGAATATAGGTAAATATATTTGAAACTGATAGCTTTAGCAATGTAATAACTTTCTCATTTGATATTTAAAGGTCAGGATTCCTGAAAGCATCAAGGTAAATATAAGATGCAGTACTGATTGATTCTTCTCAACATATTCTCAGTAAAAACACCAAATGTGAAATACTTTATCAGTCCCTTCTGATAGGGTCCCGTTTTATCTTATACTACAAAATAGTTGTACAAACTTAGATCAATCTGGTCATCACAATGGTTTGCACAGAATATTATATTTCAATAACTCTATCTGACATCACAGTACTTTTGAATGGCTTAAAGGATTTTACTCTGAAACCATTGCTGTCATCATAAAAATGTGAATGGTTTGAAAATATTTCTGCCAGCAAATCTGAAGACTGGGGAATAATTTACTAATGTAGTAAGTGCTTTCAGCCTTCAAATGCTTTGAAATATATGGTTATAATTCCAGTATGATGTTTAATGTTATATATGTGAATGATAAAATTGTATCTGACATTTATTTAAGCCTAAATAGGTATAAGGCAAGTTTATCAGCATGTAACATTTACAGGTCATTTAGATACCTGTATAAGTTTGGAAATATTCTTTATTTTTAATATTATAAATGAAAGAAACTGAAGTCCTGAGTGTTGAAACATTTGCCATATCCTTACAATTCTATGTACAGGAATTGAGATTTGTTCTCAGGAAAGCTGATGCCTGAATCCAAATTCTTAATTCCTCTGTTTTCTCATATACAAATATGTATTATAAGATAGAACCAAAATAACATGGGGTCAGAGAAATGATTTATAAAAATAGTATTAGTGTTAAGAATATTAACAGTGATATAAAATTATGTCACCAGTAACTATATTCCATTCATATGTGTATGTATTCAAAATATTTTACATATGTCTTCTTACAAAAATCTAATGAATAACAAAAATCATGCATTTAATTTCAAATAAACAGAACTAGAAAGGTGTTAATGCCAGTACTCATACTCATTAAATTATTCTAAATTAATGACATCTAGTATTATTGCTTATGAATAAATGGAGTTGCATCTCAACTAATTGCTGAGCCAATTGAACATGGAAATATCCAAGAAATATAAATAAACATGAAATTAAGTAATTTCAATTAAGTTTAAAATTGTTTTCAGATGATATCTCAAATTTTATCTCAAAGACAATGATAAATGTGAATAGGATGGTCACTGGAACCTGTGATACCACAGATACAATTACAGCAATATTTGTGATGAAATGTTTATTTTAAGTAAAACCTTTGTTCCTCTATTATTTTTATAGTGGTTAAATATATATAACATAAAATTTATTATTTTAACAATTTTTAAAATTACAGTTCCATGACATAACAGATAGTCATGTTGCATAACTACCTTTACCATCCATTTCCAGACTTTTTCCTTCTCCAAATGAAACTTTATCTAGTGAAGACTACAAACACTCTATCCTTCTCCACCTTTACTTCTGCAACCACTACTCTACCTTTCTGTCTTTGTTAATTGATTTTTTTTTAGGTATCTATTAAACGTGTAACCATACATCATTCTTGTGATTGGCTTATTTCACTTAACGTGTCTTTAAGTTTGGTTCATTTTTTAGCACAACAGCAGTTCTTTTCTTTTTCAAGGATGAATGTGTGTGCATGAGTGTGTGTGTGTGTGTGCACCACATTACATATTTTCTACCTTTCATTGTTAAGTCTAATTAAACTCTAAATTTAGAATAGAAATATTTTCCCCTAATTGGCAAATGCTTGGAGAATGTCACAATTTTGGTTAGACAATAAATATATTTCTGATTTTGTGTTTTTATGTTGACATTTAATCATGATATACAGCAATGAGTTTCTGATTAAAGGCACCCAAAAGACTCAAGAAAACATATTCAGTAAACCATTCCTAAGTATCACATCCATAAGTTAAACTGTGGATTAAAAAAATTTCTGTAAAAAGTTGTATCTATACAGAACAGGTATACACTTTCAATCTTTTTCCCCCTAAATAAATGAAGTATAACAACTATTAATATAGCTTTCTCATGGCCTTAGATATTACAAGTAATCTAAATATGATTTAATGTACATAGGAAGATTTCTGTAGGTTTATGTGCAAATTTTTTTATTATCTATGGGGGTCTCAGAAACAATTTCCCATGGATTCTGGAAGCTGATAGAATTTGAAAGTTACATTCCCAATAAAATGGTGCTTTTAGAAAATGATTTGCAGATTTGAGAAGTGTGTTAAGTTATAAAACATAGTGAAAGATCATGAGTACCCACATTAAAATGTGAACTTTGTGGGTTTTTTTTTTTTATTTCTTACATACATGACAATAGTGGAATGCATTAGAATCATAATTATCTATTCACAGCACAATTTTTCATAACTCTGTATATAAAGTATATTCACACCAAATTATGCCATTATTCATGAGCTCTCTTATTATTTTTTTATCATTACAATTCTTAATACACCTTTATACCACAATTTATCATATCTCTGTTTGTATATAAGATATGTTGACACCAAATTCACATCTTCATACATGTATTTTGTATAATTATGAGGGTCTCCTTCCACCATCCGTGCTATTCTCATTCTTCCTCCCTTTCCCTCCCACCCCTATTCCCTATCTAGAGGTAATATTCTTCCCATGCTCTCCCTCCCTACCCCATTTTGAGTCACCCCCCTTATATCAGAGAAGACGTACAGCATTTGTTTTTTGGGCTTTGGCTAACTTCACTTAGCATAATCTGCTCTAATGCCATCCATTTCCCTTCAAATGCCATGATCTTATTCATTTTTAGTGCTGAGTAGAGCTAAATAACACAATTAATAACTTAGACTTAATTGACATATATAGAATATATCAACCAACATCAAGCAGATATACTTTTTCTCAGCATCACATGGATCCTTTTCAACAATAGACCATATATTATACCACAGGGCATCTCTTAGCAAATACAAAGGAGTAGAGATACTACCATGCATTTTATCCAATCATAATGGGATAAAATTGGAAATCAATGATAAAATAAGGAAGAAAAATTCTTACATCACATGGAGAATGAACAATATGCTACTGAATGAACAATGGGTTACAGAAGACATCAAGGAGGAAATTAAAAAATTCTTAGAGGTAAATGAACTTTGTTTTTTAAGAAAGAAGCTTATTTTGAAAAATTTTTACAATTTAGATTTAAATTATGATTCATTTGAAAAAAATAATTAATACTTGTAATATGTAAAGCATTGTGTTCCCATTGCAATAGAACTAGCAGATATGTATTACTATACACATATGTTTAATAAATATTTATAATTTTGCATAATGCTATGAAGCCAAATCCAGAGTCCTGTGAAGATTTGAAAAGGAAGACATATCCTGGGGTCCTTGGAGACAGGTTTGAGTACTTTTGTCACTCAGACTTCTCTTTTACCTACAGCTCCCTGTCCTGATCATATTCTCAGAATTTGCCTCCAAGTTGATGATAGTATTTGTATAATATTGACACAGTTCTCCACTTTTTTTTTTGGTGGGGGGAGGTGGTATCAGGGATTGAACTCAGGGGCCTCAGGGGCCACTCAATTGAACCACAGAGTCACATCCCCCTTATTTTGTATTTTATTTAGACTCAGGGTCTCACTGAGTTGCTTAGCATTTCACCTTTGCTGGTGCTGGCTTTGAACTCGCTATCCTCCTGCCTTAAGCCCCTGAGCCACTGTGATTATAGGAGGCCAACTAGTTCTCTACTTTTGATGTTCCTATTTTTGAAAATTAGACTAAATTGTCTCCATTTGGGCACCACATGTAGGAGTGCCTCGGTTGCAAAATATTATGTCCATCTTTGCTTTATTAAAGGGGTCTTGACAGGCTCTAAGAGTATGTGCTTCCTGTGTTTAAATTCTAGATTAGTTATATACTACCTGGGTGCATCATCATTGTATGCTTGTTTTCTATTCCTAGATCATTTTCAACCCTGGACTGGAACAATTAAGCTATAAGTGAAAAGGGTAAGACAGTCTTTCATGGGAAAAAATATTTTGCTTGTATTTGAGTTTTTTATTCCTCTTACTTTGCAGCAAGTGAATATCATCTTTGTCCTTTGCTATTCAACATATTAAAAAGGAAAGAAATGCAACTTCTTTTTACTTTTCTTTGAAATGATGTTTCCTTCTCTACTCATTGCAGCCAGTTTTTCCCAGCTGCTTATATCATGTTAAATAAGTTCCTCTGTAGCACAGAAAAGCATCAGCTTTTCCAGGAGCAAAACAACTGATTGGTGTGCCAAATCCAGGAGAGTCACCTTTGTGTGATTTCCTAGGGACACTTACTGAAGGTGTTTAGCTTGTCCATCTGTGATCTGGGAGGAAATCCAGACGTCTGTCAGTACACTATAGTCTCCTATGATATTGATTTTAAGAATCAAAGGATTTGAACATTAAAATGACAAAAAAAAGATTAATGGATATAGTTTGGTAAAAAGCCAACGTGGAGTAAATTGAGATCATAGACATACTATCTTCAGAAGTAAATATCTTGAAGCCAGAAAATTGAATATCTCTTTTTAAACATGCTATGCCAGGAATCTTATCTGTCATTTTTAATAACTGTAATTTAATTAATTGTAATTGTAATTACTGAGAGAATTTGAAAATTCATTTTAAGATAATTTTACTTACTTTAAAATTCCACATTGTATCAAAATAAAATATTTTTAAAAGACCTGTCTTCCTTGTGGCTGTTTAGGAATAGAATGTTCCTGATACACTCTTGAAATCTGATTGCTTTTAATTTTACCTGAGAATAAGTTATGGGTTTCTGTGCATTATCTCATAGTTGCAGTGTGCTTAGAAGTCATTTCACACCAAGACTTAAAGATTTTGTTACTATAATGTACAATAGTGGACTCCCACAGGCACATTCTGCTAACCATCTGAGGTCTTCCCATCTAAGCACAATAGTACAACACGTATCTTGCTATTTCATATTGGGAGCTAACAGTTTCCTCTAGGACTTACTGTCGTGAGCAAACAGCATATTGTGCTCTAGTAGAATCTATTAGTTTATGTGATAAGAGAATGAGACTTTTACTGCTTCTGACACTTTAGAAAAGATACATTTAAATAACCTGTACAAACCAGTCTTATTAAAAGATTGGTTCATCATATATTGAAAGCAATGTTTAACTCTATGGTAGTAAAGAATTGTTTCTATTTATTTTGCACATCCAGGATTTTTATTTAATTTTCTAAAAGACAATGTACATACCTCCCTTACCTATTCCTTTTAGTGTGACAATTTTCTGTAATAAAGTACTTAAAGAGAAGCTTTCATCAAGAATGAGGTGAAATAGCAAAAACAAACAAAAACACTGCTGCTTTTAGAAAAGCAACACTTGCTCCAACGCAAACAAAAGCACACAGTGTTTCTGGATATGTTTAAAGTGTTTTCTTGGGGCTTACTTTCCTCACCAACAGGCTAATGGTGGCCATGTTTCTCATGCTGGATGGTGGAGGCTTACTTGGTTTCACATTCGGAAGACACTGGATATAATACTAAGTTCTTGAAATTCCAACTTTTCTTGACGCCATCAGTGCCAGTAGTATAAAATCTGTGGCCATCTTGCTTGTTCACCTTATCAAAAGACACTTTAGTGATGCTAGACTTGTGCAGTGTCTACAAGTCTGCATTAGGTCTTGGGTGGTGGCCCTCTTGTCCATGTTGCAAAAATGGTCCATGGCAGACATGTTGGGCATGATGCTCTGTTTTGGAATGTCTAGGTTGAAGACAAAGGTCAAGCAGCTATGATCATCATAGTTAAAGAGTATTGTACAGTAGTCAGGGCCAGCAGCCACAACACTATTCTCTGAGACAATCAGGAGTGGCAGGACTTCATTTTCAGAGTGGAGACCTTTTTGAGTCATTGGCAGCAAGGCAGGGTACGGTTGTGACTGAACCAGGAGGAGTTGCTCCCACTGGCAAAGATGTTGATTCTGTGGACCCAGTCACCGGTGTCATTGTCAACAAACTCTGATGGACATCAGCTGACCCAAAGGGATTTTGCTGCCCCTGGAAGTATTGGTTGGCTTTTCATCTACTTCTTTACTGGACCCAGAAGATACTCTACATCTGAAATCACATGATCCTGCAGCTAGCAAAATGTTGGGATGCCCATACAAGCTGAGGACATTGGAGCAATGAGATTTTTAAAGTCTTTGCTTATCCACTAGTCATTTCCAGAATTGAAGGAACAAACAAAAAAGAATCATGCTTTCCTTCCCACAGCAAAATTGTTCGCCAGAGGAGATGGATCAGTTCACAAACTTGGCTGCACAATTAAACCTCAGGATCACCTGTGTTGGTTTCCAGACACAATCTTTCTGACTCCAGATATAGGCATTGCTATCTGCCCTACAAGTGGCCATGCCATCCTTCTATGAAAGCAGTCAATAATTCCAAGGGATCCATGGGCCCCTTGGGTTCATTAGCTTTCACCCACTCACTCCCATTCTTCTTACAGATGTGCACTTCATTATTATTGGGGTTAAGGGTCATCTGGGTAACGTCCCTATGCCAGGTATGGCAGGTGATTCACTCTAGTAAAAACTGATGCAGGGGGGCTGGGGATGTGGCTCAAGCGGTAGCGCGCTCGGCTGGCATGCGTGCCGCCTGGGTTCGATCCTCAGCACCACATACAAAAAACAAAGATGTTGTGTCCTCCGAAAACTAAAAAATAAATATTAAAAATCTCTCTCTCTCTCTCTCAAAAAAAAAAAAAAAAAAAAACTGATGCAGGGACATTGTTCTTTGCATTTTCAAAGGATAAAAAGCTGGGGTCACAATGGTCAGGAACAGATTGGAGCCAAGAATTCCTGGGGTCAATTTGGAAGATCAGGCTTCAGCTGGCACAGGTGAAGGCAGAAAATCACTTCAGCAAATTTACATCTGTATAGCAATGATTCAGCTGAGTGCTCTAAAAGATGGTGAGATGTTTTTCTTTTAGAAAAATGAAGAATCCATTGTATTTACACTGATGTATAAGACAGTATGCTATATAAATTTAATCAGATTATGTTCTAGTTATAATTTTATTCCTTAGTGAGGTGTATGACTTTATCGTTCAGCCTTACAAGTCATATGTTATAAAAATCATTTTTTTTAACTTAGTGGCCATGATAATGTGAAGTTATGAATGTACAGAAACCATCAGTCAGCTTGAACGTTAGGATTGTGAAAAATGATGAAAAACATGTCAGGTTGGGACAGTGCTGAGCCAACTAACTTAGGTTCAGCTTGGTTAGTAAGCAGAACTAGAGATCTCTAAAGCATCTGCTTCCTGTTATCATTTGCATAGTATTAAAAAAGAATTCAAGAAGTCACCGAGCAATAAACCATACAGAATATGCCAAGAAGTTCAGGATCATAAATGACAGACATCATTGAAAAAAGCTGAAAACTACACCTCTAGTTATTTTCACATGGACAAGTGTGGAAATAATTTTGAAATCCAGTATGTGTTGGCTTAAACAATATATAAAACATATAGACTTATTATCTATTTTTATATACTTTATTTTTTGTAAACATCAATGCCTTAATCTTAAAAAATTATCTCAAATTATAGTTTCTTGGTTTTTAACAGTTGAGCAGGAATACAGCATCTTTCTGAAGACTTGTACTCAGTAAATAATCTACAAATCTTTAAGATGATAGAGAATAAAAGGAATCTCAGAGTGTGATTGCAAAAAATTAAGTCAACTATGTATGTAAAAACATTTTAAGTATTAGATTTTATGCAGAAATTATATTTATAAATCTATTTTCAACAATGAGTAAACAGTTATTCATGTAACAGTGACTTAGTCAATTCTAGCTAGTACCATATTATATAATCTACCAAAATTTAAAAATCATCCACTTATCCATTTTCAAATTTTATTAACAAGGATTAAAATGAGCACAATGAACTGGATTATGTATTTAAATATATATCAATGATATATATTCAATTTTATATTTAAATATGATTAATAAATATATTTAAATATGTGAGTAAATATGTAATGATACAAGTTATATAAATAATTAATATAATATTAACAAATAATGACAATATCAATAGGAAATAATGCTAACATTTAGGCTGATGTTCAGGAAGTTATATCAACACAGTTTAAAACCTAAATAACTGACCTAACCAGAGGGATTCATTTAACCATTCAGGCCTGTTCAACTGTGAAACATTGAAAATGACTAATAATAGTGCCTATATTGACTTATGGCTTGGAGTTATATTAGTCTCTCTCTGTTTTTTTGTTCATATAGACTTTAGTACTCATACGGCCACTATCACATAGGTACCTCAATCAAGTTATTTAATATCCATCTCAGTTTATTCACTGGCCAAATAAAGATAATAATAGTATTGTCCTCATAAGGTTATTGGGGATTGAATGTGCTGTATAAAGCACAATGGTTGATGATAAGCAACCCAGTGCTACTGTGTTGGAATTTGCTGCTGAAATCAAGTTTAATTCTTGAATAAAGGAATGTCTGTGAGCTACCATCAGTACCATTTATTCTCGACTTGGCTTATTCATATAAGACCCAATTGTGCTTAATTGCTTATTCTTCTTACATACATCTGAATTCTATGTATATCAATTTCTTGTTGCCTGGTCTCATATTTACACCCTGATATCTTATTGATGATATTTCATGATATTGGGATTGAACCAAGGGGTGCTTAGCACTGAACTACCTTTTTTTTTATTTTGACACAGTGTCTTGCTAAGTTGCTGAGACTGGCCTCAAACTTGTGATCCTCCTGCTTCAGCTTCCCTAGTGGCTTGGATTACAAGCATGCACCACCGTACCAGGCAAATGCTAACTTCTTTTTCAAGACCCAAGATTTCGCTCTGATCTACAAGTTCTGCTTGATTACTGGCATTGCCTGTTTGATAATTACAGTTACTAATATGACTAAAAATAAAACAATAAATTATACACTAAAACAAAATAAAATGAAAGAAGTTTCAACTACTGTTGTTATAGTTTGGATGTGAGGTGTCACCCAAAAGCTCACATGTGAGACAATGCAAGAAGGTTCAGAGGAGAAATGATTGGGTTGTGAGAGTCTTAACCCAATCAATGAATTACTTCCCTGATAGGGATCAACTGAGTGGTAACTGAAGTGGTAGGGTGTGGCTGGGGCAGGTCGGAATTAGGGTGTGACTTTGGGATATATATATAGAGAGAGAGAATGAAGCCAGCCTTCTATGGACTTAGACCTCTGAGCCCTCAATAAACTTTTCCTCCTCTACAGTTGCTCTGGTCAGACACTTCAGTCACAAGACAGAAAAAGCTGACTAAGACATCTGTTTTAAAATTTTTCTGCCCAAAGAAAGTTGAGTGTTTTTAGTACTGCTTGGGTCAATAACACTATGAAATGATGTGTTCTTTATTATTTTCTTATTTATATGTTTATTTAAGTATGTCTACTTTTTTGAAATGCACATTTCAACTTTTTAGAATTTCTAGTAATCTGGAGAACAGCAACTTAATTGCTCCCAAGAACAAGACTTTCAGAAAATAAGTCTTTTGTTTTTTACCCCTATTAAATTCAAAATCAGAGCCACTACTACTAAACTTTAGGAACATTCACACCTCTTAAGAAGAAGACTCACAATAAAAATCATGAAAAAGCAATAAAAATAAAATTTCAAATAAATAAATAATAATTTTCCATGAGTATGTTTTACAGAATCTCTCCCACCTTCTCCTTCATCTCTTCCAACTTTGTTTCCACCTCCTTCATCTCCTTCTTCTTCTTCTCCTTTTTATTTCATTTTTTTTACTCCAGAAGCTATAGATATCAGGGAAGTTACCTGATCCCCTCAGACTTCAACTTTCTATAAAGTAAAAATTTCTTTACTTTAAAACAGTGATGGCACAGTAAAAAAAAAAAAAAAAAAATAGTGCAGTGCAAAACAGATGCCCACTGTAAGAAGCATTAAAATAACATATTTGAACAGATGGAATAAAGATCACATAGAAATTTTGATTTATACAAATGAGTGAAGAGCAACCGTGATGAGAAATAGTAGACAAAGATGAAACATATTTACCTCTAAAATAATCAGGTTTATAGCAGCAGAGTAGAATGGTGGTTTGCAGCCAATGGAGGACAATGGGGATGGAAAAGTAATGGTGAAGGGCATAATGTTATGTTTCAGCCATGCAAGACAAATGGATTCTTCATCTATCTTACAGGACAGTGACCACAGCACACATTACTGTATTTTACATGTATAGCTTTCTAAGAGGGTAGATCTTCTATTGTACTCTTACCACACCAAAAAATAATAATAATAATAATAATAATAATAATAATAAAATAAAAGGATGGTAGGAAATTTTGGAAGCTGAGAATTATGGGAATAGATTTAGAAGTGCTCTTTTACTGTTGCATAGCTATTCCTATACTCCTCAAGTTGTATGCATTAAATATGCACAGTTTTTTTATATATCAATTAAAGTAGTTTAATAAACTTCCTCATTTGAAAACCTCATTGAGTGTAATAGACTACTTACAGCAAAGATAATTAGACCCCAGTAACTCTAAGAGAAGATAATAATAGCACAAATATCTTAGGAAAGAAACGAGAGTGTCCTGTTTTACGACTTTTAATCTAAATGTGAAGTGGTTGAAAATTATTTGAAGGTAGGTGGTGATATGTTAGAGATTCATATTGAAAAACCTCAAGAAATCACTAAAACTTAATAATATAATGTCTGTAGAGGATACAAAGTAGAATTGCAAAAAAAAATAATTATCTAAGAAAATATAAGCAAATACTATTGAAAAAAGAGCTATTCCACAAATAAAAAAATTATAAAATTATCTGTTTAAGCCCAAATGTATCAATATTTATATTTGATATAATCTAGCTACTCTACACACCATAATTAAAAGAAAGGGTTTTGATTAAAATTGGATAAAAATATAAATAATAACCTATTATGTATTCTCTAAAAGGAAATTATATATTAATTAAATTAGATATTAAATTAAATATAGATAAGTTAGAAGTAAACCAATGGAAATGGTATATAATTCAAATCAAAAACTTTAGCTTAAATATATTAGTCAAACAATGCATTAGATGGAAAAATGGCAAAGATCAAATGAAGAGTAGCTAATTCTATGGTAGCAATGTTACTTTCCTGATTTTTACAGCTAAGCTATGATTATGTAAGATATTAACCTGAGGATACTGAGTGAATAGGATATAGTAATTCTCTGTGCTATATTTGCAAATATTTATTATTCTAGATTTATTTCAAAATAAAATGTTTAAATAAAACATATCTAATAACAAAATATTCTCTGAATATTTCAAGAACTCATGAATAAATTAAAAAAAAACAATAATCTATTTTACAGGTTCCACCCTTCCCCTCAAATAGTGCCATCTCTGAATCATGCCTTTAAGGAAGAGAACTTTTCAAAATACTTAAGATAGAAAGTATAGCAAATGCTCAACAAAACTAGCCAGTAAATTGGAATTGCAAATTAACATGATTGTGCCACCATTAAAAATCTACTATAATGGCTAAAAGCAAAATTGTATGTTAGAGGAACATCACTTTGTCATTAATATCTAAAGTGCATGGAAAAAAAATAATTGAAACTTTCTTATGAAGGTGATCATACACTTACCACACAAAGCTACAAAGCAGTAATCCCATTCCTAGATATTGACCCTTCAGAAATAAAATGTATGTTGTTCTTTATTATTTATAGAAGCTTGAATTGTCATTGCCAATATCTGGAATAAATTCAGAATTTCATCTATTAGTCAATAATAGTTTTAAATGTTGCATATATAAAAAAGAATATTAGAATTAGAAAGAAACTACTGACAGGTGCAATATTATGAGACATATTTAAAAACAACACAGTCTATTTTTGTGAGGCTTTTTTGAGTAACATAGTTTTCCTGACTTCTTTCTCAGTAGACTCACTATTGGAATATAGGAAACTATTGATTTATGAATGTTCATCTTCTATCCTTCTACATTGATGAATTTTTTTGATCAGCTCTACAAGTCTTCTGGAAGAATTTTTGAGTATTCTAGACATAGGATTATATCATCAACAAAAAGAGACAATTTGACATCTTCTTTTCTTGTTTGTATTCTTTAATTTCCTTCTCTTGCCTGATTGCTCCGGCTAGAGTTTCAAAACTATATTGAATATGATTGGTGAGAGTAAACATCCTTGTCTTCTTTTGGATTTTAGGTGAAATTCTTTCAGTTTTTCAATGATCAGTACTATGTTGGCTTTGGATTTGTCATGTGTAATCTTTATAATGTTGAGAAAATTTCCTTTTACTTCTATTTTCTTCAGTATTTTTAACATGAACTGCTGATAAATTTTGTCAAAGTCTTGATCTGTACCTATTGGTATAATCATGTAATTTTGTCTGTAAGTCTATTTATTTGGTGAATTACATTTATCAATTGGTGAATGTTGAAAGAACCCTGCATCCCTGTGACAAAACCAATTTGATCATGGTGTACAATTTCCTCAATGCATTTTTGAATGCATATTGCTGATATTTTATGAGAATTTTTCATGTAAATTTTCACTGGGAATATTGGTTTGTAGTTTTCTTTCCTTGATGTGTCTTTAACTGCTATTGGTATCAGTGTCATACTGGCTTCATAGATCAATATCAGAACTAAAGAACTAAACAGATATTTCTCAAAAGAATAAATGCAGCTTGGTGCAGGAGTAATTCTAGCAGGAGGATTGAGGCAGAAGTTTGGAAGTTCAAAGTCACCCTTAGCAATTTTTTTCAAGGGCATAAGCAATGTAGTCTGTCTCAAAATAAAGATTTAAATTTAACCCTTTAAATTGCCCATTTAAGGAAGGGGCAGGGACATGGTTCAGTGGTTAAGCATAGCTGGGTTTAATCTTTGGTACCAAAAGAAAAAGAAAGAGAAGGCGAAGGGGGAAGTAGAAGGGAAAAAAGAAGGAGAAGAAGAAGAAGCAATATAAATGGCTAACAAATATATGAAAAAATCTACAATATCCTTAGCAATCATAGAAATACAAATGCAAAAACCCACTGAGATTTTATTTCATTCTAGTCAAAATGATAATAATCAAGGATACAAATAACAATAAATGCTGATGAGGATGTGAGGAAAAAGGCAGACTCATGAATTCTATATAAGTCTGAAAATTAGTACAACTTCTTTGAAAAGCAATATGGAGATTCCTTGAAAAATTAGGAATGGCTCACCATATGAACCAGCTCTCCAACTCCTTGATATTTTCCCAAAAGAACTAAAGGAACCTCTTATAACTTTGCATTCATTCCAATGTTTATAGCAGTTCAGTTTACAATAACCAAACTGTGGAACCAGCCTAATCACCTATTAGCAGATGAATAGATAAAGAAAATATGGCATATATACATTGTGTTAGCCAGTTTTTTTTGTCACTGTAACCAAACAAAAACAATTTAGGGGAAGAAAATTTTATTTTGGACTCATGGTTTCAGATTTCAGTCCATGGTCAGACATCTCCATTGCTCTGAGCTCAAGGTAAGACAGAACTCATGGCAGAAGAGTATGGTGAAGGAAAGTTTCTAGATCATGGCAGCTAGGAAGGAGGCAGTGGGAGAGAGGGAGAGAGGGAGGGAGGGAGGGAGGGATAATGAGACGGAGGAATAGAGAGATAGGGAGAAGGGAGAGCTAGGAGCCAGGGGCAATATATAAACCCCAAAAGCACATCCCCAAAGACTTATTTCCTCCAGCCATATCTCACTTGCCTAGAGTTATCATCCAGTGCAGAAGTCCTTTCAAATTATCTCTCTGCTGTGACCTGCACAGTCATTAATTCAGGTTCCTGGACTGGGTGGTACATTATATGGGGATGGAGGAAAGATAAGCAGACACACAAATAGAGAAAAAGCTAGATGTCAGTGGTAGACTATCACCCTGTTAGGAAGGTGGTGACAGCTCAGCACGTTTATCATATTGGTATAAACATCAAAAGGATTTATTCTGAGAAAGCTTCTTCAAAGTAAGCAGAACCAAGGTCAGGAGTATGAGCAGCCTGATTATGGTTATCAGCTTGCACCCATAACTTTCTACCCCTGAGCAGCTGGTGTCTGAACCTCAAGGTCAAGAACAGAATAGCTCTGTAGCTGACACAGAACCTCCTATTGAACAGGATGTCACCATACCAACCAAGCAGTCACAAATCAATGCCTCTGCACAGAGAGTTCCCAAGAGAGGCATTGACTCCGTCATAAGCAGTTCAAGAACCATAATTCAATCACTGCTCCTGACATTACTCTATCAAATAGATTGATTAATTGATTAGGTCATACCTCTCAGGATCTAATCATTTCACCTCTGAGCATTCCTTCATTGTCTCACACATGAGCCTTCATGAGACCCCTCATATCCTAACCATATTATATACAATGAGGTTTTACACAGGTGTAAAGAAAAATGAAATTATGTCATTTTATGTTAAATTATGTTGTTATATGTTATGGGCAAATGTAAAATCGGCAAAATTGGAGAACATTTTGCTAAGCGAAATAAGCCTGTATCAAAAAATCAGTAGTCAAATGTTTTTCCTCTCATGTAGAAGGTGAAGAAGAGTAAACCGAAATTTTAAAAGAGTTCTGGGGGGAGCCTCATAAAAATAGAAGGAAGAACAGTGTAGGAGGGAGGGAGGAGGGATGGGAATGCTGAGTGAAATTGACCAAAACATGTCATGTGCATAATGAATATATTACAATAAATTCCACCTTTATGCATAACATTAATGCACTCATTAAAAGACACTAAATTAATACAAGGAAGTCTAATGGAGTGGAGGAAGTGGATCAGTGGGAGAGAGGAGGAAAGGGAAAGTATGAAAGTTCAAAATGGAACAAATTATGTTATAGACATTTATGACTATAAAAAATGAACCCAATATTATGTATAACTATAATGTACTAAAACACACACAAAAATAAATAAATAAATATTCTGTTAAGTGAGAAACAAACTAATGAAAGTAGCCAGAAACAAACCTAAATGCTTTATTCACCCATTTGTATAAAAATCTGGAAAGAAAAAGACAAAGATTTAGAGATATAAAGATTTGGAGCCTGGATTTTTGGTTGTTGGAGTTAAGGATGGGCATATGAAACTGACTGAAAAAAAATCATGAAAAAAAAAATTTCAAGGTGATACCAAAGTTTCTAAATAATGATTGTAGAAATACTTGTGTGATTGCATGTATGGGTAGAATGAAGGAAAGCACAAATATCTTATATTAAGCTAATTGCAATGTATTTGTTTATTAAAATAGTTGACTTATATTGTATCTCATCAAAAGTGCAAAAGAGTTTATGCTGAACTAAAAATTAACAGAATTATGAACATCACATAAAGAAATGGAAAAATCAACAGGAAAGAAGGAAATATGAGTGAAGTGTTATAAGAATTTTGGCAAAATTAATCACTCTTCATACTGTACACCATACAGTGAAATAAATGTAATATAGATATAAAAGTTCTGCATGCAATTGTTATAGATTATGAAAAATGAAGTGAAATTTACTGTTATTTTCATATATCTATGTTCCTTCTTAAATATTCAAAGATAATGAAAGTAAGGTAGTAAGGTAGGATCACCTGATAAATTTTACCTTCCAATAATAATTTGTTAGTGAGATGTTTCTCCATTTGTACACTTTTTCCAAGTTTTTCTGTTATTCTTTGAAAAAAGAGAAAGGCTTTCCCATAGTGCTCCAATTCATAGGATTTCAAAATAGTACAGTCTGTCTGAATACATGATCGTTAAAATCTATCCATAAGATCTTAAAACAATTGCATTCATTTACAGTTTCTCACTAGGATGAATTCAATGAAAAGTAATTCTTTAATTATAACAGAATTGTTTTTCTACCAGATTGTTAAAAATCTCCCCCACATTAATGGTAATGGTCACATTTGAATTATTTTTCTGCAGTATAACCCATGGGACATAGAGTAAGATAGGGCACTTCCCAAATTCTTCTCCATATTTCTTATATTTATAAATTTTCTTGCCATTGTTACAACCATAATGCTAAGTTCTGAGTCATGTGGAAATACCTTGTGACATTTCTTATATTGTTACATTATTCACCTTCATGAATTCTTAGATCCTTGGAAAAAATGGTCTACTATTAAGGGTTTCATACATTCCTTAAATATTGGAGTTTGTCACCCTTATGTATTATCTAATGATAAATAAAATATTTGTGGGACTAAACACATGTCTAAACTCCATCATTTATATTGTTTCTCACCATAATGAATCTAACTTTGAATAAATCTGAGCTAAAAATAAAGTTATTTCTGAAATAATTAACATTCAGAGAATTCCTTTCATTATAAAAAGTTGAGTATTCAGTAAAAAAATAGATGGTGAAAGTGAACATATCTTGCATGAGTGCAATGCCCTCCTAAGACTCATTATGTTTTTCAAAATGAATATTTTATTTCTAATAATCTTTTCAGCATGGAAATTCATACTCCTTCATTATAATTTTCCTATTCTTCAGGAATTTTCCATTTGAATGATTCTTTGTAGTCTATGTCAGTTTTGCAAGGACATTTCTTGGCCTTATCTCTTGATTTCTAGTCTAATGATGGACCTCTTGTTAGCTTTCTGTCAACCACCCAAGTTCCTTCATTTACTCCAATAAGGAGATTAATGATGAATTAGAAATGCAAAGTCCCATTAACGCCAAGTGTCTGAAATTCTTCCATATAAATCTTCTAATTAAAGTGATTATCAGTGCCCTGGATTGAAGGCTGTGGTCACATCACTGAAAATAACTGGTCTATGGTACACATTGTTAAATTTTCAAAAAATGATTACTCTCTTTTAGACTTTAAAAAAATAATTCTGAGAATTTGGGACCTCATGGAACCCTGTGCAGTATGCCACTCTTGTAGTTAAACTATAATACCTTTTTTAAAATTTGACTTGATTTGATTTGATGTGGTACTGAGTATTGAATGCTAGGTAAGAGCCACTGAGCTACATCCTCAGTCCCTATAATATCTTTTTCAATGATAGGAAACTGAGGTTATGAGACCATATTTAAGTTTATAGAAAGGAGTACTATTCTAAAATAATCCCTGCCTAATTTATTCTTGACTTCGCTGATTAATCATTAGGGACTAAATAGATACAATATTTCTTCTTTCTGGGTAACTCTAATATGTTTTTATTTTTCTTTATCCTTTTTATTTAATCTCTAAATTTTTCATAAAACCTAAAACACAGTTTGGTGTTTTCTGTGGTTGGTTTTAATCATGCATTTGGCAAAAGTTAATATTATTGTCTTCATTTCATTTCTTAAATTTATTTTTATATGTATATACTCTCCCGTGTTCTATTGATGTGTTGAAAATAGAAACACAAAAACATAAAAAAGTTTTATTTTAAAGTCACATAAATACATATGATAATAGTTACTTGTACCACTAGTAATTAATTTCACTTATTGAAGAATAATTGTGTTACTTTAAAAGAACGCAATGTATTTAGCTAGGGACCACCAGCAGATTTGTTTCAGAATGATCATTATACAGTATGCAGCCCAACAGTCCCAACAGAGCCTCAAATTCTCTTCCCTTAATTTTATCAGATTGTTTGGGCAACAGGAGACTTCAACACTGGACCATTTCATCCAAATTAATTAGCCTTTGAATTCATAGCTTGAAAATCTAGATTGAAAACATACATTGCTTGTCAGGTATGCCTCTGCTTTTGTACACATGACTAAATCAGAATTAAACATATTGACAACTCTTAATGTCCTGGAACTGACGAAGTCCCTCAGAAAGAAGAATTACATCATCTTTAAAATAACACTGTGACTGAAATGCTAGTTTAAAATAACCCCCAAAATAAATGTGGAAAGCAGTTGCCTGCTATATCAAAATGAGAAAGATACTTTCCATCTTCTGCGTTGTCTTTGCAGATCAAACTTTCCCTTAAACTGTAACATTCTACTAAATAACACCTTCCATCCACAATTTTTTTCTCTTAAATAGAAATTTTAATGAATTCATCCTCTGTGACATTTGCATTTATCTTTAAATGCCACAAGATAACAGGGTTTTAATCATTCCAAATAGGTTTTTAATTATAGACCTAATTACTTTTTCAGAAGGTTAAGCTCCACAAACAGGAATAAAGCTGTTTGCTTGCACTTTGTGTGAAGAATGATGTTTTGCTCTTGATTTAGGTATTCGGTAAATTTATTCGGTCAGTTTTAGCTGACTTTTTAGTATTAGAAGAGCTGAGTTTTAAGAGAATTTGACATTATGCAGTGTGAATCAAATAATGTTATTCTAATTAATTACAGAACCAGAGAAGGAATAAGAGATGCTTTGCACAAGAGATGGCAGATTAGTAGCTGCTAATTCTGGCCTCCAAGGCAGTACCAGCAACAGACAGTTCAGTTACCAAGATACGCAAGGTTGATGTCTGTAGAGTTCACTAAGAAATTTACTGCTGAACAGTTTTTGATAAAGATAGAAGATTACTATTTTAAAACTCAGTTCTGAGTGAGGACTCAACTAATGGTTTGTAGAGAAAAAAAATCTACTAAATTATTCATTTGGGTAGTTAAACATTTTGTTTCTTTGTTTGCTTCTCATAGCCTCCTATGGGTGATTTCTGAAGGTATGTAGCAGTTCATAAGAAATTTGTTGATTTCAGCTGTCATGTTTAACATATATGTGGACTCTGAAGATGAGCCCCAGAAAGGATAATCATAAATTATGCATCCTCTTCTATGATGAACTGTCTCAATTGTTTATATAACCCTATCTACTATAGGGAAAAGTGGTCAATTCATGCCAACGTATTATGATTGTTCCAATGTGTTTCAACATTTCTTTCACCCATTACAGCCGCAATAGAGAGAAGAAAATGATATTGTACTGAGACTGAAATTCTCTGAAAAACAATCATGAGTCCCTTAATTGGGCAACTTGTTCAGCAGTGCTTGTTCATCTAGAGGAGATCACTACTTATTCCCATTATACTACAAACAAGACATACTCTTGATCTATGAGATATATGAAACTGGTCATAGAAGAAATCTACACCATGTCCATTACATATAGCCACCCAGATTTTCTGGTTGGATAAGGAATATGTTGCTTTCCTTTGCTGAGGATCACAGTTAACACAAGGAGAATGAGACTATTTAAAAAGGGGTTTACATAAAGAATGCTTGTAAACACTAGTAATTATAAAAGTTTTCATAATGATTCATCCTATGCCTTATACTATAAAGATTTCTCAGTTAAGCTTTGTTGAGTGAGCTTTCAGTGAATGCCTACTGTTATCAGATCCTGTGCTTAGAATACAAAAGGGATAGTTTACATTTCTGCTTGAAGATGCTTGTACTCTATTCTGAAAGAAAAAGAAAATATTATGAAAGAAAAAAATATATTATGAGGTGGCAAAAGTTTTACAGATGATGTATAGAATAGAGAGAGCACATTTGGTTCAGATTGAGGAATTAGGATACTCTTTCTGAAAAAAAAATGGATTCCAGAGCTCTCATGAGAGATAACTATGAGTTGTCTAGCTAGCAACATTAGTCAATTTTTCCTGACAGAGAGAAAATATTAATCATCAATGAAAAACTGAGACTATTATGTCACAAGAAACTGAGATAATGCTACATGGGGCACAAAATAAAGTGGAGATAGGATGACAAAGCAGATAAACTTATATATCTTCAGGACAAGATATGGGTCAGGACTAGATCAGGGAAATCCTCTAAACCATGACAAAGTTTGTGTGCTTTCTCCTTCATAGACGCAGAGACTGAAGAAGTAATAATGGAGAAGTATATCATGGGATTCAAAGACTTTTGTTTTAAAATACTGTACTATGTTTACCTGTAGAATAGAATGGATTGTGTTTATTTATTTGAAAATGATATAATGCTAATTCTTACCTCCAATAATTATTAGCTGTGTGACTTTGAGTGAAACAATTATGTCCTCAAAAGACATCACTTATTCATCACCAAAATGAACAATAAGAGCAAGAACAACCCAATATTTCCTACTTCACAATTTTGTGTAATAATCAAATGATGCAATCTTTGTGAAGGACTTGACACATGATAGGAATAACAGCTAATGGTTAATCTCTTTGCATATCCATATGATTGAACTGGCATCATTGATTTGTGAAAATTTGATCTCTAAATTGAAGAAAATTTAATTGGCTATTTGAAAAAGAACAGGGTTTATTTCACACAGGACTATCAGTTTATCAGCTGTAATAAGATTTCATGTAAAAGTAAAACCCTCCCAAAAAATCTAGAAAAAGAGCTGTATGAATCTGTGTTAAAATAAATATTTAAATATGACACTTAACCAAAAAAAATGGAGAGATTATTTAAGACATCAAAATTAAAGAAACATATGAGTAAAACTTAATCAAGAAATGAACATCAGGTAAAAATACTTGTAGCATAAATAAACATCAAATGATTATTGTCTAATGTATACAGAACTCTGAAAAGCAACAAGAAAAAAATCAGAATAAGCCACATGAAGAGAATCTTATTGGTTTATAATAAGTGAATTGATTTTTAGTAATAAAAACTAAAACAATATAAAGTTACTATTTTTGCTCATAACAAGTAAAAGTAGAATTAAACAGTGGGTTATAATGGAGTAAACCATAAACTCTTTATCTACTGTTAGTGTAAATGTTTGGGGAAATTGACATATTTTATCAGATTTAATGTGTATCACTCATAAATTCCTATTTTAATTAAAAAAGAAACTTGAGTACAAATATTCAAACAAATATGGATAAGAAATTACACGATTATAAAATATCATAGCAGAGTAATGGAAATGACCCCAAACCCATCAAATAAATAAATACAATGTGTTAGATGCCATAAAAGCTATGTACCAATATTAAAGTAGAAACTAGAAAAACTTATGTCAATATTGAATTTTTCAAAATATTCAATATTCTTAAAAGAGTATAAGATATAGGATGTCATCATGCAATTTTTGTATTGTTGTTTTTTGTTGTTGTTGTTGTTGTTTTGGTACCAAGGATTGAACTTAGCGGCACTTAACCACTGAGCCACATCCCAATGCCTTTTTTGTATTTTATTTAGGGGTAGGGTCTCACTGAGTTGCTTAGGGCCTCACTAAATTGCTGAGGCTGGCTTTGAACTCAAGATCCTCCTACCTCAGCCTCTGGAGCCTTTGGGATTACAGGTGTGCACCAGCAAGCAAATTTAATACAAAGAAGTTAGTGCCTTAATACAGAGGACGAAATTTTTGATAAAAGATGAATGGACAATAAAATAAAAACAATCCAGACATCATATTGAACAAGGATAGAAGAATGCCACTAAGCTAATATCACAATGCGATTTTATGAATCCATGGTTGAAAATAAAGGGGAAAATGTATGATTGCATAAAACATTCACTTATAAAATACATATGAATAGTCCAGAAAAGCATTGCGAGTAAAACATATTTTATACACATGTAAACTCTCCAAATTCTGGTTACAGAATGCATTGTTCAATACCTACTTGCCCCAATGACAGGCAAATAAATTAACCATCTTTTCATCATCACAGTTTACAATTCCTCTGGCTAGAACACCAATATATTAAGATACAATTCTTCAGATATAAATAAATACATCTGGCCACACCATAGGGATAGGCATATTTGTGGGTATAGGAAAGTAAATAGTGTGTTTCTGAATAACAGAAGATGGTTATTTATCTTGATAGCCTTTATCTCCCTTGTGTGTGTGTGTGTGTGTGTGTGTGTGTGTATAAATACATCCTGCAAAATTATCAACAATGGAATGATAATTTGGTTGCAGACAAACACAGAATTTCTTCTGAATTTATATTTATTAATCATAAGAACATATTGGATATAGCACAGGTAGCATGTTCAGAGTCTGTAATTCAAATCATAGTCATTGCTTTCCAAATTGCACAAAATCAACATTTATAAAAAGGCAGGAGAGGCAGATGGAGCAAACTTATTGCACCATAATCTAAAACCAAATAGATATGGCTGTGCTCAGGTCATCCAGACTGACTGTAGGAATGCAAGAGATTCATTGCCATAAAGTATTTAATTGGTCATTTCAAAGCATTGAATGAATAAAGTCAAATGTCCTATGGGCATTTAATAAATATTTTACCAAAATGTTTGATTTGATAGGCTAGCAATTGTAATCTTGTAATCACCATCATGGGAATAAGAGAATGGACATTTTGTTTGCTAAGGGATATTTGAGTGCCTTGTAAATAATAAGCAATTTTGCATGAGCATAGAACACATGGCCACTTTAAATTACAGTCCAATTAAATTCACATACTTTTAAAACCATTAAAATGAGGAAAAATTTAAAAGAACATCTATGATTGCACATTTAGAGTTTGAAGCATAGTTAGAGATCAAGTATTTCATACAGAGAAAGAGTAGACAATTTTAGTAATCTTCTGGGTTTGGCAGCATAAGTTTAATAAAAATATCACCTTAAAATTGAAGCACTTTAGACATAATATTATGGCATTGCTTTTTGCATTGCACACTGCAGAATAAACTAATTACTCCAACTCAATTTTAAAGTATCTGTCCTTTTCCATAAACAGCATGTGCCAACGTTTATTTTTCATATACAATTTTATTAAGACTAAGTTACCAGAAAGGTTTTGAAACTAAGATTTCTGGGCACTTAAATCTTGAGAAATAATTATATGTATTCAAATATAATATATCTAGCTTTAAAAACCTGCCTGAAAGTTGGATTTTATAATTTCTATAAAGCATAGATCTATAGCCAGATTTCTATTAACAGTGTCATTTTTTGCATTTACTTCTGATGGGTAATTGAAACTAATCCAACACATTTATGTATATACTTTGCTTACTTGAAGAAAGTATTTATAGCTTATTTTTAAATGCACAGACACTGCAAAGTAATGTTCTGACCATGTTGCTGTATTTAGAAAACAGTTTACCTTTTCCATATGTTGACATATCATACATACACTTTGATGTATGATATCATAAAAACTAATCTTCACATAGACAGCATTTTGATCTGTTTTGTAGTTTAATATATATATATTTATTTATCTTTAAATGTATATTATATATATGCATATATTATCTATATATATTTTTTTCAATCTCTTGGCAAACATTTTTTTCTGAAGCAATGGAAATCCAAGTAAATTCAAATTAGGTAAAAGTAAATTAATCTCAATATTTTCCATACTTATTATTATTTTACAATTTAAGTGTAGGAACTACAGTATTTTTTCTTGTATTTAATAGAAAAATACTTTAATATTTTTGATTGATAGATCCATTTATTTATTTATATACATATGAAAACTCATTAAACCTACTCTATCACCATTTAATTTTTAAATCTAGCATCATGTAGTCCATTTATCAGAATATTTCCAATTAAGAATGATATTATCAAGAGTAGTGCCTGAAATCTGTTTGTGAAGAAGCAGTATACCAGAGTGTGCAATTCAGATGTCTTGATTATCTTTCTATAGAGTATTACCTAAGGGCAAGCTACCCAGAAATATAAGCAGGCAGCATGCAAGACTCACATCCATTGAAAAGAGGGCAAAACAAATTAACAGATTTTTGCTAGTAAATTTTCTGGAAGTGGATAGCAAGTCTTAGAGTTATTTATAATTTCCATTATAATCTTCGATAAAATAAAAGACAGTATGATAGAATCAAAGACTTTAAGTTTTAAACTCTCTCCTGACAATGGCTATCCCAACTACTTGGGAGCTTGAGGTAAAAGGATCCCAAATTCAAGGTTGATTTCAGCAAGCTAGTGAGGAAGTAAGCAACTTAGGGAGACCCTGTCTCAAAATAAATAAATGAAGAGAGCTGTGGATGTAGCTGTGTTTTAGTGTCTCTGGGTTCCCTATCCAGTACAAAAAAAAAAAAAAAGTTATCATCCAAAAGTCCAAAAGTAATAAAAACCAGAGAAGTTGTGGAAAAAGAAGTCTTATACACTGTTGGTAGGAATTTAAATTAGTTCAACCATTATGGTAAACAGTAATAAGTCTCCTCAAAACCCAAAATACAAAACTACCATGTGATCTATCAATCCCACTAATATATATATATATATATATATATATATATATATATATATATGAAATCAGAATATCAGAAAGACATCTGCACTCCCAAGTTTATTGCAGCCCTATCACAATAGTGAAAATAGGGAACCAAGCTGGAGTCCACTGATTAATGAATTGATTATGAAAACATGGTATGTATACTCTAACTTGCTTTGTCTATATTAGTGATGGTGAAATACTATTCAGGAAACCTTATTTATCCTAAAAATCATTAAAAATTCTATCCTTTGTAGCAACATGGCTGGAATTAAAGGACATTGTGTTAAGTAAAATAAACCTGTAAAAAAGATAAATACTGCATGAGTTTGCTTATATGTGGAAGTTAAAACAGGTTCATAGACAGAGCAGAGCAGTTGTGACTAGAGTCTGGGGAAGGTATGGAGGGGGACAGGAAGAGAATGGTTTCAGATACAGAAATACAGTGAGAAGGAATAATTTCCGGTGTTCTGTAGAACAAGAGGGTGAGTATAGTTAACAATAATTTATTTTATCTTTCAAAATAACTAGAAGAAACAAATTTGAACATTCCCAGCCTAAATAAATACTAAATATCTTTGGTTATTGATATATTAATTGCCCTGGTTTGATCATTAAACATTGTATTATATACTGAAATGCCACATTGTGACTCATACACATGTACATTCACTATATTAATTGAAAATGATAAAATAGTATGAATATAAAAATCTGAGGCTTATTCTATCACATACTTATGTGTGCATTAGAAATTTCAACAAAAACAGTTTTGAGTAAAGATACTATCCTATAATCATTTGAATCTTTGATCTTAGTTTTCCACTTCACTCATGGACACCAGATAATATCATTTTAAACATTTGAAAAAGCACCAATTAAATCTTTTAGTATTCTTTAAAATAAATAATATGCCAACTATGAACTTTTTGATTATTTTCTCTGTATGCTTTCATTAATATATCATATGAGAGTAGAGAGCTTGAAACTGGCTCTTAACAGTAGGGTGCCACCTTATACAGCGGCCAAAACTTCTATGTATGTACAGTTGCAAAGTTTTGATGAAGAATAGCTTCTGAGGTATTCCTCCTCTTATCACAAATTTAGCATTAAAATGCATAATTCAAAACACCTGGGTGGCTTTAGTTCTATATTTCTCAAATGTATTTATCTCCAGGCTATATTATGAAGGGAAAGTTTGCACCCCAAAAGGGAAACACAGTAAAATTATGTGAGAAAACTAGATATAATCAAGGATATTATTATTTATTCATTACTTTATTTTAAACAAAGGGACAAACATTATTTGATAATTTGTAAAAAGCCATTCTCTGGCAAAGGGACAATCTTTTTTTTTTTAAATCAGCAGGAAGCAAACCATTTGTCTGAAAAATCCATTTCCCAAGATTCAAATCTGTGTAACCTGGAGATCACATCAGAGTGATGTGATCCCTTGCAGTGCTACAGTGGGTCTCTAGGATCCCTTCACCTTCCTCCCAGGCTCACTCTCTGGCTGGCAGTAACCTTTTTCACTTAAAGAAGAAAGGAGGCTGCCAATAATTTTACCTGGACAGAACTGCCCTTACAGATTGGCACCTTTCCCACCTCCAAAAGGAAGTTAATAAAGACTCTTTCTCAGAAATAGACCCTTTAAGAATTTAATTTGCCATCCATTAAGTCGCCTGAAATCAAGGCTGTACTTATTTAATATGATATTGTGGTAATGGCTGTTCTTCTCTCCCTCCTCAGATCCTCACCATCAAGAAGATTTTTTAGGCCAGTTCTTTCTCTCCTTTAGGGATCAAGGGGTGGAGACTCACTCTCCATCTCAGACCTGGAGACTCTTCTGAGGAAGGAGATTTTCAAGGCTTTAATTATAATGGCATTACTGAAAACTCTATAATATCATTATATTTCTCTACCACTCAAATTCAATTAGATTTCCTTCATTGCTGGTGAGATGCCAAGCCACAACTCTATTTTAGAATATATGAAAATGACAAAAATGTAAGTAAACTCACATATTCTGTGATAAAAATTTTACCCCTTAAAATGTTTCATATTTATTAATATAATGTTCTCAAAATAATCCAAACTGAGAAATTAATATCATCAGGATTCTAGTTACTATCTTGCTGAATAAATAATTATGTAATATCAAACTATGAACAATAAAGTTTTATTACTAATAAAATTACTGTGGATTTGCTTGACTTTCAATTTTAAATCCATATTATAAATGTGTATTGTGCATAGAATCTATTTGTTTCAAAAACGTTAATATTAATTTTCTCAAAGGCTGGGGGCATTTTTTCCCAATGGCCACATGAAGTTCTTTCTCCCATATTTTTGATTTACAGCATGTCTCTGCAGACGATATGGCTGCAGGTTTCAATAGACAAAAGGAACAGATTTCTCTTTTTTTTTTCAATCTCTAAGTGGACTAGGCTTCACAGTATAAAACATAAATTTTAACAACACTATGTATACCTGAGGACCTCAGTGTGTGTTTTATTTTTTTCTGACCATCCTTGTTCAGATCAACACAAGGTAACAATTGGGACAAGATGGCTACTTGGCTATGTGTCCTTATTATATAGTTTACTATTTTTTCCCACTCCTGATTATAATATTAAAGAGCTGTTATAAACTCTACTATCTTTGGAAGTTACCTGGGGAAGTTTTAAAAAAAGACTTTTATCTATCGTATTAGCATATGAGATTTTCTACAATAGCAGCAATTTAGTTATTTAACATTTCAAAAGTTATGCAAGGATCTAAATGAAAGTAATATTCCTCATCAAAGATTGAGCAGTTTGAGTGAAAATTTTAATAACAAGTGAAAGTTTAGAATTAAGCTCCAGAAAAATAAACAATAGCACTAAATGTGCTATTGTCTTTTCTTAAATCTGCTGTCTTCCTCAATTTGATTGGAATTATGATTTCATCTTTACAATCTAATTATTTCATGTGATTATTAGTACTTCAGGTTAGTTTTAGTTTAATACCTAGAAAACTTGGTCTTCCATGGTAATTATAGGAGGACCTCATTAAATTTGACTCTTACTAAAAGTTGAAATACTTTTCCATATTACATTTTGTTAAGCTACTGCTCCAACCTTACTTGAGCTTATGCAGAAATGACAACAACAAAACCCTGGGATGAGCTAGATTTAACCAAGTTTACTGGGGCAAGAGAAGATACTAGAAACAGTTACCATTTGAAACCAAAATTGTAGTAAACTAGGTCCATGATCCTAATACATCACTCATCAGAGCTCTGCAACTCAGAGCAGTGTGAAAGCAGGAAAACCCATGGCTTAATGACCAGCTGAGCACATTGTCTCACAGAAGTTCCAATTCTGTTTTTTTTTTTTTTAATTTTATGATCAACTTACATTTCCTATAAGCATCTAAACAGTCATGAGAACTTTATTCTCTAGTTTAAGGAAAATCAACTTATATTTCACATTCTTTTTTTTCTACAAAAAATATTTATTACTGTGCTTATAAGATTCTAGAAAGCACATTAAAAATAGATGAACAAGCAAAGCCCAAGAGGATCTTACCTATATCTTTTCCAATAGAGTGTAAACTTCTTGAAGGCAAAACCCTCTCTTTCTCTTTTGTAATGAACACAGAAACACTGGTTCCTTAGAAACTAAAGATAAGAAGCATGCCCTCTTGATCAACCTATTAATAAATTCAACTCTCAGCATAATAACTAGCTCATTAATTACTTTAAAATTTAAAGAATAGGATTTGATTTAAGTACTAAGAACTGGATCAGCTCCATCAGGACAGAATTTTTATCCTAAGAAGGATCTATTTAGAGATCAACTGACTGTACAACTTTGTTGTTCATATCGCTGAACAACTGCAGAGTATTTGCAAGACTGGGAATTTCTGATTATCTATAAAAAGCAAGGGCATGATAGCCTAGATGTGATACATTTGTATAATATTATGTTCTACAAGATCTTGTGCACAGGTCATCTACAAAATGTCACTTGGTGATGTTTTCTAAAAGGCAGATTTCTGGGCTCCATAGGCACAATGGATAAGGATCTCTAGGTGTGAGAATTTGCAATCTGAAATTGTATTAGCTAAGGTGTGTTGTTTAAGTGTCATTCCAAATTGAGATACTTTTCTCTGGTCTAAAATACTTTTATTTTATTATAGGTCATTTCCCTGAAAAACTGAGGGCTACAGAGTAATTAAGAATTTTTCTCTTTGATGTGACTTACGGAAAATCTGACATTGACAGAAGTTCGATTTCATTTTTAGGTATGCATCATAAGATCTCTGAGGCTCATCTCACCCTTAGATGTGTGTGCTAAGACTGAGACAGGATTGGATTAATCAGAGCTTCCAGCATGTGGCAACTAATGCCTGCCTTGCAGTCATTTCTGTTGGATGCACCTAATGGGTTAGACTATCCTACAATCAGGATTCATGTCACTAGCAATTCTGCAGAGGGTGTAGGAATAACTGGGAAGAAAAGAAATGACACATAGAGCTTTCTTTACATAAAGAGATATAGACTTTTGTGTTTTGGACTTTAAGGTCAAATCAATTGATATATATTCTTCATGTCATGTTTATGTCTGATATTCTGGGACTGTGAAGCAGGCCTTATGTGTCTTCAGTAAGAACTTGGCATGCTCCAATATTGATTAATCAGTGATTCTGCAGCTAGGTCACTACTGAACAAAATGAAGATCTCATCATTCTCTGAAGAGGTTTAGGGCTTATAAAACAGGAAAAGCAGAAAAATCAGTCCCTCACAAGGGTCTTCACGTGGTCATGCCCACTGTACAAGTTGCCATGCCACATTCATTAATGAGGAGAAATTAACAAAGAAACAGGATGTAGGATGAATTTATTTATTTTTTTTTCATTTTTCACCAGAACCAAGAAAAAGGATCAACAACTGAAAATGCGACTTTACTCAGGGCCTTTGAGGAGGACTTCATTAGATTTCAATTTTTCCTTAGCATATCAGAGATGGCAAGAAAGTTTCTCACCTAGTAAGTCAGTATATTTATTGGATTCGAGAAGAAAATCTTAAACTCTAAAGAAAACCATTTTATAATTTATTATACTTTACAAAACTGAGACAGAGTAAGTTAATCTAAGAATACAAAAATTGTAAAAGTGGAATTTTTTAAAAATGTGCTCTCCTGTCCTCTAGGAATCATTTGAATATCTTCTGTTGCTTTCTTGTCTTCCAGAGTTTGTAACAGTGGAAATACAGGAAAAAAAAAATAACTTTTTTCTCATTCATTTAATGTATTTTGGAAACTGAGAAATCAAAATACAAATGGAGTGAATGGGGCATACTTGGAAAAATTATTTCTGTGAAACCAGAAACCCAGATCTACAATTTTGTAGAGAGAAAAATATCATCTCTGTAGTGCAGTGAATAGGAAAGAAAAACCTTGGCCTATGATGACTTGGGAAGGACCATTGGATGTGCATTCAAAGTTTCAGTTCCAAACAAAATGTTAGCAAGTGAAAGGAGAAATAAGTCTATTTTAGGTAGCATGCACCTGGCATTGTCAGAATCACAGAGGTTATTTTTGTTCTGCAGTCTGTCCTCTAGCTTTCTATGGACAGTAAATTATATTCCTATTTCATCACCACAGATATTTTTCATTTTCTTCTTTCTCCTAGTATGTACAAAAAATTTACTTCACTCAGACAAAATTTTTATCTTAATTGTGGAAAGTTGGATAAATGCAAGACTGATACCTCTATATAACTTATCATCAGCAGTACACTTAAATTTTTTAACTATAAGCACATGCAATTCATTACCCTGTAGAATGTAACAAATAGATAAATTTCAATACTTAAAAATATAAATATAACAACAAATTCTATTTCTGTTATGCTTTGTGAAAAGAAATAAATCATTATCTTTATTCAGCAACTCAACTGTTTACCTATTCTTTTTCCCTGAATACTTTTGGGAAAGAAAAAGAAGAAAAGAAAACATCAGATAAATGTTTAGTCTTGTTTGTAATTTTGATTTTTTTTTAATTTTTACTGAATACTTCAACCTTTGGTCTGTAAGCTTAAGAGAAAATGAGAAGCATTTTAGGCATATATTAGCTTTCTCATTCATATTGCTTATTGACATGAAATTCAGATAATTACAAATGCAAAACAAATACAATTGACAATATTTGAGGAAAAGAAAATTTTCTATCTATATGTAACTTTGATTAGAAACATATGCTAGAAGAGCATTCCTGGAAAACAGTCTAAAGATGAAGAGGTATCAATGCTATAACTCTAAACTGTTTTCATTTGTGCTTAGTAAAAAAATTTAAATATATTTTTGAATTTTATTTCATTAAGAATATCTTGAAGTAGTTGGGGGAGAATATATACAATACTTAAATGTATGAGATGAGCATCCTAATTTAGTTTAATAGCTCTTGAAATATGATGTGGGGTTATTATAGGTAAGATTTTAAGCATCCAATGTTGTGCTCCGATAAGATTGAGTTGATATAATACAAAATTAAGCTCCACAGGAAACTGAGAAACCAAAATCAAGATACATTAAATGAATGAGAAAAATGTTATATTTTTTTTCTCTACAATCTAAAATAACTTTGACAGGCAAAAAATGCTATCAACTGTCACAGAAAGAGCTTTAAGTGTTGGTTCTAAAAAAATCAATGAGCAATTATTTTTGTAAATATTTACATGGATATTTTTAAAACTTAAAGAGTATAAAGAATTTTAATTTTACTATCATAACTTACATGCTAAGGATGCACTTTGCAGCTCATAATCAAATTTATACTTCATTTATTAAATGAATATTATGAGAGACAGTTTTTTCCTGCAATTAAATATACTTGGTACATGTGTGTTTGGAGGGACATGGTGCTCCATTTATTTTAAAAGAACACCACTCTAAAATACAAAATTAGTTGGCTATCAACTTATCTACATAAAAATCAATTAAAAGTGTATCAATCCAAAGCCCCTGAATGAAATCCTGTAGAAATGGAGGTGTTGCTACCAAGTTGTATATATCTCATAGATCCTGACAGGAAACCTCAAAAGACTGGTTTCAATGATAATGCAAATATTGGTGTTGTCTTCAACAAATTGAGTTAAAATTGTGCTTAAATTGAAGAAAACACAATTTTAACTCTAAGAAGTCCAAATTCCATCAATTTAATTATAATTTTACACTAGCTGGGAATGGTGGTGCACACCTGTCATTTCAGTGACTCTGGAGGCTGAAACAGGTGTATTGCAAGTTCAAGCCCAACTTAGGCAACTTAATGAAACCCTTTCTCACAATTTAAAACAAGGGAACCTGGAGACATAGTGATTTGATTGTGAGGCTTTCATCTACAAGAAAATGGTTCCCCAAAATACTGCAAACTCTTTCTCGCCCTGCCCCAATGCTTACTATCTTTTCTGAAAATAGCACTATCTCTTTCATTTTCTTTCAGAAAATTTGTATTTTCCCCTCCTCATGCTTTTGTTTATAATGAAAACTGCTGTGTTTTCTCCTGATTCCATATGATTGATTAGTTCAGGAAAGGGCTTAAGCCATACAGAGAATTTCCCTGGGAGTTTTTGACATATTCAAGCTTTCAGGGAGCAGCTATTATTAGAGGAGGGTTTGAGATGTATGAACCTTCAAGTGTCCTCTCCTGAGAAATCAGCTGGAAGTGAGAGAGACAGAGAATGAAGCACACAGGTGGAGAAAAAGCACAGGTGTAGATGTGATGGCTTTCGAGTCCTTGGTTCCAGTGAGGTTTTTGTTATTGAAGTTTATATTACTCTTTATACTTTGATCATTCAAGTTTTCTGTGGAATCTTCTCTTTTTCTAAGTGAGTTCATGTTCAATTTCTGTTACTGCTAAACCAATTAAATGGGCCTAAATGAGGTTTTATGTTTATAAATATTTTAGCAGGATGGATCCAAACAAACATTTCTATAAACTGATTCACTCACACTAATTTTATCACACTGTCAAAAATATTTTTGCATGTAGTTATCATTTATTTCTTGTTTGGAAATTGACTTCCATGATACTGCTCTTTCAGTTCACTTTTCTGTATGACCTCTAAATTTTCAGGAATTCAGATTTCAGTCCTGGAAACTCTAGTCTTTACAAGCTATAATCCTGTCCAAGTAATCTTAGGGCTTGGATATTATCTATAATGCTAACTATCACAAGTTTAAATCTCTAACCCAAGCCAGACATATGCTCTGAACGCAAATCATGTATAACAAACAGACTAATTGACATCTTCATCTTAGATGTCTACTAGTTATTTCAAAATTAACATCCAAACTCAGCAAGCTTCCATATACTACACTGACTATTGCTGCAATTATCTGCATCTTTATAAATGTCATATCATTGCTAATGAAACAAAGCTATAATAACAACAAAAACCTTGGAAAAAGTTTTCTGTTTTTTTTAAATGTGCTTGATATTTTCTATCTCCAAGCAAATTCTATGGGTTATAACTTCAATATTTATTCAAAGCATGACCATCAGTTATGATTTAATTGGCAAATGCTTTCATCAAAACCCATTGTCTCTTACACCTTTCACAATGGAATACCCTCCTCATATTGATCAGCTTCGTCCTTATATAAAAACCTCTGAACAACTCCTTTCACACTATACTTTAGAAAGGAGACAACTTGGAATATATATCATTTCTCTATTAACACCCCTAACTTTACTGTCTTTCTCTAAATGATCTGGCTCCAAACCAGACTGACTTCATCTCCTTTTTTCTCCCTCTCTAACAAGACAATCCCTTCTCTTTTCTGAACATATCAAATAGAAGCCCACTTTTGCCACCTTGACTTTTCTATTTCTTCTGTCTGGAAAAAACAAAACTATTTGCATGACTTGTTCCACCAATTCCTTTAAGTGTTATATTTTTCTTTTAATACAATATTCTCTACTGTTTCTTATCCTTGATATTTTATAGATTCTTATATAGACAGCTTATATTTTATTACATTTGAAAGTGTCTCAATTTAATTGTCATTATTTTGATCCTTGGATATCATTTACAATTTATCTAGAATGTATAAGCGGGATGTGGCAGTGCACACCTGTAATCCCAGAGACTCAGGGACTGAGGCAGGAGAATCACAAGTTACAAGCCAGCTTTAGCATGTTAGCAAGACCCTGTTTCAAAGTTTCAAAAAAATATATAAAAAGGGATGGGAATGTGGCTCATTGGTTAAATGCCACTGGGTTCAATCCCCAGTACCAGAAAAATAATTAATTAATTAAAAATGATAAAATTAGTATGTGTATCTTTTAATCACTCATTAGGTTCAATGAATTATTTGCTTTACTATTTTACTTTTCCATTATTCAGAACTAGAAATATAGATTTCTTTTTTTTTCAGGTATAATATAATTTCATTTATTTATAATAAAATTATATGGTTATATTCACAAAGACATTTAATTTTTAAATCATGGAATCATAGAATGTTCAGATTGGAAGGAAACACACAGATTATGGATGATAACATAATCATCCATCTGAGACTTGAAGTACCTCCATAATATCTGTACTCAGTGGTTTGTAAACACTCTAGAATAGAAAACAATGTGTTTTTAGGCAGCTCCCTTTTTGATTGAACCCCTAACTCTTAATACTTAGTCCTTGTTCTTTTTATCACTTGAGTGTCATAGAGAACAAGTTTATTCTCTCTTTGACAAGAGAGCCCACCAAGTATTTTAGAAAAGATAATCTATTCCCTTCAGACATTCCCTTCTCCAAAGTACCTAGTTTCTTCAACAAGGCTTCAATGAGATTCTGAGTTTTCCATTAAGCTGGTCTCTTCATTACAAATATGATCTGACCTGACTATATTTCTTTTTAAGCCTGGGACTCACAACTGGACCAATACTTTAGATACAGCCTGACACAAATGGTGAACCACTGTAGATTCTGACCCTATGTCAATGGAAAGTGAGAAAAGGTCAGTGGTTTTATTTTTTTATTTTTTTTTTAATTTTTTATTGTGGGTTGTTCAAAACATTACAAATTTCTTGACATATCATATTCCACACTTTGATTCAAGTGGGTTATGAACTCCCACCTTCACCCCATACACAGATTGCAGAATCACATCAGTTACACATCCATTGATTTACATATTGCCATACTAGTGTCTGTTGTGCTCCTGCTGCCTTTCCCATCCTCCCCCCTCCCCCCTCCCCACCTCTCCCCTCCCCTCCCGTCCTCTCTCTCTACCCCCTCCACTGTATAACCCTGAGGGTCTCCTTCCATTACCATGCAATTTCCCTTCTCTCTCCCTTTCCCTCCCACCTCTCATCCCTGTTAAATGTTAATCTTCTTCTCATGCTCTTCATCCCTACTCTGATCTTAGTTACTCTCCTTATATCAAAGAAGACATTTGGCATTTGTTTTTTAGGGATTGGCTAGCTTCACTTAGCATAATCTGCTCTAATGCCATCCATTTCCCTGTAAATTCTATGATTTTGTCATTTTTTAATGCAGAGTAATACTCCATTGTGTATAAATGCCACATTTTTTTTTATCCATTCCTCTACTGAAGGGCATCTAGGTTGGTTCCACAGTCTTGTTATTGTGAACTGTGCTGCTATGACCATCGATGTAGCAGTGTCCCTGTAGTATGCTCTTTTTAGGTCTTTAGGGAATAAACCAAGAAGGGGAATAGCTGGGTCAAATGGTGGCTCCATTCCCAGCTTTCCAAGAAATCTCCATACTGCTTTCCAAATTGGCTGCACCAATCTGCAGTCCCACCAGCAATGTACAAGTGTACCCTTTTCCCCACATCCTCGCCAGCCCTTGTTGCTGTTTGACTTCATAATGGCTGCCAATCTTACTGGAGTGAGATGGTATCTTAGGGTGGTTTTGATTTGCATTTCTCTGACAGCTAGAGATGGTGAGCATTTTTTCATGTACTTGTTGATTGACTGTATGTCCTCCTCTGAGAAGTGTCTGTTCAGGTCCTTGGCCCATTTGTTGATTGGGTTGTTTGTTCTCTTATTGTCTAATTTTTTGAGTTCTTTGTATACTCTGGATATTAGGGCTCTATCTGAAGTGTGAGGAGTAAAGATTTGTTCCCAGGGTGTAGGGTCCCTATTTACCTCTCTTATTGTTTCTTTTGCTGAGAAAAAAACTTTTTAGTTTGAGTAAGTCCCATTTGTTGATTCTAGTTATTAACTTTTGTGCTATGGGTGTCCTATTGAGGAATTTGGAGCCCGACCCCACCGACTGTAGATCGTAGCCAACTTTTTCTTCTATCAGACGGCGCGTCTCTGATTTGGTATCCAGCTCCTTGATCCATTTTGAATTCACTTTTGTGCATGGCAAGAGAAAGGGATTCAGTTTCATTTTGTTGCATATGGATTTCCAGTTTTCCCAGCACCATTTGTTGAAGATGCTATCCTTCCTCCATTGCATGCTTTTAGCCCCTTTATCAAATATAAGATAGTTGTAGTTTTGTGGATTGGTTTCTGTGTCCTCTATTCTGTACCATTGGTCCACCTGCCTGTTTTGGTACCAGTACCATGCTGTTTTTGTTACTATTGCTCTGTAGTATAGTTTGAAGTCTGGTATCACTATACCGCCTGATTCACACTTCCTGCTTAGCATTGTTTTTGCTATTCTGGGTCTTTTATTTTTCCATATGAATTTCATGATTGCTTTCTCTATTTCTACAAGAAATGCCATTGGGATTTTGATTGGCATTGCATTAAACCTATAGAGAACTTTTGGTAATATCGCCATTTTGATGATGTTAGTTCTGCCTATCCATGAACAGGGTATATTTTTCCATCTTCTAAGATCTTCTTTTATTTCTCTCTTTAGGGTTCTGTAGTTTTCATTATATAAGTCTTTCACCTCTTTTGTTAGGTTGATTCCCAAGTATTTTATTTTTTTTGAAGATATTTTGAATGGAGTGGTTGTCCTCATTTCCATTTCAGAGGATTTGTCACTAATATACAGGAATGCCTTTGATTTATGCGTGTTGATTTTATATCCTGCCACTTTGCTGAATTCATTTATTAGCTCTAATAGTTTCTTTGTAGAGCCTTTTGGGTCTGCTAGGTATAGAATCATATCATCTGCAAATAGTGATAATTTAAGTTCTTCTTTTCCTATTTTTATGCCTTTAATTTCTTTCCTCTGTCTAATTGCTCTGGCCAGTGTTTCGAGAACTATGTTGAACAGAAGTGGAGAGAGAGGGCATCCCTGTCTTGTTCCAGATTTTAGAGGGAATGCCTTCAGTTTTTCTCCATTCAGAATGATGCTAGCCTGAGGCTTAGCATAGATTGCTTTTACAATATTGAGGTATGTTCCTGTTATCCCAAGTTTTTCTAGAGTTTTGAACATAAAGGGATGCTGTACTTAGTCGAATGCTTTTTCCGCATCTATCGAGATGATCATATGGTTCTTATTTTTAAGTCTATTGATGTGGTGAATAACATTTATTGATTTCCGTATATTGCACCAGCCTTGCATCCCAGGGATGAATCTTACTTGATCATGGTGTACAATTTTTTTGATATGTTTTTGTATCCGATTCGCCAGAATTTTATTGAGGATTTTTGCATCTAGGTTCATTAGAGATATTGGTCTGTAGTTTTCTTTCTTTGAAGTGTCTTTGTCTGGTTTAGGTATCAGGGTGATGTTGGCCTCATAGAATGAATTTGGAAGTTCTCCCTCCTTTTCTATTTCCTGAAGTAGCTTGAAAAGTATTGGTATTAGTTCTTCTTTAAAGATTTTGTAAAATTCTGCTGTATACCCATCCGGTCCTGGGCTTTTCTTAGTTGGTAGTCTTTTTATGGTTTCTTCTATTTCCTCAATTGATATTGGTCTGTTTAGGTTTTCTATATCCTCCTGGCTCAATCTGGGCAGATCATATGACTTAAGAAATTTATCTATGCCTTCACTATCTTCTAATTTATTGGAGTATAAGGATTCAAAATAGTTTTTGATTATCTTCTGTATTTCTGAAGTGTCTGTTGTGATATTGCCTTTTTCATCCTGTATGCTAGTAATTTGAGTTCTCTCTCTTCTTCTCTTCGCTAGCATCGCTAAGGGTCTGTCGATTTTGTTTATTTTTTCAAAGAACCAACTTTTAGTTTTGTCAGTTTTTTCAATTGTTTCTTTTGTTTTGATTTCATTAATTTCAGCTCTGATTTTAATTATTTCTTGCCTTCTACTTCTTTTGCTGTTGTTTTGCTCTTCTTTTTCAAGGATTTTGAGATGAAGTAAGAGATCATTTATTTGTTGTTTTTTTCTTTTTTTAAGGAATGAACTCCAAGCAATGAATTTTCCTCTTAGAACTGCTTTCAATGTGTCCCATAGATTCCGATATGTTGTGTCTGTGTTTTCATTTATCTCTAAGAATTTTTTAATTTCCTCCTTGATGTCTTCTATAACCCATTGATCATTCAGTAACCTATTGTTCATTCTCCAAGTGATGCATCCTTTTTCCTTCCTTCTTTTATCGTTGATTTTCAGTTTCATTCCATTATGATCAGATAAAATGCATGGTATTATCTCTACTCCTTTATATTGTCTAAGAGTTGCCCTGTGACATAATATATGATCTATTTTTGAGAAGGATCCATGTGCTGCTGAGAAAAAAGTGTAACTGCTTGATGTTGGGTGGTATACTCTATATATGTCAATTAGGTCTAGGTTATTAATAGTGTTATTGAGTTCTATAGTTTCCTTATTCAACTTTTGTTTGGAAGACCTGTCCAGTGGCGAGAGAGGTGTGTTGAAGTCTCCCATGATTATGGTATGGTGGTCTATTAGACTCTTGAACTTGAGAAGAGTTTGTTTGACGAACATAGCTGCACCATTGTTTGGGGCATAAATATTTATGATTGTTATGTCTTGTTGGTGTACGGTTCCCTTAAGCAGTATGTAGTGTCCCTCTTTATCCCTTTTGATTAACTTTGGCTTGAAATCTATTTTATTTGATATGAGTATGGACACTCCTGCTTGTTTCCGAAGTCCATATGAGTGATATGATTTTTCCCAACCTTTCACCTTCAGCCTATGTATGTCTTTTCCTATCAAATGCGTCTCCTGTAGGCAGCATATTGTTGGGTCTTGTTTTGTGATCCATTCTACTAGCCTGTGTCTCTTAATTGGTGAGTTTAAGCCATTAACATTTAGGGTTATTATTGAGATATGGGTTGTTCTTCCAGCCATATTTGTTTATTTATGTTACTAAACATGGTTTGTTTTCCTCTTTGATTATTTCCCCCCCCCTTTACTGTCCTACCTCCCACTGTTGGTTTTCATTGTTATTTTCCATTTTCTCTTCCTGTAATGCTTTGGCGAGGACGTTTTGAAGAGGTGGTTTTCTAGCTGCGAATTCTTTAAACTTTTGTTTATTGTGGAAGGTTTTAATTTCATCTTCCATCCTGAAGCTTAATTTCGCTGGGTACACAATTCTTGGTTGGAACCCATTTTCTTTCAGTGTTTGAAATATGTTATTCCAGGATCTTCTAGCTTTCAGAGTCTGTGTTGAAAGATCAGCTGTTATCCTGATTGGCTTACCCCTAAATGTAATCTGCTTCCTTTCTCTTGTAGCTTTTAAAATTCTCTCCTTATTCTGTATGTTGGGCATCTTCATTATAATGTGTCTAGGTGTGGATCTCTTATGATTTTGCACATTCGGCGTCCTGTAGGCTTCTAGGATTTGGGATTCTGTCTCATTCTTCAAGTCTGGGAAGTTTTCTCGTATTATTTCATTGAATAGACTGCTCATTCCTTTGGTTTGGAGCTCTGTACCTTCCTGTATCCCAATGACTCTTAAGTTTGGTCTCTTAATGTTATCCCATATTTCTTGGATGTTCTGCTCATGGTTTCTTAACAGTCTTGCTGAGCTGTCTATGTTCTTTTCCAGTTGAAATACTTTGTCTTCATTGTCTGATGTTCTATCTTCTAAGTGTTCTACTCTGCTGGTAGTATTCTCCATTGAGTTTTTAAGTTGGTTTATTGCTTCCTGCATTTCTAGGATTTCTGTTTGTTTGTTTTTTATAACCTCTGTCTCCCTGTATAGTTGATCCTTTGCTTCCTGGATTTGTTTGCGTAATTCATTTTCGAAGTGATCTTTCATTGTCTGATTTTGCTGTTTAATGTCTTCCTTGATACTCCAGATCATCGGAAGCATGTATATCCTGAATTCTTTATCTGACATTCCATCTGCTGCAGCTGTTACCTCTTCTAAAGTTGCGTTGACCTGCATTGCTTGTGGTCCTTTCTTTCCTTGTCTTTTCATACTGCTTGCGTATCTTTCCTGCAGGCGCGGGCGGCGGCTCTGCTCTCTCCTTATTCCAATTGGGGTGTCGTGGCTACCACGCCGGCAGGTCACTGGGCCTGTTCTGGGCGCTGGCGGCGGCTCTGTTCTGCCCCTACTCCAATTGGGGTGACGAGTGTACCACGCCGGCAGGCCACCGGGCCTGATCCGCCAGTCGGTTGCAGGTTTGCCTACCCTGCAGGCGCTGGCGGCGGCTCTACTCTGCCCCTACTCCAAATGGGGTGACGTGTCTGTCGTACCGGCAGGCCACTGGGCCTGTCCCGCTGGTCGGTCGCAGATCTGCCCACCTTTCGGGCACGGGTGGAGGCTCTGCTCTGCCCCTACTCCAATTGGGGTGTCGTGACTACCCCGCCTGCAGGACGCTGGGCCTGTTCCTGGCACGGGCGGCGACTCTACTCTGCCCCTACTCCAATTAGGGTGGTGTGTGTACCACACTGGCAGGCTCCTGGGCCTGATCCGCCGGTCTGTTGCAGGTCTGCCTACCTTGGAGGCGCGGGCGGCGGATCTGCCCTGCCCCTCCTACCACGCCTGCGGACCCCTGGGCCTGATCTGCAGGTTGGTCACACGTCTGCTCACCCTGTGGGCATGGGTGGCGGTTCCGCTCCGCCCCCACTCCAATTGGGGTCACGTGACCACCACACCGGCAGGGCCTGATCCGGGCGTGGGAGAAGGATCTGCTCTGCCCCTACTCCAGTTGGGGTGACGTGTGTACCACACTGGCAGGCCACTGGGCCTGACCCGCCAGGCTGTCACAGGTCTGTTTACCTTGCAAGCGCGAATGGCGGCTCTGCCCTGCCCCTCCTACCATGCCCATGTACCACTGGGTCGCGGGTCTGCCCACCTTGCGGGTGCGGGTGGCGGCTCCGCTCCGCCCCCTCTCCAATTGGGGTCACGCGGTCACCACGCTGGCGAGCCGCTGGGCCTGCTCCGGGCGCTGGTGGCGGCCTGGCTCCTCCCCTCTGGCTCGACGACAAATTGAGGAGACTCGGTTGTCTGTGCCTCACCCCCCCTACCAGGAGACCAACTGTTTATGTCGCCGCTGGTATTGATGAAGTTCTCTCCTCCGCCGCTTTCTGATGACATCAGATCTCTGCCATGTTGGTATCCTATGCGAATGGCAGCATTTCGTTCCCCTTGCCGGGCAACCAAAGCAACGGGTGAGTCCTGACCGGCCCTCAGCAGGACCCGGACCGAGAAGCAGTTTCTGCGGGCTCCTAGCCCCGGGCCAGGGAAGTTCCGGGAGCCGGAACTCGGCCGCTCCGTGCTCGGTGTAAGCTCCTATAAGAGTAGGCTCCAAGAAGCAGTCCCCGCGGGCTCAGTTCCGGGAGCCGGAATTCGGCCGCTTAGTGCTTGGTGTATGCTCTGATAGGAGCAGGGTCCAAGAAGCAGCCTCCGCAGGCTCCGCAGCCCTGGGCCAGGGCGGTTCCGGGACGGTTCCGGGAGCCGGAACTCGGCCGCCCCGCGCTCGGTGTTCGCTCCGATAAGATCAGGTTCTAAGAAGCACCCAGGCACTGAACCCTAGCAATCTGTCTGCAAGCCGCAGGCGAATTGCAGCCTGAAATTACCTGTTCTATGGCTGAATGAGCTGCGGTCAGTCGAAAACAGGGATGGTGACGTCAGCTTTCCAACATGGTGGCTGCTGGCCTCCTCTGTGGTCTGACCGGTGTGGAGAACCGAGATGGACCACTTCCTTCCCCCGTCTCGAACCCAGAATTCAGCCCTGAGTACAGTGCTTGCACGGCTGGCAGAAACTGCAGCGCTGTATCCCTGCGTCGCTATCTCCTCGTTTCCCAGCGCGCGCCGCAGACTCTAGCCGCGGGGCGATTTGCTGAATAAGCAGTGTTACCCTCCGTGCGACAAACCTCTCGCGTTTGAGTCCCCGTAGCCGATCCTCATGCGTTGGAAATCCTTCCTCCAGGTTCCGGAGCACCCCACTATTGCTGGAAATTCCTAACAAGATATCCTTTAGCCGTCCTGACTTGTCATACTCCCACACAGTGAAGCAGCACACGGGGGCAGTGCACTCCCCTCGCCGCCATCTTCCTTATTCTTTCTAGATTTCTAAATAGTTGATAAATTAGTCATTTTTGTCAAACTTTGTTACTCAATAGAGAAGGTTTTAATTTTCTAATTCACAGGAATCTAAGACTTAAAGTTTTATCCATAACTGAAAGTCTGCAAATAAATGTCGAGAAACTGGATCCAATACACATCTTTTGCCTCTTAGGCAAATAGGTTCTCTAATTAGACCACAGGTCTACATTTTACATTGGAGCTACAGAATTTGTCAGCTGTCAAATTAAATAATTCCATAAACTTGAATCTATTTAATGTCATAGCTGTGTGTGCAACCTGATAAATCTTCTGACCACTTACAATTAAGTTTCATTAGGATTGTAGTATATATAAAATTATATGATGCCCACTGCATACCTGGAAAATCAAATAGCATCTTTTTAGATCTTTGTATTTCATTGCAAGCTTTGTAAAGAAACAAGTAAAACTTTATAATCAATCAGATTGTAATTGAAGAAAGAGCTGAATTTTTTCCTTTACTATAATCTTCTTCCAAGCAAGGTTCTTGTCTTTATAATTGATTCAAATTATTGTTCTTTATTTAGTACTAATAAAATGGATAACAATGTCATACAGTAATGTCTGACACATAATGCAATCTGGTTTTAGTAGTTTAAAATGTTACAGTTTGAAAATGGCAGAATATATTTACCATAAATTAGGAGATATTTTTAAAATTTGGTGACTATTTAAAGAAAATTTTTAGATTGGAACATTCCTTACTGCAAATAATTTAATTTATCCCTTTACCATTAATAAAATATTTAACCTGGTTATAACTCATATTTTTCATTTTAGTAATAATGTCAAATGGTTATAATTTTAGAATTTTACAATGTTCTATCTCATTTGATTTATTCTCATAATTATGAAACTTAGGAAGGCAAAATGAATATTAGCATCATTTTATAAATTAATAAGAAATATCCCATATGAATTAAGATGTACTCAAGAGCAAACATCTTGTTCTTGAACAACCCAAATTGGAACAAATTTACTTGGAATCTACTGTATTTTGATATTATAGTACATGGTAAGTTACTGAATGGCTAAGTGGCTCTTTTCATTAGCAAAAATTTAGTTTCTATTTCTACTTTTTTTTTCCATGACAAATAATTATATAAATTATTTAGTCCCTAATTATATTATATTATATTATATTATATATTGATTATATTTTCAACTTTTTCAAATTTAGATAATATTGTCTAATTGCTTTTGAATGGATAAAATAATCAACTAACACGAGTGTTAAGAAATGACTAATGTATTAAACATTTTAAATATTTATACAGTTTTTTTGGAGAACTTTAAAAATATTATTGATGGCTTTATTTTAACTATTTCTTTGAGCCTAGACACTGTTTCTTCAAATAGGATGAGAAGATAAAGAGCAGAAAGTAATCATAATTTTCTCTTTTAAGACATGATTAAAAGGGCAATTTAAAATGTAATAATTAATGTCAGTGATAATTGCATTACTGTATGACATGCTGAGACATTCTGTGTCATTTAATAGGTTTGGATTTTCAAATCAAACTTCTAAAATCTGGTTAATTCCTCCTAGGGAATATAACTGTAATTTAGAAAGGAACCATGAGATATAATATTATTTTGGATGCATTGTGCTAGCCATAAAAGAGTAATTTATACTTATTTTTAGTACATTATCTATGTCATTCAGTAAACATTTCTTTTTCTATAGAATTAGGATTCTGATTAAAATATCACTTTAACACAATTATGAATTTAGAGTTATAAAAGTTTTAAAATTCATTAACTAAGCATTAAAACACAGATATAATATACTATATGCATACATGTTGGTAAAATACATATTTATATTTATTCATTGACTTACATATTACTTTCCAGATCTAATAACTAAGGTTAATTTTCAAATCAACACTAAACCACAATATGATACTATGACACTATCAAAAGGTTTTCTTTGGGAATAAAAGTTGTATTGATGAGAAATCTAATGTAAGGATTCAGAAAAGACTTTCAAAAATATGTTGCATTTATGTTACAGATAAATTATTTACAGATAAATGATAAACATATTGACTAGGTAGAGATGCTAGATATGAGAAAACAAAAGAAAATATGATGTTTTGCAAAAACATTATGTATAGCTACGACATAAATCATCAAAGGATGGATGGAGTGAGACAGAAAATAGACCATGAGAGGCCTGATGAAACACAAACAGATTGAACTTTATTCTGTGGGTGCTAAGAATGATTGACAGTGTTAGTAGTAATTCATATTCAGATTTGTCTCTTCTTATGACAGTGCTTTCCTCAGTTTAGAAAATAAATTAAAGTGAAGTGACGTTAAAAATAGAGAGGAGCTGCTTATAAGTTTATTGTTACTATCCAAAAAAATATAATGAATCATAACAAGGTTAAAAAAAAGTATGAGAAAACTAGATTTGCAAGAAAAGGAGATAGTTCCCCAAAATCAGATAATGAGGAAAATGTATCAGTTTCCTATTACTTCCATGATAAATTACCAGAAATTTAGTCACTTAATACAATAGAAAACATTACTTTGCAATTAGGTAGGATGAAAATTTGACATAATTCTTACCGAACAAAAATCAAAGTGCTATCAAGGCTCTATTCTTTTCTAAACAGATCTTTGGGAAAATTTATTTTCTTCCATCTTCCAGGTTCTGTAGACACATGGTATTTATTCCTTGACTCTAGATCTCTTCCTCCATCTTGAAAGCCAGTAGTACTGCATCTTTCTGAACATTACCCATGTTCCTCTTATCACAGTTGGGAGGTGTATAGAATCTTAAGGTCTGAATTAGATTGGGTCCACCCAGACCACCCAGGAAAATCTCCTTCTTTCAGAGTCATTCACTTAAATACATTTTTGTGGTCCCTTTGGCCAGGTAAAGAAACATATTCACCAATTCTGGAGATAAGGACATGAGAACATTTGAAGGCCATTATTAGATGTACCAAAAGAGAAAAAAATTAAATAAGGCACTCCTTTCTCAACTGAGAAATTTGGGGTAAGGATAGTATAAATTTTACTCACTGAGATCAACAAGAAGAATTGGGCACAAAGTACATTATGACTAATGTAATGTGATAGGGAAAAACAAAAAGAAAATGCAAATTATGAGAAAGGAGAAGAATTGATGGAACTACCAGTAATTGGAAAAGAAGAAAAATAAGATCAAATTTGAAAAGAATATATTGAAATAATAGCCTTATATGATTGAACTGGAGGCCATACATCTGTGAATAATAATGATAATTATTTTGAAAATTTTGGGCATGGAGTTCTAAAATATAGCTTTTGAGGCAGGGGGCGAGTAAATAGAGAATAGAAGTTGTTCAATGAAGTAAACTAAGGGGAATGAAAGGAAGGGAGGAGGGCTGGGATAAGGACAGACAGTAGAATTAATCTGACATAACATACCTATGTACACATATAAATACACCATAGTGAACCTCACCATCCTGTACATGCACAAGAAATTAATTAAAATGTAACTATGGGTAAATGGCAGAAAGATCAGTGGAGTACAGGGAAGAGAGTAGGGAGCAGGGGAAGAGAAGTTATTGGGGACTGAATTAGAACAAGATATACTCCATGCTTTTACAGTTATGTCAAGATGGATTCCACTGTTCTGTATAACTAAAAATAACCAAAAAAAGAAAATTTTATTTAGGCAAAATTCACATGACATAATATAAAACATTTTAATAATGGCTCAGTGACATTGAATACATTCAGAGTATTCTGTAATCACCACATATATGTAGATCAAAAATGTCTCATCACACTATATCTGTATGTAATCACTCCTAATTTCTCTCTACTTCCAACCCCTGCCAACCACTAATTTGTTTTCTGCCTTGTTGGTTCATCATACTTTTCTAAACCTTGAGTTATTATACTTTGGATATGAAATGTCCCACAAAGGCTCATGTGTTGAAGACTTGGTCCCTAATGTGGCAATGTTCAGAGATGGAACTTTATGGAAGTGATTGAATCATGAGAGGTCCGACTTGATCAATAGATTAATCCATTGTGAGTTGAATGGACTTCTAGGAGGTGATGGAAACTGTAGAAAGTAGGAACTATTTCGGAAGCAAATCACCAGGCATTTGCCATGGAAAAGTATTTCTTGTGGCCCAATCACTCATGCTTCCTGACTGCCTTGAGCTGAACAGCATTCCTCTGTCAGGCCCTTCAACCATGTTGTTCTGCCATATCTCAGACCCAAAGCAACTAAATTAGCAGTAATAAACTGAAACTTCTGAAACCATGAATCAAAATAAATACTTGTTCCTCCAAGTTATTTTTCTCAGGTGTTTATCCCAGCAGTGAAAATCACACACACACACACACACACACACACACACACACACACACACACATAATTAATGAACCATACCAAGTGCTTTAAAGCTTGATCAACAAATTAATTGATGTGACAATCTGATGTGTATGTAAAGAGAATACAGTTTATGTTAAAAAGAAATTATCTGCCACTTATCTCAACCATGGATTTACAATTTACATTTCATTATTTAACGGATGAAAATTCTTTTCTTTTTATTCAATATTTTAATTAAAACTCATAATTATGGACACTAAATTATAAGCCTCTTTACTAATTTTCTCACTACTCAGATTCATAAAAATATTTGGGATTAAAGATTACAGTGTTAAAGGGAAGGCAAAGAAAGCCCTCTGTGTAGTCAGATTGAAATAATGGTCTTTAAAATTGTTGCCAAAATTTAGACTCAACACCTTCAGTATTCATGTTACACAAATATGTTTCTCCTTTCCTCTGGATTATAGTTACCAAAATTTTATTCTTACTTTTTGTATCACACTTTGCTTTCAGATTTATTACTGGCAATGTCTCAAGAACTAATAAGAGTTCAAAGTGAAATTAATTACAATTTAATGTGGATTAAAATCAGAAACTAAATGGATAAACTGCTAATTGTGAAATTGCTCAGGGGAAAGAGGAGACATATTGAGAGTCTCACAGAAAAGTACAGAGGCATCTGGTCTATGTATGATAGTCTGCTGGCCTACAAAAAAAGTGTGATCATAGTCTATCTCAGCACTTAAAGGAGCGGATGAAGAAATGAGACACGCCATAACTTGATTATTAACATTATTTAATAGTGGGGGGAGTAAACCATGATTTGTAGTTCCATGAACATTTACTGAATAACTGATACATGTAAGAAAATATGTTAGGGAATGCTGAGAGCCATAGCCAAGTAGGAATGAAGCGTGGCATTTTTGGTTGAGAGGTGACACCAGCAAGCCATTGAGATGATAATGAGTATGTTAAGATGTGCATTCAATTGGAGATTAGACCCCTGTTGTCCACCTCAGCCTGCTACTTTGGAGCTCTCTTGGGACTCCGGGAGAGTTCCCATTGGTTGGGGAAGTGCCGAAGGAGGGAATTCCGGAGGAGGGATTTCCTGTTGGTGTAGTGTGTCCCGGGAGAAGGCCGAGTGCGTGGTTCGTGGGAGAATTCTCGAGGATCGTGTGTGGAGTGTGCTGGTGGAGTTCAGAAATAAAGTTTGTTCCTGCTTCAGTGGCTCGTGATTTGTGCCCAGCTAGACTGCGGCATTTGGTGGCCTGTACGGGGGAACGCCTGAAGCTCGGAGGTAAGTGAAATTGCTCGCCCCTGAGGGAAGGCAAGAAATGGGTGACCATTTCAAAAAACAATGTGTTCTTGTTTTGATTTATTTTGTTTTTGTTTCAAGCTGCCTATCCCTAGAAATTTCTCAGGAAAACTGGGAAAAATGGTTGGCTCAAGGTTTGAAGTTGTTCGGCCCTGAGGAAGAGAAAATTGATACAACAATTTTTTGTTCCGTTTTTGTTTCATTCTGTTTCAGTTTTGTTTTGTGTTATCTTATTGGGTTGCATTATCTTTATAGTAGATTAGAAATTAGTAAAAAACAAACCGAAAGAGTGTTAAGTAAATTGTTAGAGGTTCAGACTATGGTAGAAAACAAGTTAGATCAAGCAAAAGAGAAGGTCTCTCAAGCTAGTCAGACAGAGGAAGAAAATTTAAAGGAAAAGGGGCTATTAGGGAAAAAGCTACAACAGGAGGCTGCTACTAACAGTGTTCTATCACCAGCTGTTCAACCAACAGCTCCACCTATAGAGATAGCTGAGGGCCCTCAACCCCCGTAGTTGATAGATGGGATCCTGAGACAGGACCTCAAAGATTAGCATGCTCTGTACTTGAGCAGGCAGGAGGGCAGCGAATTCACCGTGCTCTAGATTTCAAAACAGTGAAGCAGTTAAAAGAGGCTGTAACAACCTATGGTCCCCAAGCACCCTTCACTGTAAGCATGGTCGAATCCATTACCAACTTGGACATGACGCCAGCAGATTGGGCTAACATATGTAAATCTGTGCTAAATGGAGGACAACATTTGTTATGGAAGGTTGCCAATGAGGAATTTTGCACGGAGACAGCTAGGCGAAATGCAGCAGCCGGTTACCCTCAAAGAAATCTAGATATGTTGTTAGGAAAAGGACCTTATGAGGGTCAACGGCAACAAATTGAATATGATCCTGCTATATATGCACAAATTGCTGCAGACGCAGTTAGGGCATGGAAGACTTTACAAGGACATGGAGATTTACAAGGTCAATTATCTAAGGTAATAGAGAGAGTTAATGAACCTTATGCTGAATTTGTAGATAGGCTTATTCAAACAGCTACCAGAGTTTTTGGGGATACAGAACAAGCAATGCCATTAATAAAAGAACTGGCTTATGACCAAGCAAATCGTTGCTGCAGAGAGGTCATTAGACCATGGAAACACATATATTTAATTATTTAAACACATATATTAAATTATGTAAAGACATTAATGAACAAGGGCAAGTCTTGGCAGCTGCAGTACAACAGGTTTTAGATGCCAGGCCAAAAACATGCTACTATTGTGAACAAACAGGATATTTTAAAAGGAATTGCCCCATAGGAGAAGGGTTTAACAAAACTAGGTATCAAAGGAATAGAATACCAGGTATTTGCCCACAATCCGTAGAGGGAGACATTGGGCTAATGAATGCCATTCTCAAACCACCATAGAGGGTACTCCATTATCAAAAAACAGACAAGGACCAGGTGTTTACCCACGATATCATGGAGAAAGGCATCAGGCTCCATTGCCAAAAAATGGACTGGGGGGCCCAATGCTCCGGGGCCCACAAGCGCAAATATACAGGGCAATGGAGGAACCCAGTAACACCATCAGGGTAGTGCCCAGGACACATTATCCATTAAATCCCTCATCAGACAAACCAGAGGGAGTACAGGGTTGGACATCTGCACCTCCACCAGAGCAGTACTAACTCCAGAAATGGGAGTTCAAATCATTCCCACAGGAGTAAAAGGACCTCTTCCCCAAGGAACAGTAGGCTTATTATTGGGACACAGTTCTTCTACACTAAAAGGACTTATGATAAGTCCTGGTGTAATTGATCCCGATTATGAAGGTGAAATAAAAATTATAGCTAGTTCTCCAAGAGATATATCAGTAATTTCATTAGGAGATAGAATAGCACAGTTATTAATAATACCCAGCCTGCATGATAAATTTTCCAGTCATACTGTAGAAAGAGGTTCCAGGGGATTAGGCTCCACAGGTGTAGATTGGGCTATGCTGTCTTTAAATTTAGATTCTCGCCCAATGCTAATACTAAATATTCAAGGACATGAATTTAATGGGCTACTGGACACAAGTGCTGACCTTAGCATCATATCTCATCAAGAATGGCCAAAACATTGGCCATTACAACAAGCCACTCAAACGCTTTGAGGCCTAGGAGTGGCGACTAATCCCCATAGAAGTGCAATGGTATTAGATTGGAAGGATCCTGAAGGATGTGAAGGAACTATACAGCCATGTGTATTGGATCATCTTCCTATAAATTTATGGGGACGAGATGTCCTAGATCAATTAGGTTAGACATTAACAAATAAAATCAATCCTAATGCACCCACTACTAGGGCTAGACAAGGTTTTAGGAAAGAAAAAAGATTAGGAGAACAAGAACAAGGTATAGCAGCATCAATTCAAATAGATCAAGGAATAAATAGACATGGATTGGCTTTTCAGAAGGGGCCACTGAGACAATCAAAATTACTTGGAAATCAAAAAGACCAATATGGGTTCCTCAGTGGCCCCTGACTAAAGAAAATATACAAGTAGCCCATGACCTGGTCAAACAACAATTAGCAGAGAGACATATACAACCTTCTGTATCTCCCCATAATACTCCCATTTTTGTTATCAAAAAGAAATCTGGTAAATGGAGATTATTGCAAGACTTAAGAGCTATTAATAACAAGATGGTTATTCTGGACCTGCTCAATCGGGGATTCCTCAATTGTCTGCTTTGCCAAAAATCTGGTATGTTTTAGCTATAGATATTAAAGATTGTTCTTTTTTTCAATTCCAATTCATCCTGAGGATAGTCCACGTTTTGCATTTACTATCCCTGTACTGAATCATGAAGGTCCTGATCAGAGATATGAATGGAAAGTATTCCCTCAAGGGATGGCTAACAGCCCAACTATGTGTCAAATTTATGTTAACAAAGCAATTCAGCCACTTAGAAATCAAAATCCTGAACTACAAATATTTCACTATATGGATGATGTATTATTAGCACATAAAGATAAAAACACATTGCTAGAATGTTATGCCACACTTACAAATTTATTAAAAAATTATAATCTAGAGATAGGAATAGATAAAGTACAATTAAATTTTCCAATTAATTTTTTAGGAGTTACATTATCCTCAACCATGGTCTGTCCACCAAAAATTCAAATACGAGTAGATCAACTCAAATCACTTAACTGCTTTCAAAAGTTATTAGGAGACATAAATTGGATAAGGCCTTATCTAGGCATACCAACAGGAGAGTTGGGACCTTTATTTGATATCCTAAAAGGTCCATCAGATCCAAATTCAATCTGCATGTTAACACCTGAAGCAAGAAAGGCATTAAAAATTATTGAAACATATATGGAAAATATGCATTTGGATAGAATTGATATGTTTGCCTTTATTATTTATTGTAATACCAACAAAAAATATTCCTATAGCAGTATTTTGGCAAGAAGGTCCATTATTGTGGATACATTTATCTTATTCTCCTAACACTATTCTTACTAGGTATCCTGAGGCTGTAGGACAATTAATACTCAAAGGAATAAAAGCAGCAAAGGGAGTGTTTGGAATTTCTCCCAATAAAATTATTACTCCATATACTATGGATCAAATTGATGAGTTAGCTAATGAGTTAAATACTTAGGCAATAATTATGTGTAAATCTAATGTGTCATTTGATAATCACTTACCATCTAATCCTTTGTTGTCTTTTTGGTCCTCACATCCTTTAGTTTTTCCAAAAATGACAATAAAAACACCCCTATCATGAATGCCCCAAATATATTCACTGATGGGTCAAATAATGGTACAGCAGCAATAGTTACCCCTGATCAAACTTTTACATTTTTAGTACCCAAACAATCAGCTCAAAAGGTAGAGCTTAATGCAGTATTACAAGCTTTTGTGATGTTTAAAGATTCTGTATTTAATTTATTTTCTGATAGTCAGTATATAGTTAACGCTATAGTATCCCTTGAAGATGCTGGTAGGATTTCCCCTTCCTCTACTGTTTTCTTTTTGTTTTCCACTATACAAAGTCTAATCTGGGACAGAAAAGATCCATTCTTTATAGGACATATCAGGGCACATACAGGATTGCCTGGAGCCCTTAGTTTGGGCAATGATTTATCAGATAAATCTACACATGACATACATATTTTCTCCACAATAGAAGAAGCTATAAATTTTCATAAAAGGTTCCATGTCAATGCTAATACTTTACAAAAGCATTTTAAAATAACTAAGGAACAAGCCAGACATATAATAAAACAATGTCAAAATTGTGTGACTTTTTACAACAAGTTAATCTTGGAGTCAATCCTAGAGGATTGATACCTAACCATATTTGGCAGATGAATGTCACACACTTGCCAGAATTTGGAAAATTCAATTATTTGCATGTTACAGTTGATACTTCTGGATTTTTGATGGGCTCCCTTCATGCTGGAGAAAAAAACTAAAGATATTATAGCTCATTGCTTACAAAATTTTGCCACTGTGGGCGTTCCAAAACAGTTAATACAGATAATGGTCCGGGTTATACTTCTACCTCTTTTAAACAATTTTTCTCATCATTTGGCATTACTCACATAACAGGAATCCCATGCAATCCACAGGGGCAAGGCATAGTTGAAAGAGCTCATCAAACTATTAAAATGTACTTATTAAAGCAAAAAGAGGGAATTGGAAAGGGGTATATATCCCCCAAAGATAAACTTAAAATAACCCTTTTTACTCTAAACTATTTAAATTTGGACTCATCAGGGCTTAGTGCTTCGGAAAGGCATATGTATCCAAAAAATGTACATAAGCCTGAGGTACTTTGGAAGGATATTCTAATAGGACAATGGAAAGGTCCTGACCCAGTGATTGTCTGGAGTCGGGGTTCTGTTTGTGTGTTTCCACAGGGAGAACAGCAGCCGATTTGGATTCCAGAGAGACTAACCAAAGCGATTTCTACAGACCAAAAAGAAGATGATTTGACTCAAACCCATAACAGCTGATATCCAGAGTTCCAGCTTGGCTATTCTTACATCTGTGACAGTGATTAACCAGGATGCTTTTTTCAATATCTATTTTATTCTTGCCTTTTCCCACATCATAAAGTTCTATTGTATTTTTTGAGCTCATACAGACCTAGGTTAATGTTTTTCTGATCAGTTTTATTTTTTGACTGTGGACTTTTTAAACATTGCAATGGAGATTTCACCTGTGTAAGCTACAAGGCCTTTACTATTGTCTTCTGTGTTGTATGTTGTCCCGTCTGACAGGACACATCAACGTGGGCAGCGAACCTAGATGGGGAGGAATGAAGGGACAAGAGACACAGAAGGATGACAGCAAGACAAAAGTTCTGATCAAGCTGCAAACTTTTATTGTTCACACAGGGGTATTTATATGGTGGGAATGGGGAAGCTCTCTTATCGGCAGTTGCTGGATGTCTGCACAAGGTGAGATAACCGCAGGATGTTTCAGGAAGATAGGTTTCAGGAAGATAGGTGGCTGCAGGATGTCTCAGGTGAGATAAGTAGCTGCAGGATGCCTCCCAGGCAGGATGTCTCCCAGGGGGCTGTCAGGCTAATCTTTGAAGGAGAATTTCCTTCTAGTCCCTGACATCTCCCACTTTCTTATATAAAATATTTGACCATACCATACTGGCCATGTTTTTAGGGGGTGATAGAGGCTCTGTTCCTCTAAAAGGCCTTAGAATATCTCCTGATCCGAGCGAGTGTTTTCACTAGGAGATTTCGTGGTGGCCTTGGCATGTTTTTGGAGGAGACGGCTTTGAGGGGGGAGCATGCCAACCGCCATGCACCAGAGCGTGTCACTCAGAGGTCTTGGGTTTTGGGATCCGTGGATCCATCCTCCTGCAGTCCTTCCTGCACCCTCTGTCATTATGGCCTAATGTCCTCACTCCATGGGTGAGTCCTCCCCCAAGCGGAGGGGCCCATGGAGGAGCGAACCCTTATGGCAAGGGCAGAAGATGGTTGGTCAGAGCTGTTACTTATACTTTTATATAAGAAAGAGAGATCTGTGGGGATGTAAACTTAAGAAATAAGCCTGAGAGAAGGGTAGAACATCCTTTCAAATGTTGGCAGCGCGGTCTTCCATCTCCAGACGATGATAGTGGACCTGTATGGGCTTAGAGGCCAAAATATTAATCTGTTCTTTAATAAATTGTACCAGCCTGTTTATAATGCAGGGTCCTATGGACACCATTAAAAGCAAACCCAACAAAGGGCCTAATAAGGGAAGAAGGTAGGGTAAAAATCCATTAAGCCCAGTCCAGAGGGGATTTTCAAATAGTTCCCTTCTTCTCTTTTCTAGATCTTCTTGAAGCTGCTTAATTTTAGTGCGTACTATGCCTGATTTATTGGCATAAAAGCAGCATCTTTCCCCTAAGGCCAAGCAAATACCTCCCTGGTTAGCTGTCAGCAAATCTAAGCCTCGTCTGTTTTGAAGGACCACTTCTGCCAGGGAATCTATTTGGTCCTGTAAATCTTTAATAGTTCCTGATAGAGTTTGTACATCATCTATAAGTTGTTGAGATAGGCGACGGTAAGAGTGTATAGCCGTGCCTAAGCCAGCTGTACCTGTGCCCACAGCAGCTGTTATTCCAAGGCTGGCAAGGAGTGGTAAGGCCTGTATTGCCCGCCTGTGTCTTTTGACTAAGGTGTCTAGGCTAGGAATGGGTAGAGGTTCATCTCCTGGGACAATAGTTATATCAGGGAGTAATAAGGCAAGAACACAGCCACCGGTCCAATTCGCTGGAAGCCTGGGGAAGGCTGAGTTTCCTCCACACATAAAAACTGTGCCATTGGGGGGACAAAGAGATGGGGTGGGTGAGGAATAATTTTTTACTGTTGAGCAATTTCCAAAGGAAGTAACTCCAACATCAATATCATAGGTATTATTCTGCATCGCGCCTAAAAGACATGATGTAAAAGTGCCTATAGGCTGTACTTTAAAAGGAAATCCAGGTTGGCATGTATTATCCTTGTCTATGATAGAATTAATAGCAACTGCCATAGGCATGATTGCCCCTGTTGTCATGCAGAGCCAGCAATCACCAGCAAGGGTGGGGTTGGAATTATTAAGCAAGGAGAAGGTAGTTTCCAAAATATCTAATGTATTGGTATCTAAATCTGGGAGCTGGGATTTAGGCAGCATTAAGGGATGATATGTGAGCTCAGGGATTTGGGGTTTCAAAAGTTTGATTATCTGAAGATGCTTGACAGCATCAGTGGGTCCTCCACCATCAGAGACCCCTGTAGGGGCCTTAATGGGCCAGCAGGAGGGTTTACCAACAGTGCCTTGGCACCCAGCTGACTGTAACTTGGTATATATGCCTTCTCCTCCCCGGTCAAAGAGGAGGGGGGTATAATGAATAGTGGTCCCCTCTGCTGCATGAGTTTTAGTTAGGGTGGCTTCAAAAAATTGTTCTCCCTGCTTGTTAACACAAATTGAGGCTGACGCATAACAAGAGACATGCATCGCCTGGGTATGCATACAAGTTGCAGAACAATTTTGGAGAGCTTTACTTGTACTGGGGGGAATAATCTTTGGCTTGTTAACACATACCCATTTAGGCTGATGAACTCAACCTCGGCATGGAGGTAAGCCACCTTAGTCACACAGTCAGCAATCTGGGTCCAACTAGTGGGAGCCTGAGTCCAAGATCCTCCCCTGCATTCGCAGGGGGGGCCAAAAAGGTACTCCCTGATGTTGGAAGGTGGAGGGCTAAGGCCTCCGTATACAAACCTGTTCAGCAGAAGTGCCTTAAGCAGGATCCTCACACAGATCCAAAGATGATTTCTTTCTTTTTAGGATCCATGTGTGCTTTTTCTTTGTTGAAGCATCCTTTTCTTTTAGAAAAATTTTTTTGTTATACTTGGAACAATTTCTGAAAACCTTAGAATCTATAAACAAATTATTGTACTTTGATAAGAAATATCAATGAAAATATAGTTAAAATCCTTAGATATTTTGTAGACATAACTATAATTATCATCTTATGAGTTTGAACAGTAACTTTGAGAATTAGAAACTACTTGAAGATTGTATTTTCACTTAAAAGCACATTTATCTCAAATATCTGTAACTGAAAAGGCAGAGTATCTGATAAATGTAAATACAAAACATAAATTATGGGTTTTCTGTTGAAGAAAAACAATTAAGCAAATATATATTAACTAATCAATTAGGCATGTGCTAATTATTTTATAGATTAACAAATATAGGTTTTTTAAATATCTTAAAAATATATATATTAAGAATAAGAACATAACTTATAATTGTATTAATTTTATGTAACCACGTGGTCTTAAAATATTTGGATCCATTTTAATTTATTTTTAACTAGGAGTGCACTCTTCTATGTGACGTCACTTGATGTAACTGAAATAAAATCCTTGTTGAGTATACATATTTATTTTTTATAGTTAGGAATGAGAATAAGGATTTTTTGGTCATCACAGGAACATTGCCGGCTTTGTTCCTGTGGCGAGCAAATGCATCCTCATAACCTCCAAAATTAAAAGTAAAATATAAAGAAGCATGTTTGATCTCTCATCAATAGAACATTATTTAGTAACACAACTATAGAGAAAAGTCAGGTTATTTAACTCAGAACTAACTTAAATTTAGGGCTGCAACATAGAAAGCTGTGGAATTAAATTTTGTCTGAAAAAGATATCTTTCGTTAGCATTTACAGGTAGGCATTCTTAAAAATACAGGCTCTGAACAGCTCCCGGAGAAATCTGAAACACAGTAGTACAGATTAGTGGCTGGAAGGCGGAACTAGAAGTCCTGTCTGAGTGACTGTGGAAGAATCAATCGGAAGCCAGCGAAAGTGTGGGAGGTGGGACCAGGAAGCCTGCTCTTCCTGCCAGTCACCCCATTGTTACCATGGTGATGCAAACAACATGGAGTCTGCTGCCCATTTTCGGGGCAAAAGTTCCCCAAGTTTTCCTAGCCGATTGCATTTTGTTTGATTTTGTCTGCATTTTCCCCGCCTGGCCAAGATCTTACTGCGGTAGCAGCTTGTTCTGTCTCTGCGACCTGCGGTTGCAGCTCGTGTACATCCTGCACTTTTTTCTGTGGCACGTGGGTGCTCCAAAGGTTTTTTAGCAGCAAATGCTAGCATTACCATCAGATCTTAAGTTAGTCTGTGTTTGGCATTTAGGTCAAGTAATTCAAGGGTTAAAAGCACTGCTGGCAGCAGGGGCTAGGACCTCATAGCGAGCAGCAGCGGCTAAAGTCTCTTGTCCCCAGCGGCTGAGTTACAGCCATTTTGATTCATAGGACAATCATGTAGTAAAAAGGTCCGTACATACTTTCTGAGTATTGACAAAAACAATAGAAAATTGAAACTTATTTCTCTCCAGGTAAACATCACATTCTCTCTCCCTTTTTTTCACTCTCTTAGCACAAACTTCTAGAACATAAAGGCCAAAAAATATCTCTCTTTTTTTTTTTTTTTAAGCTTTTTTTTTTTTTTAATTAATTAGGTTCCAGTAAGAAAAGGTGGGAACAGGCACCTTTTCTGGGCCAAAAGGATTCATAATAATCTTTTAAACAGTCTCCTACTCTAAGCCATCTTTTACCATCAATGGTTCCTTCAAGGGGAAACCACGGACACAATTCTCCTATGTATGAAAAGAATAATCTTAAGTCCTTTTTCTTAACACACGCCCCCCGTGTCTTGAGGGCCTCCTTGAGGCCTGACAAAAACAACTCATGTGACGAAACTGCTTGTCCCATGGTGGGTCACTCACCTTGCGTCGTCCTCACTCTCCTCCTGGATCTGTCTCTCGGTCGTGTCTGCCGAGGCGATCTCGCACTCCCGCTTGGCCAAGTCTTCCCGGAGGACGGCGTTCCCCCTCAGTCAAAGGCTCGAGCCCCACACTGGGCGCCAAATGTCCCGTCTGACAGGACACATCAACGTGGGCAGCGAACCTAGATGGGGAGGAATGAAGGGACAAGAGACACGAAAGGATGACAGCAAGACAAAAGTTCTGATCAAGCTGCAAACTTTTATTGTTCACACAGGGGTATTTATATGGTGGGAATGGGGAAGCTCTCTTATCGGCAGTTGCTGGATGTCTGCACAAGGTGAGATAACCGCAGGATGTTTCAGGAAGATAGGTTTCAGGAAGATAGGTGGCTGCAGGATGTCTCAGGTGAGATAAGTAGCTGCAGGATGCCTCCCAGGCAGGATGTCTCCCAGGGGGCTGTCAGGCTAATCTTTGAAGGAGAATTTCCTTCTAGTCCCTGACAGTATGTTATGTGTGCACACTTGTGTTTTGTGTTGTATGTCTGTGTGTGCGTATGTCCGTATATCATACATGAGGAGCACTCATGAAAAAATGGATCCAAACTTTTTTTTTATTCACGTGATTTTAATGGTTTAATTTAAATTGGGTAAACAGCTGTTGAGGATTGTTTTAATATGTGAACAAATAAGGAGGTTAACAGATCTGTTTGTTTACTTTCACCTTTCCTTTTCATTATATTTAATAATTCTGTTGAGGATAATGTAAATTGCTCAGAAAATCATTTTCTTAGTACCTATTGGAATGTTACATATTTTTTTTTTAGCCATCATTGCCAGAATTCCTATCTTCATCCCAGTGCCCGTGAAGACAAAGATAAAACCAAACTACAGCTTCTTCGATAGCTATCACAGTAAACTGTATAAACTGATGCATCAATGAATAATAAAAGTAATGCTCAATCAAGGAGTCGATTTACTTTGGGAGGAAATGGACATATTGATAGATTCCTCTGCTTTGAACTGCTTGCAGAACTTTCCTGGACTATGTATCACTTGTATACATTGCAAACTATCTGTTGGTACAGTGAATTGTGGTAATACTGGAGTATCTTTGCTGATGGTGTCACTGGTGGTACAATTTTTCAAAGGAGCCATCAATTGGCTTAGTGTCCTGGCATTTCTGTATCCTCCTCCCTTCTGCTAGTGATGGTCTAAAATTTGGGGGCCAACAGAGGTGAGGCAAAGAACCTCACCCCCCCACACTGGTGCAAAGGCCAAATTTGGGGGCCAACAGAGGTGAGGCAAAGAACCTCACCCCCCCACTGGTGCAAAGGCCAAATTTGGGGGCCAACAAAGGTGAGGCAAAGAACCTCACCCCCCCCACTGGTGTATAGGCGTATCCACAAGTATGGCTGTATGCTGGATCGGTAGTCAGTGATGGGTATAATCCAATTGCAGTGGTACCAACCTAAGACAGGAGGCTGACACCTAGAGGTCAGCTCATCCAATGACCGGTAAGGACCATATGTTGTATTGGAGAACCTAACAGGCAAGGTCCCTAAGCCACATTGCTTGTTGTTTAATTAAACAGAAGGGAGGAGATGCTGAGAGCCATAGCCAAGTAGGAATGATGCATGGCATTTCTGGTTGACAGGTGATGCCAGCAAGCCATTGAGATGATAATGATTATGTTAAGATGTGCATTCAGTTAGAGATTAGGCCCCTGCTGTCCGCCTGGGCCTGCTACTTTGGAGCTCTCTTGGGACTCCGGGAGAGTTCCCATTGGTTGGGGAAGTGCCGAAGGAGGGAATTCCGGAGGAGGGATTTCCTGTTGGTGTAGTGTGTCCCGGGAGAAGGCCGAGTGCGTGGTTCGTGGGAGAATTCCCAGGGAGCGTGTGTGAAGTGTGCTGGTGGAGTTCAGAAATAAAGTTTGTTCCTGCTTCAGTGGCTCGTGATTTGTGCCCAGCCAAACTGCGGCAAGGGAAATTACATAGTTGATAAACTATGTCCTAAGACTTAACATTCCTAATGAGCTAAAATATTTTGATGAAGTGCTATATCAGAGGAAGTATATATCACATACTTTAAATGTGATACAAGAAAGTTACTGGAATTCATAACAGAAAAAGTTAGCATTTGATTATTGAGAGAGCCTGAACAAAGGCAGTAAGTAGAAACTGGGAGTAGAAGAAAGTGTCATCTCTAAACAGCATTAATACTGATCACACTTGTGTAACCTGACCAAAAAACAAATTACAAACAACTCTGCATACTGCATTTGTTATGATTTGATCCAAAATGTTTCCCAATATTTCATCTGTTGAAAGAGTGGCCGCCAAGGTAACAATGTTCAGAGGTGATGTCTTAGGAAGGGAATTGGATCATGAGGATTCTACCCTTATCAATAGATTAATTCATGGATGGATTCATAATATAATTATTAGGAGATGGTAGAAACTTAGTAGCCAGAGATCTAATTGGAGGAAGTAGGTTCTTGGGAGATGCTCTTAAAGACTGTTTTATCCCTGGTCCCCTCATCTTTCTCTCTCCTTCCTGGCAGATAAGAGGTAAGCAGCCTTCTCTGATACACACTTCCATTGCCATGATCTCCTGCTTTACCTCAGACTAAAAACAGGAACCACTCAACCATGGACTAAAACCTTTGAAACACTAGGTAAAATTGCATTTGTATTTATTATCAAGGAAGCCCAGTAATCACTTTGAGAGCATCATTGGAGGCAAAATTCATGGGTACAAAATCCGTGTATGAGGGAGCATCATGGATAGTGATGTAATCTGAATTAAATAAATGATACTAGGAAACTGTGGAGGCCAGAAGATCTATATAGTTTCAATATAAACATATTCAAAATACCCATGGCTTTGAAATGTCAGTGTTGCTGTTTTTCTCTCCTGTTTAGACAGGATCAAGAACAATTAACCAGAAATAGCACATTTGAAAATTTAAAAAAAAGAGATTTTCTGAACACTTCAGAGAAAATTCACATGTATTGATCAGACAATAAGCAAATACAAAACTGTCTATTTTACACCCATTGTATTGAATCTGCATCAATAAATTACTAGAGCCCACACAGTCTTATAAATTTTATAATAGTTTTTTAATCAACAATATATATATATATATATATATATATATATATATATATATATATATATATATTCCTGTAAACATTTTGGTGAAGTTCAAGCATTTTCACAGGTCTAAGTTCAATAAAAAATAACGACAGGATAAAATACTATTAGACTTTTACTGAGTGGATACAATTTGCCCGACACTCCTTTAAGCATTTTATCTACAATGCTCTATTTTAATACTTAGCAAAACACTAAAAACAAAGTGTTATGATTATCATTATACCCTTTCAACAGAAGGGAATTTAGGGCACTGAGATGTCCAGAATTCAATACAAAAGTGTTCTGTATTTCAGTGCCAGAACATTTTAATTCAAAATACAGACATTAACAGATTTGTCTCCTCACCAACTGCCACATCCTTCTATCTGACAAAAAACCTGCTCTCAGTGTAGTCTCTCAAAATATCTCACAAAAATAAATGGCTTTCTTGGCTCCTGACCTTTGTGCTTCTAAAAAGAAGAGTTCAAACCCATGTGGGGAGAACATACTTTTAAAACTCACACTCTTTGTTTCTGGGCCAGTGACCCATTCACCAGCATTCCTCTCTTCTTTCCTCCAGCAGAATAAAATGAAACAGGAAAAAAAAATCCCCCATGCATACTAGCAATGGAAATGGTGGGGTGTCATTTATAGCAAGCACACCTGATGTCTTGTCCAGTCAGGAAGCGAGTGTGACATCTGTGTCTAATCTATGTCTCTTGGATATTTACACATATTTTGGCAGGTGTTAAGCATTTCTGATACTGTTTTTAAATAGGAAAGAATGACTCTATTAGAAATGCCTCTACATATTTATTTTTGTACCTACTGGTAAAAATACCCCTAGTTTACCAGTAGATTATTTATTGTTTTGCAGCTTCAGTGAGCAAAAGACTTCTCACATAACTAAAAACAAGTATAATGATATACTTCTAGTTATCATTTTATTAGATTGAAAGCATTCAAGTAAGAATTAAATGATACTTCAGGATAAAGTTCACACCTCATTATAAACTTGTGTAAATAGAATTCATCAAATGATATGTAGACAACAAAGGCTAGTATGGAGAGAACATTAACTGATGTGTCATCCTCTAAATGGTTCAGAAGCATTTTGCCAATGAAATCCACTGTATAAATATCCACTATTAAAATATATTTTAATACTCTATACCAGAGGTGCAGTTTCCTAGCATTTGCTGTTCAGTTTACGATAGAATTCCAAAGCAACTATTTTTGCACCTTTGAAAAATAATTTGCCATTATAAGTGTGAAAATGGGGTGAAATATATAACTATCCATGGGTTTTAAAAAAATCTAATTGATTCTTATAATTTTCAGAGTTTTGTTTGTTTTGCAAATATAATTTTCTCAGAAAAAATCATCTGAATAGAAACTTTGTTGCTCAACATCACAATTAAATTCACAACCTTAAATTTCACAATGGTTATCATATCACAAGCTACACTAAACATCAATGCCATTCTTCCTTTGGTTTCAAAACTTTTTACTAATACATCATGAAAAATAAAAAATAAATATATTGAGAAACATCTACTCCAGAGAAAATAGCTCCAGGTTACAAAATGAATAAAACCATGACAACATGATGCATCAGTACATTTTTTTTACCTGTAATATAAATTGTTATAGGAGTAACTTCAAGCCTCTGTATTATTGTCAACGTTTGCAAATGTAATTCATGTATACATAAGAATGATACATTTAAGTACATATAACTCCTATTATTTAACTATTCTTCTTGGTCTAATACAGATTCATGATTTTTCAACTACTGTTTAGCAAATGTTATTTTACAAAATGGAAAAAAAAAATCTCACCTTTCTGTGAATTTCACTCTTCCAGTCGTATTAATTCCATTGCAAGTCCTGTTTTTCTTAGTGCTACTATTATTGTTGTTACCAATACTTCCACCACTACCATCATCATCACCATTACTGTTTTGCTTGATTATTACTGTCCATTTATAATGTACACCACACGAATTGTTACATTTAATTCTCACAACCACTCAAACAAGCAAATAATTATGAGCAACATTTTTTAAGGGGACTAAAACTTGAGGTACAAGAGAGGAGGCAATTTTCTTACTGAAGAAAAAAGAAGTGTATAATTCAACTAAAATATGTTTCAGCAACTATACTAGTCACTGACTAGGAAAGAATTTCTGTGACCTGGGAAGAAGTAGAGTAGAAAAATGTACAAGGTACTAGAAGAATAATTTATACTGTGAAAAAACATGTTTTTTTTTTTCTTATTTGCATTTCCTTCTTATTTATGCCTTTGAGTTTCTCCATCTAGAAATTTCTTTAATGATATAGATCATTTGTCAGTGTTATATTCTCAGGATCAGAAAGTTTGGAGATCTTGAGTCAGCTGATCTAGAGTCAGATCTAGAGTCAGAGCATTGGTGAGTTCTGGCAGACTGTTTCATGTATTTCTTTAGACTTGTTCCTCTATCTGTGGTGCAAAGGCTCTATTTGAAAAAAGTTCCTTGTAGTCATTATATTGAGTCATTCAACTTCTACAATTGATTTTCCTATCTACTGCCCTCCACTTCTCCACCTCCCCTGCCTCCCATCCCTGAAGCTCAGCATGGAAGTTGTGCAGTGAGTGTACAGTACATAATGAAGCCAAAGCCACCAACTGCCTATCAAAACTCTGCCCAAAGTTCTGGATCCTGTCTAATAGTTATGGAGGGCTCTCTCTCACTGTTCTAGTTCTTTTACCATATTTACCCAATGGACAAGTGTGTTAGTCAGCTTTTCATTGCTATGACAAATACCTGAGGGGGGAAAAAAACTTAAAGGAGAAAATATTTTTTCTGTCTCACACTTTCAAAGGTTTCAGTCATCTTTGGCCTAAGGCAAGATAAAATATCATGGCAGAAGGGTGTAACAGAACAGAGCTGTTCTGCTCAGAGCAGCCAGGAAGCAGAGAGTAGAAAGAAGAAGGAAGAAAAAAGAAAGAGGAGAAAGAGGAGGAGGAGAAGGAGAGAAGAGGAGGAAGAGAAAGAAAAGGAGGAGAATGAAGAAGAAGGTTGAGAAAAATTACAGCTGTCTGAGGCATATTCCCAGTGACTGGATTTCACCAACCACCTAGCCCCACCTTCTACAGTTTCTGCCACTTCCCTGTAATCCACTCATATTATTCATCCATCAGATGCATTAATCTATTGATGAGGCTTGAGCCCACATGATTCAATCATTTTAGAAGCCTCATCACTGAACATTGCTGCAATGGGACAAGCCTTCAAGACATGAGTCCGGGGAACCTTTACTATCCAAACCATAACAGCAATTAGGGGCTCCAGTACAGTGCATCTGGAGAAAGCGCTTTTAGCAAATAAGCTTAGAAACTGATACTCTCACAGACTCCCAGCCCTGAAATAGCTTGATTGAATCTTTATACATTGCTTTGAAGAGAGCATGTGCTAGGGGAAAAGAGTTCATTTACATACATAGAAGTGATCAGTTTGTTAAATAAGTATAATAATGATCTTTAAGATCACTGGTCACCAGATCTGGACTTTATCATCACTACCTTCCAAAAAAGGTATATTTCTATCTATTACAGGGATTCATTTTAAAATTTTTCTGTTCATCCCTTCCTATGTTAACCCCCCAAATTAGTATAGGGATGCAAAAGACTCTATAGTAATCTTTCATGTATGAAGAAATGAACAGAAAAAAATTAAAAATTGATTCCTTCTCTAGATATAAATTCACCATTTCTGACCTATACACAATAACATGTTAAATGAGATAAGCCAGACCCAGAAAGCCAAAAGTCAAATGTTTTGTCTTAAAAGTGGATGGCTACAGAGAGAGAAAAAGAAAAAGAATTTTTTAAAAAATGATCTAATTGAAAGAGAAGGGAGACCAATAGAACATAAAAAGGAATTGACAGGGAAGGAGGAGGACAGGGTAAGAGAAATTGCTACCTACCAAAGTATGCTATGTTTATGTATGAATACAACAGTTAATCCCTACACATATATTATTAATTATATAATAATTATTATTTTAATCAGCAATATATATGTGTATCAATATATAGCTGCTTAAAATAATAATGATGATAATAATAATAATAATAATAATAATAATAATAATAATAATAGAGATTATTAGAATAGAACAAGCAGAGGGAGAGGAAAAGGAAAGATACTGGGGAATGAGATTGATCAAAGTATTTGCATGTTTGAATATGGCATAATGAATCCCACTGTTATATATAATTAAAATATACCAATAAAATTTATTTACAAAAATTAATTAAAATATTAGGGTGAATTCATGTGAGTATTTCCTCTAGCTTCAGCAATCTGGAAATTCATCCAGTATAAATGCATTCCTTATATTATATAAAAGCTGAAGTTATGCTATATAGATAGTGATGCTTACTTTATATCTCCTTCTAGACAGTCATTCACTTTACTTACTTTTCATGCTTTTATTATTACATATTTTGGCTTGGTGCTGGGCTTCAGCCTATTGATACTTGCTCACATTCATTTTATTTAGTTTTTTCCTCTTTATGTTTTTCTCCCCTTGGGTCCAGCTTAAGAAAAAAAAAAAAAAAGAAAGAAAGAAACTTAATTTATAGGCTTTCTTCAAATCATCTAACATTTTTGCTTCATCTTATAAAACATAGCTGTTATTACCCCTCTGCCCCGTGTTTTGTTTTTGCTTTAAAATTGGATTGGTGAGAGCATGCCCCAGGCAATGAAAGACAATTATTTCTTAGATGTTCTTTTCATGGTGATTTTTTTTTCAGAAATGCCTCTTACAAAGACATGAACTTCTAGCATTTTAACTGCTACAACAGCCATTGTGAAATTGTCACCATTGTGATTTCAACATAGAGACCTCTGAACATCTCTGTAAGAAATGCTGACAAGGTCGTAGCCAAGGACCAGAATGTGGCACTAGGGTATATGTTTCTAATGTTACAACCATGGGAAGCAGGTGTTAGCCCAAATATCTGAAGTGCCGGCAAGAATTAAATGTCAAATTTCTGCACTTGTAATTCTTATTTTCCTAAGAATTTTAGAATTATTAAACCAGATAATTCATGAAAATACACATCACAACGTCTAGCATATATTCATTTAACAAATGTAAAATTTTATGTTTGCCACACACAATTCTATGTTTTCCATCTATATTATAATATTGTTCTCATTTTATAAATAAGAGCAATTAGGGAAGATGGTTTATGTAACTGAGGTCTCAATCTCATGAATTGGGATGTTATAATTCAAATCCAGGCTGCAGAGCTGTAGAAGCAATGCTTTCAAACGCTACTCTTAATAATATTTAATCCTGTCTAGTTCTTTGAATTGCATTTTCCTTTTGAAAAAAATCCAAGGCTGCCCAAAACAGTGGTGTTCACCTATAATCCCAGAGGCTCCGGGCTCTGGAGGCTAAGGTAGGAGGATCAAGAATTCAAAGTCACTGTCAGCAAAAATGAGGAACTAAGCAACTCAATGAATTAAATGAAGTAAATAAAATACAAAATAGTGCTGGGGATGTTGCTCAGTTGTTGAGTGCTCCTAAATTCAATCCCTGGTACCACGTGCCCCCGCTAAAAACAAAACAAAAAAAAAACCTCAAGGCTTCTATAGACCTCATTAAAAAAAAAAAAAAAAAAAAAAAAAAAAAATATATATATATATATATATATATATATATATATATATATATATATATATATATATATATCTGTCCTGAAAACTCATTTAAAAAAATTCATTACCACCAGTGGATTTCTAGAACACAGATTTCCTCATTTTTCTTTCGAACAACCTAAGCAGTTTAATAACTCTCTAACTACCTCTAAGACTTCTCTTTTTCCTCTGGCTCTAAAAATGGCTTCAATTTGACACCTGGTACCTATGAACCATTGCTGCTATTTCAGAACAACCACAAAGGACCCTGGAAAAACTCATTAGGTTAAATCCCATTATCCTCTCTTTGAATGGGTTTTGTTGGTTCATAGAACTTGCTTGTAAGGCTCAGAAGTCTAATAGGTTTTACTTGTATCTCTGAATGAGTTCCATTATTCAGTGAGGGTCTATTTATGCTTTTTTTGTTGTTTTATTTTGTTTTCTCTCCAAGAAAAATGTAAAGGTTATGGAGGAGTACAGGAAAGGGATAGGTTGGTTCATTAACATTTAGGGATGGAAGGAGAGAGCTGGGGATGGATAGGTGTAACACCTTAATTTTGAATTTATATAAGCTGATATTTGTAGAAACCTTAGAAGTATTAGATTTGCCTTCTTCCTTTTTAAAAAAAAAAATAGTTGTCAATTTATCTTTTATTTTGTTTATTTATATGCACTGCTGAGGATGGAACCCAAGGCCTCACACATGCCAGGTAAGCACTCTCCCACTGAGCCACAACCCCAGCCCCTGCTTTCTTTGTTTTGATTAATACTAATGCAAATCCATTGGCATTTTAACTTTTTTTTTACATAGTTACAGTGATTATCAGAAAATTGTAATCTTGAACATATATTGTCACTTGATATCTATCAAGTATGACACAAAGAGGAAAAATTGGTTTATTAATTCTTTCGAATACACTATGGAAATTGTGTGGGTTTATTCAATCTGTTGATTGGATATTAGGAAAATTCTCCTTTTTAAAAAATGTTTCCCTTCATATCCACTCCCATTCTCATTTATAAAGTTGTAATCTGTCTTATAACCATCAGCCTATAGCTAGGGATATCGTAATAAATCCTCTGAAACATGTCACTGGTGTTATTTGTGAGAACATATAAGAGAGAGTTGTTTTATTGAATAGAATTTTGTTTCACCAAATGTATGGTTGCATTTAATATCACAAAAAGAAAAAATCATAAAACTATTATTTAGGTGTTTGCAACAATAAAACTTAAAGCCAAATTCTCTATGTTATTATCTTTATGATCATAGTGTTCACTGAACATTTACTGTATTTCAAGAACAGTTTTAAATGCTTCAAGGCATTTTATAATTTGATTTTTACACCATCTCTATGAAATGAGTGTCAATATACCAATTTATATTTGAGACTATTAAATCTTAGAGAGGTAAAGTAATCTCTCTAAATTCAGGTTAATTTGCAATCATGGAGTCAAAACTAATTTAGTCTAATTCAAAATTTGTGCTCCTACCCATAATGTTATATTATCCTGATTTCATAATTTTTTTCTAGTAAATTTACTTTTATTTTCCTACTTCCATTTTTCACTTATTCATTTTATTACCTAATTCAAATATTTTATCTTGCTGAATTATATTCATTTGTCTATTCATATGGGCATAAATCTATATGTGTACATACTTAGGTAACACTAAACCTACTGTCCAAGAAGACAGAATGTAAATCAATAGTATATAGGGCGCTGGGGATGTGGCTCAAGCAGTAGTGTACTCGCCTGGCATGCACAAGCCACTGGGTTCCATCCTCAGCATCACATAAAAATTAAAAAAAAAAAATAAAGATGTTGTGTCCACCAAAAACTAAACAATAAATATTTAAAAATTATTTCTCTCTCTCTCTCTCTCTCTCTCTCTCTCTCTCTCTCTCTTTCACTTTCTTTCTTTCTCTCTAAAAAAAATAGGAAGGAGACCTTGTGGTTAATGGGAAAAAGGAGTTATGAATAAGCAATCATTCAAGATGGAAAAAAAATTAAAACCCAAGAACCAAATATATGTGCAATATCAAAATGCATTTAACATCCAGAACAATTAGAATACAATATAAACTGCAGAATTCTATTTCTAATAATCTTAGTAAACTTTTTAAACATGTACAAAACTAATCAAGAATTTCAATGTTGCAGGATATTTTCTGTAGTCATTAGGATATTTTTGTGGTCAATGAGATCATGATTTTAAATCAGTCACAGGGTCTTCATTTATATAATTCATATTGTCTGTTTCTAGTTTCCTTCCCATTTTTTTTTTTTTAGAAATGCTTCATTTTCATAATTAGAGTTAATGTGTAATTAATTGGAAGAAACTATGTTAAATGTTTAACAAACTTTCTTTTCAGAAAAATAACAATCCTAAAATAAAGCCCTCAGTATTAAGACAACAGATTATACTTTATTTCTTTTTAAACTGTTGGACTTAAAATATGTTTATTTGGCAAAGCCTTCAAATTCATATTTTTTTCTTTCCTACTAATGCTGAGCAAGAAGTCTTAACCCATCTTAAAATTCCACTATTTTTTTTCTGTAATTTCATAGGCTGCTCATAAAATTAAATAGAATTTTGTAGGGTCATTCCTAATTCTGTATTGTTTTCCCCTAAACATATTTCATTCCTGTGCATCATAAAACATGAGATACTAGAACTCAATTTATAGCTGAGGTGACAAGTTTTATCTAATTAAGAATAAGAGAGTTTTGCATTGTTTTAAATAATTATGGTATATTTGATATTCAGGCTCACATTCCATCTTACTTTAAAATTATTACTAAAGATTCATATTATCAGAATAATCTGAATTCAGTGTAATATATGGAAAATAGTGATGCACAAAAGGATAAGACCTCAAGTTTAACTGACATATTAAAGGTCACTAATAGGTATTGTGATCAGAGAAATGGTTAACTGAAGGAAAGAGAGAGAAAGAGAGAGACAGAGGAATGGAGGGAGGAAGAATTATACGCTTTTATACTTATTTGCAAAAAAAAAATTATAAGCTGTATAATGAATGCTATTTGACTGTGGGTCTTTGGATACATGGAACCATTCATGTACTTATCAGGAATGTCAACCATCATAGTCATTATAAGAAATGTAGCAATAGTCAAGATAAAAATAACATTATCTCATAACCTACAAATAAGCAGCTTATACATATACATATTCACATGTTTATATGCATATATACATATATTTTTTCCCTCTGATACAGATTTATTAAGGAATATACTCAAGGATATTTCTTGCATTGATGTTTGTAGTAGAAATTTATAGTGTGGTAAAATCTGGATTGAGTATTCATCATAGGAAAGAACATTTGGTAAAACATAGGGTTTGAATACCATGGTATAAAATGAATTTTAGAAGTAGCCCTGTGGATTAACTTCAGAATTGTTAAGTCTCAGAGAAATAAAGAGAAACTAAAATTACCCTTAAGTGTGTTAATATTCCAATATAGCTTTTATGTGAACACATGTGAATAGTCTTCAGTGAGATAGGAAATGAGTGGAAAAGTTATAGACAATTACACCAAATTAATATTTAAGAGGATCCAGTAGGTGCTTAGGCTCATATTACAGCAGGAATTGAGGATATGATGACAAAATCTGTGTTTTGTGGTCTAAATGGACTGGGCAATATGGGTAGAAAAGAGGTAATATTTAATTTATCTCTTATTTAGCAAACTCCTTAATATGCATGTGCTCTACCATGTTATAGTGGCCATGTTCTTTTTTTTTCCTTCTTTTTTTTTATTTATTTCTTACATACATGACAATAGTGGAGTGCATTACATTCATGATTATGCATTTACAGCACAATTTTTTGTAACTCTGTATATAAAGTATGTTCACGCCAAATTATGCCATTATACATGAGCTCTCTTATTTTTTTGCGTACAATTCTTAATACACCTTTATATCACCATTTATCGTATCTCTGTTTGTATATAAGGTATGTTGACACCAAATTCACATCTTCATACATGAATTTTGTATAATGATGACCCTCTCCTTCCACCATCCTAGCTATTCCCCTTTTCCCTCCCTTTCCCTCCCACCCCTATTCCCTATCTAGAGGTAATTTTCCTCCCATGCTCTCCCTCCCTACCCCACTTTGAGTCACCCCCCTTATATCAGAGAAAACATTCAGCATTTGTTTTTTGGGGGATTGGCTAACTTCACTTAGCATAATCTGCTCTAATGCCATCATTTCCCTCCAATAGTGGACATGTTCTAACATGCTATATTAGTCCCTAGACTCTAGGAAGGTGTGCATTACTTGGAACCAATTGATCCGAGGAAAATGGCTTTTAATTTCCTTAGAGTTAGTAAGAGATTGCTTCTCACCCTTTAAGGTAAGTTCAGAAGCAGAGTTAGCAAGACATATTCAGACACATTCTCATTAATTTGCATTGTGATAGTGTATGTTATTTGAAACTAAAAATTTGTTTTATTTCACTGGACAGATGGCATCTTTGTATGGGACTTCCTATTGGACAAATGAATTTCTGAGCCAATATACATAAATACTTCATCTCCTTAGGGGATCTGTCATTCGCTTTCTCTGTGTATACTGATTGTTAGTGATTGGCCCACTAGTTGGTTTGGCATGAACATAATTCTTCATGCAGGCAACCATATTGTTTCATAACAGATTGTCTGACATTTTCAAGATAAACTCCAACTGGGCACTTTCGGATCCTTGGAATTTATCATTGTATCTAAATGGAAGTTATTATAATTTTATGTTACTTATAATGAGTTTTGAAAAGAGTTTCCCCCCACCTCATCTGCTCTTTTACATAAGAGTCCATTAAAAATAACAACTGTTGGTTAAAATAATTTAACTTCTTACTTTTAGTGCATGGTCATAATTCTAGGTAACCACATGTTTTTCAGTAAAAGTAGAAAACACTTAAACATTAACACATATACACCTGTATACTCCAATTCATTTGTCCTTTTTACTCTAACTCTCCCATCCATTGAAAGTAATATGAGTCTAAAAAGAATGGAAGCAATATATTCTAAAATTAATTTTATAGACAAAACTGATTTATTGACAAACTCAAAACTGTATGAAAAAACTGCATGAAAAAAAGCAATATTTTTTTTACTTGATTTACATATTTTTTTCAATCTACTTTGATTTCAGTTGCTAACTGCTGTCTTTACTTATGACTGATAATTTATCTAAACTGGATTAGCATTCCCTTGCTTTCAATTTCTTTACTCTTTTTCAACTAGACTTCAGCTACTGACGAGAATAGCTTTCCTCTGGTCATCATTCTTGCATTTCTCATCTTTCTCTTCAATATTTTAAGCAGGTATTTTCCTCCTAAGTAAAATACTTCTTACCTTTATCCTCTTCTGCTCCCCCACACATATTTAAATGATTGCTGAATCAAACTACATTATTCTGCCCATTAGCCCATTTTTACTACATTTCTCATTTCAGATTAAAGTCATATTATTGTAATTTATAACAATTTAAACCTTATCATTTTTCTTGTTTTACAATGATAGTCTCCATTTTATAACCCCTTCCATCATTCACATTCTTTTTTACAAATCTATATTATATGCAAATATTACACAGAACTATTATGTAAATGAGGAGTTAACATATTATATATATTAGATATATATACATACTCAAACATTTTTCTAAGAGTTATAAATTGTTCAATGAATAACTTGTAAAATACCGATGCTACACACACACACACACACACACACACACACACACACACACAAAATAAGGTTGAAAAGTTCAGGAACAGTCTGGAGAACAGTCAAATGGAAGTCTGAAAACTTTTATGGTAAATAAGAGGAAGAGCATCAGCTGCTTTGCTTTGTTGGTGGTGAGAGACTCTAAGGTCCATGAGATTCAACTCTTTAATAACAAGTCACATCTCTCTTTTGCACTGATTCTCTCTCTTTGCTGGCATGATCAACTCTCTGTCCACACTCTGATCTTCATTATTTCTATCACCTGATTATCCTATTTTATGGTAAAATCTTTGTTTCTCTCCTTAATGCAATACTGTGTCTCCACAGAAAGCAATCACACCTGGCTACTCCTGCAGCTTGTAAACAGTCATTTCACATTGATGGTTCTTCCCTGCCCTGATTTATTTTTCTCCTTTACAGATTTACAGCACTGGCTGTGTTTGACAACTTGGTGTTGTGCACAGAAATGCATAAATAAATGCACCCATGAAAGTCACTGCTGAAACTGCCATTTGTCAAAGAACCTGGATCATTTTAATTTTTAATTTTCTGCAGAATGTGAAAATTTTAAGCACCACTTCTTGAGTTTATTTGCTATTCTTCTGCATCTGATGTTAAACCTTAAAGTTGTTAAGAAACTATGAGGTTATATAACTTATACTGCTTCACAATGCAAATTTTTCTTTAGCTTCAATTTTAACCTTTGGTTGAATACTTTTTGTGTCCTGTTTTCAACAATGCACTCATTATTTTCAAGGCAAAGTATAGTTTTGGGCAGCATAAATTACTAGAAAGCCATGCCTGGCATAAAAAAAAATCAATAATAATCTTTTACATTTTTTAGATACGTTCTATTTAACACTTATCACAATGTATATTACTATTAATGTTCTTTCAGAATTTAGAAATAACTCTTGCTATGTGCCCCCTGTTGCTACTACTCAACTGTTCTCAAGAAAAAATGATTATGTAAGTTTTTCAATGATTATTAATCTTCAGTCCTCTTACTATAATACTATGCCTCTTTTTTACTTTTAATAGACTTAATTACATTCAATAAGTTCATTTATGAAATTGACAAAGTCAGCCTCTTTTTTTTTTTTTTTAAACTCTGCTCCCTCTAGCCCTGTGGGATGGTGGCCACTACCTCCTATTACTAATTCCCAGATGGTATTACCATTTTCTCTTTGTCTTTTCAGTTCCCTTAAAACTCTTATTCAATTAAAGTTTCCACCCACAACTAACTAATATCATCAGTGATTCCAAACTGATCTTGAGGGACACAAATACAAAGCAAAGGCACAAACAAGTACTTAAATAAATAAAGTGCTTAATGGAAAAAAATAATAACAATGACAGCAAAATTATAAAAGTAGCAAAAGGAAAAAAAAGCACAAGTTACGTTAGGAATAAAAAAGCAACAATTCTACAGGTTTGGAGGTAAAAATAAAGAATATAATAAAAATGGAGTAAAAGAACACATCAATATTTTAGATTTTGAGATCAAAAGAAAAAAAAATATTGACAAAGCAGGTGAAGGCAGTCAACAGAGCCCAAGAAATCAGGGTTTGCACAATGAATAATGAATTTGCTCTTGGACTTGTTTAGAATGAGGTGATGGTGGAAAAATGAAGCAAAAATAGGTATAGAGAGCATCCAATCATGCTATAAAAAGAGATCTGTAATTAGTTCACATAAACTAATGTGTTCTGGAAGTTATTTCGTAAGATTAAATAAGAAGCATTCAAATGAACCTTTGCAAAAGTCAGTGGAATGGAGAAAGGAAAGAGCGGGGCAAACTGATGTGTTGAGAGCCACAGCCGAAGGGGCCCCAGCAAACTTCCAGCTGCCAGCTGATTAGCTCCTCTGCGGTGATGCTCATTGGGCTGTTTCCCAGCCCTTTCAGACCACGGAGCTGCTCATTGGGGGACTCTTTTGGCTCCGCCCACAAGACCCAGCCAATCAGCCTCAAGAGCAGGAGGAGTGGCGAGGTTGAGAGGCTTGTGGGAAGCCAGTGGTGGCAGTTGGGCTCTGAGGGAATTCCTGAAGAGCTCCTAGGGTGCAGCGTGTGTGTTCTAAAAATAAAGTTCGTTTCTGTTTGATAAGTGGCTCCTGAATTGTGCCCAGCCAAACTGCGGCACTGATGCACAAATACTCACTAATATGTGAATGACTCTTTACAGTTTATAAAGCACTATAACATAGATGCCTATTTTACCTTTGCAGAAACCCTGTAAGGTTGACAGGACAGATGACAATAGTTCCTCTTTGTAGGCAAAAAAGAAAAAAAGTGAGAGAATAAAAGAAAGATCAGCAAAGCATGGAAATTTTTAAGAATCAGAAACAGGATTTCAGAAGGTCAAAGAGCAAGAAGTAGAAATGGTTTAAATGCTATTGACATGCTACTTCTTATATCCGGAGGTTGTGGCAATGCTAAAATATTGATACTCGTTCTAAAGTATTGAATTTAATTCTAATAATGATCACTTATATCTGTAATAATAATTAAGATGAAGAGAGGCTAATTAGAATGATAAATGGTCTGGAAACATGGGGTCTCATCTGTTAGGTCGGTTTGAGGTGGAGGGGAACAATGCATCAGGTAACTCAGAGCTTGCAAAAGAATCACCAATCAGGCGCCCACAGAACTACCTGTCAGTCAGCAGGTCTCCTGACAAATCCTGGATCTCAGCAAGCTCCCCCCACCAACCACAGTAAGACAAGGGACTCTAAAGCCCTCCTTTTCCTGTCCCAACCCTCCTTTCTTCCTCTTAACCCAATAAAAATTACAATCAGGCTTCGCCTGCTCTGTTGGATCAGAGGGTCTCCCCCAGGATCGAATCTCAACAAAGCCTTGCTCAGCAGCCTTTTAATCTACCTCCTTTTGGTCACTGGTGCCTGACCTTACACCATCAGTAATTATTTGTTTCTGAATGTTGGGTTCTAAGGGAAGAAATCTATCTTCAACTTATATTATGGATAAAATTACAAGTGAAAACCCTTATACGGTGGCTATTGTTGAGACACTGGTTATGAGTGATGAGATCTGCTTCCTCACATGTTGAAGTTTGAACATTAGAGAAGCACGCTGAGGCAAGCATATAAAGCAGGGTTTATTTAAAAAGGGGTAACCTAGACTTCTCCCAGGAGGGTGAATGGGACCACTGCTGGTATCCTGGTATCCCCAGAAGTGAGGTGTTCTGCCCTTTTTCTTTGTCCTAGGCTTCCTTTGTTCTCCTGCCCTCTTCCCCTTATCTTTCTCCTTCCTGCATAAGTGACTAGGCCCTGGAATGCTTGGTGGGACGGCCAAACAGTGGGAAACAGGTGGCTGAAGGGGGAAGGGCAGGATGGTGCAGCCCAGGACACATTAATTAACAATATAGCTCCCTATAGTGAGGGACAATTCATGGGACAAGTTACCTTAGCAACAGGTTGGAGCAAGGGGAGGTTCTTATTAAGGGTGGAGGAAGGAATTAACATTCCAATCCCTCAGGGGACAGTCTCCAACTTCCCCAGACTCACTCAAAATTTCCCTGACTCATCTGACCTGACTTGATTTACCTATCTATACTGATTGCCTGTCTGATTCTGACTTCAGTGTTCTACATGGCAATTTATAACTCTAATGGTGCTTCTCTAAACATTATTTTTTGATCAGGACCAATGGAACTTGGTGCTTTCCAGAAGGATCTGGAAATACAGAGGGGATACACTGCCTTCTGAAGGTGCTGATGAAGCTGTGGGAAAGGGGGAGAAAATGTTCTGATTCCTGTCTTGCTTTCATCTTCCAACCTTCCCACCAGGAATATCACAGGCCAAAATGGAAGGTAAGGACCAAGGAAGATTGAAAAAGGCATTTGCAGCAGCTTCACTCCTGAAATAACAAGAGAGAGAAAAGAAAAATAATGCACCTGGGGACAAGTCACAGACACCCTGTGGTGTTTTGTTTAATCCTGCTGCACTTTCAAGAGGAAGGTTTATTTCTATTTTACTAGCAATGAGATCTAAGTAAGCTGTTATTTTTCTTATTACTTGTTCTGTGATGCTACCCATCCTAAATTAAATTTAATAAATATTTATTATGTCAAACTTGTTATCCTGACTTAACACAACTATTTCCTTATTTACAATGCTTTATTTTTTTCTTTTTCAAACTATGTTGGAGTCATTGTTTACATTCCAAATACCCACTGTTCTTTTCTAATAAGGCTACTAACTAAATAAGTGTGAAAGCCAAGATAAATTTTGTGCAACACAGCATTGGTATCCAAATTGGGATAGTAATTATTCACATTATGTGCATTCAAAATTAGTTGGGATTACTTTAATTTAGTAATTAATTTTGCATTCCCAGAAAAATGTAGATAAAAGAAAATTATGTTGAACTCTCATTTATTTAGGCAGAGATATGTTTCCTGCATTGTCCCTAATTTATGAGTTCAAAGTTTTAAATTTCATCCTTCATTGAGATGAATTGTATAGAGTGTGAAATAATTTATATCTCTGTTAATGGTTGGCTTTAACATATGGGTGGGGAAGAGGAAATCATTCTAATTTACATGTAACTAACTTTTACATAGCAATTTGTAACAAAACACTTTTCTAAATATTATCTTTTTGATCAGCTTTCACATTAATCTTTTGTTGTTGTTGTTATTTCAAAGCCTGTGTATTTCTAGGGCATTATGAGAATGTTATTACAAATGTGAATATTTATATATTGTCATTTATTTCAGTTATTTCGATGCAATATTTTCTCTCTCTGAAAGGTGTGTTAGTTTCCTAGGGTTGCCATAACAAATTGTCACAAATTGGGTGGCTTAGAACAACAGAAATGTATTTTCTTATGCTTCTGAAATCTAAGTTATAAGTCATGGTACTGGCAGAGCCAAACTATCTGTAAAGAATTAAGAGAAGACTCCTTCTTGGACTCTTCCTAGTTACTAGTGTCTCTGGAAAATTCTTGGTTGATTCCCGGCTATGCTACTCCAATATCTGCAGCTGTCTTTATGTCTCTGTGGATCCTTTACTCTTCTTCATGCCAGTCATTACTTTTGGGGTCCCCTCTTACCCAGTAGATGTCACTTAACTAGTGACTCTGTAAAACCCTATTGATAAATGAGATTATATTCTGAAATTCAACACTTTTGACCCACTAATGTAGTGATTTAATTTAGAAATCAAGTCCAAAAGTAGAAGACACCAAAGGAGGGCAAGAAAGCAAAAATATAAAGAGGGTCCAACCCCAGTTTTTGTTTCCAGGCATTAATCATTAAAGCATTCTAAAAATTACTGAGGAAGAAACTACACATAAATAAATTGAAATTATGCCTGAAAAAAAATTTTTTTTTTTCTAATGAGTTATATTACTGATAAAATATCTTTAGTAGTCTCTAAAATCCAGTATCCCAGCATAAGTAAAGGCTTGTAAAGTCAGGACGCAGAATAATCTTGATGTTTCTAGTTAGTAATTTTTATTCTATAAAAAATTTAAAACCCTGCAGTTTCCCAAATCATAAGTAATAGCTGTGAATTTGAGTAAATTTACTTCATTAATTTTGTGTTCATAAAGGGGTGTGTGTACATGTGTGTGTAGCAAACTTCATATTATGAAGGCAAATATGTATTATTTTACATTTAATTAAGTAGTTTACATACTTTTCCATAAAACTAAATATTATTTGGAAACACAATTTTACTATATATTACCGATGAGCTGTCCTTTCTGGGTCTGGCAAAATTTTCCATTGATTATGTATGTATGTTTTCTGTATTCATAAGCATTATTGATCCATCTTGGGGCAGGCAACACTTTAAGGATGAAGTTAAAGAAATTGGAATGAACTGTGTTAACATTATCAAGCCACCATATCAGTTCTACACCACTGCTCAGACTATTATTTGAGAAATACATTCCATCTTGTTTAAACTACTGCATTTTCTTATCTTATATTACAGCAACCTAGTCTGTTTCATATGTAATTAAGTTTGTATATTCAAAATCCATTAAGTTCTTAATTTAAACAAGGACTATCTAGTATGAATCTGCAGATTTTTTCCCAGTTACTCTTCTTTCCCACGTAGCTAACAAGTTGAAAACACAATCTCAAGAAATAACACTAATCAAAAAATTGGTATGTGTGTCTCGCTTGCTTCAGAATTGCTTTGGACCAGGGACTTCCATGCCTCCTTCTTCACCTCTTTGTGGATGGGCTTTTCTTTTGTCCCGATCCTGTATCTATTCACAATAGTTCATTAGGAGATTGAGAGTAGGGCTTTTTTTTTTTTTTTCTTTAATTCATAAATGTTCAGATTGACAGATACCATACTTTCTCAAGCAAATGCAAGGAACCTCATCTGCACTTGGATCAGATTCAGAAGATAAAACCTGCCCTTCAGACTTGTGATGTAATGGTATGCAAATTGAAATGGGAATTGGGTTTTGGGAGTGAAAATTTGTATTTTACATGTAAGAGAAAGGTAAGTGAAGGAATAAGACAGGCTGTTTTGGTTTTGAAATATGCCCATGAATTCTTTTATACTTCTCCTATTGAGTGTTGGATCTATATTCCCTCCTCTTGAAACTTGGTTGGCAACTGAGTGCTCCAAACATTTAGAACAAGGGAAAGTTAAACTATGTGACTTTTAAATTTAAGTCATAGAAAACAATGTGGCTTCTGTCTTTTTCACAGGAGTACTTACTTTGGGAGCTTTTATATAAAAATCTGTATACCAGTCAATGTTGGATCATGAACTTGCAAGAGTACAACATCTTAATTATCTACTCTGATATTCTCAAAACGGACCTGGAAATCGTCAGCTCTTCCCCAGAGTCGAATCCATTTTCTGACTTTGGTTGAGGTAACAAAGTTCATGATGTTTTCCAGTTCCCAAGATTTAGCTTATATCATCAGTATTTATCTAGCCGACTCCAACACTAATTATCATTATTTCATACCCCAGTAGGAAGTGATCGACTGAGAAGAGGAGTTCCTATGAAAAGATTCAATTGTAGGTGGTCAACTAAAGCAAAGGGTAGAAAAATAGGTGAAGGCTTTTTGTATATGTCATTACATGGAGTTACCATCTGCAAAGAAAATTTTTGCTGGTAATGCTTTTGAATCTTATTTTGGACCACCAGGAATCTTAACTAATTTTTGACTAAATGTTCTATGAAAATAGATAGTGCTAAATAATCAGAATGTCTTGGGTTTCTTGAATATATACATCAAATGAAATTTGAGAAGTATTTGGATATTATTTCAAATAACTTTTCTTGCCTTTTTTTTTATTTTTAAGACTTCCCATTGTATATTTGTTAATAAGCTTGATGGTACACCACAGGTATCTAAGATTGTTTTTCTAACCTCATTCTTATCTCCTCTCTCTCCTCACATTCACTAATTTTTATGTAATTTTCTTTTTTCATGTAAAATCTCCCATTAAATTGTGTTTATTTCTGCCATTATGATTTTTAACTCTAGAGGTTTTGCTTTGTTGATCTGTATAATATTAATATTTTCATATTTTATAATTCAATCATTATTGTCATGCCTATCTTTATACAAAGATTCCTTTAACTCTTTAAATTCATTTGAAAAAGGTTTATGATTTTTCTTTCTCTGATAAATACTTCATCAGTGATACTTACACGAACTTTACCATCTATTGTTTTTTCCAAGTTTCTAGGTTTCACCAAGCACTTGGAACTTAGTTAGAACCTAGAAACTAGGTTTGTTTCTTTGCATGAAATTGGACATTTTTGATATAATATTTTTGCAAATCTTGCTTCAGATCAACTCTGCTTTGTTTTTCTTTTTGTTTGAGTTGATTCAGTAGGGTATGCCACCCCCCAGGTGAATGCCCTCTCTTTTCTCTGATCAGATTTTAAATTTTTTATTAAAAATTCATTAATTTTTAACAATTTTTAATTATTTAAAGAGATCTTTTAACCTTGACTTTCTAGGGATTACTCTGGAGTCAATGTGACTTTGTAGTCAACCAATGATTACTAGCCCAGTGATTATCTCTAATCTAGAGTCAGAAGAGTTTTCCTTTTTGATGATAGATATATGTATGCTTTGAAAACACCCAAAGTTAATGTGTTTTCAATTCTTCCCAAACCTTTAGTTACTGGATAGTTAAAGCCTCTTGTCAGCCAGAGTTGAATAGGTAAGTAGGGCCTCTTGCTTATTTTCTGTATAATGCATACAGCCTTACACAAACACACAACATTCCAGCTACCAGAGCTATATGAAAGCTTAGTGAGGCCCCTTGTACTGTCTAATTTTCCAGAACTTCTGTTTCTGGTTGGTCTGCTAGTCTGCCACTTGCCTCAAACTGCATCATTTCTAAGTGTGTTGCCTTCTCAAATTATTTGCTATTATTCTGTAATTATTTTATATTGTTTTCAACAGTGTCACCCTGACGTGGATTTTTCCAGGCTCCCACGTCAAATAAAATGAGGTGCTACTGACAGCAAAGTTGCATGTTCTTGTGGGCTTCCCTGACCTCCAACCAATGGATATGCAGTGGGAATAGGATAATAGGCCAGATGGGAACTCTGAACTCACATTGTTGTTATAGAGCTTCAGGACTTCTTAAATAAGTGTGCCTTAATTTCTTACATGCCTTTGGTTAAGTTCTAGAATTCTAAAGTAGTTGTTAACAATTTTGTCCATGCTATCATTGAATTGTCATGAGAGGCTTCACCAAGCCCCTCATTCATCCCTGAGCAGTTTCTTGGATATAGGATTTTTTCTCCTATCTCAATTAAATTTCAATAGTTTATGGCATTGGTAACAGACTATCTGTTTAATGTATAAAATTCATTCTTCCCTATTCATCACTCTTCTGCCTGCATCAATATGTTTTTAACTGCTGTAATGGAAAAAACATTCCTAATTTTTTCCTAACCACTTTTATTATTCCTTTCTAGCTCTTTAACTGGCTGATTCTCTGGTGATTTTTGTTAGTGTGTTTGTTTTTCCTGTATTAGGTTCTCTTAAAGGCTTCATCTCCAGTCCTCTGTTTTTCCTCACTTTATACCCTTTCTCCGTGAGACTCCATATGAACTGGGATTCCATGGACACTCTCCTCCCCATTCTGCAAATGATACTAACATCTAGGCCATGATGTATAGCTTCAAGTTTTCAGCTCTTTCGGCCTAGCTGTCACCACCTTTATGATGAAACGAATATATTTTACTCTCAATATATATGAGTTTAAACTCATGTTCTTCTTAGCAGAGGTAGCCCTCTTCCAGTCTTAATCAAAGAAATTGCACTACTACCTATTGGTTTTAATTACTACACAGCTGCTCTTGAGATTGTCCTCATTTGTTTTTCTATGAGCTGATCACTACATCAATGACTTTCACTGACGCTTGTAATTCTATTTATGTAATTTATTTTACAATCTTTGAAAAAAAATGTGCTTCCCTAAACTTGTGCTATCTTGGGCCATTCTTCAAAATGAACCGTTTTGGTTTTGGCCCCTTAAAGTAAGTGTGTAACTGTCAGGATAATAGAAAAATAAGAGGATGCAAACATCAATACAGTTCTGCTAAAAGGTATTAAACTTTTTGGTTATAATATTATGATGTTAAGTATACTAATAATGATATTAAGAATATTGTTCCAAGATACAGTCATATATAAGAAAAATTCTAACTTTTTCCTCTATTTTAGAATAGCAGTTTGTCCACTGCTTTACAAAAGCATTTAAGAGACAAAGATATATGGAGAAATTCCCAAAGCCATTGGTAAGAATAAGTAAAGGTGAAAGTGAAAAAAAATAATAATAGTGCTAGGAAAAAGAAGAAAAAGAAGAAAGAGAGAGAGAGAGAAGAAAGAAAGAAAGTAACTGAACTGTAAAAGAAATATAAAGAAGATTTTACAACAGTTGTCAAAAGAATTATATTATCCTGTGTCAGTGTTTAAACCGTTGGCTCAAAATCCTACCTGGGAAAAAGACCATAAGAACATTGATAAGTGGGAGATATCATTGTGGTCAATGCACACATTAAAAAAAAAAAATGAATTCTAGGACTATTGGCCTTCACAGTTGTTAGACTCATTTGATCAGTATGCAAAGCTGGTAAATTTTTCAAACTATTAGCAAAATTAATATAGTGCAATGGAAATTAATTAAGTTTTTTAAAAAATTTGTGCTGCTGGGCATTGAACCCATGGCCCCATACATGATAAATACATTATTTGCCACTTATCAAATTTCAGAATTCATTAAGTTAGAAAAAAGTAAATAAGTTCAATGCAACAGAGCTTTAATGAGTTTGTGTTCTAAACATAAATCTTCTCATAGTAAGTGTTTTTGATACAACTCCTGATTTTTTTTAGTGCAAAGGTAATCCTATACAGTATGCAGTAAATTATACTGAATAATTCTAACAAGGATTTTCTGCCCTTTCAGAAACATGAATGTTTTCCATTTTACATGAAATTTTAGAAAAGGAATTAACAGGCATGTTAAAATGAAGCAAATGTTTAAAGAAACACATACCTAAATATTTACTTTCCAATCTTATTCAGGATAGAATAAAAATATGAAACAATCTCAAGCTAAAGCAATAGGCATATGTTTTTTAAAATATTTGTCATTTTATATTGTATTGAAATTTAACTTTTAGAGAAAATAATCTCCAATTCTTTAGTTGTAGTTCTACTGAGATACATAGAGATGCCACCTGAATTAATTTAGAAGATATATTATTAAGCCTAAAATATGATACTGCTTTTTTTTATTTTTTCTTTTGGAAAATATCATGTTCTTATTTGGCTTTATATTCTCACCTAAGGAAGTAGGTGGTCATTTATTCTCCAATTGTAGACTTTAAAGATCCTTCTGTCACCTGCAGTCCCAAGATAGAGTATGTATTTGGTGAAAGAAGATCAACACATTTTGGAACTGCAAAATGAAAAAGAACTCTTGCTTTTGTGCCATTTCAAGTGATTTATTTTACTCAGCAGGCCTCTCTTATTGGCCTGGGAATTTACTTTGTCCAGTGAGCCAAGAAGGGTTGGCTGCAAGAGGTCCTTACAAGTGCCAAGCTCACACTGATCCAAAAACAACAACGATCAAATCAATAGCCTCTCAGCCTCTGGCAATGGCTGCATACACTAAGTACCACCTGAGAATTTTGTATTTGGTTGATTAACAAATACAAGGTGGAGGAACAAGGAAAATATCATATTTGGCTCAAGGAAAGATGATAAATTAAATAATGACTATAAATTATTTCAAAATTAAATAAAGGGAACAAAAATTTTCCATTTGGCAAGTAATATGATGGTCGCTATGGTATAAATATCATTTCAATCATCACAATTGCTATATAAATTTCTACTTTTCACAGATGGGAAAGTAAGCCTACATGCACAAGTATTTTGTGGAAAAGTATATAGTGGGTGATCATCAAATTATTATTATATGAATAAACATGTTAAAATGCATGTTTTCAGTGGTACAAGTAGGGAAAAAACCTACTTTTTAAATATGTAAATTCAAACTACTTTGCAACTCACCATTAATTTCAATGTAGAATTAAGGGAGTAAATATTTTACAGCAACATTGGATTTCAACAATTTTCATACAAATGTTTATTAGAATTTATTTTCATATTTCATGTTCAAAAATAGTTTAATACTATTTGCCTTTTTTTTCAATTTCAGCCTCAATTTTTATCTATTTTTTAAAAATACAACACTGCAATTTTATTATACATCACGAAAAATCAGGCCTTATGAATGCTTATAGTATACTAAGAAAACAGTGATGAAAAACCTTGAGCAGAATTTTTGCATAATGATAATGGAATAAGTGTCCGTGAAATATTTTCTACATTTCCTATGTAGCTCAGAAAGTAAGTTTTTTTTTTAAATTTTTTTATTGGTTGCTCAAAACATTACAATGCTCTTGACATATCATATTTCATACATTTGAATCAAGTGGGTTATGAACTCCCATTTTTACCATGTGTACAGATTACAGGATCACTTTGGTTACACATCCATGTGTATGCATACTGCCATACTAGTGTCTGTTGTATTCTGCTGCCTTTCCTATCCCCTTCTTATCCCCCTTCCTTCCCCTCGATCTTCTCTCTCTACCCCATCTACTGGAATTCATTTCTCTCTCTTGTTTTTTTTTTTTTTTTTTTTTTTCCCTTTCCCCTCACATCCTCTTATATGTAATTTGGTGTAACAATTAGGATCTCCTTCCATTTCCATGCAGTTCACCTTCTCTCTCCCATTCCCTCCCACCTCTCGTCCCTGTTTAATGGTAATCTTCTTCTCATGCTCTTCCTCCCTGCTCTGTTTTGAGTTGCCCTCCTTATATAAAAGAAGACATTCAGCATTTGTTTTTTAGAGATTGGCTAGCTTCACTTAGCATAATCTGCTCTAATGCCATCCATTTCCCTGCAAATTCCATGATTTTGTTATTTTTTTAGTGCTGAGTAATATTCCATTGTGTATAAATGCCATATATTTTTTTTTTTATCCATTCATCTATTGTAGGGCATCTAGGTTGGTTCCACAGTCTAGCTATTGTGAATTGTGCTGCTATGAACATTGATGTAGCTGTATCCCTATAGTATGCTCTTTTTAGGTCTTTGGGGAATAGTCCGAGAAGGGGAATAGCTGGGTCAAATGGTGGTTCCATTCCCAGCTTTCCAAGGATCTCCATACTGCTTTCCAGATTGGCTGCACCAATTTGCAGTCCTACCAGCAATGTATAAGTGTACCTATTTCCCCGCATCCTCACCAGCACTTGTTGTTGTTTGATGTCATAATGGCTGCCATTCTTACTGGAGTGAAATGGTATCTTAGAGTGGTTTTAACTTGCATTTCTCTGATTGCTAGAGATGGTGAGCATTTTTTCATGTATTTGTTGATTAATTGTATATCCTCCTCTGAGAAGTGTCTGTTCAGGTCCTTGGCCCATTTGTTGATTGGGTTATTTGTTTTCTTATTATTTAATTTTTTGAGTTCTTTGCATACTCTGGATATTAGGGCTCTATCTGAAGTGTGAGGAGTAAAAATTTGTTCCCAGGATGTAGGCTTCCTATTTACTTCTCTTATTGTTTCTCTTGCTTAGAAAAAACTTTTTAGTTTGAGTATGTCCCATTTGTTGATTCTTGATTTTAATCTTGTGCTATAGGTGTCCTATTAAGGAATTTGGAGACCGACCCCACAATATGTAGATTAGAGCCAACTTTTTCTTCTATCAGAGGCAGAGTCTCTGTTTTGATATCAAGCTCCTTGATCCATTTTGAGTTAACTTTTGTGCATGGCGAGAGAAAGGGATTCAGTTTCATTTTGTTGCATATGAATTTCCAGTTTTCCCAGCACCATTTGTTGAAGATGCTATCCTTTCTCCATTGCAAGCTTTTAGCACCTTTGTCTAATATAAGGTAGTTGTAATTTTGTGGATTGGACTTTGTGTCCTCTATTCTGTACCATTGGTCCACCCACCTGTTTTGGTACCAGTACCATGCTGTTTTTGTTACTATTGCTCTGTAGTATAGTTTAAAGTCTGGTATTGCTATACCACTGTTTCACTCTTCCTGCTTAGAATTGCTTTTGCTATTCTGGGTCTTTTATTTTTCCAGATGAATTTCATGATTGCTTTATCTATTTCTACAAGAAATGCCATTGGGATTTTGATTAGCATTGCATTAAACCTATAGAGTACTTTTGGTAATATCGCCATTTTGATGATGTTAGTTCTGCCTATCCATGAACAGGGTATATCTTTCCATATTCTAAGATCTTCTATTTCTCTCTTTAGGGTTCTGTAGTTTTCATTGTATAAATCTTTCATCTCTTTTGTTAGGTTGATTCCCAAGTATTTTATTTTTTTTGAGGACATTGTGAATGGGGTGGTTGTCCTCATTTCCATTTCAGAGGATTTGTCGCTGATTGTATTGTTTCTTCAACATAATAGAATTTATCCTTCTGTTGCAGGAATTTAGCCTGTAATGATTACAAATATGATATGTTTTGAAAATCATCATGGTTACTATCTCAATGTAATGACTTGCAAATCTATGTCTCTAATTGACTTCTTGCTTATTCCCAATTCCCTATCTATAAACTCTTACTTGGCATCTCTGCTTGGTTGTTTTACCTTATTTTTAATCCAGGAAACATAAAAGAGAACTCATAAATCTCTTTGAAGACCCTCCCTTTTCTGTCTTCCTTATTTTAAGATCCAATAACCCTAACAGAAAAAGTTTTTTTTTTTTTTCTTTAAATATAATATTAAAAGTTTCCTTGGAAAGTGAAACTAGCTGTCAGGACAGAAGAGGAATGTGTCTTCAACAGTGGGCAACATATGAAATCAGAGGTCAGAGCAACAGGAACTACAGAGCACCCCAGGGGGGAAAGGTGATGTTAAGTGACAATGTTACTCATTTGTGTCTGTTCGGAGTGGATGTGTTACAAGTAAAAAGGGATGTTTCAAAATAGAGTACCACCAATCTACAGGTAATCAATCCAGAGCTGCTTAAAGCAAAGTCTACATTTATTTTAGTTCAGAAAATATATATTTTGTGGGATTCATCTTATAAATAAATCTGAATAAACCAATTTTTATTTTTGATGAAAGCTATAAAAAAATATTCAGTATATATTCTGTTTCTCTTCCTTAAAAAAAAAAAAAAAAAAAAAAGATTATCTGAAAGGTTTCAAGAGGACCAGAATGGAAAATGATTCAAAATTTTAAGCCACTAAGCATCACCTCTCATCTCTTGATAGAGTAGCACTCTAGTGAATTTCTTGAGAGTCATAAAGAGCTGCTGAGCCTTGGAATTTAATCTTGCCACAAAAAGAACTTAAGTGAAAGATCAATTTTCCAGGTGAAACTCACCCACCCCTTTCTACAGATTAGTAGTTGGATAGATACAGCACAGAGCAAAAAGAAAGGGACTCAGATGATTTGATTCAGGCTAAGTGGCAGATGTCTCAAGGATTGTCCAGTTAAGCTAGTATTTTAGAATGTGAATAGGCCATTTTCAGGCCTTATCATATAATAAAAAATGATATATAAGGGTCTGTATATCTCTAGTAGTAAAAGTCCACAAATGATATGTCTCCTTCACTTGATAATGAAATAAAGATCTAAAGCCTCAGATTCTTGACTCTTTTGGCCTGGGTTGGTTCTTTTCTCTGAAAGAAAAACAGGGACAATTTAAGGATATGTAGGTCTTATATGTTAGAATGTTTGCATTACTTGTTAGTTTATAAGAGAATGTGAGTATATCCACTTAGGCAAAAACTCAGTCTAGCCACAGTCAGCTTATCACACAGCAATTGTATCAGTAGATTATCCTGTGTATTAAATGTGGATGCTGGAATTATTAGTGTTCTCAGATTTTTGTTTGTTTGTTTTAAGTCATAGATATTATTCCAAGTATACTTCCAAATCTCAGTTTCTAGATTTATATTCTGACCTAACTAAATTACTAGACCATTTCTGTGGCCTCACTTAACAATGATAACAAAGACATAATTAATAATTAGACACATAATCATATAAATACATGAAAGATAGCTACTCTAGTCAATCTGCCTATTAGGGTTTAAGTGACTGCTAAGTGCAGCTCCTGTAGTCAACAAATGGCTGGCCCCCTTTCTATGCACAAGCACTGTCCAAGGTTCTGAAAATATGTGCATAAATCAGTTCTTATACATTTCTCAAAGATACAAGCAATTGAAAAAAAAATTATTTAAAATTCCATGATTTAAAATTTCAGTAAAGTTACCTATGAGGCAAAAGTATAAATAATGATCATTGTATTTATTTTTATTAGTTTCAATATGAAATTCAGAATTGAGCAATTACTTTTGTTTCTACAGTAAAATATTTTCATGAGTAAGTCTCTTGCTAATATTTAGGTAGTAGCTCATTCTACAGCCAGAGCCAAGTAAACCAACCAGTTTATGCTGCCAAATAAGAAATCTATAACTTCAAAAGATTAGTGTCAGGCCTGGGGCTTTTTCATTTACTTGAACTGCACAAAACTTAAGTTGCACACTGAGGTTCAGTTTTTCCACATGAAGAGTCCAATCAAATACTGGAGTTAAGTCACCAGGTACTAAAATGGAGCTTTTTTTTTCTCTTAAATTTAATAGAATTAGTAATGTGCACATGAGAGAAAAGGTAATATTGAAACTATTCATGTTCACATCAGAAATCACTGTAAAGTTATGAGAAAATAATTTGAAATTCAGTAATATTGTATATAAAGAAATTGACACTGGAATTTTTATTTTCCTGAGAATGTTTAAGTCATTTTTTTGAAGCCAGTAATGCCAGTAATAAATAAAGTTAAAAATATTAATTTTATGTGAGCCTTTATAGAAATTTCTACATACTAAAGTCACTTAAGTTAATTATTTGTTTCAGAGAATCAAACTGCTTAAACTTATCAAGTTGTCAGTAAAAATTTCAACAAATAAAAAGAATTTTGTGGAATCATTGCTTATAAATTGAAAATGCAATAAAATAGCAATACCTTATAGAAAATTTTAGCTTGGAATATTAAAATTTTACATATTTCCAATTAATTTTCCCATTACTGTTTTACTGAGAAAATTATTAAAACAAGATGACATTTCCCCAGCTATTTTTTTAAAGGGATGACATTTATTCCTTTTCCAAATGTTATAGTAAAACCAGGTAGAAGAGAATGGTTTTAGCAATTAGAAAAAAAAAGTACAAATCTGGGGTTTGGCCATTAAAAGTTATTTACAACAATGGGAGAAAAAAAAAAGACAACAAGAACTTGTTCACATTACAGACCTCCCTCTCACCCCAAAGCCTAATAATTGCTTATGAAGACAAAAAAGAGAAATAGTTGATCCATAAGCTGGAGGTCTAAACTTGAGTAAGACATTTATAAAAACCTAGACAGTGGTAGTTCCCCCCCCCCCCCCCCCGCCAGCTCAGGTGCCACTAGGCACAGCACAGAAGACTAAAAACTCAACAGGGGAAGGCTGGACACTAAGGGTTTGGGAGTATAAGCACCCCACTTCTGCCTAAGGGATTTGTCTCCCAGCTATTAATAAAAAAGTCTTTCTTAAATTTCCCCTTTCCATAAATGCCTTTGAAGAATATCAGGTAAGTATTTTCAGCTATAATAAAAATATGTCTGAGTTATTTTGTAACTAAAAATGTCATGAACCAAAAGGATGATTGATATTGCCCTCAAGAGCTTCACTTATGAGTATCAGTTAGGAATCGCTATAGAAGTGATTTCTAGAAAGAGACCTGAGAGCCCTAACACAAATATATGTAATTTTTCTGTTTTCAAATACTAACCGTTGTTCTGTTTAGTTTACCATTCTTGCAGTATACATTTCAGGTTTTCCAACATCTCTATTTCCAGCAACTTAAAAAGGACTTCTTAAGTTTATATTCAAATGTCTGTAAAATTCAATATCATGAACATGACTCTTCAAATCATAAATCTAGGACATTTATATCAATATACCTCTAAAAACTAATTTAGTAATCTATAACATTTATAAATGTCAATCTTTAAAAAAGTTAGTAGTTTACTTCTGTCTCTGTGAATGTATTTTAAGAAGCTTTAAATTGGTTTAAAATTAGTTTTGTTTAGAGTTTTCTTAGGGCTTACTTGCTTATATACTTTAATTTTATTATTTACATTTGAATTAGCAAAATAGTGCAGAAAATGTTACTTTTTTTTAGCCTTTAATCTCACTTTCTATAGAAAATAACTGTATAATTATTTCAGCCTAGACTATTTATATTAGAGTTATGCTCTGCAGAAGTGACAAATTATTTCATTTTACTATTTAATTCACTATACTTGCAGTATACATTTCAGATTTTCCAATAATTTTATTTCAAGCAATTTACAAAGGGTTTCCTGCACTTATATTCAAATCAAGTACTTGTTCAGATGTCCATGGAATTCAATATCAATCATTCTTGCTTAAAGGAAAAACTGTTTAGAAACCAGTAAATCTCAACAAACCCTAGTATCTGGTTTTGTTGCTTATTGTCCAATGGTATAATTCATTCTTTATGACTTTTACCTCATTTTCTAAGAGGGAATGCCATTATGGGACTTTAGAAAGAAGCACCATTTTAATTTTCTGTATGGGTAAGAATGCTCAAAAAGCCCTAATCATACAGAAACACAAATAGTTTTATCTATGGTCCCACAACTAACTGAATTCACTATTGTAAAGATGTGGCAATTTCAAAATTGGTTGAATTTTATTAGTGGACAATATATAAATATATATGTGTTTATATATTTATATATATATATATATATATATATATATATATATATAAACATATAACTTATAAACTATGTGGTATATTTATATATCTATATATATTTATATATATGCATATATATATATGCATATATATATATATATATATATATATGCATTTAAAAGCAATCATCTCTCTTCAAATAAACGTCTCCCTTTGACTTTCCTATCCATAAAGTTGAGTCATTTATAAGAACATTTTATAGAACTATACCTCCACTTGTAACTTAAGTAGGAGGCTACAGCAAGTATTTGTGAGATGTAAGAAACAGTCAGAATGAATTTTATTCTTAATGTTCGATTCCTTTTGTAAAAGCTAATGGAAATCTCAGTGCATATTTTACCTATGAATTTGGATAAGGTTTTATTAAGAAACCCAAGAAAAAGTACTTCCTTTAAAAGAAAAGAGAAATTGTACTCATTCATAAAACATAATAATTCTGAAGTAATTATTTAACACTTTGGAAAAAACTTTTAGCCATTTGATAGGTCACAAATTTAAGAATCAAACTGAAAAATGTGGAGCAATCTCCTAGCTAAAAATGCACTCATATGTTTTAAAGTACCTATTTTACTGAACATTTTATTGGCCACATGACAAATATGCCATCAATTTAGTGGACAATGAGTGAAATCATTAGACTGTGCCTTCAGTTGCTGATGATCAGAGACCTGGATGAGATGTTTGTTTCCACTGGAAAATATGATGAAAAATAACCCATATCAGACAAATCAAAACAAAATTGAAATAAATGACAATAACAGTGATACCAAGCATTTAAAAGGGAATGTTCAACATGCCGGAAGCCTCTCTAGGAAGTGTCCTCATATAATGTTATTTAGCAGAAAAAGAAACTGAGGTACAAATAATTTTGCCCAAGTTTACCCAACAGATAAATGGCAAAGCTGAGATTTGAACCAGGCAAAACTGGGTCCAGATTTGCATTTTTAAATATTGTTTTTAAGGATAATTAGTTATTAAAGGAGGAAGAAGGAATGGTTAGAAATATTGATATGGGCTAACTACTAAGGGAAGAGACACTTACTCCAAAAGTTACCTAAATACAGCCCTTAGCAGCACATTTATAATTCTCTGTTTTCTATTTCTGTGCAATTATACCTTTACGATATTATTGGGTCCATGTTTGCTCCTCATTTTCTCAAGGTCTACCAAATATTCACTTATAACAATAGCTTCAGTTTCTTTAATTTTCAGAAAAAATACTTAAATGAAAAGAAACATATGACTTATAAAGTATGTGGAATATGCTAATAAAACACCTTGAAATTTTCTATAAAAATAGTTTGCTTACATAATCTAAATGTGATATACCTTTAAAATTTAGCTAACTTATTAAAAATTGGGCATAATAAATGGCAATGAGTTGAGATTTAGTAAACCAAATGGTTTTGGCCTATCTCCTGTCAAAAATATCCATCAATTCCATAGCAGAGGTGCTAAAGTAGCATACAAGTTTTCAAGTGATGCTAAGTTGAGACATCATCATATCAAAGTAGAAGAGAAGACAAAACCACGAGACCTCTGAAGACTCACAACCTGAGGAAGTGATAGAATATGAAAGTTTGTGATATTTATTATTATGTATTTTATCGTTATTAAATATTTATGAATTAGTCTAAGATTGTCAACAAATCATGATTCAAGAAAAATTTACTTACTAGTGTTTGAAAATTTTCTCTATGTCTGTTAATTTTTATGCTGCTTCTGAGACATTCATTGTTTTAATTTTGAAGGAATATGAATGACTGAACTTGGTCCTCACCCCTTTCTGGGCTGGTTGATATAGTCTTCCCTAGATGCCCACCTAATTTATTTTTTGACTTTGATGGAAGCTCAACTACCAATGGTCTGTCTTCATTCAGTGATATAAAATGCACACACTCACAAATGTGAGCATATATATATATACACACACACACACACACACACACACACGCACACACGTGTATAGATACAATAGGCTGGTATTCAGGAGTCCAGTTATTTATACTTGTTCTGACATCAAATTCCCTTTTATGTCTTGGTTAAAAAAAAAAATCTAGTACTAGTACCTTGGATTTCTCATTACCAGTTTTATTTAGGGCTTGAGAAGGCAATTAAGTTGATGAGATTTATTTGTTTTACTTTAAAATGCTTCATTTTCAAGTATTTGACTCTTTTTTTCTACCTTATAGAAACATTATAATTACTATCTTGAACTAAACTGTTTTCTATTCATTAGTATGTTAATTATTCACAATTTAAGACTCTTTGGTGTATTTATAGGATATTATTCTTCCTGGATTCTTGGACAATATTGCCAATAAAAAAAAATGTGTCTCTGAAATACTGAAATCATTAGGAACCATGCAGAGAGCATATAACTTCTTAGGCTTCATATAATAACTCTTGCAGTCCATGGATAGAGAGATATAGACATACATAGATACATGCATATGGATATAAATATAGATTCAGTTTTTAATTTCACTGAAATGTGATGCCTATTTTAGAAACTTTGACTTTATAAAGATGAAAATGGACATCTTTAATAACACAATGTTATTATGATGAACTGACTAAATAAAACTGTTGAAACCCCAGAGATAACAGAAAAATCATAACTTCCAAATAGGGTATCATAGTTAGTTTAGAAAACTATAATATCAGTAGTCAGCAAGTTTAGAAAATTTGCAAGTTATATCACAGATTAGCCTGAATAAGATACTTTTTTTTCTTTTCCTCAGAGGAAATACAAGTACCATATGTTGAAGCAAGAAATTAACTGATTTAAAAAATAACAACTTTATGAAGTCATCATAGAAATAACTTTGGGGAATAAAGAAATTGCATTTATGTGACCTACATAGAAAAGAAAGCAAAACATAATGTGAGTGCATGAAATCTTCTCTTATTCATTAAAATGCATGTAATAAAAGTGGTTTTTGTTAGGAGTATGGATGTTTAGTTGGATTGTAGGAATGCAGTCCATTTTGGAATTTGCAGATCAGTTTACCTGGCTTTACTTTTGTATAGTGAATGTATACACAGGAGACTACAGAAATCTAGACAGATCAACATGTAATGATTATCCCCTGAAAATCTGGTCACCATTTTTTACTGATTTTGCCTTCATCATGAATATAGTCCCCAGAGCAGTTTGAGGGAGCCAACAAACGTGGAATTTAATATAGTTATTTTCAGATCCATTGTATAATTGATCAACAACAGACTAGGTCTGTTAGAAAAAGACCGCAAGTACCAGCTTGGTAAAACCAAAGTTACTAAGCAGAAACTCTTTGGGAAAAATAAGCAGAGTTTAGGAGGGATGATAAGCAAGAGTATGAAATTATGTAGCATCCTAGCTTTATGTTCCCTTCATGGAAACCTTGATTTCCTCCATGGCTCACTCTTCACTTTTTTACTTTCTTTGTGCTTACTGCTCTCTGAGTTTTAACTTTTACATTAAAACCTAGAATAAATTCCTTGTCAGAACTCACTGCTTCCTAAAAGTTTAATATGCCTTACAACTATAAATATATTTCTTTGTTGAGTAATAAGCGATGTTAACTAATCCTATCACTTCTCACCTACATCCGAATCGACTAACTGCCTTCCAAAGTGTACTAGAAAACTCACTTCTGAGTAACTTGTCAATTACAAAACTTGGCCAAATAATTATTCCTGGTATGATTGTGAATCGTCTTTTATGTTATACCTTCATAAGCTTATTAAATTAATTTAAGTAATGTCAGTTTAACTTTGTTGAAAAATCTCCATATCCCTCACGTTATCAAGAATCTAAATTATCCTATAGAACACATGTCCTATAAATGCACTCTGATTTTAACATTTTGAACTCACATGTTCACAAATGCTAGGTTTATTTATTTCTTTACTAGAACCGTACTATTCAAGATTATAGCAACTAGTTACATGATGTCATTTTAATTTTAAATTAAATTGAAATTAAACACAATTAAATTCAGTTCCTCTGAAACTGTGTGTTTCAAATGTTCAAAAGTTGGAAGCCCGGTTGTGAGTGATGACTGACGCTCGTCATCCCAGTGGCTGAGGAGGCTGAAGCAGGGGGATTGCAAGTTCAAAGTCAGCTTCAGCAACTGAGGCCCTCAGTGAGACCTTGTCTCCGAATGAACTTAGAAAAAAAAGGCTGTGGGTGTGGCTCAGTGGTTAAGCACTCCTGGGTTCAATTCCTGGTACCAAAAGAAAAAAAAAATGAAGAAAATTCAAGCTAGTCTAAACCACATTAAACACATTTCCTTTTTATAGAAAGTTCTATGGAACTACCATACTCAAGTGTCTTTTTTCCAATGTACTCCAATCTATCATTCTATCTCCACTTGCTTTTTCTATAGCTGAGATCTCATTATAGATTTTAACTACACTTTCAAAGCCTCTTCTCTTGCTATTAATCATTCACACGAATGCCAAACATCCTCACAAACTTCCATCTTTTATTTGCCACCAAGTATGCTAAACAATGCATTCTAAAAACTGAGAAAATAAAAAATCCAGTGTGGATTATGCTTGCAGTAAATTCTTTCTTTTTTTTTTTTTTTTCATTTTCAAGTAATCAGTCCCAAAGTGCCTATAATTAGTCCCTCCATCTCATTCCCTGGAGTCAAGCTATTCTAAACCATTTTTACTCTTCACAGGGTTTTCTACTTTTCCCGAGGAGTTCCGTGAATGCACTTGCTTCTATGAAGGGATAGGTGCTGCAATAATGGATAGTCTATCAGTCATGACCCTACCTAAGGATTTTGAGGGCTTGGAGAGTGATCGGGGAAAAGGCATGGCCAAGAAGTTTCAGGGGCACACACAGGCTGATATGGTAGACTGTTTGACAAGTCTGTGTGCAAAGAAAGTCCCTTGTAGCAAGCCGCTGTCCTGAGGTTCTGTCTGCATGGAGCTGCCATCCAGAAGTGAAGGAGAACAAAGGAAGTCCTGGATGAGGACTGGTGAGGAGGGCTTTACATCTAAATGCTGTTGCTCATGAGCTTGGTGGGAAGACTCTCAGAGTTCCCAAGCAGGAGTTTGGAGCTTTATAGTCCTGTGTTTTGTATATTATCTGTGGTTAACAGATGTTGGGCACAGTCTTACAGGGTATGCAAAGCAGACAGGCACCAGCTAGCTAAAATTCATTTGGTTTTGGCCGTGTTTAAAACAATTGAATATGTAAAATTTGAGTTTGGCACCAGAAGGTTTTTGAGCCAACAGGTCTTAGCTTGCTGTGGAGAAATAAATAACCCAGCAGCCAATGTTCCCGAGGTGATTTTAACTCATTGATATAATACCTACTTAGTAAAAAAATCCAAATCCCAGAAACAGAGCTTCTTTCTTTGAGGTTTCATTGATGACAATCTTCCCTCTTCTTGACTCCTCAGGAAATGAGACTTATCAATCACAACTTCCCTCTCCTGTAATATCTATGTGAAATATCTGAGGAAGAAAACAACCTCCACTTTTGTGAATTTAATGCCTTTGTGAAGACACAGGATATTTACCATGTGTTAATGTGAAGTGGTTTGGATTAATTAGGTGGAAAATAACAAGTACATTAAAAGTCTTAACCTACGTCCTTCCCTAAAGCACAGAATATGATTCCAGGTTTTTAGGTTGGACCAAGTTTACATCTTAATGAAATTGAGGAAACAAAACAAAAACGACGACCACCAACAACAACAAACAAAAACTTATTCTAATGAATTCTCTGTATTCTCCTTCTCACTCAAAAGGGTAATACTTAAATCCTTTATATTTCCCCAAGGTGAACATAAAACTATGATTTCTCTTTTACATCTGTCTTAGCTAACTCTACTCAAAACGATTCTTTAATGTTTTTATGCTAACACCCTTCTATTTGTTTTCTTTACTTGGGTAAGATAATATTATTCTCTATCTTTAAAAACATAGATAACTTGCACACATACACACATATACAATATGCTGATTGCTTAGATCTTGATATCTAATTTCCCACTACAAAGTGGTCCTTGAGGAAATACAATAAATGCTAGCAGATATCTATAAAATGAGTAAAACTTTTGGTTTTATCTTATAATTTGTAACTATACCCCTTTAATAAAACTTCAAAAGCTCATTTTTAATAGAAGAATGCTTTATATAAAATGCTAATTTGTATTTTGTTGAAATATTTGGTTTATGTTTTGTACTTGGGTATTATAACTGTGGACTTTGAGAGTAAAGAGATGTCAAATCCAGCATGGTTTTGCTAACCATGCTGTCTTAGGTAAATTGCCTGATTTTATTGCAACTTTATTTTCTTATTTTGTGAAACTTGGATAATAACTTTGTGAACTACACTGCAGGTTTCTGCACACACACAGTGGGCAGTGCTCCTAGTAAGAGGAAAACATTTAATCAGTATTCACCACTGGAAATGGTTGATTATAACTCAGCAGCCATTTTTACTTCACTCTGCCTTCATCCTTGCTTTCTAATCAAACCTCAGGGATGAGTCAGAATAGTTCTTAGCTGCTAATAGAGCTCCATCTCATTTCCATCCAAAAAAAAAAAAAAAAGCTTAAAAAGCAAACTATTTACCCAGTTCTTCTTGCTTTTGGACATGTCTGAGTGAGAGCTTAATGGCAGCTCTCTCACCATCATTGGGAAACCATTGTTGACACAGGAACTATGGCAAAGTCTAAATCTAGGGTCGGGTCATGGAATCTCATTCAACTTTGGAAGCAAAAATACAAAACCCACCTAGACTCTTTTGGGAAAGAAAAAAATTAGGTCTGTTGCTTGTAGTAGATGTAGAAAAAAAAATGTCTTTCTTGCAGCATTCTAACTCATATAGCTACTCATAGTAGTGGTACTATTAGTGGTAGTCTTCCATGCTCTCTTTGGAACTGAGTGTTCATAACTATAAAATTGAGAGCAGCTTCTTCTCATTTTTAATCTGTCTTTAATCTAGTCATTTTTATTTTCCTTAACACAAGCTTCAACAAATGTATTCTTAGGTAACTTTTCTTCTTCATATTGTATTTTTCTTTCTGGGACTGAGAAAAAGTGTAAATAAATGTTCCCTCAAATTTTGCCAACTCTCCAAAAGTTTATAATTCATTTCTTTGCTCTTTTATTTCTGATTCACATCTGCAATTCCCTTTGTACATTTCCCCCTTTACATCACATGTCATTGATTTAATTTGCATTCTCAATTCTTGGTTATTTTCCAGTCTTTCCTTCCCTTTTTCTTTTGTATTTTTTCCTTTAATTTGCTTTAGACATACACAGAACTCCTTTAATAGAAATGACATAGTTGATTTATATGACTCATATGCTTTCTAATTTTTGGTTTCTCATGTATATCATGCTATTTCCCAGGACTTTTTCTTTTTCTTCTTCTTCTTCTTTTTTTTTTTAGCAACCGAATATTGCATTTTCTCTGCAAGTTATATATTTTGAAATCTTAGCAATTTATTTCAGACTGTACTCATCCTCACACAATCCTGTTTTCCAATGTCTTTTCCGTAATGCATAGGTTTTTATAAAACATGAACAAAACAATATATAAGCAAAAGGGAAGCAGTATTTTTCTAAAATAACACTGGACATAAATCATAAAAATTAAATTAGAATGTCTAGAGATAAAGTGCAATTTGCCTTAACTTGCTATGAGTTATTATAGTCACAGAATTATAAATCTATACTGAATAGATAAATGTGCATTCACTGTACTCAAAACAACCAAATGAGATCATAATAAAATGAACATTATCTTTTACCATACTGACATATACATGTAGATCTATCTATTAGTATGGAGACAGGAGGGAAAAATTGACTAATCCTGAGCATTTTTTAAACTCTTCATCACATGCTCTGAAGAAAAAGTTTTAACTTGTGGTAAAAAAATGTTAACTTAGCAAAATTGTTAAATTTATACCAATAATATAATAGCAGCAAGTGAAACTAGCTCTATTTATGAACTTTGGACATAGTTGATGGTTCCTGAATGTATAAGAATAAAAGGTGATATTTGTTTTCAGACAACTCCTGGAGATTTCAGGATCTTTTTTTTTTTCATTATTTGTTCTAATTAGTTGCACATGAATAGATTTCAGGATTTTAATATCCTTTTTCCTTTTGCCAAAATTGTTATGAACACTGGTGATAACTTAGCAAATTCTCAGATTATTTCCAGACTTGGAATTTTAGATTTATTCTTCAATGCTGAACAAAATCTAGTTATTTTTACTTTTTAAAAGGCTTTGAAATAGTAGATATAATGTATTCAGAAAGCAGAATACTAAGGATCTATTTTGCTCACATTTAGAGAAAGTTGGTGGTCTCTAATCTTTCCTCAGATAAACTAACCTTTGATTTTTTGTTTGTTCATTTGTTTTTTATTTTTAAAGAAAATTTTCCTGGGAATTAAATTAATCTCGGTTCTTGACTCCAGAGATTTAGACAGTTTCCCTCCAGCAGGGTCCATACACTTCCCCAAATTCTGGAATATGAGCCCAGAATCCCCCAGTATAGAATGAGACATCTCTTCAGACTGTGGAGTTTCCACTCATTGTTTTCTTTCCTAATACTCCCTGAATATTCATGAACTTGATATCTAGGTTTGGCTTGGAAGTATTAGATAACCTCTTTGTATTCTTTCATCCTTTCATCTCAAATAAAATTAAGACCTTTTATTTATTCTATCTGGTTCTTACATCTTTATCTTTCTCATAAGTCTTCTTGCTCCTAAACATTATGATTTCGACCTTTCAAAATTTTTTTCTAGGAAAACTAGACTCTTTCTTTCTTTCTTTCTTTCTTTCTTTCTTTCTTTCTTTCTTTCTTTCTTTCTTTCTTTCTTTCTTTCTTTCTTTCTTTCTTTCTCCTTCCTTAGTTCCCTTCCTCCCTCCCTCCCTCCCTACCTCTCTCTCTCTTTCATTCTTTCATATGTTCTTTTTAGATACACATGACCATAGAGTGTACTTTGACATGCTATACATACATAAAGTATATATATTCTAATTAGGATCCGATTCTTGTGGTTGTCCATGATGTGGCCTTTCACTGGTGATATATCAAACATGGACATAAGACAGTTGCATCTGATTTATTCTACCGTCTTTCCTACTCCCGTCCCACCTCCCTTCCCTTAGGCTTCTTCTATATTCTTCTCCCTTCCCTTAGGCTTCACTATGTGGAACATTTTCCTTGAATTTTACATTCATTACTTTGTTTCAACTGAAACTAGGTCTTCATATAAGAAAGGTTTATCATATGAACTCAGGCCCATCTTCTTAGAACGTGATGTGTGCATTCACTCAGAACCCCATGTTCAGAAAAATCATTTGCTTGATATTAGTGTTATTTTCCTCTTAATCCTTAACCATTTTATCCTTGAACATTTCTTCTATTATATATTTTTTTATTAATTCTTTTTGTCTGTATAACATTAGGATACACTTTGACATAATCACAAAAGCATGGAATACAATTTGCTCTAACTCAATCCCCAAGACTTCCCCCCTCCATGTTCCTCCCTCCCCCTGTTTTCCTCCCTCAACTCTACTGATTTTTCTGCAGTTTATTTATATATTTTTTAAATTTATTAATGTTTTGTAGATATACATGATGTTAGGATTCACTGTGCTATATTCATGTATGTCCATACAAAACTCAGATTTATTCCACCATTCTTTGCTCTTCCTGCCCCCACCACCATCCTCTTCATCTACTCTACTGATCTTTTCTCAATTTTGATAAAATTTTCTCTCTGTATTTTTTCCCTTTCTCTCATTCTTTCTTCTCCTACCCATTTTGGAATAGCTTCTGATATTTTAATAAACATGCAACCTTTGGGTTTAGGGGACTGGCTTATTTCACTTAGCTGGATAGTCTCCAATTCCATCCATTTGCCAGCAAATAAAACAATTTTATTCTTCTTTATGGCTGAGTTATACTCCATTGTGTATATAAATTTTCTTTACCCATTATTCTGTTGAAGGGCACCTAGGTTGGCTCCATAGCTTAGCTTTGTGAATTGTGCTGCTATAAACATTGATGAGGCTGTGTCACTATAGTGACACAGAAGTGTAATTGGTTTTGAATGCATAAACAAAGACATTCTAAGAAACACAAAGGACAAGATATATATTTGTCTGTTTATCTTTACCAAAATGGAAATTGCTTATTCTTATTTATTCATTTGAACTATAACAAAATGCTGATTTTAAATCTTTTGAATACATACTAAAGAGTGGGACAGGGGGGTTCATATGGTGCTTTCTTTCCTAGTTTTCTTGAGTCATTTCCATGCTGCTCCAGACTTTTTTTGTAATATAAAATCTAGTAGGACAATGGAGTATGTGTGCAGACAGAGGAGAAACAGACCACGTATGTCTCCCACTGCTCCTCATCACCCTGTCTGCACATAATACTCATGACGACTAGGAAACTGAATTTCAGTGGACTCCTGAGGTATTTAGAGTCCACCAGACTCAATGCAAGTATAGATAAATGTGGATTACATTAGTGAATAATCAGGGGCACTAAGTGTCTCAAGAAGCCTGATAAGCCATGTTTATTAGAAGTGTAGTTGGTTTTGAATGCAGAAAGTAAACAAAGACATTCTAAGAAACACAAAGTACAAGGAAAACTATCATACTCTTTCTTTCTCATGTTACTTCATTGTATAATCCAACCATGTATACTGAATATGGTGGCACAGAAGGATAGGGAAGACAACCCATTGCTCTTCTAGTCCTTCAGAATTCTTCTCTAAGACTGTTATAAAGCATTGGCATTATGCTTTCATCATCAAAGAGTAAAATGAAATGGCTCAAGTTACTTTTGTGCAGTGTTTTCACTATTCTGGAAATATGGAAAACATGCATATAAATGCACAAATTATAAAACAGAAATTTCTGTCTTTTTTTTTACATATGGGTTAAATACTCATATTACATTTGAAATTTGGATGAGGTATTAGCAAAAGTCATGGACAATTTCAGAAAATTTTACTTCTGGTAACAATGCCACTCATGATGTTTTAGTTATGGATACAAAGTTTATGTCATATTTCTTCTACTTGATTGCAAATATCTGATCATCTCTAGATGTTGTCAAATACAGCTGTGACAGTAGAGGTATACATTGAGATATAAATTTGTCTGTTTATCTTTACCAAAATGGAAATTGTTTATTCTTAGTTATTCATTTGAACTATAACAAAATATATTAAGGAAAGACAATATATAAAGACAAACAAATTGCACAATCCAATTTTATTACTGATAAAGATAATAGTCACCGTAAAATCATAAAAGTATATGTAGCTTCAAGTGACCATATTTCACATACACACAAATGGTCTCATGCCAAATTTCTTGGGAATTTATGGTGAAATTTTCCATGACCCAGCAAGAAATTCATTTGAGTTTGAATCATATCACTTACTTATGCTCACCCCAGTTCTTCAAGCATACATTGAATGACTCTACAGTTGAGTCAAATAGAAAAGATACAAGAGGTTTAGATATAATTAAGCTTTGTTAGACCAAGAAAGTATTTAAGGTCTTGCTCTTTTCTAATAATTTATTTTTATTGATCAAATTATGGATGTTATTATGCAAATGACTTTAGACAGGTCAAATATCTAAATTAATGCATTAGTACACTTAAGTGTGAAAATGAAACCTTAGACCACAGGGTTATCTATTTAAGACTTGATTGAATACAAATGGGCAGTTTTTCAAAGAGGATTCTAAATAAATTCAGATAAGAATCTGGAATATCCAAATAGAAACCTAATTTATTATTATCAGTCAATATATGTGTAATTTATATATACCTATAAAATATAAAACTTCAAATTCAGTGATAGTTTTTTTTCTAATTGCACTTCTTGTGCTGTTGGATTTAATAACAACAGGATCCTTCTCATACCAATGGAGTTCTTCTTCAATGACTTGCTTATTTGAGTGATATTTCATAATACATGGGCATATTCACTCTCTTCTGATATTTGGTGTTAAATATTTGATCATTGTTACTTTTTTAAAATGGAAGTTATTTTGTCATTAATTTTCTTCCAAAATGAGTTGAATCTACACATTATTTTAATTACTTTCACATCAAAGCCCAAATTTAATTTGTGGTTGATTTCATTTAACATGAGAAAAGAAAAACAACCAATCAAACAAAATACATAAATATACATTTGAATTAAAAAGGCTCATTAGTATACATAGGTTTGTAAAAATTCAGTAGACAACTTGTTTCATTATATTATACACCTGTATCACATTTTCTTTCTAAATCTGGGATATAGTATGATAACATAAAAGAAGGTGAGCTACCATGCATAGGTCATGGTATTATGTTTCAGTAACATTTTGGTAATGCATCATATCTCTTAATAAAATAATGTCAAAAATTTTTATTTAGAAGAGTCTCAGTTTTATTAGATGGTTTATTCTTTATTATTTGTCAAAGTTTTCTCACCATTGTATCATTTGGTGAAATTAAGACAAGTCAACATTTTAAGCTTGTTGTTATTATTATTATTATTATTTTACTTTTCTACTTCACTTCTTTCCAAAAAATGATTCTATATTTATTGATAGTTCATTACTTTTTGAAGATATGTTTTAATTTTAGAATACAACAAGGCATACATATACTATACCATTGACAAATGATAAAAATGTAGCCAACTCTGGGCACACATTTTCAATACAAAAGTTTTGTGAAAATGCCTGGCTTACCATATATGTTCAAAATATTTATATTAAATATATTTGAACTCTTGGATGCCATTTAATTTTTTTTAACTCTAAAATTCCCTCATTATAAATACTTAATTACCTTCTCATTGGGATACAAAGTATTTGTGGATTGTTTGCTGATGTTCTTTAAAATCTAAAACTTTAAAAAATAATAAGAACATGCCCACAAATTTTCATATATGCCAAGTTTTTTATAATTAATTATGTATAAATACTGAAGTTTATTAGTACATAATCAAACATATTACTCATTCTTTTTTTAACAATGTATGATGATTTATTTCAGACTTCAACATAAAAATATGCTCTGAAGGAGAACATTAAGTATATAAGCTGCAACAGAGTTAAAGAGCAATTCTTTTTTTAATGTAAATTTTAAAATTTATATATGACAGCAGAATGCATTACAATTCTTATTGTATATATAGAGCACAATTATCCATATCTCTGGTTGTATACATAATATATTCACACAAATTTATGTCTTTATACCTGTACTTTGGATAGTAATGATCATCACATTCCACTATCCTTAATTACCCCATGCCCCCTCCCTTCCCCTCCAACCCCTCTGCCTTATCTACAGTTTGTCTATTCCTCCCATGCTCCTGCTCCCTATCCCACTATCAATCAGCCTCCTTATATCAAAGAAAACATTTTGCATTTTTTTTGGGGGGGGGGGGGTTGGCTAACTTTACTTAGCATTATCTTCTCTAACTCCATCCATTTACCTGCAAATGCCATGACTTTATTTCTTTTATTGCTGAGTAATATTCTATTGTGTATATATGCCACATTTTTTAACCCATTCATCTATTGAAGAGCATCTAGGTTGGTTCCACAGTTTAGCTATTGTGAATTGTGCTGCTATAAACATTGATGTGGCTGTGTCCCTGTTGTATGCTCTTTTTAAGTTCTTTGGGTATGGACCAAGGAGAGGGGCAACTGGATCAAATGGTGGTCCCATTCCCAATTTTCCAAGGAATCTCCATACTGCTTTCCATATTGGCTGCACCAATTTGCAGTCCCACCAGCAGTGTATGAGTGTACCTTTTTCCCCACATCCTTTCCAATACTTATTGTTGTTTGTATGCATAATAGTTGCCATTCTGACTGGAGTGAAATGAAATCTTAGAGTGGTTTTAATTTGCATTTCTATAATTGCTAGTGATGATGAAGATTCTTCCATGTATTTGTTAACTGATTGTACATCATCTTCTGAGAAGTGTCTCTTTAGGTATATTACTCTTTCTTAACAAGTGAAATACTTCCCTGAGGCATCAGCAAATGAATGACAGTGATAAGCTTCCCCAAAGAAAACTGACACTTATTATTTATCTTTCTCAAACTTGAAGTAAAACAAACAAAGCAAATAAACATACTTCCATCTCAAAATTATTCATTGCTCTTATAATTTTACACAGAATGGGAACTCTTATTGTTATGTACATTATTGTATCATTATTAATTTTTATTATATTCACAATCTGTTTCCAGAAAGTAAAGAATAATTTTCTATAGACAAGTACATAAGTAAAATTGCTGAAAATAAGAGACAGGAGGAGAGGAAAGTAGAGATGCAGACATAGAGAGGAGACATTTGACATTAGAATTTAGGCCATTTACACTAAAAACTTATCAACTATGAAATTTCCAACTTTTACTTATCATTTTAGCAAAATGACAAAAAATTCTTAAATGTATGGAAAATTTTATATTCAATAATTATATGACTTAACTTATAAGAGGCTTGACTGATCATAATGATGTGGTTTATTTAAGGTTTCATAAAACATTTTATTACTTAAAATGATCATACATTCAAAGTAGTTCAGGCAATCATAAAAGGTAAACATGCACTGAAAACTAAGAAAACAAATGTAATGATATTATTATTATATTCAGGAGTGGGTAGTGAGGCCCTAGAGTGTTAGCAGAATTGAGATTAGTTCTTCAAAACTAAGCTTTTAATCTCTTGGAATTAGAACAAACTATAGTGAATAAAGCACTACAATTTCTTTGTTGTCTCTGAAAACCCAACATGAGCTCAATTTTTCTTAGGCATGAAAGTGAGGAAAAGGTTCACCGACTGAAGGTTGGGGGTTTTTTGATGTCAGATCACTCCACATGACATCGCATTATATGTAGAACATAATGTGGGACTTCAGAAAGACCACCTTAAATACCATAAAAAGTCTTACTGCTTAGTTTATACACTGTGTCTCAAGAAAAGTTACTTTAGTTGTGGTTTGTATGCATTAGTGCTGGTCTAAATGGATGATGAGTTTCTAAAATATGTATTCTCAAGATGTGATATTTTAAGTTTTCTTTCTCAAAATGTGAATGTTATCTGTTCTCTTTGATTACTAAGACCTCATTTTGTGTTACCGAGTGACTATTTAATGTTTGTTATTTCTATTGAAAATAAGTAGCTAAAAATTTCCAAAGTACTAATTTTCCACATTGTTTTCGGAAAGTTGTATTAGTGATACAACCATCCCTCTGGTCAAAATAAAAACAATTCATCTAGAAAAATTAATACAGAGAGAAGAGAAGATGCCCTGAGATTTGAATCGGCCTATTTCTGTTCACTATAATTCTGGTAGTGGAAATGAACTACTGTTGAGAATCCATGTCTATCCCCATGACAACGTCTGTTTCTTCAGACACTAGTATCACTTATTATTCCTTCTCCACAAGGGGTAACCATTTGTTAAAGAATGAAGGAAAATTACTCTTTCCGTTCCTGCTATCATCAAGACTATATATGCATAATAATATTTTGAAAAATATTGCCGTTTTATGGCAAAATTCTGTCAGGCAGTTGTCTTGGGCTGCCCTCACTTCTTACTCTTTACTTTGATCCACGAGTTCTAACTCAGATTGCTCCTACAGGGAGGCATTTCTGTACAATGCTCAGAGTGATTGCATATTCCTTTACTCATATATATTTTATAACATTCATCATGTAAATTCATATTTGTTTGCCTTTCATTTTGTCCTCCATGCTGCATGGTCCTTGATAGTAAGGATCATAATTGTTTATCAACAGTTTTGCCCATGGGAGCTGCATAGAGTATCCACTTATTGTGTAAATACATAAGTAAATTAAAATATATAACAATTCATGTGCACTAAAAAGTGTAAACTTTTAAATAATAACTAATTTATTGCCAATCATTACTAATTTTACCCTATGTTATTAACTAGTTTAAAAATAATTTATATTTACTTGTTCTTGTCATTTGGGATTTAAAAAATACATATTTTTTAAACAACTGTTTACCCATTCTTTATAAAGTAATATCCAATGGCAATAGGAAATGAGAGAATGACACATTTGCTGAAGGAATATAATCTACAGCAAACTGTGCTGAATGTCTTACTTATATTCTTATTTTCATTTTAGGAAAACATTATAAAAATCAATAGAGAGAAGCCAGGCACAGTGGTGTATGCCTGTAATCCCAGCGGCTGGGAGGCTGATACAGGAGAATCCTGAGTTCAAACCCAGCCTCAGCAATGGAAAGGTGCTAAGCAACTCAGTGAGAACCTGTCTCTAAATAAAATACAAAATAGGGCTGGGGATTTGATTCAGTGGCCAAGTGCTCCTGAGTTCAGTCTCCAGTACTTAAAAAAAAAAAAAATCAATAGAGAGAAGTCAGAACATGATGTTGGTTGGATAAGATCATCCAATACTCATCTCTCCATGGGCAAACTGATTTTAACATTTATTCATGCACCAAACTACTTCACAAGATGTTAGGAAACCAAGTGAGGGATCTGGAGTGCCTTGTTTTCATATAATGTTAAGAGAAACTAAAGAAAGCAGAGAAGAAAGACTTGCCCCTGTAACCTGCCCTGCAACCAACACACATATCTCAAAATAGTATGGGAAAGAGTTCCTGCTCGGGAGAAGAAGGAAAAAAGTTCATGTCAGACCTAAAGCCTAGTATGAGGTCCACTATTGTGACATTCAGTGCCAGGAAGAGCCAAACAACCCTGTCCCCAGTCCAACACCTTCAGACCAAGCTCTGGAACCACACTTTACAGGAGGCCAAGAGACTACCCCTCATTCCCTATTATTTAGCAGTAGAGGAGGTGGCAAGATTCTACTTCCTGGAGAGTAGAACCTAAATGCTATCACAGGCCTAAGAGCATGGTGCTAGGTTTGCTTCAGTGAGACCCAGCAGAAACTAGTGGTCCCTATGCTTAGCCCAGGCTCACAGATGAAGCATCCAGATTTTCTAAGGCACAATACCTAGTCCTGTATCCTGGTGGACAGACTGGAGATGTTGTTTATATCATTGCCAGCCTTAGAGAAGGACTATAGCACTCTATGAGGACTGTGCAGGTCTCTGTAACTGTGAGACTCAGCTGCCATTCAGGTTAGGGTCAGTCATGGTAGACTGTCTCTACCACTCTTTGCCCAAACTCAAGTGGTATAGTGTGGGGCAAAACTCCATTGGTTGAGGGTAGGACAAGATTGGAAGAACAGGACTTTACTTGGAATTAAGAGGTGAAAACCAGCACTTGTCAGGTGCTAACAATCCCTATTCGCAAGCCCATGGCCATGGTCAGAATCTCTAGAATAGCCCAGATAAAAGGAAGATAGAAACAGTCCCAGTCCATTGCACTTACATCCTAGTCAGAATCTCTTCTGGCTAGACACAATGGCCTTGAGCCACAAGTCTACTTCAGCAATAGGCAGCTCATAGCAGTGTGGGCCTTGGTCCTGTCTTAGTAATGCACTGGTTTTGGCATAAAAAAAGTGTCAAGATATGATGCCGCAGTCTGGCTGGGCACAAAATCATGAGCCACCACACACCTTGTAGATTCAAAAAGCAACTCTTTATTCCCGAACTCACACCGGCACTCTACAAACACGTTCTGGGCCAAATCCACACTCTCCACTGGGCTCTGAATCCCAAAATACTCTCTGAATCCCGCGAGAACTCAACGGGAACTCAAGGAGCGGGCGCACCTGAGGCAGCAGGATACGCCCTATTCCCAGCAGGGTACACCTTAAACCTGGAACCGCCCTAAACCCGGAAGCCCTAAATCCCCATCCTCCTTAAACCCTGATCTACCCTAAACCTGGATCGGCCCTGGTCCTTGAGCAAGGTCACCTTTCATGCAAAGTCACTGCAAAACCTGGGTCCACCATGGAGAGTCCTTCCTCTAAGCAACATGGAGTAGGCTGACAAAGAAATTGCGATGCGTCATTCCTACTTGGCAATGGCTCTCAGCAATATGAGAAAATATGCATAGAAGCCTGGGGATGATCCTTCAGTGGTCATTCTGCCTACAGTTGGGATGATTACTCTTTTGAGTACTCCAGTTCAACCTTAAGAATACATCAGCAGGGGGTCTGGGGTGGTGGCTCAGTGGTAGAGTGCTTGCCTAGCATGCGTGGGGCACTGGCTTCTATTCTCAGCACCACATATAAATAAATAAAAATAAAGTTCTATCAATAACTAAAAAAAAAATAAAATAAAAAAAATAAAAGTACACCAGCAGAATTCAGGAAAATCTTGGTACACTCTATAGTGCTTTAAGAGTGATAATATACCAACAAAAAAACTCATAGCATCTAGACTTAGGCACCATCCAGTGATGAAATATCAGAAGTGATTATAGTATTGGAGAATATAAGCAGCTCGGTTAGAATTTCCAAAAACACCAGTACAAAGTCAGATTGCCAAGATTGGAACAAATGCATAATCTTTCAACGTCTGTATGATGTTACATAGCAACAAACATCAAGAACATTTTTGGGATCCAGTATCTTATCTAATGGTCATAATAAGGTACCAGAAACTGACCATGTAGTAACTAATATAAGTGTGCGCTCTGATGGAAAGTTTAAGAGAGATATTTCAAGGAAACTTAAAGAATTTCAAGAAAACTCTGAGGAAAAATTCAGTACTCTATCAGATAAATTGAATAGAAGAATGGAAACAATTTAAAAAAATAAGACCTTGAGTTGAAACATACACTGAGAAAAAAATTTAAAATGTGATAAAAGTTATCAAGAACGTAATACAGCAAACGAAAGAAAGAACTAACAAAGCCAAAGACAACCTATGTGAAATGCACAGTTTGAATAGAGAAAATAATAAAGAAGAATGAAGAATGCTCATAGAAAAACTGGGACAGCATTGAAAGAGCAAATATTCAGGTCAGAAGGGTTCAAGAGCAACTTGAGAATGCCAAAAGAGTATGAAAGTATATTCAGAGAGAAAATTTCCCAATTTAGATAAAGATATGAATATTCAGGTTAGGCAGGTCAAAGGTCAGTCAGAATTAACTCAACCAAATCTATTCTAAGACACATTATAATCAAAGTCTCATAGGTAAAAAATGAGAAGAAGATTCTTAACCGGTTAAGTTTCAAGTTCTCAATTCTGCAAACATAGTAAAATTTCAACTCAATGTTATTTCAAAGTTACCACAAGTGTTATATTTGTTGCTGAATTTGAGTTTTTGTAAGTCTCCCACAGCTGGGATGATGGAACAAAATGTGTGAAGGAAGAAAGAAGAAGAGACGAAGAAGAAAATAATAACATACGTATATCCCAAATTTCCTCAATATCAGAGTGGTGTGACACTTTCACAGTACTGAAAGAAAAAAAAATGTCAACCCAGAAAACTGTACCAAACAAAACTATCTTCAGAAATACAGGGGACATAAAGCCACTCCCAGAGAAACAAAAGCTTATGGAGTGTATCTCACAAAATTAGTCCTACAAAAATGTTAAAGCCAAGTTCTTCAAAGATATAAGTGGAAAGAATTTTTTTCAAACTAATTCTGAGTTAAAACCTAATTGTTTCTCCACATACAGGGCACCTCTATTCTAAAATAATATCTTCAACACAGTCCAACTATGATGGCTTCCCTTTATCTTTGGGGGATATATTCCAAGATCCCAGTGGATACCTGAAATTGTAGATGGTATATAATACTATTTTAACTACACATTTCATATATATATATATATATATATATATATATATATATATATATATATATGTGTGTGTGTGTGTGTGTGTGTGTGTGTGTGTGTTAGGCATAGTAAGAGATTAATTACAAAAACTAATAATAAAATAAAACAATTATGCGATATACTATAATAAAATTATGTAAATATATTCTCTCTGAAAATAACTTATTTTATTTTTTTTTAAGTTTTCAATGAACCTTTATTTTATTTATTTATAGGCGGTGCTAGGAAAGTGCTCTACTACTGAGCCACAACCCCAGTCCTCACATACATTATTTTTAATTGGCAGAACATCCTAACTATAACATACAGAAGAAATGAAAGTATTCTTTCAATAGATGATTATTTAGGCACAAATCTACCAGAAAACACGACAATATGTCTGCATCAATATATATAATCACCTTGACTACACCATCTCTGGATGCAGACTGCTACAGATGTGTTCTTTTTTTTTCTTCCAATCCCCTTTATTTTTTTATTATTTTTTTTAATTTTTATTGTTGGTTGTTCAAAACATTACATAGTTCTTGATATATCATATTTCACACTTTGATTTTATTCACTCTTCTTGCAATGATGTGAGATGATACAGTGCTTATGTGCTGAGATGAAGTTAGATGAATAACTTTAGCTTTGTGATATACTGAAAGTCTATTATGTAAGGGTTACATACGCACAAGCTCTGTGATGATACCAGATAACCAGGATGCCTGCCAACTCTCTAAAATGTAAGTAGCATAGTAGCATATACATCATAGATACATTGAACAAAGGGATGATTTATTTCCCTTGGTGGGAAAAAGGAGAATAGCTTATGAATCCATTAAACTGCTTAGATTTATGTGTAAATTATAACTTATGAATTATTTATTTCTGAATTTTCTATTTAATATTTTTGGACTGTCCCTGACCATGGGTAACTAAAACCATTTAGAAAAACATACTGGATAAGGGAGGACTACAGCATTATATTCAATATTATAGTTATCTGATTCTCTGTTTAATGATTTCACCATTTATGATAATCCTATATATAAGTTATTCCAAAAATTATGTTTATATTAATAAAGCAATGATTTTTTAGTTATAAGAAAATTAGACATCATAGATTAAAATCCAATTGATACTAATCAGGTGTGTCACATTGGGCAAGTTACTCAGAATGTCCTTAGTCATTTTCTTTTCAATAAATATCAAATTTCTTATTTGTGAAATGAGTTAGTATATATATGGTTATAAAAACATGCTTGACCACTAGGTTTACTGATGATAAAGTGAGGATGAGGATGGTACCAGTGTTTGTGTCAATATTATGCACCAAAACATGAAGATTTCTACTCTCCTGCTCAAGAGTGCCAGCAATGATTGCAAAGTGCACTACTGTTTATATTTTCCATCATCAGTATCATGTGAAACTATTTCATAAGGATTTCACAATTAAACTAGTTTTTCAGGTCTTCTTTTGCTTAATTTACCAAAGATGTAATATGCATTAAAATTTCTGTTATTTAGCCATCTGCCCCGTTCTTTCCCTGAATGTAGATTATGATGTTTCTCCACTGGACACATTTTGCATTTCAGGTCAGTTGAAAATGTTTGATTTAAATGAAAATATTCTTAGGGATTTTCTAGAATGTACAATGTCATATATTGTTTGCCATATGATGGATTACTTATAATCTAGACTTTGACTCCATGTAGTAGTACATCATTTTCTAAACTGAGGATGTACTTAATAACAATTGAGTTTTATACTTCCTCTAATGGTAGATATATTCCACTGAAAGTGATAGTGTGAAAAGTGCAAGTTTATATACTACCTTTAAAATATGTTTTTTATTCTCATATTTAATGAATTCCAAATCATATAAAATATATATTAAACCTGAACAATGTTGTTTTACATATGCATATCCTTGATTTTAATTTGTGAATTTATCTATTGAAATAAACTGCTCTTAGGTAAATGATATTATAAATTTTTCTTGAAAAATGGACATAATTTTGTTCTTTATGGGAAAATAATACTCCATTGTATACATATACCACATTTTCTTTATCTACTCATCTGTTGATGAACATGTATCTTGGATCCATAACTTGGGCTATCTGGATTGGGATATTATAAACCTAGGCATGCATTAATATCCTGACTTTAATTCTTTGAATAAATAACAAGGAGTGGTACAGCAGGGTCATAAGGTAGATTCATTCTTAGTCTTTTGAAAAATCTCTGTAATAATCTTCATGATAGATATACTAATTTACAATCCCACCAACAGTTTAAAAGTGTTCCCCCAACACACATACAGCCTCATCATCGTTTATTATAATTTGTGTTCTTATTGATTGCCATTCTAACTGGAATCAGTGAAATCTGAGTGTACTTTTGACTTGCATTTCTCTGATTGCTGAAGACGTTGAACCATTTGTATTCCCTCTTTTGAGAAATATCTATTTAGTTCATTTGGAAAATTAGTGGGCAAAGATTTTCTCCTATTCTGTAGGCTTTCTTTCACACTGTTGTTTGATTTGCTGTGAGAAGTTTTTGTTTTGTTTTTTTCTTGTTTCAATTTGATGCCATCTCATCCCATTTATTAATTCTTGATTTTATTTTCTGAAATTTAGGGATCTTATTCAGGAAGACCTGAATGCCTGTTCCTAAATGATGGAGTGTCAATCCTGGTTTTTTTGTTTGTTTGTTTTTGTAGTTACAGTTTCTGGTGTAATTCCTAAGTCTTTGATCTATTTTGAGTTGAAATTTTTGCAAGGATGGGAAACAAAGATGTAGTTTCATTTTTGTACATATGAATTTCCAATTATCCCAGTGCCACGAAAAATAAATCATGAAAACATCTCCATTCACAGAAGCCTGTAAAAAAAAAAAAGTGCCTAGGAATAAACCTAACCAAAGAGATAAAAAAACCTCTACAATAAAAAATTATAGAACACTGAAGAAAGAAATTGAAGAAGACAATAGGAGATGGAAGATGTCCCATGTTTCTTTTTTTTTTTTTCCTTTTTTTTATTGGTTGTTCAAAACATTGCAAAGCTCTTGACATATCATATTTCATACATTTGATTCAAGTGGGTTATGAACTCCCATTTTTACCCCGTATACAGATTGCAGAATCACATTGGTTACACATCCACGTTTTTACATATTGCCATACTAGTGACTGTTGTATTCTGCTATCTTTCCTATCCTCTACTATCCCCACTCCCCTCCCCTCCCATCTTCTCTCTCTACCCCATCTACTGTAATTCATTTCTCTCCCTTGTTTTTTTCCCTTTCCCCTCACATCCTCTTATATGTAATTTTGTATAACAATGAGGGTCTCCTTCCATTTCCATGCAATTTCCCTTCTCTCTCCCTTTCCCTCCCACCTCTCATCCCTGTTTAATGTTAATCTTCTTCTCATGCTCTTCCTCCCTGCTCTGTTTTTAGTTGCTCTCCTTACATCAAAGAAGACATTTGGCATTTGATTTTTAGGGATTGGTTAGCTTCACTTAGCATAATCTGCTCTAATGCCATCCATTTCCCTGCAAATTCCATGATTTTGTCATTTTTTAGTGCTGCGTAGTAATACTCCATTGTGTATAAATGCCACATTTTTTAATCCATTCATCTATTGAAGGGCATCTAAGTTGGTTCCACAGTCTAGCTATTGTGAATTGTGCTGCTATGAACATCGATGTAGCAGTATCCCTATAGTATGCTCTTTTAAGGTCTTCAGGCAATAGTCCGAGAAGGGCAATAGCTAGGTCAAATGGTGGTTCCATTCCCAGCTTTCCCAGGAATCTCCATACTGCTTTCCAAATTGGCCGCACCAATTTGCAGCCCCACCAGCAATGTACAAGTGTACCCTTTTCCCCACATCCTCGCCAGCACTTGTTGTTGTTTGACTTCATAATGGCTGCCAATCTTACTGGAGTGAGATGGTATCTTAGGGTGGTTTTGATTTGCATTTCTCTGACTGCTAGAGATGGTGAGCATTTTTTCATGTACTTGTTGATTGATTGTATATCCTCCTCTGAGAAGTGTCTGTTCAGGTCCTTGGCCCATTTGTTGATTGGGTTATTTGTTTTCTTATTGTTTAATTTTTTTGAGTTCTTTGTATACTCTGGATATTAGGGCTCTATCTGAAGTGTGAGGAGTAAAGATTTGTTCCCAGGATGTAGGCTCCCTATTTACCTCTCTTATTGTTTCTCTTGCTGAGAAAAAACTTTTTAGTTTGAGTATGTCCCATTTGTTGATTCTTGTTTTTAACTCTTGTGCTATGGGTGTCCAATTAAGGAATTTGTAGCCCGACCCCACAATATGTAGATTGGAGCCAACTTTTTCTTCTATCAGAGGCAGAGTCTCTGATTTGATATCAAGCTCCTTGTTCCATTTTGAGTTAACTTTTGTGCATGGTAAGAGAAAGGGATTCAGTTTCATTTTGTTGCATATGGATTTCCAGTTTTCCCAGCACCATTTGTTGAAGATGCTATCCTTCCTCCATTGCATGCTTTTAGCCCCTTTATCGAATATAAGATAGTTGTAATTTTGTGGATTGGTCTCTGTGTCCTCTATTCTGTACCATGGGTCCACCCGCCTGTTTTGGTACCAGTACCATGCTGTTTTTGTTACTATTGCTCTGTAGTACAGTTTGAAATCTGGTATCGCTATACCTCCTGATTCACACTTCCTGCTTAGAATTGCTTTTGCTATTCTGGGTCTTTTATTTTTCTATATGAATTTCATGATTGCTTTATCTATTTCTACAAGAAATGCCATTGGGATTTTGATTGGCATTGCATTGAACCTATAGAGAACTTTTGGTAATATCGCCATTTTGATGATGTTAGTTCTGCCTATCCATAAACAGGGTATATTTTTCCATTTTCTAAGATCTTCTTCTATTTCTCTCTTTAGGGTTCTGTAGTTTTCATTGTATAAATCTTTCACCTCTTTTGTTAGGTTGATTCCCAAGTATTTTATTTTTTTGAAGATATTGTGAATGGAGTGGTTGTCCTCATTTCCATTTCAGAGGATTTGTCGCTGATATACAGGAATGCCTTTGATTTATGCGTGTTGATTTTATATCCTGCCACTTTGCTGAATTCATTTATTAGCTCTAGTAGTTTCTTTGTAGACCCTTTTGGGTCTTGTAGGTATAGGATCATATCATCCGCAAATAGTGATAATTTAAGTTCTTCTTTTCCTATCTTAATGCCTTTAATTTCTTTTGTCTGTCTAATTGCTCTGGCCAGTATTTCAAGAACTATATTGAATAGATGTGGTGAGAGAGGGCATCCCTGTCTTGTTCCAGTTTTTAGAGGGAATGCTTTCAGTTTTTCTCCATTCAGGATGATGCTAGCCTGAGGCTTAGCATAGATAGCTTTTACAATGTCGAGGTAAGTTCCTGTTATCCCTAGTTTTTCTAGTGTTTTGAACATAAAGGGATGCTGTACTTTGTCGAATGCTTTTTCTGCGTCTATCGAGATGATCATATGGTTCTTATCTTTAAGTCTATTGATGTGGTGAATAACGTTTATTGATTTCCGTATATTGAACCAGCCTTGCATCCCAGGGATGAATCCTACTTGATCATGGTGCACGATCTTTTTGATATATTTTTGTGTCCGATTTGCCAGAATTTTATTGAGGATTTTTGCATCTAAATTCATTAGGGATATTGGTCTGTAGTTTTCTTTCTTAATAATCAGAATTAATATTGTCAAAATGGCAATGTTACCAAAAGCAATATACACATTCAAGGCAATCTCCATCAGGATCCCAATGTCTTTCTCCATCAAACTAGAAAAAAAATAGTACTAAATTCATATGAAAAGCAATGTCTGGTTTTCCTACCTGAAAAAAATGAGCTCAGGTTGTCATTTGAACTGATAACTTCATGATAGTCATGGTTCTCTAAGCAGAAAATGTAACAAACAAATATTCTTTTAAATTATTTCTAAAGCATTAATTACTATTATGCTGGAATGATGATGAACCTTTAAACATCTTAATTTTAAGGAGAAGTCATTCTTCATATAAAAATGAAGGATGACTGCTTTTTTTTTTTTTTCTTTTCGTTTTGCCTTGCTGATGTAATGTTAAACCATTCAGTCACTGCTGAATTAGGTCACCTTTGAGTTAGGTTCTGTGTACTTTCCCCTCTAATTCCCCTGGCAAAACCTCTAACAACTTCCAGTGCATTTCACAGTTTATTCTGTATGAGAAGTGTTCTCTTTTTTTTTTCTTTTGAACTCTCATGTTATAGGCTAAAGAAAATGAATGTAGTTTTCTTCTCATTTCACAGTTTATATCTAAGCACTTCCCACCAGGAGAGCTTCAGAATTTTGCTGTAAGCTAAATGCGTGTTTCTCTAAATGGCAACTTTTGCCTTTGAAATGTGAAATGATTCTTTTAATGGAAAAAATTCCTAAATAGATGAGAGTTGGATAGTTCACTAAAGAAGTCTTAAAACAAACTATAATATATATATATATATATAAATTTTATATTTAAATATGTATTTTAATATATTTTTTAGTCTTAAGTATCTATGGCAACATAATTTCTATAGTGATTATATCAAGTTTACCTTTGAAAATCAATGCATTGTACTACAACTAAATTGCTAAATAAAGAAGACATCAGACATTTTGTAATTTTACAAAATGCAGTAAAATTAATTTATTAAACTCATACAGTAAATTTTCAAAAAAATCAGAAAAAAATATTTTAATTATTTACTTCAGTAAACATGGCATTTATGTATAAAACAGCCTGGGAGGTGTCATAGGATTGGCAAAGATGAGAACGAATATGTTCCTTATGTCTCTTTCTTAAAATACACTTTAAAAGGCAGATAAATGCACACATGACACTAATACAAAAAAAAAAAAAAGATAGTGAAAGCTATTGTAGAAGCACAAAAATCTATTTGAGCATAGGACAGTGAAATAATAACACCTGTTTGAAACAGATCTTTCACCAAAGCCTCCTTTTTGCAAATTGCCTAAAGATTTAAAAAGGAAGTTCTCTATGTATTATATTTATTGTGATTTAATGAATATGTTTTATATCTGTTCAATCTGAGAATGCAATTGTATCTGTCCTGCAGAAGAAACTATCTTTTTCCAGATAGTTGTAGCAGAGAAAATTTCAGTACACATGAGACTTACTATATAATAAACATGAAGCAACCATTAAGTATAACGGGACTACATCACCAACCTAAAAATTGTTCTTAGGAAGCCTCAGTCTTCTACAGTGTTGTTAATTTTCATTAGATGGTCCTAGTGATTTTATTATTTTGAAATAAAACATCACATTTTTCTTTTGATAGTAACTTCTGATGTCTGTGTGTTTAGGAAAGAAGAATTGCTGTTTTAAAATTTTTATCAATAATGGTGAGGAAAAACAGTCTTAAATCTCTTGACAGAATTTTTGTTGTTTTAATGGAAAAAATCAAACGTCAAACAAATCTAAGGTGGAAATATTATAATTCAATACTTTCTTATGCATAACATATTTGTGTCAATGATACGTATTATAAATATTGATTTTAGAAATTATTCTGTAAATGTTTGTTTTTTCGTACTGGTGATTGAACCCAGTTCCAAAGAGCTACCATCAAGCTATACTCCCAGTCCTTTTAAAATTTTTTTCTGAGACAAGGTCTCCCTAAATTGCTGAGATGGATCTCAATCTTGTGATGTTTCTGCCTCAAGTCTCCCAATATAAAATATTTTAAGTTGCTGTCTTTAAAGAGAAATACAAATGTTATCCTTATCCTTTAGATGAACCATGTAAAAACAATACCTAATATATGTCCATTAGCTATGTCTTCAGGTACTGTCTGCCCTCAGCTGTAAATCAATTCAGTACTCTTCTGAGTTCCATGCATCTCTGCTGATTTGAGAGGATAAATCTTTTGTTTAATATTCTGTTATATTATTAGTTCTAACATTATTTATGAGTGTTGGGCTTTCATATGGAAATATATATGAAGGAAAAGAGGTCAAATATATTAGAATTCTCACTGAAATGAGTTCACAATTCCAATGCGGAGTTTTTATCAGCAGTTAGAGAAACTGCTAAGAAAAATTTTAGAAGACAAAAGAGCAGTTGAAGCAGATCGGTTTGTTACTAAACAGTTGGGCTTAGGAAAGAGTGTATAGAAATAGAAAAAGTACCTCAGACAGAGGGAAAAGAGTGAACATTAATCAGAATAATATTCTGAGTTTGTGGGGTAATGTGAAATTAAGTGTGAAGTTTGGAATTGTTAAGAAACATAAACTATATTTAACAACACATCAGCGATTTATAACCTTGGTGTGAATAGTTTCTGTTAATTCTCAGGGGATGGAATACCAGATATGAACAGATCTTTTCTTTAATCTATTTTCTATAGTACCATAAAATAATTTTCCAATAATACACTTCCAACTACTTTGGACTCCTATTTAATGTATGTCAATGGCTTTTAGTTTCTCTCAGGAAAAAATACAGTCACCTTAGAAAAGCATAATTCATTCCCACAAATATGCTCCTGGCTTTCTTGATTCTGTACTTTCATGCCTACTGTTTCTTTGGGTAAGAATAAATTCTTAAATTCTTCTTTTGCAACATCAACGTTCTAATCAGAAAGACCAATTTCTGTTTTTTTGGTGGAGGGGTACTAGAGATTGAACTCAGGGTTACTCTAAAACCGAGCCACATCCTCAGTCCTATTTTGTATTTATTTAGAGACAGGGTCTCACTGAGTTTCTTAGGGCTTGTTAAGTTGCTGAGGCTAGCTTTGAGTTCTAGAACCTCCTGCCTCAGCCCCCCAAGTTGTTGGGATTAAGGGCGTGAGCCACCACGCCAAGCCAGAAGAGCACATTCTTAAGAGTTGCTACTGTGTTTAATGGTGTGTATGTTTATCTCTACACTAGAATAAATCCCCTGATATCTGTACCCATTGAGTTAAAATTTTATTTTTTAGTAATCACATATGCATCTCTATAAATTGTTTATACATATTTAACTCCTCTGATGGTGGAAATTCTATCATTCTATCATTGTTGCTTTTCATTCAACAAATGTTCATTTGAACACCTAGCAAATGCTAGGATAATCTAAGTCTTAAAGAGATGGTGATTTACAGTTATTGATAAGTGTTATGAAGAAAAATTAAGCAGAACAGAACAGGAAGGGCCATGTTTCAAAGTAAGACTGTGTTTTGATTGCACCTTTAAATCGAGTAGCAAGGGAGGTCTTTCTGAAGAGGTAGCAATTCAGTGGCTTGAAAATACTAAAGTTAAAATAGAGTAAGTGAATGGATAGAGAATCAGAAGAGGAGGTATAGTTAAAAATATAATTAAAATAATAATAATACAATGATCATTGAATAACGACAGGTTTATTCTACTTAGACTAAGATGGTAAACAATTAGAGAATTTGAGTATATGAAGAATATCACATGACTTAAAGGAATGAACAGCAAGATTTGTTAGCAAAGGGGTGATATATCATCTACTGTATGAAGAAATTTTATACAAGTGACCTTGGAATCAGGAAGGATAATGAAGAGCCTTTCTCAACAATCCAAGAAGAGATGAGGATGGCTTGAACTGGGGTGGTGGGTGAGGAAGAGATGATAAGACATAGACACAATCTGAAGATAGATTAGCCAAGTAAAAAAATCATCTTAGCAATTGAGTTTTAATTGTTATATCAAATCTTGGACCTCTCCAAAGGAAAAGAACAGCACCTGTTATGTGCATCAATAGTAACCAGAGAGATGAAGACTCTACTTCCCTATGGGCATGGGTGTCTACTAATACACCCTGCATCCTTTCATGTCCAAAACTGCAGATGTTATGTTCAGGCAAAAAACATGGTATCTCATGAAGTCTACATATCTCAACACTGAAATTTGATAAAAGAACAAATTTCTATTCTTCCATGTGAGTGCTTTTTAAATTTTTGAAATTACCTACCACAATCACCAGAATCTTTCTTCCTTTTAAAAAAGGATTTTGAAAAATTTCCAATGCTCTTTTGATATTATTGTCTAATTGACTTGTGGAAGAAAACACATTGTACTAGAAGCCAGAATTCTTTCAACTCACTTAATTTCAAATATATGGACTGTGTAATGAGATTTCTTTATGCTTTAAAGGAAAAATATAGAAATAGTAGTATTGTCATTTCCTTAAAATGTTTAATATATTCATTTCAAAGACAGAAAATTTAGCACAACATAATGTGTTAGTTTAATTCTATTGAAAGGTGTTTGCATGTATATTCATGTGTCCTTTATTATCAATATCTAAAATTATATATAATCCATTGCAGTATGGTAAAAGGGATATTAAAATTTAAGACAGAAACTTGAGAAAAAAAATTGTACACTTCATAGAAAATCACACACAAAAAAAACATGATTTTTTTTCTTGAGAAAAAAAATCTAGAGTTGTTTTATAAGTTGACTTCAAAAGTATAACAAAGCTATAATAATCAAAATAGCATTGACATAAGAACAGACACACAGTGAAACAGAGGAGACAGCCCAGATATGGAACCACACAGATTCATTTATTTTCAACAAGGGCGCCAAGAGTACTTTACAGCAGAAGGATCTTCTCTTCAATCAATGGTTTTAGGAAAAATGTAAACCCAATTGCAGAACAGTGAAATTATACACTTATTTCATACTATATATAAACATTAACTCAAAATATAAAGTCTTAAATACAGGATGTGACTCTACAAGATTAGTAGAAATAAAAATAAGTGGAAAGCTCTGTCACCTCAATCTGACAGTGAATTTTTGAATGATTCCAAAGCACAGGCAGTAAATGTAAAAATAAATGAGATTACATGTAACTAAAAAATAGCTGCACAGAATAAGGTCTCCATAGGTTTAAGAGAAATCCTAAGGAATGAGAAAAATGTATTTGACAACTACATATCTGATAATAAGCTAATACACAAAATATAAAAGGAAATCAAACAACTCAACAGCAAGAAAACAATTTAATTGATTAAAACATGTGGAAAGAAGCTTAGTAGACCAAGGGAGGCATCCAAATTTCCAACAAGTATATTAAATGCTCAATATCATTATTGTTCAAAATGCAAATTAAAACATTAAGATATTACCTAATGATTGTTAGAATAGTTATTATCAAAATAACAAAAGGTTTGCCAAATATGTGACGGAAAAAAAACTCTTTCACATGTTGATGGAGATGTAAGTTCATATAGTCATTATGAAAAACAGAATGAAGCCTTCTCAAAAATATTAATAGGATGGAATTTCCTCAAAAAGAAGAAATGTAGAAGTTCATCAGAAAATTAAAAACAAAATTACCATGTAATCCAGCACCCCCACTACTGGGTATATATCCAAAGGAAATATTTCATATCAGTATTATTCACAATAGCCAAGATAGAAAAGCAACCTAAATATTCATTAATGGTTGATAGACTTAAAATGTCCTATAAATACACAATGAAATATTACTTAGCATTAAATAGTGAAATGAAAGAAATCCTGCTGTCCACAACGGCATGGTTGAACCTAGAAAATATTAGATTAAGTAAAATAAAACACACACAGAAAGACAAATAATTCATGATATCACTGATGGGTGGGATGCAAAGAAGTTGAATTCCTAAAAGTAGAGTAGAATGGTGGTACTAGAGACATGGATTATGTGTAGGGGTGGGAAGGTTTACAGATGTATTGTTCAAAGGATACAAAATATCAGAAGGAATAAATTCAGTATGTACAATATGGAGACTGTGGTTAACGTTATATTTTTTATATCGCTGAGAATAGATTTTAAGTGTTTTTACCATAAAATGTGTTGTGAAATAATGCATATATTAATTCAATTGTGCCATTCTACAATGTATAAATATGTGAAAACATCATATTCTACATAAAAAATCTTTGCAATTTTTTATTTTTCAGTTAAAAATATATATAAATCAATACTGCATACACAAATGAATTAAGGAAAAAGTCTGAGTTTCCAGTCTGGATTTTGTTGATATTTATGAATTTGATATATATCAAGCCATAATTGTTTAAGTATGAAGACCTTATTTTGAAACTGGGTATATATATATATATATGAATATTTTGCAAGCTGTATAAATATATATGCATATAAGTTACGACATGATTGTGGAGCTGACAGCTTTAATGCCAAGTTGGTTCACTAATCTATCATAGAATTCGCGCATTAAACCACATGTTTGATGTCTGATTAAATTAGTGGTTTTCTAGGTAGGTTATTAGGCATGGATTACCTAGCTCATTTTGAAGTTAATTGATATTTTGAAGATGAACTTGTAAACAGTCAATCTAATTGATCTTTGAGAACTTTATCTAAAGTATTGTCTAAAGACAGAGTGTATTCAGAAAATACTTCTCAGTTTATTCATTTCACAAAAAAATTGTTCCATATTCACTTGATTTCAGAGACACAGGCTAGATTTAGACATTAAGTAATTTTGTAGCACTCTGATAAAATACACAAGTTTGTTGTGTGAGCCATTCAGTTTCATTAGTTTAAAAGTAATGGAAATAATAATTAACTACCAATACTAAGGTGTTTTAAATACAAATGTATAAATTTACTCCTTCATATTGATATAAAATCATCATTTTATTTATACTAAGTATCAATTCTATAATATTTTGTTTCTATCAGGTTTATCTTATACTATGGGATATTATTATTATTATCCTGGGTGGTTGAACTCAGGGTTACTCAACCACTGAGCCACATACCCAACCCTATTTTGTATTTTATTTAGAGAAAAGGTCTCACTGAGTTGCTTAGTGCCTCACAAAATTGCTGAGACTGGCTTTGAACTCATGATCTTCCTGCCTTAGCCTCCTGAGCTGCTGCGACTATAGATATATGCCACCAGCCTGGCCATGGGATATTATTAATTAATGTGAGTTTAAAATAAAATTAAATGTAAGTGCATATATTTAAATTAAATTCTATGTATAAATATATATTTATGTATAAAAATATATGTGTATGAGTAATCATTTATATAAATGTATATAAATATATTTTCTATATATATGTTTATTAATACATAAATATATGTGAATATCTGTTTCTCTAAAATTTCATTGGTTCCCATTTAGTGAAGCTGTATTACTGATTTCTGAGCAGAACTATTTGATAAAGGATTCATTATTACACTTGGGTATAATTTTAAACAACCAGATTAATTAACCATTCCATCTATCACACCTTCCATCTATACACAATGTTTTTTTTTATTCCCTTTTCTGTGCAATTAGATCAAAATCTGAGAACATGAAAGGTGCTTAATACATCTTTTCCCTCTTTTCACAAAAAAATATGTGCCTTGAAGAGAGAAAATACAAGATTTAAGGGGTGGCATCGGTGATTTTTAAAATTTTTTTGAACTTGAGTTGTTCCAAAATGCAGAGTATGTTTAACAAAAGTGCTCTTTATAGTCTCCATTTGCTTTGTGAGCTTCTGCACATAGTGTTTATTGACAGCTATCAATGGAAATTAGAAAGTGATGTTAGATCCTTTCTAAATCTTCCAGAATAGACTGTACTTCCCTGTTCTGACATATGATTGAAACATCCTATTCTGATGCCATCACTAAGGACAGTTTAAGATGAAAAACAATTTCCCTAGAGCTTTATGAATTTCCTGTGACTCTTAAAGTTTTTAGTGTATATCCACTTGCTCAGAAATTTTTGGAGTTCTTAGGAGATAGTGGAGCAATACAAAATGATTCTTAAATCTCCTATGTGTACTGATTATATAAGCTGATGGCTTAATATTTTGGAAATAGTAAAATAAGTCAACATTTTATATCATATGATAAAATAACATTCACATAATTAAAAAAGATATTATGATTCATAGCCTTTAAAATGAATATGTGTCCTACATTTATATCAATTACTGTAATTTCTTATAAACCAATAATCTAATCTTATATAAAATATCAAGTCACGCAAGCCAAACTGAAACAAAAATACTAGTCCACAAACCAGAACTTGATCAAAAAGCTACATTTTTTTAATACATTCCCATAAAATAAAGTTACCACATACATACAGCTTGAATATTTGCACCTTTTTAGTTTTGTTTATTACTAATTTTAATGAGATTTTGTGTAATCAAAATAATACCAAGATAAAAACTGAATATATTTCTGTAATGAAAATTGAGATAATGACTATAGTTTCTGATGCATGCAGTGTGAAAAAGGCAATAATGAATAATTTTGAAGGCAATTACTCCATGTAATATTGCTACTATGCATTATTATCATTTGGAAGATTTTTAAAATAATACAAGTGTAATATCATTTTTGATGCTGTTGTGTAAATAATATGTATCACAATATGGTCTAAAAGTTTTAAAGTTAGAATAAGAAGATTGTCATTTGTACAGTTTATTTTAATACTAATTTTCTCTAAAAAGCTCAGAACCCTAAAGATAGAGCTGCATATATTTTTTTGCCAATATCATACTTTTAATCATTTTGAGTATTTATATAATCACTTAGTTTTTAATAAAGTTACAAAAATATTTCACTTTCAGTCCTCTCCAGATTAAATTGTAAATGTGCCAGGTCTAACAATCAAAGTGGAAGTGTTATAATATTCTATCAGGAAAGGGAAAAAAAGGCTTCCACAAAAATAACAAACTGGCTCTAAAATATAAGTACCCATCAGAATCACATGGATTCTTATTAAATATTCATTTCTGTTTAACCAACCCAGAGATTCTTATATATTTGGCCTTGGGATTCGTTTAGATTTGTATTTTTAATAAGTAACTTTGTTTATTCTTTATTGTGTATGTTTCCCTGTAGAAGAAATAAAATTAAGCTATGGCAATTTAAAAATGCTTTACCTATAAGCAGCAAAGGTGACTACATTCAGAGGAAACACGAATAACTTATTGAAATCAAAAGATGTCCCTATCTGTAAAAAGTGTTAACACTTGATTCTTCATTTAGCAAAAGAAGATTAAACTTTCATGGTCCTATCCAAATATCTTTGGAAGTGTATTAACCAGACTGATTAATTATTTTTAGAGGGTTTGAAATCCACTTTCTAAAATTTATATATACACCATTTAATCATGAAATATACATACAAAAGACTGTACAGAAGGAATGTGCATAATTTAAAGGGTTATAGTAAAATAACTATGTGTTAAGGATTTGTATAAAGATGTAAAATACACCTGAACCTTTGAATATCTCTTTTATCTAGTTCCTCCCTTTTCCCCAGATGTAATCATTATCTTGACTTTGGTGCTTTTAGTTTGTTGCACTTGTCCTTTGTTAACCCAGAGATGACTGTCAAATTGTTGAAAATTTAGCACTGAATGATTAGGAAAAAAAAGAAAGTTACCACATACATAAAGCTTGAATATTTGCACCTGGAGTAGAGTCCTCAGGGCCCCTCTGCGGCCAGGTCTGAGTGCATTCTGATTGTATGAGGATGAAAGAAGGTATAATTTCATGGGGTAGTGTGTCTTTCATTCTAAATGCAAAACTGGAACCTAAGAGGCTTTTGTGAAATAAAGGATCATGAAGCATAAGCTTCATTGCAAATCTGCCTAGGATGGGAGGTGTTAGTGAAAAACAAATACATCCACAGGGCCCTAGGATACAGAACAGAGCATTTTGGGAAATTGGCATGGTTTAAGAGAGGGACACTTGTTGTGTGTAGGATAACAGCTACTTAAAAGTATTTCAACATTTTTACAGACAGTATTAGCACATGGAAACAGGTTATTTTTACTACATTAATCTCTTTCTGTACATACCCCGATATGATACAATATATGACAATGACATATCAATATGTGTATGATCTGATATGATAATCTGCACACATAAGTATATATATTTATTTTTGCCCATCTTAAATGTTACATAAATAAATTCATACATATGCGCCCTGACACTTCTTACATCTTATTTTCTTTTCTAGCTATTTTTTACTAAAATTAATTTTCATTAATTAAATTTAATTTTATTAAAAATAAATTAGAAACTTAAACTAAAGACAACTACTTTGCTCTTATGTCTAATCTGGCCAAGTACTAGAAATGCAACTTTTATAAAAGGACTTTGGTAAAATTTGTCAATGCACCAATTCTATCAAAAACTTTAGATAGGAATAATAAGGTTCGGTAAATTAAATTTTAGAAAGAGTAAATGAAATATTCAAAAATCACGGGAATCTCTTCCTTAAACATGAGAGGCTTTCTTTAATAATTTTCAATGTAGCTTCTTAACAACAATAAGAAAATTGGTTCACAATTGCTAAAGGAAATAATACTGAGGGAGTTCTTGGGTAACTTTAGAGCTTCATTATGCAGTCCAAAATCAAAAAGATAGTATTTTTCTTTAAACTGAATATAAATGTACATACTGGGTCATGACTTTTCCATCTACTTCCTGGATAACAGAGATTTATTCATCAATTGGTTTCATCAACCAACTTGATGGTTCCATGTTTTTCCTTCCTCATTTAAAAGAATGAACATTTTTCCAATGGAATGGCTCTTCTCTGGTTATTCGTTTCCTCTGAATGTAGTCACCTTTGCTGCTTATAGGTAAAACATTTTTAAATTGCCTATGAGGCACTCAGGCCAGTCCATGAACTGAGCTGGCATGCTGGCATTGGTATACAATGTGTGCAACTTGATCACATCTACAGTGATCATGCTACAAGTTCTTTCAACAACGCTTTCAAAAAGTATCATATTCAATCATTTTCATCATCATGTAGAGCTTACTATTAGTTTTAGTGAGTTTTTTTTTTTTTTTGCTTTGGTGACCAAAAGACCTAATAAAAACAATTTAGAAGAGGAAAAATTAATTTGGTGCTATGGTTTCAAAGATCTCAGTCCATAGACAGCCAACTCCATGACTCTGACTCCAGATAAGACAGAACACTATTGCAAAAGAGGGTGGCAGAGGAAAGCAACTCAGGACATGAAAACAAGGGAGCAGAGAGCCAAAAACATAAACCCCAAAGATACATCCCCAGTGACCCTCCTACCCATCACCACCTGTCTATAGTTACAACCCATTGAACCCCTAGCAGTGGATTAATCCATTGCCTTCTTGATGAACATCTTTGTTGTTCTACTTTATTTTGCTATGTCAAGAGTGCTGACTTATTTTTTCATGTTTTCTGGTGGATTTCTAGTATTTCTGAAGAGGGAATGCATATTAAAATAGGAAATATAATTCTGAGTGGAATTGGTTATGAATATATTAAATTTAATAGGCCCTTAAATAATTTATTGTAAACTCCATACTTTCCATCACTAAATTGTATTGGCCCATGTATTAAATAATCAATTTAAAAAAAATATAGGTCTGCTTCTTGTATCTTTTTAAAATTCTACTTGTTAATTTTCTCAGCCCATTCTCTGGCATACTCTACTAATTGGCATAATTTTGAAATGAGCCTTATGAAGGCTAAGCTGTCAGAAAATTTTGTTTCTTCTTGTTCCTTTAATTCTTCATATGATTTTTAGAACAAATTCATAGGAAAGTCTCCATAGTGACATATTGAAAACTGAGATTTTTAATCATTGAACTTTTCTACCTATGACTATCAGTATACCTTCTCATTTTTTTTTTTTTTTTTTTTTTGGGTATGAGGTATCAGTTCACAGTATTGAACCAAGAGTTTTGTATAGGCTCAAGTACTCTACCACTTAGCTACATGAACAACACTTTGCATTTTTTTTTTTTTTTGAGACAGGGCCTCTCTAGGTTGGCTTAAAATTGTGATCCTCCTGCCTCAGTCTCCAGAATAGCTGCAATTACAAATGCCCTACCATGGCTGGTTTATATCCCTTTTTTGTGAGTGGAGGGGAGACCAGGGATTGAACTCAGGGGCATTCAACCACTGCGCCACATCCCCATCCCTATTTTTTGTTTTATTTAGAGACAGGGTCTCATTGAGTTGCTTAGTGCCTCACTAAATTGCTGAGTCTGGCTTTGAACTGGCGATCCTCCTGCCTCAGCCTCCTGAGCTGCTGGGATTACAGGTGTGCACCATTTTGCCCAGCACGTGTATATTCTTATTGAATGTTTCGCAATAGAAAGAATGATGTTTTAAAAGTCATGCATATTTTCCTTTCTTATTTTCATGTGCATGGTATGTTTGCCACTTTATATAAATGGAATTTTTAAGTAAAATTTAATGATTTTGTTTGTGTAAGGAAATGCAGTAAACCACATTTAACATTGATTTTGTATTTTTTGGTAAACTAACTCATTAGGTCTTATCTTCATTTCTGTAAATATTTTACAAGTTTCTATACAGACCAATATATGAGAAAATGACACTATTGTCTTCAATTCAATTCTTACATTTTTTCTTTAATCCTTATTATCTATTACTTTTGTTTAATGTTAAAAGAAATGGTGATAATTACTGTTTTATATTTATATTTATATTAGAATTAAAGTTTTGACGTCTCACCATTGTGTATTTGGTTTGTCACAGGGATTTTTTTTAACCATTGGCAGATAATAACTGCATATCGTTATGGGACACAATGTGATATTTCATCTCATTTATGCAGGATATTTAGATTATCAGTCATCTCAAATATTTATTATTTCTTTGTGTTGAGAACATTCAAAATCTTCTCTTCTGGCTATTAACAATATTAAATACTGTGAACTGTCATCACATCTCAGTGTAATAGGATATCAGAACTTTTCCCTAATGTCTGGCTGTGACTTTATCTGGCTGTGTTAAACTCTCCCTGTTCTCCCATTACCCAGTCTTAACCCCTATGCTGACCTCTATGTCCATAAACTCAGCTTTTTTGAGATTCCATATGAGTGAAACTATGTGGCATTTGTCTTTTTATACATAATCTATTCCATTTTACACTATGATCTCTATGTCTATAATGTTGCTACAACTTATAAAATCCTGTCTATTTATGGCTGAATAGTATTCTACTGTGTTTATATAACATATTCTGTTTATTCATCCATCAGTGAACACCTCAGTTGATTCCATACCTGGCTACAGTGAACAGTATCACAGTAACGCAGGAGTTCATGTGTCTTTTTAATATAATGATTTTATCTCTGTTAGCTATATGCTTAGAACAAAATTGCTGGATCATATGGTGCTGACTTTTTGATACTCTTTGTCAAGTTAAGTAAGTCTAATGTTAGTTTATGAAGATATGTGTAGCCAATGTACATAAATGATACCAAAAGCTACTATTGCATACATTGAAAGAGTTCAGACTTCTTAAAAAATTAATGTGTTGATATGGAAATTTATATAAATCAAATCTCTAATGAGGGAACATGATGAAAACATTTTTCACCATGATGCTTTTCTGTCTTTGCTTACCAAATTTGGTTTGCTAAAATTATTTTAGGATTTGCTCATTGTTCACCGGTGACAATAAATTAATTTATTTTTTTTCTATTTGAGAACAGATATATTAAATCCTTAAAAATTATCAGGATACATTTCTTATTTTGTTATTTCTTAAAATTTTAGGTACTATTGAAGTTACCTCTTGCATACTTAACAGGAAAAGTTCAAAATCTATCTGGGTATAAAGTTTTGTTTGTGAGAAGATTTAAAATTAAAGGTATAGTTAATAATTATTATGCAACTTGTGGTATGGTAAGAAAAGTTTGGTCTTTATCCCTGGTTCTTGCTTCAGGGCTCACAAAACCCTAGCAATTTCCTGAGTCGTAAGAATGATAAGAATATCTTTTTCTCTAGTGACATAACCCTTGATGGGACCCTGATAATTTTACCATAGGGTTGGTCACCAGGAAAACCAAACCTGATTAGAAAATGGGAACTTTCATCAACATCCACTGACCCAGAGGTAGAAAGCGTCCTTGGGGACTGAATCCTTCATCAGTTCTCAATGATTTAATCATGCCCATGTAATAAAATCTCCAACCTAAAACCTGATGTACAGAGAGCTTCCAATTTGTGGGAGAGCAATGCTTCCAGATCCCTCTCATAGAAACTGCACTGCTTTGCACATTCTTCACTCTAAGTATATCATCCATTAACTGTTCCTGACTGCAGTCCTTTATAATAAATTGAATTGTTTTCCCACCCAAACTAGAAATGCCTTTAGACATTCCTACTGTAGTCATATCTTTGCTCAGTAGTTGCCAAAGCCTCATGTTTCTTCATGTTCTGGAAATTATTCCAGGAGACAAGTGAGAAGCTCTCTGATTTTGGGGGGAGGGGGGAAGGGGTATTTTATTTTATTTATTTTTTATTTATTTTTTTTGTTGTTGTTGTCTATTCTTTTTTTTTTTTTTTTTTTTATTGTTGGCTGTTCAAAACATTACATAGTTCTTGATATATCATATTTCACAATTTGATTCAAGTGGGTTATGAGCTCCCATTTTTACCCCATATACAGATTGCAGAATCACATCAGTTACACATCCATTGATTTACATATTGCCATACTAGTGTCTGTTGTATTCTGCTGTCTTTCCTATCCTCTACTATCCCCCCTCCGCTCCCCTCCCCTCCCCTCCCCTCCCCTCCCCTCTTCTCTCTCTGCCCCCTTTACTGACATTCGTTTGTCCCCCTTGTATTATTTTTCCCCTTCCCCTCACTTCCTCTTGTATGTACTTTTGTATACCTCTGAGGGTCTCCTTCCATTTCCATGCATTTTCCCTTCTCTCTCCCTTTCCCTCCCACCTCTCATCCCTGTTTAATGTTAATCTTCTTCTCATGCTCTTCGACCCTACTCTGTTCTTAGCTACTCTCCTTATATCAAAGAAGACATTTGACATTTGTTTTTTAGGGATTGGCTAGCTTCACTTAGCATAATCTGCTCTAATGCCATCCATTTCCCTGTAAATTCTATGATTTTGTAATTTTTTAATGCAGAGTAATACTCCATTGTGTATAAATGCCACATTTTTTTTATCCATTCATCCATTGAAGGGCATCTAGGTTGGTTCCACAGTCTAGCTATTGTGAATTGTGCTGCTATGAACATCGATGTAGCAGTGTCCCTGTAGCATGCTCTTTTTAGGTCTTTAGGGAATAGACCGAGAAGGGGAATAGCTGGGTCAAATGGTGGCTCCATTCCCAGCTTTCCAAGAAATCTCCATACTGCTTTCCAAATTGGCTGCACCAATTTGCAGTCCCACCAGCAATGTACAAGTGTACCCTTTTCCCCACATCCTCGCCAGCACTTGTTGTTGTTTGACTTCATAATGGCTGCCAATCTAACTGGAGTGAGATGGTATCTTAGGGTGGTTTTGATTTGCATTTCTCTGACTGCTAGAGATGGTGAGCATTTTTTCATGTACTTGTTGATTGACTGTATGTCCTCCTCTGAGAAGTGTCTGTTCAGGTCCTTGGCCCATTTGTTGATTGGGTTGTTTGTTCTCTTATTGTCTAATTTTTTGAGCTCTTTGTATACTCTGGATATTAGGGCTCTATCTGAAGTGTGAGGAGTAAAGATTTGTTCCCAGGTTGTAGGCTCTCTATTTACCTCTCTTATTGTATCTTTTGCTGAGAAAAAACTTTTTAGTTTGAGTAAGTCCCATTTGTTGATTCTAGTTATTAACTTTTGTGCTATGGGTGTCCTATTGAGGAATTTGGAGCCCGACCCCACCGACTGTAGATCGTAGCCAACTTTTTCTTCTATCAGACGGCGCGTCTCTGATTTGATATCAAGCTCCTTGATCCATTTTGAATTCACTTTTGTGCATGGCGAGAGAAAGGGATTCAGTTTCATTTTGTTGCATATGGATTTCCAGTTTTCCCAGCACCATTTGTTGAAGATGCTATCCTTCCTCCATTGCATGCTTTTAGACCCTTTATCAAATATAAGATAGTTGTAGTTTTGTGGATTGGTTTCTGTGTCCTCTATTCTGTACCATTGGTCCACCCGCCTGTTTTGGTACCAGTACCATGCTGTTTTTGTTACTATTGCTCTGTAGTATAGTTTGAAGTCTGGTATCGCTATACCGCCTGATTCACACTTCCTGCTTAGCATTGTTTTTGCTATTCTGGGTCTTTTATTTTTCCATATGAATTTCATGATTGCTTTCTCTATTTCTACAAGAAATGCCGTTGGGATTTTGATTGGCATTGCATTAAACCTATAGAGAACTTTTGGTAATATCGCCATTTTGATGATGTTAGTTCTGCCTATCCATGAACAGGGTATATTTTTCCATCTTCTAAGATCTTCTTCTATTTCTCTCTTTAGGGTTCTGTAGTTTTCATTGTATAAGTCTTTCACCTCTTTTGTTAGGTTGATTCCTAAGTATTTTATTTTTTTTGAAGATATTGTGAATGGAGTGGTTGTCCTCATTTCCATTTCAGAGGATTTGTCGCTGATATACAGGAATGCCTTTGATTTATGCGTGTTGATTTTATATCCTGCCACTTTGCTGAATTCATTTATTAGCTCTAATAGTTTCTTTGTAGACCCTTTTGGGTCTGCTAGGTATAGAATCATGTCATCTGCAAATAGTGATAATTTAAGTTCTTCTTTTCCTATTTTGATGCCTTTAATTTCTTTCGTCTGTCTAATTGCTCTGGCCAGTGTTTCGAGAACTATGTTGAACAGAAGTGGTGAGAGAGGGCATCCCTGTCTTGTTCCAGATTTTAGAGGGAATGCCTTCAATTTTTCTCCATTCAGAATGATGCTAGCCTGAGGCTTAGCATAGATTGCTTTTACAATATTGAGGTATGTTCCTGTTATCCCTAGTTTTTCTAGAGTTTTGAACATAAAGGGATGCTGTACTTTGTCGAATGCTTTTTCCGCATCTATCGAGATGATCATATGGTTCTTATTTTTAAGTCTATTGATGTGGTGAATAACATTTATTGATTTCCTTATATTGAACCAGCCTTGCATCCCAGGGATGAATCCTACTTGATCATGGTGCACAATTTTTTTGATGTGCCTTTGTATCCGAGTGGCCAGAATTTTATTGAGGATTTTTGCATCTAGGTTCATTAGAGATATTGGTCTGTAGTTTTCTTTCTTTGAAGTGTCTTTGTCTGGTTTAGGTATCAGGGTGATGTTGGCCTCGTAGAATGAATTTGGAAGTTCTCCCTCTTTTTCTATTTCCCGAAGTAGCTTGAAAAGTATTGGTATTAGTTCCTCTTTAAAGGTTTTGTAAAACTCTGCTGTATACCCATCCGGTCCTGGGCTTTTCTTAGTTGGTAGTCTTTTGATGGTTTCTTCTATTTCCTCAATTGATATTGGTCTGTTTAGGTTGTCTATATCCTCCTGACTCAATCTGGGCAGATCATATGACTTAAGAAATTTATCTATGCCTTCACTATCTTCTAATTTATTGGAGTATAAGGATTCAAAATAATTTTTGATTATCTTCTGTATTTCTGAAGTGTCTGTTGTGATATTGCCTCTTTCATCCCGTATGTTAGTGATTTGAGTTCTCTCTCTTCTTCTCTTCGCTAGCATGGCTAAGGGTCTGTCGATTTTGTTTATTTTTTCAAAGAACCAACTTTTAGTTTTGTCAATTTTTTCAATTGTTTCTTTTGTTTCGATTTCATTGATTTCAGCTCTGATTTTAATTATTTCTTGCCTTCTACTTCTTTTGCTGTTGTTTTGCTCTTCTTTTTCTAGGATTTTGAGATGAAGTATGAGATCATTTATTTGTTGGTTTTTTCTTTTTTTAAGGAATGAACTCCAAGCCATGAATTTTCCTCTTAGAACTGCTTTCAATGTGTCCCATAGATTCCGATATGTTGTGTCTGTGTTTTCATTAATCTCTAAGAATTTTTTAATTTCCTCCTTGATGTCTTCTATAACCCATTGATCATTCAGTAACCTATTGTTCATTCTCCAAGTGATATATTCTTTTTCCTTCCTTCTTTTATCGTTGATTTTCAGTTCCATTCCATTATGATCAGATAGGATGCATGGTATTATCTCTACTCCTTTGTATTGTCTAAGAGTTTCCCTGTGACATAATATATGATCTATTTTTGAGAAGGATCCATGTGCTGCTGAGAAAAAAGTGTAACTGTTTGATGTTGGGTGGTATATTCTATATATGTCAATTAAGTCTAGGTTATTAATTGTGTTATTGAGTTCTATAGTTTCCTTATTCAACTTTTGTTTGGAAGATCTGTCCAGTGGTGAGACAGGTGTGTTGAAGTCTCCCATGATTATTGTATGGTGGTCTATTAGACTCTTGAACTTGAGAAGAGTTTGTTTGATGAACATAGCTGCACCATTGTTTGGGGCATATATATTTATGATTGTTATGTCTTGTTGGTGTATGGTTCCCTTGAGCAGTATGTAGTGTCCCTCTTTATCCCTTTTGATTAACTTTGGCTTAAAATCTATTTTATTTGATATGAGTATGGATACTCTTGCTTGTTTCCGAAGTCCATATGAGTGATATGATTTTTCCCAACCTTTCACCTTCAGCCTATGTATGTCTTTTCCTATCAAATGCGTCTCCTGTAGGCAGCATATTGTTGGGTCTTGTTTTGTGATCCATTCTACTAGCTTGTGTCTCTTGATTGGTGAGTTTAAGCCATTAACATTTAGGGTTATTATTGAGATATGGGTTGTTCTTCCAGCCATATTTGTTTATTTATGTTACTAAACATGGTTTGTTTTCCACTTTGATTATTTTCCCCCCTTTAGTGTCCTACCTCCCACTGTTGGTTTTCATTGTTATTTTCCATTTCCTCTTCCTGTAATGTTTTGCCAAGGATGTTTTGAAGAGATGGTTTTCTAGCTGCAAATTCTTTTAACTTTTGTTTATCGTGGAAGGTTTTAATTTCATCTTCCATCCTGAAGCTTAATTTCGCTGGAAACACAATTCTTGGTTGGAACCCATTTTCTTTCAGTGTTTGAAATATGTTATTCCAGGATCTTCTAGCTTTCAGAGTCTGTGTTGAAAGATCAGCTGTTATCCTGATTGGCTTACCCCTAAATGTGATCTGCTTCCTTTCTCTTGTAGCTTTTAAAATTCTCTCCTTGTTCTGTATGTTGGGCATCTTCATTATAATGTGTCTAGGTGTGGGTCTCTTATGATTTTGCACATTCGGCGTCCTGTAGGCTTCTAGGATTTGGGGTTCTGTCTCATTCTTCAAGTCTGGGAAGTTTTCTCGAATTATTTCATTGAATAGATTGCTCATTCCTTTGGTTTGAAACTCTGTTGCTTCCTGTATCCCAATGACTCTTAAATTTGGTCTCTTGATGTTATCCCATATTTCTTGGATGTTCTGCTCATGGTTTCTTAACAGTCTTGCTGAGCTGTCTATGTTCTTTTCAAGTTGAAATACTTTATCTTCATTGTCTGATGTTCTGTCTTCTAAGTGTTCTACTCTGCTGGTAGTATTCTCAATTGAGTTTTTAAGTTGGCTTATTGCTTCCTGCATTTCTAGGATTTCTGTTTGTTTGTTTTTTATAACCTCTATTTCCCTGTATAGTTGATCTTTTGCTTCTTGGATTTGTTTATGTAATTCATTGTTGAAGTGATCTTTCATTGTCTGATTTTGCTGTCTGATGTCTTCCTTGAGACTCCAGATCATCTGAAGCATGTATATCCTGAATTCTTTATCTGACATTCCATCAGCTGCAGCTATTACCTCTTCTAAAGTTGAGTTGACCTGCAATGCTTGTGGTCCTTTCTTTCCTTGTCTCTTCATACTGTTCGCGTTCCTTTCTTCTTGGTGAAACTGTTGTGCTATTGAATTTTCCCCCTATATATTTATATTGGTCTTGTATAGTTGCAAAGTCTCCCTCGCAGGCACGGGCGGCGGCTCTGCCCCTCCGCCAATTGGGGCAATGTGCCTACCACGCCGGCAGGCCGCTGGGCCTGCTCTGCCAGTCGGTAGCAGGTCCGCCGTCCTTGCAGGCGCGGGCGGCGGCTCTGTCCCTCTGCGGGCCGCTAGGCTTGTTCTGTCGGTGGTCGCCGTTCTGCCTACTTTGCAGGCGCAGGCAGCGGCACTGCCCCTCTGCAGGCCTCTGGGGCTGTACTGCCAGTGGGTCGCAGGTCCGCCTACTTTGCAGGCGTGGGGGGGGGGCGGCTCTACCCTTCCTCAGGCCACTGGGCCTGTTCTGTCTCTCGGTTGCAGGTCTGACCTGTTCTGATGGTGGTCTCAGTTCCGATTACCTTGCAGGCGCTGGGGGGAGGGGGCGGCTCTGCCTCTCAGCAGGCCACTGCTCCTCTTCTGCCAGTGGGTCGCAGGCCCGCCTACCTTGCAGGAGTGATTGGAAGCTCTGTCCCGCCGCGGGCCACTGGGCCTTTTCTGTCGGTGGTCACCCTTCCCCTACCTGGCAGGCGAGGGGGGTGGGGGGCGGCTCTGCCCCTCAGCAGGCCGCTGGGCCTGCTCTGTGTTTGGTCCCAGTTCCCTCTACTATGCCGGCGCAGGGGGAGGGGGCGGCTCAGCCTCTCAGCAGGCGGCTGCTCCTCTTCTGCCGGTGGGTCGCAGGCCCGCCTACCTTGCAGGAGTGATTGGAAGCTCTGTCCCCCCGCGGGCCACTGGACCTTTTCTGTCGGTGGTCACCCTTCCCCTACCTGGCAGGCGAGGGGGGTGGGGGGCGGCTCTGCCCCTCAGCAGGCCGCTGGGCCTGCTCTGTGATTGGTCCCGGTTCCGTCTACTATGCCAGCGCAGGGGGAGGGGGCGGCTCAGCCTCTCAGCAGGCGGCTGCTCCTCTTCTGCCAGTGGGTCGCAGGCCCGCCTACCTTGCAGGAGTGATTGGAAGCTCTGTCCCGCCCTGGGCCACTGGGCCTTTTCTGTCGGTGGTCACCATTCCCCTACCTGGCAGGCGAGGGGGGTGGGGGGGCGGCTCTGCCCCTCAGCAGGCTGCTGGGCCTGCTCTGTGTTTGGTCCCAGTTCTCTCTACTATGCCGGCGCAGGGGGAGGGGGCGGCTCAGCCTCTCAGCAGGCGACTGCTCCTCTTCTGCCGGTGGGTCGCAGGCCCGCCTACCTTGCAGGAGTGATTGGAAGCTCTGTCCCGCCCTGGGCCACTGGGCCTTTTCTGTCGGTGGTCACCCTTCCCCTACCTGGCAGGCGAGGGGGGTGGGGGGCGGCTCTGCCCCTCAGCAGGCCGCTGGGCCTGCTCTGTCTTTGGTCCCAGTTCCCTCTACTATGCTGGCGCAGGGGGAGGGGGCGGCTCAGCCTCTCAGCAGGCGGCTGCTCCTCTTCTGCCAGTGGGTCGCAGGCCCGCCTACCTTGCAGGAGTGATTGGAAGCTCTGTCCCGCCCTGGGCCACTGGGCCTTTTCTGTCGGTGGTCACCCTTCCCCTACCTGGCAGGCGAGGGGGGTGGGGGGCGGCTCTGCCCCTCAGCAGGCTGCTGGGCCTGCTCTGTGTTTGGTCCCAGTTCTCTCTACTATGCCGGCGCAGGGGGAGGGGGCGGCTCTGCCCCTCAGCAGGCCGCTGGGCCTGCTCTGTCTTTGGTCCCAGTTCCCTCTACTATGCCGGCGCAGGGGGAGGGGGCGGCTCAGCCTCTCAGCAGGCGGCTGCTCCTCTTCTGCCAGTGGGTCGCAGGCCCGCCTACCTTGCAGGAGTGATTGGAAGCTCTGTCCCGCCCTGGGCCACTGGGCCTTTTCTGTCGGTGGTCACCCTTCCCCTCTATTTTTTATTTTTATTTATTTATTTATTTTGTGTGTGTGTGTGTGTGTGTGTGTGTGTGTGTGTTTGCAGGCTTTTGCCCCCACCTATACACATTTGTTTTATGGGGTGATTTTTTTTATATTGTAAGACTGCAGAGAAATATGTATAATATACAGAAGTTCTCTAAGGCTCTGTTCTCTCTCCCTAAAGTAACTTCAACTGTATTGTGAAGAGGCTAGAAGTGCTTTTCAAGATAATTTATTAATAAATGATAGATTGTACCTTATATTTTTCTTAGGGCATACTACTATGATCTAGTGCTCAGTTTTAGAATATGAATTAATTTAGCACCTATTTTGCTATTCTTGGTCTCTAGTAAAGAATTAGATTTTATAAAATTAATCACATGCTGACAACAATTCCATATGCTCCACATTCCAAAAAGTTCTTGAAAAGTTCCTTTTCTGTCTCCCACGAACAATAAGATATTTAATTCATTATAATTCATATTCAGAAAATTAAAAATATTTTTACCTCTCTCACAGCAACTCCATATTTTAATCATTTTTATTTTTTTCTTTTTAGCAACACAAGACAGTAGAATATATTTTGACATATTATACCTACATGGTGTATAACTTCCCATTATTGTGGTTTTACATGATGTAGAGTTACACTGTTCATGCATTCATATATGAACACAGGAAAGTTATGTATGATTTATTCTACTGTCTTTCTCTTCCCATTTCCTGTCCTTCCCCTTCATTCCCCTTTGTCTAATCTAATGAACTTCTATTCTTTCTCCTGCAACCCTTCCTGTATGTTAGCATTCACATATCAGAGAGAACATTTCAACTTTTTGGTAGTGGGAATTGGCTTATTTCAATTAACATGATAATCTCCAGTTCAATCCAGTTACCAGCAAATGCCATAATTTCATTCTTCTTTATAGCTTAGTAATATTACATTGTGCATATATAACTCATTTTCTTTATGCATTCATCTGTTGAAGGGTATCTAGTTTGGTTCCATAGATTAGCTATTGTGAATTGAGCTGCTATAAACATTGATTTGATTATGTCACTGCAGTATGCTGATTTTTTTAAGTCATTTGGGTATAAACTGAGGAAGTGGAGCAAGTGGGTCAAATGGTGCAATACACGAAAGTATTACTATTATTATATCTATGTTATTATCCACACTATGCATTGTTTCCTTTCTACTATTTATCTTCTAGTATACTATTCTAGTATACTTCTTTATTTTACTTATTTTTAACACATTTTAGTGAAGTATCGATCTCATTGCTTTTTGAAGTATTTCTATCTCATTGTTTTTTGCTTACCAGCAATGTATATATGAGTGTATTCATCCATAGGATTATCATCCTGATCCTAGAGAAGAAACCAGCTCTTCAATTGTATGCCTATATGTGTTGGTCAGATTCCATTAATACAACAAATATCTGAGACAAATCAACTCAAAAAGAGAAAAAGATATATGTATTATCCATTCATCTGTTGAAGGGCTCTAAGATAGTTCCATAGTTTAGCTATTGTGAATTGAGCTGCTATAAACATTGATGTGGCTGTGTCATTGTAGAAGCTGATTTTAAGTCCTTTGGGCATAAATTGAGGAGTGGGATAGCTAGGTCAAATGGTGGCTCCATTCCAAGTTTTCTGAGGAATCTTCATACTGCTTTCCTGAGTTGTGGTACATATACACAATGAAATATTACTCAGTCTTAATGGAGAATAAAATTATGGGCATTTTCAGGTAAACTAGTGGAACTAGAGAAGATCATGCTAAGTGAAATAAGCCAATCCCAAGAAAACAAAGGTTAAATGTTTTCTCTGATAAGCAGATGCTGATCCATAGTTGAGGGGGGTAGGGAAGAATAATGGAACTTTGGATTGTGCAGAGGGGAGTGAATGTGTGGGGATGGGAAAGATGGTACAATGAGATAGACATTGTCACCTTATATGATTAAACTACTGGAGTGACTCTGCACCATGTATAGCCAGAGGAATGAGATGTTGTGCTCCATTTGTGTACAACGTGTCAAAAGGCATTCTACAGTCACTTGTAACTAATTAGAACAAATAAAAAAAATTAAAATAAAGGAGCAAAGGTGTATTTTGACTCACAATTTTAGAGTCATTGCTCATTTTAAAGTCATTTAGCTCATTGCTTTTGGACCTGTATTGAGATGGTATGTCACTGTGGGAGCACATGGTTGAGGAAACTGCTCACCTCATGCTGTCCAGGAAGTAAAGAGAGAGGAAGAGAAGGGGCAGGATCCCATTTAAGGGCAGGCCTTCAATGATCTAACTTTTTCCCAATAGGCCCCAGTGCTTATAGGGTCCAGCACATCCCAATATCACCACAAGCTGGCAATAAGTCATAAAGGCGTGTGACCTCAAGAGATATACATTCAAGATCCAAACCATAGTGTTCCATATAAGAATTATATGTGTGTTTTTTCTCTCTCTCCCTCTCTCTCTCCGTATTTGTGTGTGTGTATTCAAATAAAGTAGATTTTATATTCAATAGTAATATTTGTGTGTGTGTATATTCAAATAAAGTAGATTTTATATTCAATAGTAAGATTTATTTTTTTCAGAGAAGATATAACTTACTAAAGTTATAATAAGATATATTTTACTAAACTACTTGATATAGCATTACTACTTCACTCTCTTTTTCTTTCCTATTTTCTTCTCTTTATTAACTTCCTATCTAAGGAAGATAGATGCTAGTTCTCATTTGAGAATTGATTGAATACTCTGTTCTGAGGTTAATTTACTTCCTAGAAAAACATCTCTCTATATCTCTCAAAATTTAACAACCTGATTTCAGTTCAGAGGATAGTTCCTTGTGTCAGTGATACTTTAAAATTCAGATAATCAAATGAGACATTCTTTTTCTTGACTTTCTTAGAACGTCTTTATAGTAACTTATCTAACCACAACTTGGCTATCATGTTGTATTGATTCTTTATAAAAAAAAATGTCTCAAGTACATTGAAGATAAGTGACACCTGATATTACTTTGAAATTACATAAAATACATGTGTTGTTGACTCAGTTATTATATCAGTCAATAAGAGTGACACAGACTAATAAGTTATAGAAGCTGCAACTGATATACAGACAATTTGACAGCTGGATTCTATGAGCTACTGTTTGCAAAACACTCCGTTTTAAACTATGAGATGAGGGTAATAACATAATAGTCATATTTGCTTACAACTTTCATCTCTGAACCAGTAAATAGTGATCATCACATACTACATTGGTTCTTATTTTTGCTCTATGAAAGTTTTTATTTTTTTAGTCTGCTGTTTGGGACTTTGACTAACTAAATAAGTATATTTAAAAAAGGCAAGTCTTTACAAAGCCTATACAAGGTTATTGGGTGCTAGCTACAGATTGCTAATGAAAGGATGTCTAAACACTGAAAAAGGAGTTATTATCAAATACCAAACAGACTTTATATATATATCCATATTGATTTTGTAAATTAATCCAAGTCTAGATACATACATTGAAACATACGGAGTTCAGAAAAGCATTAAACAACACACTAGCCAAATGAACTAGTCAATTTAACATATATCCCTTGGGATCATGGACTAGATTTTCATTTTGAAAAAATGAAAATCCTACCAAATAATCTCTAAACTTTCCAAAAATCAAGTTTCTGCCCAGTTTGACAGCAAATTCAACATACATATTGCTAAAATTTAAAGCATTGTATAAATTCATCAAAAGTATAAAAAATACTGGATAATTTGATTTATAAGGTAAATTTTTTAAAAAACTGATTCAGACATTGATCATGTTTTCTTTTTTTTTTTTTTTTTCTCAAAGTGTTTTAAATATCCTACTAAACATACACATAGGAGAGGGAACTCAATATTTTGCAAGGAATTACTTCTGTGAGTTGTGATTGGATCTGGATTCTGAGAAGCAGAAGGTGGTTACTGGTTCTATGTAGACAAGATCACACTGTCTTGGCCACACATTTTATGTAAGATTGATATCCTGTCATACTCAGTCTGATTATATTTAAAGGTCTGTTTTTCCCAAGTTGTCCACAGGTCATATGCATAAGCCAGAAGGGACACGATGATTTTATGAAGTTGAGAATCTATTGCATAATGATTTGAAGATAAATATTTGAAACATTTAAGAAATGTATTGTTTCCACATATATAAATCATGTCTTTAAATCATCTTATTAATATGTTTCTTGAAAGGCTATTTTCTCGTGTTTCTAATATATTTTGTTTTGTCAATGATCATTTAAACCAAGCACCATGATGTTTGCTTGCCCTGGGAGTCTGTATTTCTTAATGCACTTTTGACTTGTCCACAAATTTATAGACCAATGGGAACATCATTCCAGAAAAAAAGATAGCATTGTTTGTATGATTTAATGCAAACTTTTGAAGTATGGAAAAGACAAATAATGTTTTTGCCCAAATCATCTTAGTGGCTATATTTTCTTCAAAAATAATTAAACATCACATTTTATCCTAAGCAGTATATCATGTAAAGTAAGTAGTGTAATATTCATGCTCTTTCAAGGTCACTTAGTTGTATTTCAAAGGACATTCACTAAAAACATTAGAATCTTTTAACAAAGGAAACATAGTTCATTTTATAGGCTAATTAGTCAGTATATAGATCACTCAACCATCAAAAAAAAATTGAACACATACATAAAAACCTATACTAAGTTGAATTTGGCTTCTCATTTCTAACTGATATGGTGCTTAGTATGAACTTTTATGTCTCCAATTAAAACACTAGGGAAAACACCACAAGTGCATTCAAGCTTTTTCTAGTCAGTCAATCTGTCATCATAGTAAGCATGGCTGTCTGTTCTGCTATTTTCCAGTGCCAGTGTGATATTCACACACCATCTGCCGACTTCCACTTATTGCTATTCAGGCTCCATTGCTAGTTATTCATTTCTCATTTTGGTCATCATAAGTCAGCATGTTTGTGAAAATCCAGTACTGCTTGCTGAACTAATACATGTACAACTGCTGTTGAATTTAGGCTTTGGGACTTATATTGCTGCTCTGATAATTTCCTATGGATTCATCTTCTACAAAATTCATGGACTAACATATTGTACTGAAAGTTTGCAGTAAAATAAAGCATTCATTTTTCAAGAGGAAAGAAAATGAGGACTCATCAGACATGTTTTCTTCCTTTTCATCCTATTGTTAAAACTGCATTTTAATTGCATGCATTGAATATATATTTATATTTAAGGCTCCTTGGATTTTTATCTTATAATTGAGTGACCCTTAATATTTTGCCCTGCAGACGTACATATGAGAATTTTAATTTCTCAAAGGTCAATGTGAAATATCTCTACTCCACCTAAAATGCTGACTTTCAACACAAAGAGAAAAAACTCATAGTTCATCATTGAAATAGATAATGATCATATCCTCCTTATGCACAACACCTCATATGATCCTTTTCTCCACTAAATTCAGAGACATTCAATAAAAATTTGAGGCCTCTATCACTCTTTGTGTGTGTGTGGGGGGGGGGGGGCGGGTAGGAGTGGAGGAGACCAGGGATTGAACTCAGGGGCACTCCCCCACTGAGCCACATCCCCAGCCCTAGTTTGCATTTTATTGAAAGACAGGGTCTCTCTGAGTTGTTTGGTGCCTCATTTTTGCTGAGGCTGGCTTTGAACTCTCAATCCTCCTGCCTCAGCCTCCCAAGCTGTTGGAATTACAGGTATGTGCCATCACACCCAGATATATTTATTATGGAAACTTCTATATGGCATGCCATGTCTCAAGAAAATTCTTTCCTTCCCAAACTCACAAAGCCACTAAATACACTCTTTTAAATTCATAAGCTAAAGCTGAGATTCTAGTGTTTGCATATTATTTATTTTATCATCAACTCTTTCAATTTTTTATTTTATTATTATTTTTTAATTTGAGGCAGGGTCTTACTGATTTGCTTTTATGCTGTCAAAAAAAAAAAAAAAGAAAAGAAAAAAAGAAAGTCTCCCATGATTTTACATAACTTAGTAGAATGAAGAGAGATTGAGAGTTCTAGATACTCCGTTTAAGACCACTCTCCCTTTACCTCTAAGACCTCATGGACAAACACACTATTCTTTGGAAGACCATTCTTCCTTTCCAAATTCATCACCACCAGGCTTCCTATGGCCACCAATATGAATCTCATGTGTCCTCTCTTCTTCATTTTGTAAGGTATGGAAAGCCCAGGACTCCATTTCATCCTTACACTCCCGAGAATTATTATTGCTATATAGGTTTGTAGAACTTCTTTTTTGAATGCCCCTTCCATTCTTTCTGATTTCTTTTTTTTTTTAAATTTTTTATTGTTGGTTGTCCAAAACATTACATAGTTCTTGATATATCATATTTCACACTTTGATTCAAGTGGGTTATGAGCTCCCATTTTTACCCCATATACAAATTGCAGAATCACATCAGTTACACATCCATTGATTTATATATTGCCATACTAGTGTCTGTTGTGTTCTGCTGCCTTTCCTACCCTCTACTATCCCCCCTCCCCTCCCCTCCCCTCCCCTCCCCTCTTCTCTCTCTGCCCCCTCTACTGTCATTCATTTGTCCCCCTTGTATTATTTTTCCCTTTCCCCTCACTTCCTCTTGTATGTACTTTTGTATAACCCTGAGGGTCTCCTTCCATTTCCATGCAATTTCCCTTCTCTCTCCCTTTCCCTCCCACCCATTCTTTCTGATTTCATAAAAGTATTTCCCCCGTGTTCTCACAATATGCTGTGTAACTCCTCCACCATGATTTGACTATTATTTATTAAAAATACACACATGATTTAAATTTTTTTCACAATTTACAATTTTTTTTACAAATAGTAAATATAGAATTTAAATTTATAACTCCTTAAATTAGTTCAGACAAACGTGATGAATTAGGAAATGGTTTCCTTCTTATCTAATTTTTTTCAGTTGATAAAATTATATCTTCTGATTCTTTAAATGTGTAAGTGCCATTTTAGTTGTGTTAGTGAAGGAACAGAAAAATAATTTAAAATCCTCACAACTGAAAGCAATTATAATTCCAAGGTAATGAAATTCAATATATTCCTTTTAATACTACATTTTTCTACAGTTATCATCTGTAGGTTTTTCTGAAAAATAATTAAATTATCCCTGTGTGGAAAATTTCATGTACTATTTATATGTGAATGACTTGATAATTTTTTATCCATAAGAAATATGCTCTGAATAGTGAAAAGTACAAATATTGTGGTCCTTGTTTAAAGGCATTTTTTCTTTAAGCTTACTGTTAATCAGAAATTAAGTATTTTTTATTTGTAAATTGAGCTAATATTGTAATAATTAAATTAGCTATTATGCCAAATTCATCATCCAATCTTACCCCTATTCCTAAGATCTCTAGTAAGTACATATTTGACATGACTAATAGACAAACTTCTGAGCTGACTGTCCATGTAGTGCAGCCTTCATTCTGTAATCATTCAGCATCAGATTTCTTGTGTGCTGCCTTGCCTGTCCATTCTATTTTGAAATCCATGCCCTTCCAGCTATTCAATCTGTCCAAATCACTTTAGCAAAGTCATTGGTCTCCCAGTAACAATAGTTCTGTTCTCCTGCAGCTGAACAACTTCCAAAGGCAACAGACACTTGAGTCAGGTTGTTTTTCTTCAAAAACAGTTTTTAAAAACTTAAATGGAACATTTTTTTTGCTTGTAATGGCTTCAGGGAAAGTGAGGGGGGAAGAAAGGGTCTCTAATAGGATGGAGGATAGGTTTCCATATTGGTAGTGAAAAGGAACTAACTGGAACAACCCAAGGCAATCTGTCCTTTAATATGGGCAGAGTTGCCAAGGTACATAATTTTAGAGATGTAATCGAGAGGACATGAAATCACCCATGTATGTGGGTAGTTAAGCCAAAATATAAAATTTTTTATTTTTGTTATATCAAATGAATGTCACTGGAAATAAAAGCAAAATGCTAGGTTTCAATTATAGCATAGGAGTCAGGTGGATGTATGTGTCCCTGTGTGGAAAATTTAGTTGTTACTTGACTTTGGGGTAAATATTTCATGACTACAGAATCCTGTAGACTGTGTATACCTGGGGCATGATTAGAAGGAAAACTAGAGTACATGAGGAATTTGGGTCCCAAGCAATGGACAGGATTTAAAGCTGATATTAAAAACACAAGCGAAAAAGTTTCAAATGTAATATTCTTTATTATTATTGATCACTTTTAATAATTACCAAAAATCTATATTCAATGCAATGCCCATTTATGTGACTCATCAGAAAAATCCATTATCTGCTTTGTTCATTTATTCAATTATAATGCAATTCATGCTAAACATGATTATGAAACAACTGCTGAGTATGAAGTGGCAGTAATTATCACATAATGAGATGAATGTGGTATTTTTTGAGTGATTTTCTGAGATACTGGACACTAATTCTATTCTGTAACTCTAAATGCTTTTTTTGCAACTTTAATTTTGAAATATATGGAAGATGATATATTAACAGAACCTCACTTCATTGAAATGATTTTAAAGGTTCAGCAGATATTGTTTCTCCTATCCTTTGAGCATGCAAAAGTATTAGCATAAACTTCTTTGTTAAATTAGCTTTCACTGAGAATATTTCACATGCGGGTTTGACACTTTTAGGTGAACAATAAAATTACATATTTTTCTCATTTCAACTGTTTCACTATTTCAAAATGCAGTCTGTAATGTATTAGAGTACTATTATTTTTCTTATGTTAAAATATCCAATTTTGAAAAGCTTGCTTCTAGAAGCATGTGTGAAGTGCTTATCATGTACTCTCAACAATATAGAATAATGTTATCAGAAAAATTGCATAAGCTGGAAAGCAGTTTTAAAACTATTAATTGTGTTTTTTTCCCTATACTTTTGAAAATAGTATTGAGCATTTATGTCTGTATTTAAAAATCCATATTTTAATGCAAATTTTTATGTTGCAAATTATTTTGGTACTTCTTACATCTGTGAATTTATCATTTTTATTATCTAGTTTATATTTACTTACTTCATATAAAAGTGTATATATATATATATATATATATATATATATATATATATATATATATATATATTTGTTTTCTTGAGACAGCATGTCACTAGGGTGCCTAGGTTGGTCTCAAACTCCTGGGATTAAGAGCTTCTCCTGTTTTAATCTCTTGAGTAGCTCTCAAACATTTGCATTATGCCTAGGTTTTGACTTAGAACTTAGAATGCATGTCTGTATGTTTTGTGTTTTTGAAAAGGTAATCTCTTGGTGGGACATATCAGTGAAGAATATTCATAAGAAAGAAATTCTACTATTGCATATATTCAAATAATTTTTATATCTCTTATACTATAATTTATAAATCATGTAAACTGATTTATACATATCACAAGATAAATGATTATTTAACTTTCTTCATTCCAAATATAAGAATATATTGTATTGTTTGCCGAAAAATTTTAATATTTTATAAAATAATAAAATATTGTCTTACACTTTTTTCCAATGGAATGTGAAAATCAAGATAATTAAATTTGTGTAATGAAAGTTAGGCTACAAACCTTAGTCAAGCTCATATATAATGAAAATTCAGGGCTGGGGCTGTAGCTCAGTGGTAGTGTGCTTGCCTTACATGTGCAAGGCACTGGGTTTGATCCTCAGCATCACATAAAAATAGATTAATAAACAAAGATATATTTTAAAAAAGAAAATTCAAATAGGCATTTCCACTTCAACTCCCCAAAACAGGTTTTCTAGTGTTTTGCTTTTGGATGATTTTTGTCTTTGAATTATAAATGACAGTGTATACACATCCAGTATGCAGGTTAACTTGTACATAAAACAGGAATTTACACAGTAATTTAAATGTATAATAAGTGGATGCATGACTATAGATACCATTGGATTTGCAGCTGTGATATTTGGAACAACTTTTGGTCAAAAAAATTCATTTGAATTCCCTTTTCTGTTCATTTTTAGCAATCTGATTATTCTTCCATTCCTGGGTGCAGCTTAAAGAAAGTGTGCACATGTAATGCCCATTTCTGATGGTTGCAGGTTTATAGATTAAATACACCTGAATGACCTGCAAGAATATGAAAGTCCTGAGCAAAGACAGCTACTAAAGCACTACAATATACACCTCAAATACTTTGTGTTTCTTATGCTAGTGTGTACGATTTTTAAATATTTTGTACCAATATAAAAAGAATTCCAAACTCTATATTCTGGAAAAGCTTATAACTTTTCATATAGTAACATATAAATGATTTATTATAGGAGAAAGAAAAGTATGATAAAATAGTTCTGGAAACAATAATTCAAATTTGACTGTATATAGAAAAATTGAAGACTAGTAGATAAGTAAATTTCCTATCTTTTTCTCTATTTGTAATATTGATTTTAAAAATTAGCAACGATAACCCATTAGTCCTGAAACAAATAAAACTCTTATAGTTCTCTTTGTTCTGTATTTTTGTGGTAATGAGAATCAAATCACACAGCAGAAGGATAATATACCCAGAATGTGACATGATGTACTGAGAATATGTTATTACATTTCTAATGATATGCTTTTCAAAGCTGTTGTTATTATTGCCACAGAGAATCCTGCCCTCAGAGGATGCATCTGGTGAAGTAGGTAGGTCATTCTAATAGCCTTAAAATTTTAGATTTGTGGATTCTAGCTAACTCATCTCCTCTGTCAAGGTGAAGCAAAGAAACACACAAAACTAAACAGTAAGAAAAGAAAAGCAGGATTTAAAATAGAACTAGTAATAGCGCTCTTTGTCTCTTCATCTCTTAATCCTTTTTCCTCTTAATAGTTATTACTATTAAGGTGTGTATTTTAAATTGTATATTTTATATAATATAAAATTTATATTTATACATACACACATATATATGCATACAAATTACATATACATGTATATGTGTGTGTGTATTTCTTTGGCCTAGAGTAAACCTATTTTTAAAGTAACACAAATACTTTTTTTGTGCTTATTGTGATTACTAAGCTATTTTCTCTTCTCTGAACATTATGTACAACTCTGATGGAGCTGGGGTGGGATTCTGCTTTGGTTTGCTTGCAATTTATATCATCCAGCCAATAACAAGCACTAGAGAGAAAGAACCAGGAAATCTGGAAAAGTTTGAGTGGTCATAACATTCCTAATTTCCTCACTAGTCTTTCAACATCACCCTAGCAGCAGTTTTATATTGACATGAATGTGTAATTAAAATTTCTGGTGTTATTTCCTATCTCCTGTTTACTTTCTTCCTGTTATCATAGCTAGCCTCACTATAGCCCTGCTATGGTGCTAGCCAGTCAAGGCTCCCACCAAGAGGTACAAACCCAAATTCCACGTGGGCACTCCTCTGATCTCTTCAGACAGCAGCATCTGCTGGCAGTGTGTTCAACTTGGAAGGCTGAGCCCTAAACTTGACTGCATTAACACCTTCCAAAAGTTCTGCAATCTAATGACCCTAACCTCTCCTTTTACTCTCTGAGCCTTCATGGTATTTCTTTTCTCCAGCTGTGTTTAATTTCCTTATTTTATATTATTTTTTAAATCACCAATGTTTAATTTTCTTCTTTTACATTAATTTTTAAATCACCTGATTATTTCTTATATGTTAAAGATTTCTAACGCCTTATAAGATTTGTAGAGTTAAAAAAAAAAGTTTTGCATTTTTTTTTTCGCAAGGCATTGGCAGAAAAATACAGACTTTTCTGAATTTGTGAGAGAACTTAAATTGCAGGACAAATAACTATTAGACTGAAACCTGTGCTTGACACACTGTCACAATCATGTAATCCCAGTGACTTGGAAGACTAAGGCAGTTCACATGGTTGAGATCAGTCACAGCATCTTATAGAGGCCTTAACCAACTTAGTGAGATCCTGTCTCAAGATAAAAATGGTTGAGGATGTGGCTCGGTGGTTAGAAGGCCCTAGGTTTAATCCATGTACCAAAAAATATAAATAAATAAATTGATTAATTAATTAATTAAAATTTGTGGTGAGATAGGTACCCAAAGGGAGTAATGAGATAAGACCCTATGATAACCTAGGACAAATGCCACTAAATACCATGTAAATTGATTAGAGCATTCAGTCAGAGATGATTCACAAGAAACTAAGCATTAAATATGGATTAGCATGAGAGTATAAAGTTCCTGAGGCTGTATTTGTATGAAATTGATACCCTCTTACAGACTTTCCTTATAGAACCAGTGATACCAAATACTTGCCCACCCTCACATAAATATTTCACAATATCAGTTTTGAAAGAAGGGACAGCTCTCTTGAATCCAAACTCTCAAGAATATGATAAAGGAATATAATGAACAACTCCATGTTCACAAATCTGAGAAACTGAATCAAATATTTGGAATATATACACCATTGAAATGATGTTCAAGAAAGAAGAAAGAATATAAATGGAACTAAGCAATTATATAAGTGAACATTCATACATTTTTAAGAACAAAAAAAATCTTCAACAAAATATTAACAAGCAAATTCAGCAAAATACTGAATAATACACTGCAACCAAGTGGGTTTCATCACCTGGAGACAAGTTTTTTTCAACATGTAAAAATCAGTCAGTGTCGTTCACCCTTTTAACAGATTAAGAGTGATCATGCAATCATTTCAATTGATGCAAAAAAGCATTTGACAAAATCCAATGTTTGTCCCGTTTCTTTTTTCTTTTTAAACAGCAAATTACAAACAAAAGGAAATGTTATTATGTTTGCCAAGGAAAACTAGTCCAAACCAAACAAATGAACAAAAAACAAGTACAAAATTAACCTCAAAATGTATTTACTCTATACTAAAAGGAATTCAAAATGGATCTTATACTTAAATGTAAACATGCAGCTATATAACTCCTAGAATAAATCACAGATAAAATTTCATTTTAATAATAAGGGTTCCAAGGAAAAAATGGTTGAATTTAGAGTTGGGGCAACAAACGGGAAAGACTGAAACATTTTGTGGTACCAAAATATTAGGACATAATTAAATAATTAGTTAATAACAGGGAAGTATTAAAAACGAGCACAGGAGGCAACTTGAACGAGTTTCTGAAGACCAAAATTTGAAGCATGCCAAAATACATGTTCATGATTCTGTATTGGTGTACATAAAATACTGAACAAATGAACAGATGAAGAGAAAGAACAAATACTTCTGTTTTCTTTTTAACACATTAGCCTCCTTTCTTAGAATTTAACTTTGGTCTTTGTCAGATTGACCTTTTGATGTCTCAACTAGAGGATGTTCTATTTCTACCTGCTATATATGGTAGCACAGATGTTTGCCTGCTTACTGGAAACCAGAGATGAAAGGACATACGGAAAATTAAAAGGTTGTTTTCCTCATTGATCATTTGAAGTATAGGGACTGGATATTTAAACCAGGTTCTAACCAAATATGTTTTAGCCTGTATTTCTTTAATTCCTAGTACATTCCTCTTATATGTGTGTTATTAAAGAGGTCACCCTGCTATGTTGGTATTTTAGCCAAATGGGATGTGGAAAGAAAAGAGAGAGAGAGAAATGAGGGAATGTCCGAACTTCACCCTGAAGGTTATGAACAGACTTCACAAATCATTCAGTTGAACAGATCACAGTGCTTTATGTATGCCTAAAAATATGAATTTCTGAAGGTCCTAGCTGAAGAATTTATTATTATGAGAAGATAACTTAATTTTGTTCCTTATATATACAGTGTCTGTTTATAGACACCTTATTTAGATTATTTTATCAACCCTCTAAGAAAAATGTAAAAAATACATAGGATGGATAGTTATAAGATTTTTATTCTCGTTTAAATTATTATTTACATTCTGTATCTGATCACTGAAAATAGTTCCTGATAATTAATATTCTAAGACAAGGGGTCTGCCACAGAGCTGAGGAAGGTACAGTGCTCCTCTCTAAGGGGTTCCTGCAATCACTTCAGAAAGATTTTAGACTGTTGATTAGAGTATCAGACATGAGTTTATTAGAAGGGATACACAAAGGAAAAAAGGTGACACTCTCAAGGGATAAAGTAGGCCCTCTCAGAGAGAAGGACAACATGTCCCTGCTGCCTTTTAATTTATTTGATTTATTTATTTATTTTGGGGGCAGGAAAATTTCCAGAGAATCCTGTCTACAGCCACCTCTTGACTTTTGACTGACAGCTAGATGATACCAGACTTTCAAGTCCCTACTGTGCATGATAAAAATGCAAGACTATGCTAAGTCACTGTAGCCTATGCCAACCAGTTATAATTAGGACTGATTTTTATATATTTCATGATTAATGGGAATTAGACTATCTCTCTGAGTTCTGGAATCTGGTCAGTTTAAGTGTCACAGAAATCACCCTCTCCTCCAAGGTAACTTGTGTTTTCTTTATCAGCATTTTGGGCCTGCATTTCTCCAGTAGATAATGTGTTGTTTGTTGAGAAATGGAACAAATCCTATTGAATTATGTCACATAGGGCTATAGGTAGATTAGATTGTTTTTTCAGAGAAAGCATGTCAACAAAGTAATCTCAGTTCGCAGAAGTATTCCCTTAACCTCATGTTTCCACTGCTCACATCTGTATGTTACCTATAAATTAATATCCTAAATTTATATTCATATTATCAAATTTTGTATAAATGAAAAGAGATTCTACAAAGTAAATGATTTTATGATATCATAGCATTTCATTATGTATACATTCTCCAATATGATTTATATGGTGGAAAAGTATTTCATCTTATGTTTATTCTATAGTCATTAACCAATTAATGACATATGGCCAATGACACTGGTTTTCTATTAATCACTAGTACAAACAATATTCTTGCAAACATCTTTAGTGAAAAAAATCTTCGCATACTTTTGCAACCATTCCCATATAATTAAATTCCTGAAAGAGAAATTTCTAAGCCAAAATAAATGCATAAAAGATAGATGAATGCTTTTCTTTAAAGATGTGAGAATAAAGACCATTTGACTCTCCTCCACTCTCTTATAACCACTGAATATATTAAAAATCATCAAAAGAAGGAAAAATAATAAAGAAACATTGTTGAAAAAAAGGAAAGAGCCAATCCACTAATCACAAATGTATAAATGTAGAATAGTGCATTCTCTAAATCTGGTAGTAATCAATAATGAAAATGAGAGAGATTGACATGCTGTCTCAGTTCTGGGAAAGGTTAGAGATTTGCCTGAAGAAACAGCACATTCCTAATTGTTTATTAATAGTAGCTTGCTTTGATGGATTAAATATAGAGGCAAATATATCAGAATAGTTAGATCTAGCTATACATAGTGAAACATAACAAACAGGAAATAAAGAACAAGAAGGGGGAGGAGGAAGAGAGGAGGAGGAAAAAAAAAGAGGACTGAGAATGAGATAGGAATGTTCTGAGTAGGCACATGTGACAACCTAGAAGTAAAATCATCATGCAGAGAATTATAGAGATGAATGCTTTTCCTGGTCGTCAGTGATATTAAGGAATCAGTCAGCATGACTCATCTGAAAAAGTTTTAAGGGAAAGATGCAATTCTGCATTTGACTTGAAAATGGAACTGGTGCACTAATAACCTTCAAATTGAAATTAAAAATTAGTGAAAATATGTTAAATATGTAAAACATAATTATTTTTTTAAAAGAGAAAATTCTTAGGGGACTTGAAAAACTATGAGAAATCACTAACTAGCAGCAAAAATAGTCATGTTCAACAGAGATTCTTAACCCAAGATATGCAAAACAGAGTTAAATTTTGTCAAAGAAAACATATTACAGTAAGTACTCATAGGTATAAGCAAGACGCTTTGGTGAGACTGAGGTATGAGAGAACTTTACTGACCATCTGTGATCATCAATATTTTCTCCAAGAAACTAAACAACAGGTACATGTCCCCCAATACCAACCTTATCATTTAAATAGTAAAATCTCTAAAGAGCATGTTCTCTTTATCAAGAAATATATATTTCAATTTTGACAATATCCTAGCAGGCTATGAGTCAATCGGAAAAGTAAGTAAAAATATATTTGTTCCTTCATGAAAAGGGCCAAAGAATTCATTCCTGTATACTAGACACAATCCAAACACTGGCTGTGCAACTGGTGTATTACTGAGTACATAAGCATTGTGTAACCCTATCCTTTGCCAACAGGGACATTTTAATGTCAGTGAGATATTGAAGTAATTAAAACATAAACTCCATGCTGTTGTATCTATCGCTATCCAAATAGCAAGCTGATTTTCCAGAATCTCAATTATTGAGTACTAAAATTGCCTATATACTACATTAGATTGATTGTACATTTAAAATGATAGATTTCACATTTATTACCAACACCAACATAAATTGACCAATATATGCAATCTGGTAATTGCAACTGCATACTGATAAATACTTTATTTCTATTAAAAATCATTTAATCATAAGCATACAGTCAAATTCAGTAAATCAAATTCTGCATAATACTTCTGATCACCAATATAGCACTACATGTATATAGCCTATAATTTAATGTCAGTTATACCAACGTTAATTTAGGGAATCTTTCAAAGGAATAGCATAGCCATATCAATTATTTTTCCTTTAAGAATAATGTTGTATTTCTCAAATCATCATAAGGCTGTCGTTATATAATTACTGTAATTTTAGTATGTGATTAAATATAAGTTTGTAAGTGAAGATGTAAAGTGGTCGTGATCTATGTATATATAGACTCATTATATATCTTCAATTCATTTTTAGATTGTCATTTAATGCTTCCCACATATACATTCTAAAAAATAAAAACTAAAAGGCAAGTCACAAGTATAAAATACTGTTTGAACTAAACCAATATCACACGATTTTTAATGGAAGACTCTTTAAAATTGAATATATATGAGTATATATGTAAAAAAATTGAATATATATGAGTATATATGTAAAGTATGTTGGTATTGTACTTTTTATAATCTCAAATTCATATTTTTCTGATAACCTTGATATGAATTGGCATAATAAAAATCAACTTACCAGTGTATTGCCACCTACTATGTGTTCTCCAGAATTTCACTGTGTAATTGATGTAAATATAAATGAGTAAAATTAAAGACTATATTCTTGCATGACCAGGACATTTCCTACCTTTTCAAATATTTAATATTTGCTACCAATTCTACTTAAATATTAATATACCATAATACAAAATCATAATATATCATTTAGAAATAAATAACTCAGAAAAAATAAGTATCTGAAACTATAGAGTGATTTTTTTTTCACTTTCTAGATATTTTATACATGTTATTTCATTTAGTCCTTACAATAAATCTTGTATGATTGGGGAAAAAAAAAAACTCACTTCAATTCCTATTTCACTCAGGGAAAAGTTTGGGATCTCAGAAATGTAATGCTTGGATAGTCATTGTTTGTAAAGAAGTCAGACAGATACACCAAGACAAAGGTCTAGCTCCAAAATTAGGGAATCCCTTTTTTAATGCCAACCATCTTACTTTATCCACATACATTTGAGTACAAAATAACAAGCCTATGGATTTTGTCTTTCTCTGTGGGAGTGAGGGGATTCAAATAACAAGCAAATTCACTATGCATACTGTTGGTTTTGAATAATGCAATGCAGAATTTCATGTGTTAAAATTTCATGTGCTATGCCAAGTGAAATAAGCCAATCCCCAAAACCCAAAGACCAAATGTTCTCTCTGATATGTGAATGCTAACATATAATAAGGGTGGGAGAAGGAAGAATAGAAGTTCACTGAATTTGACAAAGAAGAATGAAAGGAAGGGAGGGGGGATAAAAACATAGTATAATGAATCGGACATAATTTTCCTATGTGCATCTATGAATATATGACCAGTGTAACTCCACATCATGTACAACCACCAGAATGGGATCCTAATTAGAATAAGTTATAATCTATGTATATATGATATGTCAAAATACACTTTACTGTCATGTACATATAAAAAGAACAAAAATTTAAAAAAAAATCACATGCTAAACTTTTTATTAACACATTAGTAAAATAAAAATCATTCATTAATGTCAAAATACTCTTTTGGAGTTAAACTATATAAAATATTGTCCGTTTATTACAATGGGGGCATGTAGCACTGGGCTACAAGAGAATAATAAAAATGCTAACAACTTAAACAGATGAATTTTAATTCAGCATATAATCATTATCCTTAAGTGGATATACATTATTTCAAAACTTGATAGAAAGAAACAAGTCAGAAACTTTGGATGTTTTTTTTTTTTTTTTTATTAGGGATTAAACTCAGGGATACTTTACCACTGAGCCGCATCCCCAATCTCCCAGTTCCTTTGTGTTTTTGTTTTTATTTTGAAACAAAGTCTCACTAAGTAGTTTTCAGGCCTTGTTAAATTGCTGAGGCTGGCCTAGGACTTGCAACCTCCTGCCTCAGTCTCCAGAGTTGCAGGGCTCATAGACATGTTCCACCACACCTGGGATGAGTTTTTTTTAGGATTTAGATATTTAAAGGAAAGATAAAAATCATGTCTATGGTAATAGATGAAAACCCAGTGGAAATATATTCACTTAGAGTTCAATATTTTATAATTCAATGTGACATAAAAGGAAGCATTTCTTTCCTCCACTTTTGAAAAAGGACTTTAAAATGAATGTAACCTATGGGTGACATTTTCAGTCCTCTGATTATTCTCAATCCATTATTTAAGTGTTTCTAGTTATTTAAACTGAAACTGGATTCATTGATTAGTTTCATGCTATCATATTTTTATCATGTAGATATTTTAACTCACAGAAGGGATTTTATACTCTTCAACATCAAAAAATAATAAATGAATAACAATACGAATACACTGATAACCAAGAAAATGTTAGATGAAGGAAAATTTTCCAATAAAAATGATAATTTTGTGTTTTACAATGATAGATAAAGAACATTGATACTTGATAATATTTTGTAAATTGTATTCTTCCAGAGTTCCATGGAGACTGAGAAATGAAAAAGAAAAATTGATTAAGTTCATACAACTAGTTAGTATGCAAAGATCTGACTTCGAAATCACCGATTTGTTTCTTTATGACAGCCATCTGACATTAGCCACAAACACTGGAATGTAAAATAGGAAGCCTCATTGTGGTTTTGATGAAGATTTCAAAAACAAGATTAGAAGATGCATTCCTTACTCCTCTGAATCTACTTTTTTTTTTTCCACATTGTAGTTTTCATTTCAAGAATTATTTCTGGGAGTAAGCCTTCCCAAATATATATCTAATCGGTTACTTCTTTAAAACGTCTAAGTGCTTTGCTTTTGTTAATTTAAACCCCAAAGCCTAATGAGTGCAGTGCAATTTATTTTTATACAATGCTCTATACCTTCTGGTCTAAGTCTACCTTTTTCACCTCCTCTGATGTATACTGCCATCAGTATTCCTACTTTCTCAACAAACCAAGTTATATACAATTCCCTGAGCGTCTATGCTCTTTCTTGTCTTTGAAATTTTTGTTCTCTTTCTGTCTGTCCTCATGATTCCAGGCAAATTTCACCCAGCAGCACCAACGTGCCTTTTCTAATTACTCCAAGTCTAGCTTTCATCCTTCCCTTGGTTCTCCTGTTAAGTGTCTATAACTCTATTATGATACTTATAGCATTACATTATATAAATCTTTTTATTGTTTTGGCCACTCACAAGACTGAGGATTTTCTAGTGTCTAGCAGAAGCGTTGAATGAATGAAAAAGCATCTTGCCTTACTCTACCTTCTTTTCATTCTCTTCTCTCAATCACACATTTGTGTGTGAGTGTGTGTGTGTGTGTGCATTCATACATGAAAGATATGTGCATCCCTATCTTTGTATAAACATGCACCAATAAATCTAGCTACTATCTTTATTTTGTAATAGGAACTGACTTCATTGAGATGTGTTAACAGTTTCTTTTGATCTGCACAACAAACACATAATTGGTATTATTCTTTTGTCCATTTTAAGGGTGAGGAAACTGAGACTTAGGAATGTTATGTAGGTTGCCCAAAGTCAACTGAAATATTGAGAACAGAGTTGGGGCTGGCTTCTAATCCATCACCAAAGTCCATAAGGTCAGTAACAGTATGACAGTGTTCCTTCCTTTAGTTCATTTTCTTAAAGCTGTTGCTCTTGTGTTTTTACCTTGGCTAAATAATTTTATTAAGTATTGATTGACTAAAAGTAGGAAAACACTGTTTAAAGATTTTAGAAAGTAGATTATAAGTAATTAAAGTCAAATTAAGAAGGTGGCAGTGACTTATTCCTTCCCATATCAATTTGCCAATATTTTGTACACAGAGATCATCACTATGAGATGATCAGGAGTCATCAATTCAAAAGCTGTTTGGGCGTTCAGAATGAGAGTCACAATCTGTTGTGTCATTGCATGCTAAGATTTAGAATGCACCAGAGAATGACAGTATCCCTTGCTGTTCAAATGATCATCTGCAAGACTGTATCCAAAAGCTAGAAAGAAAAACTATACTCATACAACCTGAGGCGGCTTTCTTTTTCCAGCTCCTTGGCTGTAATTTTTTTTTTTAGCAGAATCTCTTGCCGGGCTGCTTGCCAGTTGGTTGCTTGACTGAAGGTTGTCATGAAGCGATGAAAGGAAAATGGGAGAATAAAATCTCCTTTTAAAAACTACCAATACTTTTAAACTTTTTATTATTTAATACATTTTCAGTATAGAATTTTTAATATTTTTTAATTCTTTAAATGATACATTAAAATTAGAACTATTATCAGGTACTATTAGATGTTTTCAATACATGCATACATGGGTCAGTGTTCAAATCAGGGTAAATACATTTATCTCTTCAAACATTTATCATCTCTCTGGTAGAAACATTCAAAATCCTTTCTTCTGGCTTTTTTGAAATATATAGCACATTATCATTGTCTTAAGTCACCCTATTATACACTAGAATAGCATTTTCCCCTAATTATAGCTTAGGATTTATTTATACTTACCTTAAAGAAGCAAAGTGGTAGAGGTCACATGTACCACACACCCATTTTCTCCTATCAATAACACCTTGCCTTAATATGATACATTGTATTCAACATCAATACTACATTGTTATTAACTGAAGCCCTTATTTTATTTCAGTATCTTTCAGTTTTTTTTTAATCCTCTTTTACTCTTCCAGGGTTTTATCCACAATACCACTTTATATTTCATTGTCACATCTTCTTAGAATCTCCTTAGTTTTAATAGTTTTTCATACATTTTTTTATGACTTGGACAATTTGGAACAAAACTGGGTAGGTATTTTGGAATGTAGCTTAAGCAGATTTTTTTCTGATGTTTTCTTTATGATAAGAACAGAATCATTAGGTTTTGTTTTATTTTGTTTTTTGAAAAAAACCACGAACGTAAACTTCCATTCTCACCATGTCACCTAAAGAGCACATGTACTGAATTTGGTTTACCACTGTTGGTGTTGACCTTGATCACCTGGCTGTGATAGAGTTTGTCAGGTTTAAACTCTAGTTAACTGTTCTCTTTTGTAATACTGTACTAATTGGAAGCAGGCCCTATGCCCAGTCTACACTTAAGGGCTTGCAGTTATGTTCTATCTCCATGAGAACAGAGTACCTACATAAATTGTTTTGATTTCTCTTTTAGAAGAGATTTGTATTTGCTCTCTCAATTACCCATTTAGTTAGTATTTATTTTTTGGAGATGGGGGGTATGAGGGATTGAACATAGGGCTACTCATATACTGAGCCATATCCACAGCCCAATTTTGAACTGCAATCCTCCTGCCTCAGCCTCCTGTGCCACTGGGATTTCAGGTGTGAGCCACTTCAGTTGGCTCATTTAGTTAGAATTTCTATCAGCATAGTTGAGTGGACATTTAGTTTATACTTTGGGTTATAATCCAGTACTATGCTATTTATTTATTCCTCAAATTGTTCCAGATATGGCCATATGAACCCTTTGATCTGATTCTGTACCCCTTTGACATATCTTCACAGTCTGAGAGTATGTACCTGTTGAGCATTTCCTTCTTTGGGCACTATTTGATGCCTCACACTCATTTTCTTCATTCGCAACCTTAGTTTAGAATAAGTAATTTTTCTAAAGAGATTTTAAAATAGTAGCATAAATAAAAGCTTATATAATTAGAATAATCTATGTCTAAAGAGCTTAAAATGTCTTATCAACAAACACAATATTATTTTGGAGAACTTTTGATTTTGGTCAATACATTAGGGTGGATTAAAAGTCATAATTTCAAAGCCTTTATAGTATTCAGGATACATTCCTCCCAAATATTTTTTAAATATCCAGAAGTATTTCTGGAAATGTTGGGTCTTCTTTTTCAGGATGATAAATACACTTACACTTTTCTTCTGAGGTTCATTTCACACTAGCAAAGGTTAAGATAGTTCAGTATTATGCACTGGGATCTTATCTAAGTGAGACAGAAAATGCCCAGGGCTAAGATTGGAAAACTGGGAATGAAATCTAACAGAATCATGCTTTGTTGCTTGCTCAGTGTTGTTAAAGGATTAGCGAGGCACAACCTGCCAAATTTGACACAGTGCCTTCTCGGGTGTCAGCCTGCCAGAAGCTTCAGTAACACTATCCCAAGCAGTTTCACTACAGGTAGATATTACACTCCATGAAAGAATAGTCTAAATATTTATTGATTGATTTATTATCATTTAAACTTTGCAAAAACATGAAAATAAAGTAATTATAAATTATCATACAAAAAAATTAAAGTTCTTGGGACAACATGGCACAACAGTTTTATACATGCAAAAGTCTTGCACTTGACTTCTCATACTCCTTCTGTGTCTCCAGACTCTCTCTCTCTTTCTCACACAAACATGTAATTTTGCCATGCACGTTATCCCTAATATTAAAGGTGATACATCAAAGTGGTCATAAGGAAAAGCAATGGAATCAGGGTGCTCTAGTGTCCTCTGTCAAATGGATTACAGACATGCTCAGTGACTCCATATGTTCATGTGTAAACTGATGATTACAAATCAATCAAATTTACCATAGTGTTATGAAGAAGTATCCAAGTTCTTGCCTGAAAAGTGGTAAAACAATGTCTAGCACATTTTAAATATTCAATACATTCTCTTCTTTTTACTCCTTTCCTGTTCTATCATAGTCTTCCATGTCAAAACACATTGATCTACCTCATTATTTTAGTGGCTGGAAAGTATACCAGAGTAGGAAATAACCATATGCAATACATTTGTTCTCTGATTAAATGACATGAACAGTTTTTCCAATATTTTTCTTTTATAAACCATGGGATTTGTGAATGTAATTTTGAATTTTTTGAATACACTGCTGTTAAAATCTATAGCCTAAATTTCTACAAGTGGGATTGCTGAATTAAGGACAAAGATAGTTTAATTCATTTTGACATTACCATTGATATCGTTTCTACCAATTTACATAAATTTCACATTTATGAGTAGAACATTTTTCAAAAAAATTTTTTTTAATATCTATAATTTTCATGTCTTTTATTATAAATATAATCTGTGTTCATTATTAAAAATTCAAGCAGTATAGAGAAGAAAAGAAACCTCCCTCAAGTCCTCTCAACCAGAAATAATCACTGTTATTACAAAAACAATATTTCGGGCATTTTTTTTTATTTCACTTATTTCATATATTATAGACAAAGAAATGCAAAGATAGGCCTTTAGATGAAGATAAAGTTTTAAAATAGTGACTTATTATACCTATTATATTTCATTTAAAGTTATTAGATTGAATTTTACTTCAATAAAAATAAAAAGGCAAAATTGAATTGTATGAACTTCTATAAATTTTTCTTTTTACACATTAAACTATTTCCTGCGATATATAAATATATATAATTATATTTATATATTTTCTCATTTATTTTTTAAAATTTTAATTTATTTTATTTTATATTTTATACAAATGAAGCACAACTTCATTTCTCTGGTTGTACATGATGTAGAGACACACCATTAGTACAATCAAATCTGTATAATAATGTCTGTCTCATTCCATCATCTCCTCGACACACACACCCTCCCCTTCTCTCCCTCCCCTCTATTCAATCCAAAGTTCCTCCATTCTTCCCTTGCCCGTCTCCCTATTATGGATCAGCATCCACTTATTAGAGAAAATATTTGGCCTTTGGATTTTGGAATTGGCTTATATAGCTTAGCATGATATTCTCCAACTCTGTCCATTTACATGAAAATGCCCTAATTTCATTCTTCTTCCAGGCTGAATAATATCACATTATATATATATATATATATATATATATATATATATATATATATATATATATATATATATCCCACACTTTTTAAATTCATTCATTTATTGAAAGACATCTTGGTTGTTTCCATGGTTTAACTCTTGTGAGTTGAGCTGCTATAAACATTGATGTGGCTGTGTCACTGTAGCATGCTGACTTTAAGTCCTTTAGGTGTAGACCAAAGAGTGGGATAGCTGGGTCAAATGATGGTTCTATTCCAAGTTTTCTGAGGAATCTCCATACTACTTTCTAAAGTGGTGGCACCATTTTGCAATCCCAATAGTAATGAATCAGTGTAACTGTTTCACCCCACATCCTTGCCAGCATTCATGGTTTCTTGAATTCTTGATAATTGCCATTCTGACTGGAATGAGATGAAATCTTATAGTAGTTTTGATGTGCATATTTCTAATTGCTAGAGATGTTGACTGACCACATTTATTCTTCTGTAAAGTGTTTCTTCAGTTCCTTTGCCCATTTAGTGACTGGGTTATTTATTTTGATGGTGTTTTTTGAGTTCTTTATATATCCTGGAAATTAATGTTCTATCTGAGGTGTGTGTGAGAAAAATTAGCTCCCCTTCTTTGGACTATCTCTTCATCTAATTGACTGTTTCTTTTGCTGAGAAGATTTTTTTTAGTCTGAATCTTTCCCATTTATTGATTCTTGATTTTATTTCTTGTACTTTAGGAGTCTTATTATGGAAATTAGGTCTTAAGCTGACATGATGAAGATTTGGGCCTGCTTTTTCTTCTATTAGGTGCAGCTTCTTTGGTCTAATTTCTAGGTCCTTAATCCACTTTAAGTTGAGTTTTATGCAGCATGACAGATAGGAGTTTAATTTCATTTTGTTGCATATGGATTTCCAGTTTTTTCCATCACCAGTTGTTGAAAAGACTATCTTCTCCAAACTATGTTTTTGGTGCCTTTGTCTAGTATGAGTTAGTTGTATTTATGCAGGTTTTTCTCTGTGTCCTCTATTTTGTACTATTGATCTACATGTTTATTTTAATGCAAATACCATGCTGTTTTTTTTTACTATAGCTCTGTAGTATAGTTTAAGTTCTGGTATTGTGATACCACCTGCTTCACTCTTCTTGCTATAGATTGTTTTTTCTATTCTAGGTCTCTTATTTTTCCAAATGAATTTCATGACTGATTTTTCTATGAGGAATGTCACTGGGATATTGATTAGAATTAAAATAAATCTGTATAATGTTTTTGGTAGTATGGTCATTGTGACAATATTAATTCTGCTTATCCAAGAACAATGGAGATATTTCCATCTTTTAAGGTCTTCTTTACTTTTTTTCATTAGTGTTTTGCAGTTTTCATTGTATAGGTCTTTCAACTCTTTTGTTAGGTTTATTTCCAACTATTTTTTAAGATATTGTATATTAGGTAGTTTTTCTAATTTCCCTTTCAGAAGATTCATCACTGATGTACAGAAATCTATTTGATTTATGGGTATTGATTTCATATCCTTTTACTTTGCTAAATTCATTTTTAGATCTAGAAGATTTCTGGTGGAATTTTTGAATCCTCTTAAATATTAGATTCATGTTATTAGAAAATAGTAATAGTTGAATCCTTCTTTTTCTATTCTTATCCCTTTAATTTCTTTCATCTGCCTAATTGCTCTGGCTAGATTTTCAAGGACTATGTTGAATAGAAGTTGTGAAAGAAAGCATCCCTGTCTTGTTTCAGTTTTTAGGGCAAATGCTTTCAATTTTTCTTCATTTATAATGATGTTGGCTTTGGGCTTAGCATATATAGCTTTTACAATGTTGAACTATGTTCTTATTACCCCTAGGTTTTCTAGCATTTTGAACATGAAGGGGTGCTGTATTTTGTCAAATGCTTTTCTGTAACTATTGAGATGATCATATGATTCTTATCATTAAGTCTATTGATGTGATGAATTACATTTATTGATTTCTGTATGTTGAATTAACCTTGCTTCCCTGGGATGCACCCCCACTTAATTTTGGTGCACTATCTTTTAATTTGTTTTTGTATTTGATTTGCCAGAATTTTGTTGAGAATTTTTGCATCTGTGTTTATTAGAGATATTGGTCTGAAGTTTTCTTTCCTTGATGTGTCTTTATCTGGATTTGGTATCAAGGTGATATTGGCCTCATAACATAAGTTTGGAAATGTTCCCTCTTTTTTATTTTATGGAATAATTTAAAGGGTATTGGTATTAGTTCTTCTTTGAAGGTCTTGTAGAACTCAGCTGTGAGTCCATCTGGTCCTGGGCTGTTCTGGGTTGACAGGCTTTTGATGGCCTCTTCTATTTCATTGGTTGAAATTTATCTGTTTAAATTATGTACATTCTCCTGATTCAGTTCAGGTACATCATATGACCCTAGAAATTTGTTGATGTATTCAAAATTTTGTAGTTTATTAGAGTAAAAATTTTCAAAATAATTTCTAATTATCTTCTGTGTTTCAATCATGCCTTTTATGATATTTCATTCTTCATCACATATGTTAATAATTTACGTCTTGACTCTTCTTCTCTTTGTTATCATGAAAAGTTTTTATTTCATCATCAAATATAAAGCTTAATTTTGCTGGATATAAGATTTTTGGTTGGTATCCATTTTCTTTCAGAGCTTGGTGTATGTTGTTCCAGGATCTCCTACCTTTGAGCATCTGTGTTGAGAAATCTGCTGAGATCCAATTTGGTTTACCAATATACATAACTTGATTCTTTTCTCTTTTGGCCTTTAAAATTTCATCCTTATTCTGTATGGTAGGCATTTTCATTATAATGTGGCTTGCTTTAGATCTGTTGTGATTTTGTACATTTGATGTTGATATGCCTCTTATCTTTGATTTTTCTAATTCATTCTTGAGGTTTGGGGAATTTTCTAATATTGTTTTATTAAATAGATTGTTAATTCCTTTGTTTTATATATCTATGCCTTCCTCTGCCGCAGTCCGGCTATAGCAAAATAACCGGGGGATGATGAACGACTTGTGTAGATCAATACAGCAGGAGTGGAAGCTGTTTATTGTAGGACAGGAGCGGTATATATACATTCCATACAGCTTATGTAATTAACATAAACTCGATACAGCAGTCAACCAATAAGGAATCGCCACACTTAATGGTTCGCTGGCGTTACTTCACAAACCACTCCCTCTGGCAAAATGCCAAGCGCCATCCAGACTTGTTTACAGACTCTAACATTTCCCCCTTTTGTTTAATTTAAATAATGACCATAGTGGTTTTTACATAAACACCATAAATAATCTGCTAGAAGCAGAAGGGGAGGATACAAAATGCCACAATACCAAGCCAACTGATGGCTCCATGCAAGAAGCCCTTGGAAAAATTATACCAGCAATGACACCGTTAGCAAAGATACAGTTTGTTGTAGATTACAGTTTGTTGTCTCAGTCCAGGTAAAGCAGTGTCTCAATAGATTAACTCACAGTCCAGGTAAATCACAGTCCGGGTAAGTTCTGCAGGCAGCTAGCTTAGATCACAGTCCAGATATGTTCTGCAGGCAGCTAGCTTGATCCGAAGTCTTGTCCGTTTCTCAGCCGAAGTCTCCTCGGGTTTTCAGCAACACTGGAAATTCTTCCACCTTCGTCCTCATTGGCACTGGGATGAAGGCAGGAACTCTGGATGGCTAAAGAAAATCCTGTAGTATTCCACTAAGAAAACAACCTTCTGAACAATTTAGTATATTATCTCAAGGTTTTTTACATTTGAAATAAGCCTTAATGGTGCTCATTACTTATCAGCCTCCAGGTGTGGGAGAACCATTGTAGCTACTGGCCTTGGAAATGATCAAACTTCAGGGACGCCCAGATGGCCCCGGGGAGAGTCCGGGGCTCAAACTGCTTCTGGGCACAGGGAGCAAAAGCTTTCAAGACTGGGCCTCCAGTCAGGTCTGGATTTGTGCTCCTGGCAGTGGCATCCTGCTCCCTGGCCAGGAGGAGGGGAAGGGCCAGTTGCTGCTGCCACTTGGAAAATCCTTGCTGTGCTGTGACCGGCTCGCACACTCAGCATCCGCCTTTCCGCTTCATGCACCCTCCAGTAATGAAAAGTATTCAGTAATAGACATTTGCTGCAACTTTTTTTCTGATAATCTTTCTTCTTCTGAACTTTCTTTTTCTTTCTGACTAGAGTTCCTGGGCTCTTATCAACACATGCCCTAACTATTCTTGGTTCCACTGGGGTGCCTTCTTCCCTTAGTAATTTACTTCTCACCCCTTCCATATTTTTGTCACAAAGACAATACAACATTTCAAGACAAAACAAGACACAATCATACTGTATCAATCTTCTCCATATTCTCAAAATGGCCATTTTTCCTCTCACCCTATCTGCCTAGGGATGAGCAGATTTGCTCCCATCCTATCTATGGACGGGCAGCTTTTTTTTTTCGTCATTTACCCCCGAGTGTCCCGGGGCTCCCCATAACGGGCCACCATCTGCCGCAGTCCGGCTGCAGCAAAATAACCAGGGGGTGACGAGCAACTTGTGTAGATTGATACAGCTGGAGTGGGAGCCGTTTATTGTAGGAAAGGAGTGGTATATATACATTCCACACAGCTTATCTAATTAACATAAACTCGATACAGCAGTCAACCAATAAGGAATCGCCACACTTAATGGCTCGCTGGTGTTACTTCACAAACCACTCCCTCTGGCAAAATGCCAAGCGCCATCCAGACTGGTTTATAGACTCTAACATTCCTCTACCCAATAATTCTTAAATTTGGTATTTCTGTATTATCCCATAATTCTTGGATGTTCTCCTCATTGTCTCTTACCATCTTCACTGTTTGGTCTACTTTATTTTTAAGTTATACATTTTGTCTTCATTGTCTGAGGTTCTGTCTTCCAAGTGATTTTGTCTGTTGGTAATGCTTTCTATTGAGTTTTTAATTTGATATTGTTTCCTTCATTTCAAGAATATGTGTTTTTGTTGTTTTGTTTTGTTTTCAGACTCTCTATTTCTTTACTGAAGTAATCTTTACTTCCTATATTTGCTCACGTAGTTCTTTATTGAAGTGGTCTTTTGTTGCCTGTGTTTGTTGTCTTATATCATCTTTTAATTCTCAGAACACTTTAATTATGAATACCCTGAACTCCTTCTTGACATTTCTTCTACTATGCTGGCCATTGATTCTAATAATGTAGTATCTTGGCTTATTTGGGGCACTTTCTTCCCTTGTTTTTTTTTTTTTTCATGTTGTTCCTGTGTCTTCCCTTCTATCATTGTGGGCCTGAGGTATTGGTGTCTACTGCTGCAGTCTGGCTGGGCACAAATGCCGCAGTCTGGCTGGGCACACAATCACGAGCCACCACACAGCTTGTAGATTCAAACAGCAACTCTTTATTCCCGAACTCACACCAGCCGTCTACAATCACGTTCTGGGGAAATCCACGTTCTCTGCCCAAATCCACCTCCTCTGGGCTTCTGTCTCCCAAAAAATACTGTCTGAATCCTGTGAGAACTCAAGGGGAACTCAGGCAGCAGGATACGCCCTATTCCCAGCAGGAATAATCTTAAACCTTAAACCTGGAACCTAAACCAGGAATGCCCTCAACCCGATTATCTTAAACCGGGAACACCCTAATCCGCCTTGGTCCTTGAGCAAGGTCACCTACATTCAATGTCACTGCAACATGGGGTACGCTGGCAAGGAAATTGTCATACCTACTTGGCTAATGGCTCCCAGCATCTCCCCCCTTCTGATTAATTAAACAACAAGCAATGTGGCTTAAGGACCGTGCCTGGTAGGTTGTCCAATTCAACATATGGTTCTTACCCGTCATCGGAAAACTGACCTTTAGGCGTCAGCCTCCTGTCTTAGGTTGATACCACTGCAATTGAATCATACCCGTCACTGACTACCGGTCCAGCATACAGCCATACTTGTGGATAGGTCTATGCACCAGTGGGGGGGTGAGGTTCTTTGCCTCACCTCTGTTGGCCCCCAAATTTGGCCTTGGTGCCAGTGGGGGAGTGAGGTTAATGTGGCTTATGGACCGTGCCTGGTAGGTTGTCCAATTCAACATATGGTTCTTACCCGTCATCGGAAAACTGACCTTTAGGCGTCAGCCTCCTGTCTTAGGTTGATACCACTGCAATTGGATCATACCCGTCACTGAATACCGGTCCAGCATACAGCCATTGGCCCCCAAATTTTAGACCATCACTAGCAGAAGGGAGGAGAATACAGAAATGCCATAAGACCAAGCCAATTGACGGCTCCTTGGGAAAAATTGCATCACTGGTGACACCATCAGCAAAGATATGTCAGCACTACCACAATTAACATGGGGTGCGCTGGCAAGGAAATAAAAATTGCATCACTAGTGACACCATCAGCAAAGATATGCCAGCATTACCACAATTCGCTGCACCAAACGATAGTTACATAGTCCAGGCAAGTTCTGCAAGCAGTTCAAAGCAGAGGAATCTATCAATATGTCCATTTCCTCCCAAAATCCGTTTCCTCCCAAAGTAAGTTGACTCTTTGATTGAGCATTACTTGTTGAGTTATATTCATTGATGCATCAGTTTATACAGTTTACTGTGATAGCTATCATAGAAGCTGTAGTCTGGTTTTATCTTTGTCTTCACCGGCACTGGGATGGAGATAGGAATTCTGGCAATGATGCTAAAGAGACATTATCCTGAAAAGAATTATTAAATATAATGAAAAGGAAAGGTGAAAGTAAACAAACAGATCTGTTAACCTACTTTAAAAACAATCCTTAACAGCCTTTTACCTAATTTAAATTAAACCATTTAAATCACGTGAATAAAAAAAATAATAATAATTCGGATCCATTTTCTCATGAGCGCTCTTCATATAAGAAATATGGACATACGCACATACAGACATACAACACAAAACACAAGAGTGTACACAAATGTACAACACATAAGAAAATAGTAAAGGCCTTGTAGCTTTACCTAGGTGAAATCTCCATTGCAATGTTTAAAAACTCCACAGTCAAAAATAAAACTGATCAGAAAAACATTAACCTAGGTTTGTATGAGCTCAAAAAATAAAAATAGAACCTTATGATGTGGAAAAATGCAATAATAAAATAGCTATTGAAAAAAGCATCCTGGTTAATCACTGTCGCAGATGTAAGAATGGCCAAGCTGGAGTTCTGGATATCAGCTGTTATGGATTTGAGTCAAATCATCTTCTTTTCGATCTGTAGAAATTGTTTTAGTTAATCTCTCTGGAATCCAAATCGGCTGCTGTTCTCCCTGTGGAAAAACACAAACAGACCCCCGACTCCAGACAATCACTGGGTCAGGACCTTTCCATTGTCCTGTTAGAATATCTTTCCAAAGTACTTTAGGCTTATGTACATTTTTTGGATACATATGTCTTTCTGCAGCACTAAGTCCTGATGAATCCAAATTTAAAAAGTTTAGAGTAAAAAGCGTTATTTTAAGTTTATCTTTGGGGGATATATACCCCCTTCCAATTCCCTCTTTTTGCTTTAATAAGTATGTTTTAATAGTTTGATGAGCTCTTTCAACTATGCCTTGTCCCTGTGGATTGTATGGGATTCCTGTTATATGAGTAATACCAAATGATGAGCAAAATTGTTTAAAAGAGGTAGAGCTATAGCCAGGACCATTATCGGTTTTTAACTGTTTAGGAACGCCCACAGTGGCAAAATTTCATAAGCAATGAGCTATAACATCTTTAGTTTTTTCTCCAGCATGAAGGGAGCCCATCAAAAATCCAGAAGAAGTATCAACTGTAACGTGTAAATATTTTAATTTTCCAAATTCTGGCAAGTGTGTGACATCCATCTGCCAAATATGGTTAGGTATCAGTCCTCTAGGATTGACTCCAAGATTAACTTGTGGTAAAAATGTCACACAATTTTGACATTGTTTTATTATATGTCTGGCTTGTTCCTTAGTTATTTTAAAATGCTTTTGTAAAGTATTAGCATTAACATGAAACCTTTTATGAAAATTTGTAGCTTCTTCAAATGTAGAGAAAATATGTATGTCATGTGTAGTTTTATCTGCTAAATCATTGCCTAAACTAAGGGCTCCAGGCAATCCTGTATGTGCCCTGATATGTCCTATAAAGAATGGATCTTTTCTGTCCCAGATTAGACTTTGTATAGTGGAAAACAAAGAGAAAACAGTAGAAGAAGGGGAAATCCTACCAGCATCTTCAAGAGATACTATAGCATTAACTACATACTGACTATCAGAAAATAAATTAAATACAGAATCTTTAAACATCAAAAAAGCTTGTAAAACTGCATTAAGCTCTACCTTTTGAGCTGATTGTTTGGGTACTAAAAATGTAAAAGTTTGATCTGGGGTAACTACTGCTGCTGTGCCATTATTAGACCCATCAGTGAATATATTTGGAGCATTCATGATAGGTGTTTTTCTTGTCATTTTAGGAAAAACTACAGGATGTTTAGACCAAAAAGACAACAAAGGATTAGATGGTAAATGATTATCAAATGTAGCATTAGATTTACACATGATTATTGCCCAAGTATTTAACTCATTAGCTAACTCATCAATTTGATCCATAGTATATGGATTAATAATTTTATTGGGAGAAATTCCAAACACTCCCTTTGCTGCTTTTATTCCTTTGAGTATTAATTGTCCTACAGCCTCAGGATACCTAGTAAGAATAGTGTTAGGAGAATAAGATAAATGTATCCACAATAATGGACCTTCTTGCCAAAATACTCCTGTAGGAATATTTTTTGTTGGTAGTACAATAAATAATAAAGGCAAACTTATATCAATTCTATCCAAATGCATATTTTCCATATATGTTTCAATAATTTTTAATGCCTTTCTTGCTTTAGAAGTTAACATGCGGGGTGAATTTGGATCTGATGGACCTTTTAGAATATCAAATAAAGGTCACAACTCTCCTGTTGGTATACCTAGATAAGGCCTTATCCAATTTATGTCTCCCAATAACTTTTGAAAGTCGTTAAGTGATTTGAGTTGATCTACTCGTATTTGAATTTTTGGTGGACGGACCATGGTTGAGGGTAATAGAACTCCTAAATAATTAATTGGAAAATTTAATTGTACTTTATCTATTGCTATCTCTAGATTATAATTTTTTAATAAGTTTGTAAGTGTGGCATAACATTCCAGCAATATGTTTTTATCTTTATGTGCCAATAATACATCATCCATATAGTGAAATATTTGTAGTTCAGGATTTTGATTTCTAAGTGGCTGGATTGCTTTGTTAACATATATTTGACACATAGTTGGACTGTTAGCCATCCCTTGAGGGAGTACTTTCCATTCATATCTCTGATCAGGACCTTCATGATTTAATGCAGGGATAGTAAATGCAAAACGTGGACTATCCTCGGGATGAATTGGAATTGAAAAAAAACAATCTTTAATATCTATAGCTAAAACATGCCAGGTTTTTGGCAAAGCAGACAATTGAGGAATCCCTGATTGAGCAGGTCCCATAATAACCATCTCATTATTAATGGCTCTTAAATCTTGCAATAATCTCTATTTACCAGATTTCTTTTTGATGACAAAAATGGGAGTATTATGGGGAGATATGGAAGCTTGTATATGTCCTTCCGCTAATTGTTGTTTGACCAGATCATGGGCTACTTGTATCTTTTCTTTAGTCAGGGGCCACTGAGGAACCTACACTGGTCTTTCTGATTTCCAAGTAATTTTGATTGTCTCAGTGGTCCTTTCTGAAAATCCAGCCCATGTCTGTCTGTTCCTTGATCTATTTGTATTGGTGCTGCTATACCTTGCCCTTGTTTTCCTAATCTTTTTTCTTTCCTAAAGCCTTGTCTAGCCCTAGTAGTGGGCGTATTAGGATTGATGTTATTTGTTAACGTCAAACCTAATTGATCTAGGACATCTCGTCCCCATAAATTTATAGGAAGATGATCCAATACATATGGCTGTATAGTTCCTTCACATCCTTCAGGATCCTTCCAATCTAATATCATAGAACTTCTATGGGGATTAGTCGCCACTCCTAGGCCTCGAAGCGTTTGAGTGGCTTGTTGTAATGGCCAATGGTTTGGCCATTCTTGAGGAGATATGATGCTAAGGTCAGCTCCTGTGTCCAGTAGCCCATTAAACTCATGACCTTGAATATTTAGTTTTAGCATTGGCCAAGAATCTAAATTTAAAGACAACATAGCCCAATCTACACCTGTGGAGCCTAATCCCCTGGAACCTCTTTCTACACTATGACTAGGAAATTTATTATGTAGGCTGGGTATTATTAACAACTGTGCTATTCTATCTCCAGGTGAAATTATTGATATACCTCTTGGAGAACTAGCTATAATTTTTATTTCACCTACATAATCGGGATCAATTACCCCAGGACTTATCATAAGTCCTTTTAATGTAGATGAACTATGTCCCAATAATAAGCCTACTGTTCCTTGGGGAAGAGGTCCTTTTACTCCTGTGGGAATGATTTGAACTCCCATCTCTGGAGTTAATACTGCTCTGGCAGAGGCGCAGATGTCCAACCCTGCGCTCCCTCGGGTTTATCTGATGAGGGATTTAATGGACAATGTGTCCTGGGCACTAGCCTGATGGTGTTGCTGGGTTCCTCCACTGCCCCGTAGATTTGCGGTTGTGGGCCCCGGAGCATTGGGCCCCCCTGTCCGTTTTTTGGCAATGGAGCCTGATGCCTTTCTCCACGATATCGTGGATAAATACCTGGTCTATGTCCGTTTTTTGATAAAGAAGTACCCTTTATGGTTGTTTGAGAATGGCATTCATTAGCCCAATGTCTCCCTCTACGGCATCATGGGCAAATACCCGGTATTCTATTCCTTTGATACCTACTTTTGTTAAACCCTCCTCCTATGGGGCAATTCCTTTTAAAATGTCCTGTTTGTTCACAATCATAGCATGTTTTTGGCGTGGCATCTAAAGCCTGTTGTACTGCAGCTGCCAAGACTTGCCCTTGTTCATTAATATCTCTACATAATTTAATATATGTGTTTAAATCTTCATGGCTCCATGGTCTAATAACCTCTCTGCAGCAACGATTTGCTTGGTCATAAGCCAGTTGTTTTATTAATGGCATTGCTTGTTCTGTATCCCCCAAAATTTTGGCAGCCGTTTGAATTAGCCTATCTACAAAGTCAGCGTAAGGTTCATTAGCTCTCTGTATTACCTTAGATAGCTGACCTTGTAAATCTCCATGTCCTTGTAAAGTCTTCCATGCCCTAACTGCGTCTGCAGCAATTTGTGCATATATAGCAGGATCATATTCAATTTGTTGCCGTTGACCCTCATAAGGTCCTTTTCCTAACAACATATATAGATTTCTTTGAGGGTAACCGGCTGCTGCATTTCGCCTAGCTGTCTCTGTGCAAAATTCCTCATTGGCAACCTTCCATAACAAATATTGTCCTCCATTTAGTACAGATTTACACATGCTAGCCCAATCTGCTGGCGTCATGTCCAAGTTAGTAATGGACTTGACCATGCTTACCATGAAGGGAGCCTGGGGACCATAGGTTGTTACAGCCTCCTTTAACTGCTTCACTGTTTTAAAATCTAAAACACGGTGAATTCACTGCCCTCCTGCCTGTTCAAGTACAGGGCATACTAATCTTTGAGGTCCTGTCTCAGGATCCCATTTATCAACTATGGGGTTTGAGGGCCACTCAGCTGTCTCCATCGGTGGGGCTGTTGGTTGAATTACGCCCTCTTGTGATAAAACGGAGTTAGTAACAGCCTCCTGTTGTGGCCTTTTTCCTAACAACCCCTTTTCCTTTAAATTTCCTTCCTCCGTCTAACTAGCTCGAGAGACCTTCTCTTTTGCTTGATCTAAAATGTCTTTCTCCATGGTCTGAACCTCTAACAATTTACTTAACATCTTTTCGGTTTGTTTTTTACTAATTTCTAATCTACTATAAGATAACGCAACCCAATAAGATAACACAAAACAAAACCGAAACTGAATGAAACAAAAACGGAATAAAAAATTGTTGCATCAATTTTCTCTTCCTCAGGGCCGACAAACTTCAAACCTTTAGTCAACCATTTTTTCCAGTTTGCCTGAGAAATTTCTAGGGATAGGCAGCTTGAAACAAAAACAAGATAAATCAAAACAATAACACATTGTTTTGTGAATTGGTCAACCATTCTTTCGCTCTTCCTCAGGGGCGAGCAATTTCACTTACCTCCAAGCTTTAGACATTCCCCGTACAAGCCGCCAAATGCCGCAGTCTGGCTGGGCACAAATGCCGCAGTCTGGCTGGGCACACAATCACGAGCCACCACACAGCTTGTAGATTCAAACAGCAACTCTTTATTCCCGAACTCACACCAGCCGTCTACAATCACGTTCTGGGGAAATCCACGTTCTCTGCCCAAATCCACCTCCTCTGAGCTTCTGTCTCCCAAAAAATACTGTCTGAATCCTGTGATAACTCAAGGGGAACTCAGGCAGCAGGATACGCCCTATTCCCAGCAGGAATAATCTTAAACCTTAAACCTGGAACCTAAACCAGGAATGCCCTCAACCCGATTATCTTAAACCGGGAACACCCTAATCCGCCTTGGTCCTTGAGCAAGGTCACCTACATTCAATGTCACTGCAACATGGGGTAAGTTGGCAAGGAAATTGTCATACCTACTTGGCTAATGGCTCCCAGCAGTCTACCCTATAGACTTATAGTGTCTCTGAAAGTTTCCAATACCTCTCCTTTAAGGGGGAAATCAATCTTAATAAGTCCCAATTCAAACAATATATAGCCTTAAAACAAATATTTCCTATTAAGACGTTAGAGTTTTATAGCAATAGACAGAAATGATGTGTTTGATTATTATCTACAATATAAAAGGTAGGTTTGTGACAGGGTCTACAGTTGTTCATTGCAGACAGAGAGAGAACAAGGGTGTGTAGGTTGAGATGTCAAGGAAGTATGAGGTGAGGATATGGAGGTATTGGATCTTAGGAAGTGTGTATAAGGAATTAAAGAAGTTGGCTGGTAGCAGAAGAAAAGAAAGAGATTCTGGGGATATAGATAAGTGGGAAGAAAGTAGAGAATATAAATATACAAACAAAAATTAATAAGAAAAAGAAAAAATGTAAAAATAAAAAGTAAAAGAATATACAAAAAAAAAAAAAAAACCACTGTAATATACTATTCAGACATCTCAGTCTTCAGTAGCCTAATGCATGAAAAGAACATGGTTTCTTAAATGTTGAGGATGTGAGGGCAGGAAAAGAGAGAGGGAAAAAATGAACAAAAAGAAAATACAAAAAACAACCTCAAAGGAAAATTAAACAATTATTTCTGTAGGAGTTCAGTATCTTCCCTATTTCACTTCTCAACTAATAAGTGGGGTTGTCTGGTGTTTTCTGGTATCTTCACCCTCAGGATAGTGAAGGTTTTTGGTGTGGAAGGGTTCAGGTGGAGCTCCTGGAATTGGGGGTATAGCACTTGCCAGTCCCCACTGGAACACTGCACCCCAAGGATCTTCTTTGGGTCCCACTTGTGTGATGTGGGCACCTGGCTAAGAAGCCCCTTAGATTGTCTGTAGAACCCACAATTCCTGCTCTCTAATTTAGTCTCTAAACTATATATCTCTTGTCCCCCTCTCATTCTAATTCCCAATCAAGAACCTCTCTCTCTGGAGGTCCTGTTGGCTAAGCACTGGAGCATATGCACCTGTTGTGGGGAGCTGTTCTGTATCTGGCAGATCAGAATCAGGCTCCTAGAACTACAGGTCAGCCATGTAACTGTAAGCACTGTGCCAGGTTGGTGGCTGTGGGTGTGGTGTTGAGGGACTATAGGTAACTTGATATTGTGTCTAGGCCTGAGCTGGTGTCCCAAGATGGAAGTTGTGCCAACTAAAAGATGGTGATGGTGGCAGCAAAGATAACCCAAGATGATGATAAATGTGTGCCAAGATGGAAGCAACTGCTTTCAGAGATGGGGCAGTGAGGAGGGACGTGTGGTGGTATTGCACAACATGTTCAGAGATACAAAACTGGGGCATGCAGTGCTGCAGTGGGAAACTGTCTCTAGACCCTGTCCAGTGTCCCCAGGTTCAGGCTACCACATGGAGAGAACTATGGCAGTGCTTGCAATATCCCAAGATGGAGGCAACCAGGGGAGCCCCATATTCACTGATGGGGAGCCAGTACATGACAGGGGCCCACGCAGGTGCGGGAGGGTGTCTGGCATCTTTCTTTTTTTAGGTTGCCCAGCATAAGGAAGGACACTATGTTTATAGAATGTCCGACCTTAATAAAGCTGTACTAGTAAAGATTCGCCAGAGAAACAGAACCAATAGGCTTTATGTAGATATATGAGAGATTTATTATGGAAATTAGCTGAAGAAGAAAGATATTCAGTGATATTATTCTTTCTGGTCTGAAGGCTTGAGAACTAAGAATAACAATGTCCCAAGGCAGTAACAATGTCCCAAGATGGATGTTTTAGCTCAGAAAGAGAGAATGAATTTCCCCATTTATATTTTTGTTTCAATGGTATCCTCAATGAGTTTAATGATGCCAGCCAACATTGGTAAATGCAGATCTTTACTCTGACTTCTGATTCAAAAGTTAATCCCTTCTGGAAATACTCTTTTAGATATTCCCAGAAATAATGTCTTACCAGCCACCTGAAGGCTCCTTAATCCTGTCAAGTTGATATACAAAATTAACCATCATAAGTCTTAATAAAAATATTAAAATAGTATAAAACATTGTTGGGATATTTTGAAAACTACAAAGTCAAAAATGAGCAAAGAGAAATTTTAAAGACTAAAGTCTCAGTGTCAGGGAGAGTGACCAATTTCTGAGACTACCTGAGCATAGTCATATTTGACCTTGTCCTCCAAACACAATGATATAATAAATATATACAAATAATTATAATTAACATAAAATATGAAAAAAATTTAAATTGAGTATTATTCTCTTATTATAAAATGTATATTATTTAAACTGAATAAAAACAATAAAACTAGTTAGAGTGACAAATGGTAATAATTCTACTAGAACTATTTAAGGATGCATGAGAAAAATGTATTTTTATATGTATTTTTTTCTTCTGTTTTAAAATGTTATCACTTTTTCAATTTATTGTATATTCAAATTGTATAGCAAGTGTTTTTTTGTGAATTCCTAAAAGTATATAAGAGTTTTTTAATTGCAATATAACTATATCAAGTTTTAAATAGATGTTTTCTATATTTAATTTTTAAATGGCTGTTTTTCTTTCATGATACAATTAAATGTTTGCAATGTCTGCTTCCTTTTTCTATACTGCTTCTCTGAAAGTATACTACCCTCTCACCTATAGAACATTCTTCTCTTTAAATGCTTGACAAATTGAATACAAAAATAAAATTCACTTTGCCTTGTAATTTTGCTCTTCTTCAGCCTCTGTGAAACTGATCTTTAGTGTCTTTCCATTCAAATAACAATAAGCTAAATATTTCCTAAGAAAATGATTGAGCCTGCACTGGAATCTTGTTGTTGTTGTTATTGTTGTTGTTTTTTGTACTGGGTATTCAATTCAGGGGCACTTGACCACTGAGCCACATACATCCCTAGGCCTATTTTGTATTTTATTTAGAGACAGGGTCTCATTGAGTTGCTTAGTGCCTCATTTTTGCTGACTTTGAACACATGATCCTCTTGCCTCAGCCTCCCAAGCCTCTAGGATTATACCTGTGCAGCACCACACCCAGTTGGAATCTTGATGTTACCAGAAACAACAGGTTTTTAAACATATAAGAGCAAATTTTTAGATTTCAAAAAGTAGACATTCTTTCATTTTCCTAACAGCTTATTTTAATGGACCAGTTGTTGTCAATCAAGTCCTCGTCTATAAATTCATAATATAGTCAATCCATGTCCCCATCAGCTTTAAATTGCAGAGAAGATCACATTGGCAAAGGTCATCAGCATCAGTCAGAATCAGCCCCTCGATCATCTAAAGGTGGACTCAGATTCTGAAATAATATTAGCAATCATGAAAGCTGGGCATAGTGGTACAAGCCTGTAATCCCATCAACTCGGGGTTTTGAGTTCAAAGACAGCCTCACCATCTTATTGAAACCCTGTCTCAAAATAAAACATATAAAGGACTGGGGATATGGTTTAGTTGTAAAGTGCCCTTGGGTTCAATTCCCTGTTCAAACAAAAATGAAAAAAAAAAAAGAAGAAGAAGAAATAAAACTATCAGACATACTAAAAATATATTTGCTACCTATAAGGGAAAAAATTTTGGCATGAAAACATATTTGGAGAAAATAAAACAATTTTATATTCAGTGACTGAATTAAATTCATACCTGTAGCTTTTATGTTTGGAATCTTTTATTTGAATCCTTTAGTTAAGTATGGATTTTTTTTAAATGTGTTTCCTTGAAAGGACTAGAACACATAATTACTCAATGTTAGATTATATTTTCAATTTTCACATAAAGTTTATGACTTTAGAATTAAAAATATAGACTTCAAAAGGCATAAATACCCATGCTAATTATATTCTTTTATGACAAATAAAACATATGTTTTCTATTTTCAATCTTTTTATTTCAAAGCACATTAAGTGTATAAGGCAATTAGAATAATCATTCTCATTTGTATAAAGAAAACTGATATTAACAAGGTAAAGTTATCTCCACAAAATCCTGTCATTTTCAAGTAGTACATAGTCAATATAATCAATAATGATTAAGCAGGTACTTATATGCCAAGCACTTTTATAGAGGCTACATAAAAATGATCAATAAGATGGATAAGATCCACACCTTCATAGAATTTTCATTCTGGTAAAAAGGAATGGTAGTAGACAGTGTTATAAAATAAATAAATTATTTATTTAATCAATGTTGTGTCATGATTTCCAGTTAGATGTAAATAAAAAGTTAGTTGAGTAATATACTAAATGGAAGTTATATTACATTGGGTAATTTAAAAAACCTCTCAATGGAGACAGTTCCATCTATCATTTTAATGAAGACCTCAATGAAATATAAGCATCCAGGGATGGTATCCCATTCTTAAGCAAAAAGAAAATACACTTGGCATTTTCAAAAGCAAAAGAGATAATGGTTGTGGCTGTAGAAAATTGAGCATGATACTGAAAGAAATGAGAGAAACTGGATCCATGACAGATAGACCAAGGAAGTGAGTTTATGAGATTATGAGATTCTCTCTTCTCAATGCCCTCCCTCTCTGTTAGAAGTATGCATGGATTAATTATATTTCTCAGCATTAAAAAAATTAAATTTCCCCTGAAGAATGTTATGTGTTCTCCTTATTATTAAATTTTCTTCGTTTATATTAACCATTCCATTACTAGTACTACTACAATCAGACACTCTATGGCTTCTATGTTTTATTCAAAGAATAAGCCAAAAGTAACAGGTAAGTGAAGACTAACTCGGGAATCAATAATATTGATAATTAAATGTAAGTTCAGAATGATAAAACTTGATTTGACTCAGTAGAATGGCACACATGCTGTGCCAAAATAGAGGAATCAGACTAATTGCAAGAAAAGTCTAGTTTCCTAATCATATAGAAGATCAGTCATAATATAATATTGAAGACAAGATATAAAACATATTATATTTGGTTGGCAAATTTATCTGTAGCTTATTTTGCCTTTAAGATGAGTTTTTCAATTGCAATATAGTTATTTTAAGCACAAGAAGTTTATTGGAAAGCCATATGTTTTACAATATTATAAAGCCTCTCCTTATAAGACTTCCCTACTCCTCTGCAAAAGTATAATTCTTTTCATCATTACTGATGAACAATTGAAATTCAATATAATTTGATAAATATTAACATGTAAACATACTGGTGAAACTAAGGTCAATATTATATCATTCACTCAGGAAGTTTCATTGTGCCCCTTCATAATCCTTACCTCCCACCCCTACCAAGACCGCACTTCACTGCCCCAGGCCATCACTGGCCAGCTCTCTAGTCAAGCACAATATTTGATGAAAAAAAAATATTTTTTTAAAAAGTAGTGCACAAAAGTGATAGAAAATAGTGTTTTCTTCAAATATGATATTGCACTTACATGTTATTTACATAAATATATTCAAACTATGAGATACACACATTTTTAAATGTCCAAGAGGTAAGAGGTATAGTTCAGTGTTATATCATTTGCCTAGCATATGTGAGGCCTTGTGTTCAATCCCCCACAGCACTACAACAAAACAAAACAAAACTACATAGCATAAATTTATAAAAATAGAAAGAGTACTGAAACATTTTTTATTTCAAGAATTATAACAGGTGCAATTATCAAAACAGTGTGGTGTTGGTGAAAATACATACCTATAGTTCAATGGAACAGAATAGAAATTTCAGTAATATACCTACACACATAAGTTCAATAAATCATTCGCCCCAATCAAGATGAAACAAAAATATAATTTAAAAAAATAAGGATGAAATTGTCTGTTTGTATTTTTAAATCTGTCAATATCATTTATTATTTAGAAAAGGCTGCTTAAAAAACGTGAACCAACACTGTTAAGACACCAAGAAGAAAATTTCCACCACTTTACAATAGGCAAAGATTTCCTAGGTAAGACATGGAAAAGTGCAAACTACAAAGAAAAGAACAATGTTAGGCACTAAAAAATATTTTAAAAAATTACTGATCTTCAAAAGTCATACTAAAGGATTAGAACACAAACATTGGAAAAGAGAAGTGTCTTTTTCACATAATACATAAGATTTTGTAATATTAGATAAGGGAAACTTTATACCTCATTAATGAAAATAGCCTACCCAACTACAAATTACCGAAATATTAGAAGATATAAAACAACCAATAAATATGTAAAAATGTTCAATATTTAAAATTAAATTGCAAAATCAAATGTCAGTGAGAAATTGCTACCAGCATTAGAATGACTAACATTAGATAGTTGATCACACTAAGCACTGAGCAGTGGTGCACACCTGTAATCCCAGTGCTTTGGGTTCTGAAGGTTGAGGCAGGAGAATTGTGAGTTCAAAGACAGCCTCAGCAAAAGCAAGGCACTAAGCAATTCAGTGAGACCTTGTCTCTAAATAAAATACAAAATAGGAATGCGGATGTGACTCAGTGGTCAAATGTCCCTAAGTTCAATTCCCTACCCCCCAAAAAATGATAGTTGATAACACTAAATGTTGTTAAAGATGTGTTGGAACTGGAATTCTCATTCAATTCTGATGGGACTGGAAAATGATGTGAGCACTGTGAAAATCAGTTCCAGGTTGCTATAGAAGAAAACTCACACACACACACACACACACACACACACACACACAAGTTGAAGGCAAGAGACATAAAACATATATCCAATAAAGGCTTGTTAACATGCATTCATAATCACTTTATTAATAATATCATAAAGCTAAAAAATACATAAAATTGGTCCCAATAGATGCATGGATAAACAAATAACATATATTTGACAATGGGACACTGATAAATAAAAATAAACACTCATAGAGGAAACCACATGAATGAATAAAAATCATTTTACTACATGCAAGAGGGTAGACTTGAAATAATAAATAAATAAGCAAGCTATGTATTAGGTATTATGTATTAGATAAAGAAATTTCTATTAAATATAAACTAAACTCCATTTGTATCATAAAAATCAGTACTTGTCTTAAACCAGGTGTGGAGATTAGGATGTAATCAAGTGAGTAAAGAGAAAACTTCTGTGATTGTGTGATTGGCAGAAATGTTCTATATTTTGTTTGTAGCAGTGGTTTATGATGCACAAATCTGTCAAATGACTTAAAATCCATTATTTTAATTAAATAAATGTATCTCATTGTACTTAGTACATTAATAAATCTGCTAAGACATATCTCAAGGTATGGAAGTTCTGGTTCTGCTCTGTCAGAGTTTACTTCTAGAGAAAAGACAACATTCATACAGGCAACAACTATTAAGTATTAAAGAAATACAAAAATACAACAAAACAAAAATCTACCCTGAGTGCACTTAGGAAAAAAAAAACAGGCAGATTCTGCTTTGGCAGAAATTCTTATTTTATCATTTAATCAAAGTATATAGTCATTGTTATTTGCTACGACGAAGACATAGAAAACCCACATTTTTTTTTCAGGCCCAAAAAGCATGGGATGAATTTTGTGGTTATCACATTCACTGACAGAGGGACAAACAATAAAATGTTATTCATAAGATTATTAGAATTTGTACAATACTATGTTTTGTATGATACAGTATAATAATAATTGAAGAACAATATCAGAGGATACCAAATCTCTGTAAATATTCTCCAGTGTTCAGGTTTTCAGCTGTATTTTGAAATGCATTCATTTAGAAAACAGTGACCAAGTGATACAGACCTGCAAAAACTGAATAAAAATACAAACTGCAACCCGATATAATTTGAGTTCAACTTAGAAAATTATCTATAGACAAAAACAATCTATGCTTTTTAAAATATTAAAAAGCATCAGTATTTCTACAATGTATCCTTCACAATGTTGAAACTGTAATCAAAACTTCTAGTCTTATGAAATAACACACTGAAAAGAAAACTCAAATAACAGAAATTAATCATGAGAATTCATAGGAGAAAATGATTTTAAAGTAGTTTCCATAACTATGGGTAATGCTATAAAATAAATCATGATCATGATAAATAAGAAGATGGTAAAATTTTTGTGAAGAGAGAGACTATAAAGTAGAAATAATCAGAGATTTTATGCTGAAAATAAAACATCTGAAATAGAGAAAATGCCTACCATATTAACATGGTAGGCATGTTAATATGTCAATTCCTCTCCACCAAAATAATTCCAAGATTTAAGACTAGGACATGAGAATATATAATCTTATATGGAAAGAGGGGCTTTGCAAATATGATTGTCTTCAAAAATATGATAAAGTTATTAAATTTTAATAAAAAGACTAAACCTTCATAACAGATCACATGTATAAATGATATTCTAATATACATCAAAATTTATTATCACCTAGCGCATGATTTGTTACATAATTTATAGGACCCAGAGCAAAATGAGAACGTATATCCCCTTGTTAAAAATTATTCAAAATATCAACATGTTAACAGTGTGGCATTGAGTGAAATGGAGGGCTCTTCAGGGCACAGAGACCTGTGAACTGCATGGATCAGCCAAATGCCCATGAAGCTGGCCCTGACTTAACAGGTTTTTCACATCTCATTTTTTCTTTCTCTTTTTTTGGTCCTGGGGATTGAACTCAGGGGCATTCAACCACTGAACCACATCCCCAGCCCTATTTTGTATTTTATTTAGAGACAGAGTCTCACTGAGTTGCTTAGTGTCTTGCCGCAATGCTGAAGCTGGCTTTGAACTTGCGATTTTCCTGTATCAGCCTCCCTAGCTGCTGGGATTACCAGTGTGAAGCACCAGTGTCTCTCCCACATCTCACATTTATAACTGGGTGTGTGCTTACTAGCTTCTCTGTAAGCTCTGAGAGTCAGAACAACATTAATGTGCACGTTATCCACAATTTTTATTTCAGTAAAAAAGATGTAGTGGCAAGATTGGAGAGAGGTGTGGGGAGCAGATAAAATCAGGCTTATGGTACTCAGCCAGACTCAATGGTCCTTTCCTCCTCAACATGCATCAGAGCCCACCTAAGTGCACTCTTCTAGATTTTGTAACTGCATCAGTTTGAAGAGCTTTTATTTTTCTGTTCTAACCAGACTACAACCAAATGAAAAATAAAAACTACTCAAATTGAACTTGAAACCAACAGCTTAGTTCTAAGAGCACAAGAGGAGAGAAGAGAATGGAAGCATGGTAAAAGATAAGAAGCTTGCCACTGGAATTTGAAAGCCAGAAGTCCTATAAATTGTAATTGTAAATTTAAGAGCAAAAGATCCACAATTAACCATCCAGTTGTCCCTCTGAATATATGTGGTTGTGTGAATCTATCATGAAAGGAAAATTAAGTGTTATTATTATTTTTTTCTAGAAGTGACCTATAATGGTGAACTACTACATAAAAATAAAGTATTCAAACAGAAATGTTGAAAAAGGGATTTGAAGCTATGGATCCATTAAAAGAGATTAAAGAGGTGAAGTGACTTGCCCTAAAAAAGTTAAGAAGCTATAGAAAGTTTCCCTTCATCAAATTGTAATAAAATAACGTCTACTTTCATCCACACTAAGAGAAGTATAAGGTAAAACAGATCATGGTATTTGACTATGTACTATCTATCTCTTGAAGAGTTAAGGATAGGAAGAAAACAGCAAAGAATATTGAACTCTCTTTTTATTATTTATTGATGACAGTGTGGTTCAAGTAATCTGAAACCATAGTAGACATTAATGAATTGAGAAAATGAGCACATGCATTTATGTTCTTTTTTTTTTTTTAAGAGAGAGAGAGAGAGAGAGAGAGAGAATTTTAATATTTATTTTTCAGTTTTCGGCGGACACAACATCTTTGTTTGTATGTGGTGCTGAGGATCGAACCCAAGCCTCATGCATGCCAGGCAAGCGCTCTACCGCTTGAGCCACATCCCCAGCCCGCATTTATGTTCTTAAGAGCCAGAATTTGCACTGAAATTCAAATATGGGTGGGAGAATATAAGAAATAACGCTAAATTTTTGTTGAAATTGCAAATGAATTTATATGTGTAAATCAATTGTTTTTATATGAATTACTACCTCTAATTTTCCATGTATGTATGCATGTGAAAGCGATAAAAATGTTGATAATATATGTCTAGTATCTATTTCTCTCTCTCTCTCTCTATATATATATATTATATAATATATATAATATATATATTATATATATATATATAATATATTATATATTCATAAGGCTTTATATAAGCATTCTTCTTTGTTATATTTGAATGCATTTATGGATATTATATATTAAACTATATATGTATGAATTTGTGTGTGTATATGTGCAATTATATGTTCTTTAGTTCTGTCTAATGAAAGTATTTTAAAAAAAACAAAGAAATTTTAACTGCTAAGATCCATACCTTCAACATCTTGCTCAGATGTTGGTCTCTGATATCATTTTTCACTAAAAGGAATAGGATCTCCTTGGAGAAATTGTTTATTTCAGGGAGAGGCAGGCTAGTTATGAGTCTTGAATATCTTGTTTTGCCAGAATGTAGGAAAGAATATCAAGTCACACTGGCAAGGGGATTCAACCACCACAACAAATCTAGTCCAGGAATCATTATCCTCCTCCCCATAGGCTAGAAATTTCCTTCTTCACTTGGAGGCAACAGGAATCCAGTCTTGGGAAAACTACTTGTCCCTCCAGCCTCAGGCAGCATCATCAAGGGACCATAGGAACCTTAGATAAGGCAAGTAAACCAATATAACTCTGCAAGAAGTCTAAAATTAAACAAGTCTTCTTTTTTATTTTTAAGAATGAGAGAGAGACTGAGAAAGAGTGAGAGATAGAGAGAATTTTAATATTTATTTTTTTTTAGTATTTGGCGGACACAACATCTTTGTCTGTGTGTGGTGCTGAGGCTCGAACCCGGGCCTCACGCATGCCAGGCGAGCGCGCTACTGCTTGAGCCACATCCCCAGCCCAAACAAGTCTTGAAACTAAAATCCACAAACAAGACTGGGTTCTGGTGCTAAACCTAACTGGGGTTACTTTTTGCTAAAATAAAAGATTTAAATAGGATTATGAGTGTTCGAACATGTAGAGGAAAATCACAACTTGAATGAGAAAAGAAAACCAACCAACACAAGAGCTGAAATAAATCATTATTAGAATTATCTGACACAGATTTTCAAGCAGCCATTTGAACAAATACTGCACGATTGACTATACAATATATTGAAACAATATAGAATATACTGAAACAAATGAAAATCTCAGTTAAGATGGGAGGGTATTATATAATAACCAAATGGAAACCATAAAACTGGAAAATGTAGTTTAAATAAATTTCACTAGGTGAGTTCTATAATAGAATATAGATAAAAGAGTATAGAAAAAGTAAACTTCATGAGAGAGAAAAATATCTAACCTAAACACAACAGAAAAGAGATCCCAAGATAAATAAATGAATAAAACCTCTTGGACCCAAAGGACAATAACAGTTTAATCATTATTAATCATCATTTATGTCATTGGAATTCTAGAAAGAAAGAATATAAATGTCTTTAAAGTAGTCAAAATACTCAGGCAATATATACAGGAGACCAACAATTTTAACAATTTTTGATTTCTCATATGAATCCATGGAGCCAGACAGAAGTGTTGTAACATTTTCCAAGAACTAAAGCAAAACAACTGTTAACCACAAATCCTATATTTGTTACAGCTACCATTCAAGGCAAATAAAAAGAATTTGTCACTAGCAAATCTACTCTTTAAAAATGGCTGAAGCAGGTGCTTCAAACAGGAGAAAAAAGGATGTAAAATGAATCTCAGATCATTAGGAAGAAAGAAAAAAAAGACAACAGCAGATAATTGTAATGAACTATTAAATTCCTTATAATTATTTGAAATCATGTGTGATGATTGAAACAAACAACAAAAAAGACACACATCACATGAAAGACAGTGATAGCTAATTGTATGGAAAGTAACAGAAGCTGAATTGACTTTTCATACTTCACTCAAATATACTGAGTTGTTGGTACCAGCAGACAATAAGCCATTTGTGGATATTGTAATTTCCAGAGAAACTACAACAAAACTATATAAAGAGGCAGACCCCCCCACACACACACACACACTTATTGATAGCTATAACAAATCCTACAAAAATGTTCAAGTAACTCACAGTAGGACAAGAAAAGTAAAAGGGATAAAATGTCAGAGGTATATGATAACAATGATAGAATAATAGACAAACTTTAGTTTATTAATATTATCTTAAATGTAAATGTCCTAAATATACTAATTAAATGGCAAAGATAGGCAGAACAAACTAAAAAGCTATGATACTAGTAATTATATGGAAGATGTGCACATTTACTATTTACTATCAAATAGTAAAATTACATATATAAAAGAATGGCATTTATGCTGATATATATATATATATATATATATATATATATATATATATATATGTCATTGGAATTCTAGAAAGAAAGAAGAATATAAATGTCTTTAAAGTAGTCAAAATATTCAGGCTATATATATATATATATATATATATATATATATATGCTATCCGTCATTTATCAGCTATTCCTTTACCAAGAGAGACCATATTTGAAACCATGAAAGTACCGGCAACATATTTACATTATTTGAGAACCAAAGTAGAAATCAACAAAAAGAAAAAATAAACTTTTTAAATGAAGGAATTAAATGGACACTTTTAAATAATTCATGAATTAGTGAAGGTGTTCAAGGAAAGAAAACTTATGTAGACCTGAATGAAATGAAAATATAATATATAATAATATGTGACATGCAGGTAAGCACAGTGCTAACAGGACAAGTTATAGAACTAAATGCTTACATTTCAAATGGGAAAAGTTTTCAATTAGTATGCTAATTTCTTGCCTTAAGATACTTTACAAAGAAAGTAAATTAAACCCAGTGCAAACACAAGTAAATAAAGACACAAGCAGAAATAATTAAAATTGAAATGGGGAAACAATAAAGTAAATCAATGAAGCAAAGTTTCGTTCTTTGAAAGTAGGATGTGGTGGCACATGCCTGTGATTTCAGTTATTTGGGAATCTGAATCAGGGGAACCACAAACTACAGGCCAGATTGAACAACTTACTGAGATCCTGTCCCCAAATTAAGTTTCAAAGGGCTAAGGAGGTAACTCAGTGTTAGACTACACCTCAATTCAATAACCCACTATCTAATAAAAAAATTATTAATTTTGAAAATTAATAAATAAAATTGAAACATAAACCAGCAAAAATAAATAGCAAGGAAGCAGCCATCATCAATCTTAGGAATGAAATAGAAGGTAATTCTAAAGAGTCTGATTCTACTAAAAGAAAAATAAGATCATACTAATATTTTAATCATAAACTTAACAACATGAGAGAAACACATTTGATTGCTTAAAAATCAAAATTACCAAAATCAATCAAGATGAAATAAGAAATTTATATTATCATATACATCCATTAAAGAAATCAAATTTATAATTTAAAAACATCTCTCTAATGACCAGGTTTAGAGGGCTTTAGTAGAGAATTCTTTACTAGAGAATTTATTAGAGAATTAGCACCCAGGTTTTACAATCTCTTGTAGGTAGATTTCCAAGTACTTTAGTGGACCGGTATCAGTCTGATTCCAAAAGAAAAAAAGGCATTGTATACACAAAAGAAAAAACAATACAGACCAAACTAGCCCATAAATTTAGAGGCACAATTTTTTAACAAAATATTAGTAAGCCAAATTCAACAATATATTTTAAAAGTTTCTACATTAGCAAATGAGGCTTATTGTCCAGGTTTAAGATCGACATGATATTTAAAAATAAGTCAATGTGATCCACCACCTTGACATTCAAAAGAAAGAGAGAGAGAAAGAAAGAAAACAAAAGAAACAAAAAGAAAATTACAGGATCATATCAATTGATGTAGAATTTTTTAAAGTACTTTTTCATGACAAAAACTCTGAGTTAAATTATGATAAAAATAAATGACTTTGAGTTATAAAAAACAAACAATTTCAGATTAGTTAGCATTGTACTTCTGGTGAAAGATTGAGTAACTTCCCCCTAGGACAGAGAAATAAGGCATGTATGGCTCTTCTTGTTACTCTTATGGTGCTGCATGTTCCAATCAGGGCAATAATGTAAGGAAAGGAAATAATCACATTTAGACTGAAAAGAAATGAAGGAAGCTATGTATGTAGATCATAAGGAATCTCCAAAGCCAAGAATAAAAACATGGAACTAACATGTCTGATCATAAAGGTTTCAGGACACATGATAAGCACACACACACACACACACACAAACACAAAACCACCTTTCTTTATAGTAACAATAAACTGGAGAGAATAGATAAATTTGCACCTCCCCAACAATCCCATTCCCAGAGAATTCTCACTATTTGTTTTATTTGGAAACTAAAACTACAAACAGCAGCAACAAGAATCTTTGAGAGAAAGCTAAATATGATTTTCAGATTTGTTGCATTATCTTTTTAAAAATTTCCAGGTTTTCATATGCAAGAAATACCTGAGACACATAAAGAAATGGAAAAGTATGGTCTGACATACTCCCACAACAAACAGACATGTTCCTTTCAAATAGAGATATGAAGACTGCAACAGAATTAAAGCAAACCAAAATCAGGAACTCTTAAAAAGGATTATGCACTATGGTAGATGGGACTTAACCTGAAAAATGAAAAGTTAATATACTATCTGAAAATTAATTAAAGCAATGTATCATATTATATAACATGAAGTAAAATATATATTATCATCTCAATAGATGTAGAAAATGACTGCAACATTTCAAAACCAGTTATTAAATACACTTACCAAACTAGAATATAAACAAATCCCTTAATTTAAATAAGGTAATTTTTGAAAAACCTTCAGGGAAAGCACACTTTATGATCCGAGACCAAAGACTTCCCCATTCAATGGAAGGAAAAAGACAAGTATGCAGATCTGTTCTCTGCATGTCTACTCAACTTTATACTGAAGTCTGTTCAATGTTTCAACTTGAAAAGGAAAAAAATAAAAGAACATTTGCAGATGACATGATCTCATATATGAAAATCCCTATCTTCCATACACATACACACATGCACATGCGTGCACATGCACACACCTGTAACACACATGCTAAATACTATTTAGACTAATAAAGGAATTCAATGAACAAAGAAAACAAGATAAACATGCAAAAATCAATTTTTTTTTGTATACCCTCAACAAAAGCTTGGTCAAGCTTTAATAAGCATGTCATTTACCATTGATGCGGATAAAAAACATTGCAGCTACTTTGGAAAACAATTTGGTAAGTTCTCAAAGGGTTCAGTACAGAGTTATCATATAGCAAAAAGTATATACCCTAGATTAATGAAAACATATATCCACACAAAAGCCTTTATAAAGTATTCATAGTGATATTACTTACAGTTTGTCAAAAGTGGAGAAACCCCAAATATTCATCAACTGACCCAAATACGATATACAGATCACATATCCCTTGGCTTTATTAAAAATTGATTAATATGAAATGTCCAGAAGAGACAAGTCCATATAAATAGACAGTAGGCACCTGAATACAAAAAGCTGGATGATGGAGAAATCAGTTAAGAAGTTTCTTTTGAATTGCCAAAAATGTTCTAAATTTAGACAGTGCTTAGTGTCTCATATATCTGTGAGTTTGAATTGTACACATCACAAGGGTGAAGTTCATGTTATCTAATGATATGTCTATAAAGATGTTAATTAAAATATTATCATCAACCATTTTTTTTTTACTTACTAACACAATTTCTAAATTCTACTCAAAAAGTTCTGTTGAAGCAAAAGACCAACTTGAATAATGTGTGACTCTGTTGTGTTGGAGATGGGCATGGGAAAAGGACTGCGCCTAGGATTCTACCTGAAGGTACTTCATGTGAGGGAAAATTGGGCCATCTTGCAATTAAAGAGAGGAAGCTAGATGACCACAAAGGGAATTGAAGACCATGAAAAGACAGCCCCTACTCTTAAGCATGTGCAGTAGCCCAAAGGACTGACCTAGATTTAACTTTTTTCTAGTAAACATATTAGTAGCATTGTGGTTTGCTCCTGTTTCTGTATACTTTGGGGTGTGAGGAGTTACACTCGGGCAATAGAAAATAAATTATGTAAAATTCAGCTGTCAATCAAGGTGCCAATCAACCCCAGATCCACCCAGGAGAGAAGAGGGACAATTAACACAGCCCAATTAAAAAAAAAAAAAAAGCTGGATAGACAGGGCATTGAGGTACTTCTCAGCTTGGCCCACTCAGCTTTCCAAGAGAGTTACTTTTGCTTTCAGTAAACCTCTGTCTGGCATGCCACTGAATTCTTTTCTCTGAACAAAAAGAACCTGGACTTGAAACCCGCTAGGCACTCCTGCCAATCTTGTGCCAGTAACATTTGTTTTATATCCACTGCTAAGCTTATATTTTGGCTTAATCTTTCTTTTGAACTTATTGAATTTTATTGATTTTTAATTCTTTGGCTATAATTTTCCCTATTATCATTTAATTTTCTTGAAAACATTATAATAACTTGCTTCCAAAATTGCCTTCAATACAGTTGATATTCATAGTGATATAATTCCCTCCTATATCATAGTAGGACTTAACTGCACAACGAATTTGAATCTAAAATGCATTATTTCCTAGATTAGTTCATATTAGATACTGAGCTTTAGTACAAGTCGCCATCTTCTACATAGCTCACTCATTCTGGGGGAAGACATCTGGGTTTGTCATGAGCCACACATAGGGGAGAAAGTGAAGGTTTATCTCAACAGCCTCATGAGGGATATTGGAATTGGATCATCCAACTTCTTCTATCAAACATTCAGTTTCAAGCAGTAAGTGAATGACACCCCCAATAGTGCATTGGTTACCTTGGAAACAGATTATCCAACAGTTGTCAAGCCTTCAGTTGACTATATCCCCCAAACAACTGCAAACTCATGAGACATCTCATGCCAGCTAAACATTTTTTTTTTTTTTTTGTAACTCTCAGAAACTGTAAGATAATGTTTGGTGTTTAATATGACTGTTTTTGAGAATATTTGTTATGCCACAATAGTTAACTAATATGTATGCTGTAGCATAGAGTCCCTTGAGTATACACATGGAACAACAATTTACTTCTTAATTTTCCCATTCATATTTTCATAAATCTGAATATGCCTCAAATTTTCCTAGCAACAATGTTTTTTTTTTTTCCTGTAATATTTACTTTATACCTTAAAGGAAGCTCATTTAGCATTTGTTCTCTAGTAGATTATATATTTTTTAAATATAATAACATGTCACTCTTATCCATATATATATCCACATATATATCCATATGTATATTCATATCTATATCTATATATCTATATATCTATATATCTATCTATCTATCTATATATATATATATATATATATATATATATATATCACAAATCTTTGATTTTAAAGTAGTGCTGCATTTTAAAATAGTACTTATTTGTGGTACCTGATTTTTTAATATGCATGCACAAAGAGCAGACAATACTATGGGAAAAATTATATTTTTCAGATTATAGAATGAATATTTGGTTAATATCATGTTAAATCACTTCACATTCTGAGATACTGAGGAAATGAGAAGAAAAAAGAAATACTTTAGATATAGTTAAGACTGTTTAAATTGTCTGTTAATGGCTCATTCTAATTTTGTCACAACCAAAAATATCCTAGATTACCTTAGAGGAAGATAAGAGCTAGTTAAGCATTTAATGTTGAAAATAAAATAGGTTAGTCCTACACAATTAGTAAGATCTTGATGAAGATAACAAGCTATAGTTGCCACTGTAATTAGCTTTTAAAATACTCAAATGACACAAATATATTAAGACAGCTATCACAAAGGCCCAATATCATGTACTCTTCATTTTTGAATTTGATGATTAAGCTAAATGAGAATTTAACTCTCCTTGTTTTTTTCTTTTCATTTCTAAACACAAGCTCTATCATGCAATGTATTGAATATTAAATTATATTTTCATATTACATTATTAGCATCTGTGAATCAACATATTTTGTGATAATTTTGAATATTTTTGTTCAAAGTAAAAATGCCAGTGGCAAAATTGACAAAATTTTGTTATTTAAGCCCAACACATTTTCAGTTAGGGATACTGTGGGACATGGTTGATTCTTTTTTTCTTTATTTTACAAAGCCAATAGGTTAAAGCTTTAAACGTGTTCTTCTCTCCATCATTATTATTTATTTGTGTTTATATTTGTTTGTGTCTTTGATTGTCTTTTGGTACCAAGGATTTAACACAGGGGTGCTTACTACTGAGCCATGTCCACATCCTCTTTTATTTTATTTATTTTTTTATTTTTGAGACAAGAGTCTCACTATTTTGCATAGGGCCTTGCTAAATTGCTGAGACTGTCTTTGAACTTGAGATCCTTCTGCCTCGGCCTCCCAAGCAGCTGGGATTACCTGGGGATGCCATTGTGCCTAGCTTATTTGGATATTTTTCTTTATATAAATAACTTCTGTTTTTTTTAAACATCTCCCTGACCTCAGCTTTACATTTATCTTCATCTCCTCTCTATAAGTTTAGTTTAAATCTTCACCCTATTATTTGCTGTTGTATACAGCAATCACTTCTTGCTTTAGCACTTTCATTTACAAAATAGGAACTATAATAGTACCTGCCTTATGGGAATACTTAGTGCTTGAAACTAGGTGTGGCTTAGTACAATTGTTCAGTAAATATAAGATATTATAATTATTGCTAATATTGTTTTAATTTAAAACACAGTTATGTGTTTTTAAATCCTTTAGAAATGTCCCTTGATCTTCGAGTAATGTCAAAATCATATAATATACAATATTTCCTTATTCTGGCTTCTGTATTTAAATCCTGTCTTATCTCTTCAAAATCATAAGCCTAATAATAAAGTATTCTATTTCTGAAAATCCTACATTTTGGGTGGGAGGGGGTTTCCTTGTTATATGGTTTGGAAGATCTTCAAAAATTTTCCAAACTATTCTTTCACGCCTTATTCACCTCAAGTTATATTCTACCAGAATTTTCCTGAAACCACCCACCCCATTTTTTTAGTATTTTTAGATGTTGTGGTTTATGTATTCCTTTAATAATCTATGCACGTATTATTTGTTTTTCTTACTAAATATTCTCCAGTGTCCTTCCAAACCGTGTTCTCGCCTGTTGCATGAACTGGGAGGCTACCCTCCTAACACTTCCCAGTTAGGTTCAATATTCAAAACACCAGGAAGTATGAGAAGGGGAAGAGAATGAGGTTGGAGTGTTTATTCCCTTAACATTTGCCCTGCAGATGCACCTTGAGAAGGATACATATAAAGACTAAATTCTCTATTTTTTTCAGATTCTGGTAAAGATTTACTTGCATATCATGCCTGGAGATATTAATCATCCAATCAGATTTTAGCCCTGATCTACTGAACCATCACTTGTCATTCCTTACACTCTATGGTATTTGTAAATGATTCCTTTCTTCAACTTTTCTGAAATTTCCACTTTGACAATGCCACGTGTTTCTTGCTAACAACTTCATAGTAATGTGAAGTACTATGTGTGTAACAGTAAGAACAGTTTGGTTATGTTGTGATAACAAACAAGCCTCAAAGTCTCAGGAACTTAAAAAAAGCCCAAGTATTTTTTCTTCTCATGGTGGCTGCAGTCCAGTAACGGAGGAAGGCCCAAAGTGTCTATGCTTCTATAATATTCGAGCAAGGAAAAGCAAAATGTGCAGATCACACATGAGCTCCTAGAAGCTTCAGAAGTGAAACATAGCTTTCTGCTGATTCTTCACCATCCCACTCAGTATCCTAGAAATATGTCTTTCAAAAAAGTAAGAAGATGAATGAAAGGAAAATGAGGAGTATTGATGAAAACATTATGATTTCTTTACTTTACAGTATAAAAGCTTCCCAATCTCCAGGTAAAACAGGAAGGGCCTTTCTTTCTTCATCTCCAAGCCCCCATGATCAAGCAATGTGCTTAGAAAATTTCATAATTGCTTAGTGAATGAATAAATAGTTTTGCTCTGTACAGATAAAATAGTAATTCATAAAATAAATTAAATCAAGCTATTTTAAACACAATTTAAAATAAATCTATTTTGCCATTATCATAATATAAATGAGCCAAAATAGCTTCACTACCTCTTATGATTCGAAACAGATGACATTTTCCAAATATTGCAATATTCAGGAAAATAGGCTCTGAGTTTATATTTAAAAAATCTGGATTTAACAGTCAACCCCCAATTCAACCATAATGTAATTCCGAATGCATTTTTGAAATGATATATTTTTATTTTAGAAAATACCTTCAGGCTGTTCGTGGTGGCACACACCTGTAGTCCCAGAAGCTCGGGAGAATGAGGCAGGAGGACCACAAGCTCAAAGCCAGCCTCAGCAAAAGCGAGGTGCTAAGCACCTCAGTGAAACCCTGTCTCTGAAGAAAATACAAAAAATAGGGCTGGAAATATGGCTCAGTGGTCCAGTGTTCCGGAATTTAATCCCCAGTGCCACCTGCCCCCCAAAAAATGTACCTTCAGATTTAAAATTGAGTATTTTAGTGTGGAATTACATACTTTCATGGAACGTAACAGGTAGCAATGCACTTGGTAATCAAAATGATGGCCCAGTATCACTTTCAAATTCATGCATCAGATGAGATATGGAAATATTAAATGAACCAGCATAATAATCAATCTTGATGTATACCAGAGACTGAATTTGGCATGCTGTTGGTTAAGATAACACTTTTCTTCCTGTCATTTTTTTTCCTCTGGCTGTGAACAGATATAGTTAACTCTGAAAATTTATTTTAAAAATACAAAACAGGCTGGGAAAAATCCTTTCAAAGAATGCTGTGATGATGACAGCTTGTTTTTTCTTTATGTTGTTTTAGAGTGTAGCATACCTGGATACATGTATTAAAACATTATCCATAGACTTTCTGTCTCATCAGGAAAGGCATTGGCTTCTTCTGATTGTTATGACATAACTTGCTCCTTTCAGGAGGAGAGCTGTTGTCTCATGTTTTACTGAACACTACATATTCATTTACAGATCATCATTGTTTCTGATTATAATCCATGATGGTGAAGAAATCTCACCTGAAATCATACTCAAGATTTTTCCACTAGGCTATTGTGACTGCAATGAGCTATCTGGACCCTGGTTCTATCAAATCCTCTATAATACTCTGCAGTTATCATTCTTAGAATTATCAGACCTATAAATTTTTATGTAAGCATATACTTAATAACTTTGAGAACACTTCAGTTTTAAGCATTCCACCTGTATTTACTAAGTAAAACATATTTTTAAGGTAGATATTTTAGTCAATCCATGGGTTCAGATTTATCAACTAAATTGTTGATATAATGAATTGCTTTCCTTTGGAAACAATAATTATATATCTTCTCAGTACAGTTTATGAAAAGATTGAAATTCATATCAGTGTTCCTTTTCAATAAATATATGAACTTACTTCCTTGGACACCAAAACAGAATTAAAAATAAATAAATAAATAACCCATTCTTTTAAGAAAGAGAAACAAGAAAATTCAAAAACAAGAATTTAAAAATAAATGCTTCTTAGGCATTCTAGAAACTAACAAAAATTAACCAAATTCTGTTGCCACCCCTTCTCATATTGAGTAAATCTATAAAACAATAGTAATTGTTTATAAAGGCAAATTGATCATATTATAAGAGCATCATTAAAGTTTTTCTAAAATATTAAATGTGCTTCCTTAAATAAAGCAAAATATCATTGTCAACCATTTTTGTATGGATTTTACATTTGTTATGAATGTTTAGAGCAAGAAGAGCTCCTTGATTTCTGGAGATCTGAGAGGCTGCTGGCACAATACCTTCTCTGTTTCCTTACTGTGCATAATCAGCCTGGCAATGAGAACAATTTCAGATTGTACTTTCACATAGCTTTTTTTTTGCGAATAGGTTGGGGTACCAGGGGTTGAACTCATGGGCACTCAACCACTGAGCCACATCCCCAGCCCTATTTTGTATTTTATTTAGGGACAGGGTCTCACTGAGTTATTTAACACCTCAACTTTGCTGAGGCTGGCTTTGAACACAGGATCCTCCTGTCTCAGCCTCCAGAGCCACTGGGATTACAGGTGTGCGCCACCACGCCCAGCTATTCACTTAGCACTTTATATAACAATAACTAGTTAGTCTAAACACCACAGTGATAGCATTTTTAGCTCTTTCTTTCTTCCATATGTTTCTATCTCCTCTCTGCCACGTGGCTCTGACCTCAGTGCTTTTTTTTTTTTTTTTTTCACATTTCTCATTCTTCTGTAACTCCATACTGATGAAAACAAATCTCTATTTCTAAATCTAATTCTATACCTGAATACAAAATGCACACACAATACTTCATACCTGTTTCCTTTGCTAGCTAAGGGATACCTCAAAAACATACCCATCTTCATACTTTGAAAGATCCTTTTTTTGTAAAATAAAATATAGATGTGGAAAACAAATGCATGAATTATGGATATGGATATTACTATAAGGGAATCCTTGTAATGACCACCTAGGTCAAGATAGAACTTTGTTATTAAATATCTCAAATTGATATCTCAAATATCTCTATAAACACTATTATTTAATCTTAATGTCCTCAATTTCTGCAAATAACCACTATTCAGATTTATATAGTAACTACTTTCTGATGATTTTAAAATTGTTTTATCACATCTATATGCATCAACATACATCATATATTGTGGGTTTGTGTAAATCTAGTGAAGATGTTACAATCTTTTTTTTTTTTTTAATGTTGTTTTCACTGTATGGTTTGCATTTGGTCACAAAAGGCATTTTGCCCAAGATTTACAAGCTGAAAGTAAGGACAAGCCAATATTTTACTGTTGCACTGAGTGAAATAAACAAGGCTCTTTAGAAAAACCAAAAGGTTGGATTGTTCGTTTCTTCTTGATGGGAGCTTGTTTCTAGGACTTTTCAGTTGGAAAGAGAGATGATAGAAAAATAATTGATGAAACTGATTATATTGGTATTTCTCATTCAAATTCAGGACACTAGAGTATTTACTTAATCTTCTTTATATTACATCTATATCAGTTTTTTCTTTCTATACCAAGTGTTGGTTTTCAGATTGCAGGGAACAGTATCATTATAGCTCTTCATTCCTCATTTTCTGCTTCATACTTTACACAGACAAGCACAGCAGAAGAAGACTCTTGCTATCAACACTAATTATTACTGAGAGAAAAAAAATGTTTGCCAGTGCTGTCTTCGCTCCCCATTTGTTTGATGTACTCTGTGTAAGTCGTTATGGCAACATGGCCATTTCACAACATATTCTCTTTCTCTAATTTCTCATTTAGTTTAGTTCTATAAGCAAGCATGTATTTATTACTCACTGTTAGTCCATATGTTGAAATCTTTTTATTTTGGTTGACGTTTATTTTGTAGTAATTTTCTTTATTGATTTATATGTCAAGCCTTACAGCAGCACCACATTGTGTGGGTGAGGGAGCTTTGTAGTAATATTTGAAATCAGGCAATATGAGTTCTCCAACTTTGTTCTTATTTTCAACATTGTTTGGAATCCCTTGCATTTCTCGGATGAATTTGTCTATTTTTGCAGAAAACAAGTTGGAACAGGAGATTTGATATGGCATATGTTGAGTCAAATCGATTTTTGGAAGTGTTGGGCTGTTATCAATGCTACATTTCCAATTCACAAATGAAGGAAACTTTCCCATTTATTTTGGTATTCTTTTATTACTTTCAACAATGTTTGGGACTTTTAAGTATGCAAGTCTTGTGAGTATTATGTGATATTTATTCCTAAGTTGTACGTTTTGATGTTTATAGATGGAATTGTTCTGTCTCCTTGCATCATTATTTATTGTTAATGTGTGGCAATACAACTTGTTTTGTTCATGGATACTAAATAGTACAACTATGCCCAACATGTTAATGAGTTCTAATTCCATTTTTGTGTATTCCTTTGGTTTTTCTATAAAGAACATAACCTCTTCTGAGAATATTTATCATTTCACTTCTTTTCAATCTGTATGCTTTTCATTTCTTTTACTTGCCACTAGCTAGCACTTCCCATAAAAATGTTAAATAGAAGTAACAAATGCAGACAGAAACTCTTGTTTCTTGATGTCTGTGAAGAACATTTACTTTTCACCATTGACTATGAGATTAGGGTGTTGTTTTTGTTTTTGTTTTTTTTTCTAGATAATCCTTCTTAAGTTGAGGAAGTTCCTTTTCATTCCTTGTATGTGGAATGCTCTTATGACCGGGTGATGACATTTGGCATATTTTTTTCATATCTTAGAAAATGATCATATGGCTTTTCTCCTCGGTTATAGAAATTTTGTATATTACACTGACTGAATTTTACATCTGGAGCCAAACTTGCCCTAGTAACTCCCACTGACTAAAGTGAAATTTATATTTATATTCTTTTTATATATGGCTAGACTCAGTTTGCTAGTATAGTGCTGAAGATGTACGTATCTATGTTTAAAAGAGACATTAGTCTGTACTTTTCTTGTGTGATCTTTGACTTTTTCAGGTATCAGGATACTGCTGGTTTCACACAATTTGTTGGAAAGATTGTCTCACCTCCATTATTTGAACAGTATTTAAGGATTGGAGTTAAGTTATATTTGATAGACTTCACCAGGATAGCCATCTGGTGTTTTTTTCATTACATATTAAATTATGTTACTTGTTTTAATTCTGTTCAGATTTTCTAGTTCTTCTTGGGTCAGTTTAGGTACTTTGTGTATTTCTAGAAATCTGTCAATTTTTCTAAGTTTTCTAATTTGTTACCACATAATTATCCCAAGTAGTCTCTTATAACTTTTAATATTTCTACAGTTAATAGCAATGTGTTCTTATTTATTCCAGATCTAGTTAATTTGAATATTTTATCTTATTTTTTGGTCAAACTAGTCAAAACTTTCAATTTTGTTCACATTTTCAAATAGTTGTTCTATTTATTAATTTTCTTCATTGTGATATTCTCATTTATTACTGGTCTATTCTATTTTTTATTATTATTTAATTTTTCTTTGTTTGAGTTGTTTGTTCTTTTTTACCACTTCTCAAAGTGAAATGATGTTACTGTAATATCTTCACTCTTAATTATAAGTGTTTACAACTATACATTTCACTCAACATGATTTAGCAGAATTCCATAAGGTTTTATATTTTGTGTTTATTGCTTTTATATATCTTAAAGTATTTTATAATTTCCAATGTGATTTCTTCTTTGGCTTGTTTCTTAGCTAGGACTGTGTGGTTTATTTTTCATGTATTTCTGAATTTCCATGTTTTCTTCTCTTAATGATTTCTGATTTTATTCTATGTGGTTAGAGAACATCCTTTGAATAACTTTAATCCTTTTAATTTATTGAGGCGTGTATAGCCTAGCATTCAGTCTATTATAAAAAATGCTCTGTGTGTATCTGAGAACATATATACTCAGTACAAGAGAGGTTCATTTGTTCAGTTGACTTATGGTGTCATTCCTTTTTCTTTTTTAATTATTCTTTTGTCTCATTTTTATCAATTAACAAAATGGGGTATGGAGGTTTCCATTTATTACTCTTGAAATTTTCAAATTTGCTTCAAATTTATCAATTTATGCTTCATGTATTTTGGGGCAAACTGTAATATTAGGTCCACATATTTGTTAATTGTAACAATTTTATATTTATAACTTTACAAATAATTATCACAAAATAAAATGTCTTAGGAGGTAGAGAGAGAGGAGGGGAGGGGAGGGGAGAGGTGGGGAGGGGGGAGGGTGGAGGATGGGAAAGGCAGTGGAGCACAACAGACACTAGTATGGCAATTTGTAAATCAATGGATGTGTAACTGATGTGATTCTGCAATCTGTGTATGGGGTGAAGGTGGGAGTTCATAACCCACTTGAATCAAAGTGTGGAATATGATATGTCAAGAAATTTGTAATGTTTTGAACAACCCACAATAAAAAATTTAAAAAAAAATAAATAAAAATAAAATGTCTTTCTTTATCTAAATTAAAATCTTTGTGTTAAAATGTATATTCCTATCTTAATATGGACATTCCAATAGCTTTTGGGCATAGTGTGCACATTTATCTCTGTTTATCTTTTACTTTCAATTTATTTGTACCTTAAGATCAAAAGTTGCATTTTGTACACAGTGTAGAGATGGACTATTTTTAAAAATGATAATAAATTATAATTTAAAATTCTGTGTTTTGAATCAAGTAATCAATTTTTATATTTAATGTAATTGCTGATAAGTTAGTTTATTTTTGTTGTTGTTGTTTGGTGCTGGGGAGTGAACCCATGGGTACTTCTTCCTTAAGTACATCCTTAGCCTTTTATATTTCATTTATTTATCTATCTATTTGTTTATTTTTTGAGACACAATCTCTCTTAAGTTGCTGAGACTGGCCTACAACTTCCAATTCTTCTCCCTCAGTTTACTAAATTTCTTGAATTACAGGAATGTGCCACGGGACTCAGTTAAAGTATTATTTTATTTATTTTTAATTAATTTATTCATTTTAAATAGGTATGTATGACAGCAGAATGCATTTTGTTTCATTGTACACAATTGCAGCACAACTTTTCATTTCTATGGTTGTACAAGATGTAGCATCGCATCATATGTGCAATGTACCTAGGGTAATGATGTCCATCTGATTCTACCATTTTTCCTGCCCCACACCCCCTCCCCACAGTTCCCTCCCCTTTGCCCAAAGTTCTTCCATTTTTCCCATGCTCCCCCCATTATGGATCAGCATCCATTAAAACTGCCATTAAAAAAGTGTTTTCTTTGTACCTTCGGTTCTTTTTTTTTTTTTTTTAATTCTTCAATTAATATTGTCTCCTGTGTTAAGTGGGTAAGTAGATATTTTCTCACATATAATTTTAACATTTCCCATTGTTTTTCTTTTTCTTGAAGGCTTTGATTTTTTTCTTTTTCTTTTTTCTTTTCTTTTAGTGATTGCCTTGGGAATTGGAGGTGATACCAATAATATTGTTTGGATAAAGACCAACTGAGCTTCAATAGTTCACTAACACTGTGTTCTCCATTAATGTAACTTCATGGCTTACCTTTCCTTAGTGTTAATTGTATTGCCATAAAATTACATCTTTATGCATAAAACTATGAGATTATCATTTTGTGCAAGTTGTCTTTTGCATGAAGGAGAAAAAAAATTTAAACCAAATTTCATTGAGATTTTTTCAAATGCTTACCTGCATATTTATTTTTACTGGTGATCTTTACTCTTTCTTTTGAGGAGACTCTCTTTAATATTTATCAATATTTCATATTTTCTGTAGGATATGTCTGCTGATAAATATTATCAGTTAATGCTTGTCTGAATTGTTTCTTTCTTTACATATAAATGTTATTTTGCTAGGTATAGAATTTGTTGTTGACCTCCTTATATTTCTATGTTTCAATGCTTTAAATATGTCATTCTTATGTCTCCTGGGTTTTATTAATTGTCATGCCAATTCATCTGAGAATAGGATTCTGAATGCTGTACTAATGGGTCACTATTTTGTCCTTGATTTTCATTAGTTTAACTTTGATATGTCTATGTGTGGAATTCTTTTAGTTTATATTAGTTTGAGTTTATTAAATTTTTTTGAATATGTTTTTTAATATTTTTCACTAAATGTGTGAACTTTTCAGTCATTATTTCTTCAAATAGTCTTTCCTCTTTATTCCTCATTTCCTTCTGAGTCTTTGATTCTATACAAAATGGTAGACTTCATGGTTTCCACAAATCTCCAGAGGCTCTGCTTTCATTGTTCAAATTTTTTTTTTCTTTTCATTTTTTTACATTAGATAATCTCAATTTTCTGTATTCAAATCCATTGATCTTTTTATTTGCTGGAGATTCACTACTACAGAACCTCTCTAGAGAATATGTTATTTCATTTATAATGCATTAGAACTTCAGTGTTTCAATTTGGTTCACTCCTTTTTTTTTAATTTTGCTTTTTATTGGGTGTCTCAATCTCATATGACATCATTCTCATACTTCCAGTTAGTTTTCTAAACATGGCTTCCTTCATTTTTTTTTTGTACATATTTGCAATGGCTTTTGTCCACATATTTATCCAGTAAACCCACATGTGGTATTCCTAGGGAATGGTTTCTCCTGACTTCCTTTTTCCTGTGTGTGATCGTACTTCCCTTATTCTCTCAATAGTATATTCAAAAGTCTTACAAATATTTAAGGGAACTAATATTTTAAATTATATTATTGTTTATTTTGGAAATCAGTCCCTTTTTTTACTGAAGATGGTAGTTTTACCTATTAGTTGTTGCTACTTATGTGTTGATTTGTCTAGCAACTTTCTTGGAATAACTTTGCATTATCTGTGTTATTTGTCCTGTGAGGGTGATAATTAAAATAATTTCTTTAAAATTTTGAACCAATATTTCTCTCATTATTGCCAACAGGCTCATTATCTTGGCAGACAGAACAGTGTGCCTTAGGCTTCAATTTCAGTTTTATGGAGTTTCAAGTTTAGCCAGTATGGAGAGATTGGGTTTTTTTAGTGTCCACTTTGGGCATATACACAGTTCTGAACATGTGTTTACTTTTCTAGATTCGCCTGTATATGTTGAAGCTATTAAAATCCCCCTATCAATATCTCATTCCTGTTTTTCCCTTTATTTTATTCATTTATTTATTTCATTTTTTTTTTTTTTTTGCCAGCCTCTTGTTAGCCCTACTTGTATTACTGCCTTAGACAGCTGAAATGTTAAAAATTTGCCACTAATCATTTTTGACAAATTCCCTGTGGGTAGTGCTGTTTGCACAGAGTAAGCTTGCCAAATAGAGACAAGACCTGGGAATGGAGCTTGCCAGAGTTGTTGACACATCTTAAATAGGACCAGTTCTCTGGGGAAGCTTTTGGTTAGCTCCAAACTTATTTTCCTCTTTACTCCATACTTTTTTTTTTTTTTTTTTTTTTTTGACAGCTATTCTAGCTGGGAGGCTGTTAGTTTTTAAGACTACTATGGAGCTGTAGAGAGCGATAGGAATTAAAAAGTTCAAAATTCAGATATAGAGCACTACTTAGGTGGTCAAAAATTTTAGTTACTTTCCAGATCTTTAGAAATATGATTTTTGACATTTTTGACAATTTTGATATGTTCTTATTGCTCTTAGATAAAAGTAGGTTTGCAGAGATTGTAACTCTGTTGTTCCCAAAGTTAGCATCCTGAACTTCTTGTCAAAGAACCTTTAATTTCTGTATCTTATAATTCTTTGTCGACCTTAAATATGATTGCCATTTATTTTGTAAAATGTGAAAGTAATGATGATAAAATACAGAGTAAGAAGAGAATAGAAGAATGATCTATTCCTCTTGAAATATTTCAGCTGGTAGGTGTAGGAAAATTAGACATACAAAGCAAGATAAAGGTAAGAGTGCGTAGCCAGAAAAAAGAGATTATGTCATCGCAGAGATCACAGGAAAGCCATTTTTAATATAAAAAGGTCAATTTTTTAAAGCCACTGAAAGATCAAGTAAGATAATCTCTGAAGTGACCACACACTTTTCAACATGTAGTCATTGAACACAGTGAGAACAATTCTGGTTCTGAGATGGTGACAGATGCCATACCCATGGGTTAGTGTCATTGAATGTGAATATTTATTGGTCCACTTTCTGTGCTAATAACACAATACCACAATATGTTTCAAAATAAGAAGTTTATTTGGGGTCATGATTCTTCTTGACATCCAAGGTTGAGGGACTCTTTCTTATGATAGCTGCTTTGCTGTCTTGTCCTGAGGCAGTACAAAGATCACCTTGAAGGAGGGGGTGTGGACATCTAAGTGTTGGCTTCTTGTCTCTCTCCTGTTTCTTGTAAAGTCACATCTACTCTTTTCTCAATCATCTCCCAAAAGTCCCACCTAGAAACAGCACAGCTAGATTATATTCCCATCCTCTTAATTTCTCACAATGATGTTTAGACTCTAGCAGGAGTTTTGGAAGGGATGAGTCACGAACAGGCATGAAAATTAATGGAGAACACAGTCAAATATTTTATAAAAATCCAATTTAAATGAACAATGAGAGATAGAAAAGTGCCTGAGGCACTTTGGTCAATTATCTATACCTTTTAAAGATTAGATTTTTTAAAAAAGTAACCTTCCTGGGTACAGAGACTGATGCCTGTAATCCCAGCAATTTGGGAAGTTAAGGCAGGAGGATCAAAATTCAAGGCCAGCCTTGGTAATTTAATAAAGACCCTGTCTCAGTATAAAAGGCTGGGGTGTAATTCAATGGGTTACACATCTCTGGGTTCAATTCCCAGTAAAACACACACACACAAAACACACACACACACACACACACACACACAAGTAGCCTTAACATCAAGGTCAGATCTCCTGACAATGTTCTTTAACTTTATTTTTCATCAGCACTTAATACCCACACACCACACTCTATTGTATTTCAATTATTATAGTGGATACCTGGATGCTCATCTTTTTGTTTTCTTTTATAAACTTTTCTGAATATATAGTGTTTCACCTTTAGCTATCATACTATGGATTATGTATCAGACACATAATAAAATTCTTCAGGAATTTCTGAAAGCAAATTGACTCAGCCAGTCTTTTATTTAACTTGTGTTCACTTGTATAGTTACAAGTGAAGCTTAACACTATTTTTTTCTATGGTTAATTGTTTTTCTGTTCAATAAGCTCATGCCTAGACACACCTACCTCCCTTTAGGCAATTTGATTTTCCTGGAAAGAAAGAGGCAAGTTGCTCAAAAATTGTTGAGTTTAAATTGATATTACTTGAAAATCTAAATGTCTGAATTCTGTACAGAAGAGGTAAAGTTTCATATGCTCTTTCTTCCTGACTCTCCAGAAACCTTATGTAAATGTTATATACTAGGGAATAAAAAATTATCTTTGTTACTGTCTAGCTGCCTAAGTTCCCTTAAGTTATTTTATATATTTTTAGTTCGGTTTCTATGAATTTAACATGGAAATTATAATTTTTCTAAAGTGCTCTTCAAACATCAAAGACTACACAAATTTTATCTATTTCATTATTGCCATTATAATAAAATCCTTAGTATCACTATCATAAACCCTTATCATTGAAAAATATTTATGCTCTAATATTAACTTATTACAAATTGCTACTATTTTTTTTCATGAGTATTGACTCAACCTTACCCCGACAAGTCATCAAGAACTCTTGTGTGTGTTTATGAATCAAATCACAGATTATAAGTGAAAGCTGAAGTTCTGGAGTCAAACTTTATACTTGTAATTCTTAGGTTACCATTTAATAATTTTGTCACACTGATGAAGCTATGTATTCCTCTGCTTCATTCATTAACAATCTAGAATATGGAAATAGCTTTATTATATATACGTTAGAATACATCAGGATTAAATAGATGAGTACATGTAAGGGACTTACAATAAAGTCAATAATTAGTCTATGATCCCTTGGAAGACAGAAAAGTAAATGCTTCACATGAGAAATTAACCAGTTTTAAAACAATGACTTTTTCCCTTATTTTGGTCTTAACCAAGAAGATAGAACTTGGTAAAAACATGACCATTTGAACAAAATTCTATAAACAAGGCCCACAGTAGTAAATGCTTAAAAATATAACCTTTAAGCCACAATAGTAAAAAAATGCTATAATTTCAGAATTATTTTACTCATAATAATCCTTTTTAATAATAACTATTAAATTACTTATTGAGAAGTAGCAGTACCATTTTCCTATACTTACTTTATCTCAAATTTTTAAAACTTTATTGATACATAATTTATGCATCATATAATTTATTAATTTAAAATGTTCATTTCAAAGATCTTCAATACAAGTAAACAGTTTTGAACATTTTTATCACCTGTGAAAGAAACTCTGAGCCTCCTAGCTACCACTACTCTTTCTCTGGCAGTCTCCATCCATCTCACCATGAACACTGGTCTGTCACTGTAGCTGAACATAAATTTATTTGAAATAGCAGAGAGGTAAATAAAAATTTTTATAAATATATAACAAGAATTTGAAAAAAGAAAAATCTATAATTTATTCTTGGTCCATTTTAAAAAATCATAGACTTCTCTTAATTAAAGTAACATAAAAATTTCAGAAAGTTTTGGATTAGGAATCAGGTACATCCAAATAAATGTGGGACAGGATACAACATGACCACATTAAAGAAATAAACCACTTTTAGCATTGGGTATGATTTACCTTGCTACATTATTTTAATATAAAATTTGTAATACTTCATCTTCCAGTGAAGAATATTAAGAGAATGATTGAAATTAGAAAAATAAAAACAAGTAGAAGTATCTTAAAACTCTTTCATAGAAACAACTCATATTCAAAATCATTTGCGTATTATGGTCTAGCTTGCTTCATCTTCAGTTTTTTTTTTTTTCCTCCCTATGGTGCTGGGGATCAAACCCAAGGGCCTTGTGCATGCGAGGCAAGCACTGTACAAACTGAACTTTATCCCTAGCCTCAGCTTCAGTCTTATATAGAGCCTATATGTGATAAGATGGCTGTAGTTAATTTCATAAAATTTCCTCCTGTGCTTGGTAAATCAGTTTTTCTCTGAAGATTTGAGGACTTTCAATATTTTATATTTGTATATTTCACTATTACTTGAATGATCTAGTTTTATTTTGTTAAAGCATTTAATTGCATTTACACACAACTATTAACACATATACACATTTATTTTATATTTACAAGCCTGTAATAATTCACTAATAGATATATTCATGTAATCATCTGAGTATAATATATGTGTCAATGCACTATTCATATAAAAATCTGTATTTTTTATACAACACCACTTACTAGGTTATGAGAGTTTCTGTCTGATGCCTAGAACCTAAAAGAATAAATCACAAAAGAATAATTATTAGATATTCTACTGATTAGTACAATATACTAAAATATAAATATATAAAAATGTTAAAAATATGTAGTTTCTGGTTTAGTAGTCTCTTGGTGTTTTGAAAGAATTTGTAATTGATTTTAAAAAGATGAAAAATTAATAAATAATTAGATAAACTTTAATCTTTTAAGGACACTAAGTGCTGAACTTACTAAAGATAAAGGTAGTCAATCTACTAAGTTCAAAGCAATGCTGCACTTCTGCATCTAATACAAATATACTGTTAACTAACTCATTTTTTGTAAATGCACTTCTATTTTAGAATAAAAGTTCAAAAAGTAATATTAATAATTGAAATGTATTGTTTTAAAATGTAAGTCTATGTATACATAAAATTATGTATACATAAAACTGTTCATAGTGAAATTCCATGACAAAGTTGACACTGAAAAAATTGATGGCTATAAAATATAGTTCATCAGCCTCAGCAAAAACAAGATGGTAAGCAATTCAATGAGACCCTGTCTGTAAATAAAATGCAAAATAGGCCTGGGGATGTGGCTCAGTGGTTGAGTGTCCCTGAGTTCAATCTCCAGTACCAATAAATAAACTAATTAATTAAATTAAAAAATATATAGTTCAGCAATGAATGAAAACTGATAAGTGACCTCAAACAATCTTTTGATTTTTAAATATTCTTGGTTTATACTTCTGAAAAATGAGAACTCTACATACCTTGATTCTAGTAACTTACTTTGACTTATAAAGTCTTATAAATAACATTCATTTACATTCTTTCATTTGATCCTGACTACAATTCACTGAGCAATACCTATTGTTTCTATTTTGTAGATAGGAAAATTGAGTCCATAGTCCAACTTGTTTGCTCCTGTTTATATGGTAACAAATAATAATACCTGGTAAAGAGCAAGGTGTGTTGATGCCTGAATAAATTCCTTGAATTCATATTTAAGTCACCTTTGACCATTATTAAGAACTATAATGTATAGATGATTTCTTTTGGAGGAAATGGAAAGACTTGAAACATACATTTATAATCCAGTTGAGAGGACTTTCACTGTGCTGCTGTTGAAGATTTTTCTATGATATTATTTGGAAACAAGTTTTTGCTCTAAGTGCTAATATGTGGAAAACCCAGTACACTTGGAGACATATCCATTAAATAGTCACATTTTGATTTGTGCACTCCTTCAATCACTTTGTGTCTCAATCCTTGTTAATATAAGTTAAGGTGTTTTGTAATTATTGTACTCATGTTTTGATTTTGTTCAACTTATGGTAAGGAATCATCCTCTATTTTGTAAGCTAAAATATGTTTTTAAAAAACCTGTTAATACATTGAGGGAACACACATCACATATCCATGACATGCTGGAAAGGACACTTAGGGTGAAACCAGAAGTCCAATATCCAGTCCTTTGAGCCAATTTTAGGCCTTTAGGTTTCTAATTTCTTTATTCTGTAAATGGGGTCCTTTTACCTCTAAAAGGTAAATTCTAGAATTATGTGATGTTTTGGAAATAACTAGAAAAATTATAAGAAATACATGAAGATCTTTTTCAAATACTCATTCTTTAACTTATAGGAGTCTCTGTATATCTATATTAATTTGCCTATGATTTGTGTAGTAATTGCTGCTTAGTTTATCATAATTTTTCATGCCTTTAAGATATTTATATTTTATTCCTTGAACCGAAGGCAAGGGGTAAGGGGAGAAAGTAAAAAGAAATTAAAGACAGATGAAGTTGCATTATAAGCAGAATATATATTATGTAGAAAATATCCTTAATAAAGCATCATTATCTTTTTCAGAAATTATATTGTTATAACTACAACACAGAGGAACAGTTATTAGATGTTCTAGTTAAATAATGAGCATGATTTTATTTTTTTTAATTCATTATTTGTATTATTTGCTTTTTCACATAATTAACATTTCTATGAGTTCAAGAGGATTATCCACTATTTCTTTTATTCTCTCTTATTTTAATAAGCCAAATATATATATTTTAACCTCTAAAGATTATTAGAAAGCTATTCAAGTGAATATGGACAACATTTTGCCTACCTGAATTTATTTTAAGCTTCCCCAATTCTAGCTTAATTGTATATTTTATCATTCTCATATTATTTCATACAATTCTATATATCCTTAATTTATGTCTAAAATGCTTGATTATTTTCTTTTGACATTTTGTCATAGTATTTAAAGGTCACTCAGAAGAGCACCATTAAATCAGTTATCTTCAAAATGACATAACTATGAGGTTATTAAAAGAATGCCTCATTAATGTCACTTCATAATAAAGTTCATTCTACAGGCTCACTTTTTTCCCATAGGATTATTCTTCATTCATGGTTTTGAAAATAATATTTGCTTTGGTAAAAGCAGCACAATACCAGCATTCTCACAAACTTCATCAAAGATCAGGATGTTTTGTATTTTGTATAATGGTAGCACTCAGTCATGAACTTCTTTGGAATCACACTGGAGTGCTGCAGTACTCCGTATACATACTACATAATTATACAACTGAATCTAAATTTGAAACAGAAATTTCCAGTGACTTTACAGCTTAGGGTCCTGTGAAGAAAGCAGAATGTGGTCATTTGAAGTTCAAGAGGATTTTCTCAACCAGATAAAAAGGGCAACATTTGCCCTCAGTTAGTGACTTGTTCCTTTTTTATCTTCCCTAATGAGAAGAGATGGTTAAGAATGTAAAGTCTTTAATTATGCAGACTGGGTTTGAGTCTACTCTATGCTGAATACACTACATGTATAACTCAATTCAGGCTGACTGTATCAGTCTTCGCCTGGCTTTCCTCATCTGTAAACGGGAACACTGTATTTAATTAGTTGAGAGAGAGAACTTGCAAAACAAATGGAAATTTCTTCACACAGTGTCTATAACAAAATGAATGCTAACAAGATTTGTTATGATTAATATAAAAGCATGAGAATGCTCTTTTATTGAAGTGTTTAAACTACATTTTCACATACATTTTCTTTATTCAACTTGTCATGTTCTGTTATTTGAAGAATATACTCTTTTTTCAAAATTCTCAAGACTTTAAGGAAGGTAGGAACCTAGTAACTGAGTAATAGGATAAAAATGTGGGCAAGTTCAAACTCTATCTTTAGTCTACCTCAAGTTCAATTTATATCTTCTTCAGTCTATTTCAGAAATCCTTGACTGATTGGCCATGCAGCATATGTTTAGCTCAAGGAAGTCCATTATTTTGGACAGTTCTGTTAGTAAGTTCTCACTCAGGCTGAGCCTTTGGAGCAACACATGCAGCCTCTTAAATCATCAAAGAACATTCTACACCTTCACCTCCTTCGATGATACAAGCTTCTCTCTAAATATCTACATTCTTCAAGTATACATTATCTTTTTTAAAAAAAATAACATATTTTAAAGAACTCATACAAATAAGATTTTTTAAAAATATGTTAGTTTCCATTTATTGAACCAAACCTGTACCCCTGGGATGAACTCCACTTGATCATGGTACACTATTTTTAAAATGTTTTTGAATGCAATTTTGCCGGAATTTTATTGAGGATTTTTACATCTATGTCCATCAGGGATATTTGTCTGAAGTTTTATATCCTTGATGTGTTTTTGTCTGGTTTTGGTATCAGGGTGATATTAGCTTCATAGAATCAGTTTGGAAGTGTTCCATCCTTTTCTATTTAATGGAATACTTTGAGGAGTATTGGTATTAATTCTTCTTTGAAAATCTTGTGGAACTCAGCTATAAGTACATCTGGTCCTGGGCTTTTCTTGGTTAGTAGGATTTTGATGGCATTATCTATTTCATTACTTGAAATTGATCTGTTTAAATCATATATAACCTCCTCATTCAGTTTGGGTAGGTTATATGTCTCTGGAAATTTGTTGATGTCTTCGATATTTTCTATTTTACTGGAGTATAAATTTTCAAAATAGTTTCTAATTATCTTCTGTATTTCAGACATGTCTGTTGTGATAGTTCCTTCTTCACTTAGTATTTTGGTAATTTGAGTTTTCTCTTTTTCTCTTTGTTAGCATGACTAGGTGTTTATGTATTTATTTATTTTTTCAAAGAACCAACTTTTGATTTGTCAATTTTTTCAATTATTTCTTTTGGCAATTTCATTGATTTCATCTCTGATTTTAATTATTTTCTGTCTTCTGCTTTTGGTGTTGATTTGTTTTCTTTTTCTAGAACTTTGAGATGTAGTCTTAGGTCATTTATTTCTTGACTTTTTGTTCTTTTAATTAATGTGCTCAATGCAATAAACTTTTCTCTTAGTACTGCCTTCATAGGGTGCCAAGATTTTGATATGTCTTATCAGTGTTCTTATTTACCTCTAAGTATTTTTTTTTAATTTCATTATTGATTTTTCTACTGTCCATTCATCATTCAATAATGTATTATTTATTCTCCATTTGTTAGAGTAGCTCTATTTTTTTATTTTATTGTTGATTTCTAATTTCATTCCATATGAACTGATAGAATGCAGTATATTATCTCTGTTTTTGTGTATTTACTAAGATTTTCTTTGTGGCATAATGCAATTCATCATATTAATAGACTTAAACAAGAATCAGATAATCATATCAATAGATGCAAAAAATTGACAAAATATAGAATAATTTCATGTTCAAAACACTAGAAAACCTAGAGACAGTAGGAACATACCTCAACATCCAGAAAACTATATATGCTAAACCCAAGGCCAGCATCATTCTAAATGGAAAAAAAATGAAAGTATTCCATCTAAAAATTGGAACAAGACAAGGATGTCCTCTTCCACCACTTCTAATCAACATCATCCTTGAAACTCTAGCCAGAGCAATAAGAAGAAAGAAATTAAAGGGATACAAATAGGTGAAGAACTCAAACTAATACTATTTGCTGATGACATGATTCTATATTTAGAAGATCCAAGAAATTCCATCAGAAAACTTCTAGAACTAATACATAAATTCACTAAAGTATCAGGTTATAAAATTAGCACCCATAAATCAAATGCAATTCTACATATCAGCAATGAATCCAGTTAAAGGGAAATTAGGATAACTACCCCATTCACAATAGCTTCAAAAATTATAATAAAAATTAGAATACCTGGGAATCAATCTAACAAAAGAGGTGAAAGACCCCCTACAATGAAAACTACAGAACACTAAAGAAAGAAATTGAAGAAAACCTCAGAAGATCTCCCATGCTCCTGGATAGGTAGAATTAATACTGTCATATTAATGGCCACACTACCAAAAACATTTTACAGATTTAATGTAATTTGTACAAAATCCCAATGACATTCTTCATAGAAATAGAAAAGCCAATCATGAAATTTATTTGGAAAAATAAGAGACCAAGAACAGTCAAAACAATCCTTAATAAGAAAAGTGAAGAACTAGGTATCACAATACCAGACCTTAAACTATACTACAGAGCAATAGTAACAAAAACAGCATGATATTGGCACCAAAACAAACTGGTAGATCAATGTACAGAATAGATGACACAGAGACTAACCCACAAAACTACAATTATCTTATATTAGACAAAGGTGCCAAGGACATGCATTGGAGAAAAGATAGCCTATTTAACAAATAGTGCTGGCCTAACTAGAAATCAATATGTAGTAAAATGAAATTAAACCTCTCTCACCCTGCACAAAAATAAACTCAAAGTGATCAAAGACTTAGGCACTAGAACAGAGACCCTGTGTCTAATAGAAGAAAAAGTAGGCCTACATCTTCACCATGTTGGCCTAGTATCTCACTTCCTTACCAAGACCCCTAAAGCTCAAGAAGTAAAATCAAGAACCAATAAATGGGATGGATTCAAATTAGAAAGCTTCTTCTCAGCAAAGGAAACAATCAATAATGTAAAGAGAGAGCCTATATGTTGGGAGAAAATCTTTACCACATTCACCTCTGATAAAACATTAATCTCTAGGATATATAAAGAACTGAAAAACCTAATACCAAAAAACAAACAAACCAATCAAATGGGCTTAGAAACTGAACAGATACTTCACAGAAGAAAAAATACAGTCTATCAATAAATAAATGAAAAAAAGTGTCCAACTCTCTAGCAATTAGAAAAATGCAAATCAAAAATACACTAAGATTTCATCTCACTCCAATAAGAATGGCAATTATCAAGAATACAGGCAACGATATATGTTGGCGAGGATGTGGAGAAAAAGGTACATTCAAACGTTACTGGTGGGATTGCAAATTTGTACAACCATTTTGGAAAGCTGTATGGAGATTCCTCAGAAATCTTGGAATGGAACCACCATTTGATGGAGATAGCCCATTCTTCAGTTAATACCCAAAGGACTTAAAATCAGAAAACTACAGAGATGCAGTCACATCAGTGTTTATTTCAGCTCAATTCAAAATAGCTAAACTAGGGAATCAACCTAAGTGTACTTCAATAGATGAGTAGATAAAGAAAATGTGTTATACATAGTCAGTGGAATATTACTCAGCTTTAATGAAGAATGAAATTATGGCATTTGCAGATAAATGGATAAAGTTGGAGAGTGTCATGCTAAGCAAAAAAACCAATCCCAAAAAACCCATGGCCAGATATTTTCTCTAATAAGCAGATGATAATTCACAATGCGGGGGGCACTAGAGAAAAACAGAGTTACCTTATATTAGGTAGAGGGAAGTGAAAGGAGAGAAGGGGAGGGGATGTGGGGATAGAAAGGATAGCAGCACAAAAGAGACATTATTACTTTACGTGTATAGATGACTGCATGACCCTTGTGATACTACGATATGTACTCTCAGAAAAATGAGATATTAAATTCCATTTATGTATGACATATCAAAGTGCATAATTGCATTCTACTGTCAGATATAACTAATTAAAACAAATTAATTTTTTTAAAAAATAATGTTAGTTTGCCATCAGCATTGTTAAATCATGACATGCAATAAAATCCAATATTCAGAGAAGGGCAAGCTGCCTTTTTTTCCATATAGTCCATGACCAGAGTCTCTGGCATCATCTGTGTGATTCTTAGAACACATAAATTCAAGCGTTGACCCTGGCTTGCTGAGTCAGTAGCATTGTTTTACAATGTGATTTTAACCCTTTACCTTAACAGGCACACCGTAACAACCACACTGTTTGATATTGCATTTAGTCATTTAGAAATGGAATCTAAACACTTCCTCACACTGAAGGATTTAACCTAAAATCTCCAATCTTTTTTTCTCATAAATTATTCTTGGTTAAGTTACTTAAATGTCAGAGTATTCTGAACACTCTTTTATGTCATTGTATCTTCTAAATATGATTGACTATCTATTATAAAATATTGTTCTAATTATGTTACTCATTTTGTGAATCAAAATATATCTAATTTACTATGGCAATAAAGTTGAAAAGAAAGTATATTAGGATTAAATCATATCAAAACTAACTCTCAGTAGGCGTCAGGCATTTACTTACCCCAGCTAATGCATAATATAAATAAATAATAGGACACTATTTTGGTTGAAAAAGCATATATGTTTTCCTTATTCTTTACATAGTGCTTTGATCCAAAATTAAAAAATGGTCAAATAAATGAAATCTAGGAAAATGAGTCCTTAATGAAATGATAATTATTATAATTTTATCTTAATGATTTGAATAGGATGCCACTTTCTTTTTTTGTATAAAAGCACTGCTATTATACTTATGACCATTCTTAAATATACTCGAGAGAACCCACTAACTCTGATTTTATTCTAATCTGACTTCAAACGTGATACAAGAAGCACAAGCAAGCCCTAGTAGAGCAATTGAATGAAGAAATGGCTACTCTCAATATCAATGCTACCTACATTCCTAGGGATGAACATAATTTTACCTAGAACACAAAGCCTGGATTACTTCCAGATATAAATTTCCATTATGCCATAAACATTTTATGCCACATAATTGAATACTTATGAAAAATCAGAATGTTTATATTAAATTAAATTAAATCACATTAGAAACTAATCAAGTTTTTGTTAGCTTTTCAAAATACATTTTGGATGACTGAACTATTTAGTTAATAAGTAAAAATGACTGTAATGACAGTGAGAAGTGTTCAAATATATTCCCTTAATAGCACTAAATGTGAAAACCCAATTGAATTCTTTTTTCACCATTTTACAAAAGCCTTAACTTCTGAGTAACAAGATTTGCGAAGAAATCACAAATATCTCCCTGAGACATATATGGATCAGAAAACACTATACCTATCATTAGGTAATCACACCTGCTTTCTAACTCAATACTATTTTGGAGATTAATGATCAAAAATCAGTTTGGAAAGTGTTAAGAAGAGTAAAGTTAAAATAAGGTTTGCTGTAGTTTTCTTTTGATATTGAAAAATCAGTGAAAATGGTGAAATATTTGTCAGGAAGCAATGAATAAAATGTACACCTAAGTCTACTGATTGTTGGATACAGCTGTTGCAAGCCATCCATGGGCTGTGTGTGTGAGCTATGTGCATTTGAATGTTTGAGGGGACTGGTCTGGCATTGCACATTGATTGGGTTGTGCAACACAAATGTGCCTTTCCTCTTACTCTGCCTGTGATCCCACACAGCACCTGAGATGGGTATGACTTACCAAGATGTGAATCAATCTTGAACACTTCTCACTGTCATTACAGTCATTTTTACTTATTACCTGAATTGTTCAGTGATCCAAGACATCACCAAGCAAGACTCCACCCTTTAAAATCCTACCCCTTGCCTTATGCCTTATTTGGGTGGAATATTCTATGGAATATCTTCTCCCCAATAAATAGGGGGGTTTCGGGTAAGCTTGCTCTCTTGCTCTTTCCAGTGCTGCCCAGCATGGAGCTGACCCTTGGGGTCACAGCTCTGTCCTTCCCTTGTTGTTAAAAACTCATGTTTGTGTGCTGTGTGGTTTCTTCACTGTTTTCTTAGATATTGATACAACCAGCTCCTTTGAACCCAGCTGATCTCACCAGCCAGGCCAGCTGGTGACACACAGCAGCATTTTGTGTTGAGCTGAGCGATAATGAAATGAAAGAAAAATGTAATGCAGCAGAAGAATGAAATAACCAAATAAACAAATTGTAGGAATTTGTTCAGATTTATCTTATCTAGCTATATGTACATGGAAATGGATTTTAAGCTTAACATCTACAAATGTCTAAAAAAGTTGCAGATGATCATGATCAAAATATTCTGAAGTAAATTTATCCACTTAAGTGATATATTTAAGTATATAAATACTTAAAAGGCGAATAAATATCTGTAAGACATTTTACATATTGAGATTAAGGAAATCAACATTTTTGATATCACAGCATTTAAAAATGTGTTTCTGGGGGTCATTATACAGAGAGTCACTGAGTTTTCATCAGATTGTAATTGATATGTATTCATTGGTTTAATAGCTCATTAAATACAACTGTTATAGAATTAAAATTAGTCAAGACTAATAATTAATGAATACATAGTCTTCAATCCAGCTACTTGGACTTGCACTTGTTCTTTAAGGTAGTGTTCTGATCCTATTTCTCTCGTGGTTTACTTCCTGTCATTCCAGGCACATCTAGTATACTCAAGCTCTTCAATATGAAACCATCTCTTCCTCTAAAGTCCATTTTCATCATCAGTTCCAGAATTTCTAAACGCTATTCATAAAGCAGTGTGATAGTCTAAAGTGCTATTTTTTTCACTAAAGTAAATGAATTTATCCTGTCTTTGCAACTTAAGAGCAATTCAAGGAAAATCAAATATACAGCATGAATTAAACAACAAAAACCATGACAAAACAAAGCAGAACACCCAAAAACAGGATGTTTAAAGAAGCCTATGTCCATAAAAAGTAAGTATTTGGGTTGAACCTCTAGGACTGTGGGTACTTCAGAAAGTAAAGTACTTTAAGTCAGACAGAGAAATAGGGAATAGGATATGTCAATAGGAAATAGGGATTTTTTTGCTTTTGTTTAAAAAAATGCATTTTGTTTTAAGGAATTAATTGTGCTTGATTTGTGTGGGGGAAAAATGAGAACAAATATGGCATTTATACCATCCCCAAAAATCTAAGCTTAAATACTACTCCGTTTTGTTGCCTTATTTTGCAAGTCTCTGAGACAGGAGACCAGAAGCTAAGAGATTGACAACTCTCTTCTAGGAGCCTCTACATCTGTGAGGATGCAAGGGTGGGGACAGCTTAGAGGATGATGTGAGATGTTTTAAAGGTCAGATCGGAAGCAGCAGCATACATCAGTTCCACTCATGTTTTACTGACAAGAACTCAATCACGTGGCCCCGTGTCATGCCAAATTGACTAGAAATGAAGTTAAGGATTGGATCTAAAATTAAGATGAAAAATGAAGATGTTGGTATTTACTTGCAGTCTGTGCTAAACACAAATTGGCCTTGTAAGTGACCCCATTTCCAATATTTCTTATTAATGTGCAGACAATTGTGCAGGCTGCTACTGTGCTGCAAAATGAATGGCATAAATTATGACCTCTGTCAACCATACATGCAGCTGGGAGTATGAGTGTAGTTAAAAGACCTTACAATATAATTTCAAATAGTGTTATAAATCTGAGAATATGTGTTTGTGTTTGGGAATAGTGTGTGTGTGTGTGTGTGTGTGTGTGTGTGTGTATTTTAATTAATAATTAAGTTTTGAGTTGATGAAAATTTGATAAAATTTCTATGATCTCATGATGACTTAAATTGGTGATGAGCTTCATTTTCTCTTTCATTAAGAGACAATGCAAAAATCTTTCCAATTACAGCTAAACCCGCACTTGCATGTTCCGCAGAGCCTTCTTCTTATTAAACGTATTATGGAGGATTCATGTGTCCTATTGTTTGTTTGGGTGAAAAGGAGTTGAATAAAGGACAAATTGTATACTCAGAACAATATCTATTGGTGACAGTGGGGTACATTTCATCAAAGGGGAGAGCAAAAGTATCTTAGAGTTTTCCAAGAGGAAAATGGTTCTTTGGATGAGGGAGTTGAGTACAGAGAATTAAGTTTAGATTGGAGAGCACATCTTTGCAGTCTGTATATAAGTAATATTTTACCCTTTGGAGTAAATAAATGGTTGTATTCAGAGTACTATTTTAATTCCACTTTTCCTTCTGCTCCCAAGCACCCGACTATATTGTCACTTATCTTTACCTTATTGGTAAAGTTAAGTACGCTGTATGGAAATGTGCCTGATAGTGTGGGGGAACAGTGATGTGGCAGTAAAAGGAGTTGCTTATTTTATGCATCCTGTTCAGAGGTGGTGATGTTTAAAGTGACAATGAACAAATAAGCTAACTGGTCCACAGGACTGGAAATTTTTAGGCAAGGAACACAAAGCTTTTGTTGAATAACATGAAAGCTAAATTTCCAAAAAGATGACAAAATGGGGCTTCTGAATTAAGGGAAGAAATACTGGCTGAGATTCAGTCTAGCCAAGATTTGTGGTAGAAAGGGACAGAGACAAATAAAGCATATTACAAAGAAGAAGAAGAAGAAAAAAACTATTTATAAATTAAAGGAGAAAAAAAGAGTAAGAAGTCCCGTTCTATGTTCAATGGATAATGTTTTCTTTTGTAATTGAGAATTTTTGATAAACTACAAGTTGGATATGTGTGTAGATATGCAGAGTTTTGTTTTGGTTATGTGGGAATTAAATAGTATTTGAGATTTTCCTTTTCTTTCTCCCCCCCCCCCACATTTCATCCTGTTATTATGAAAGAGGTTGGTTAGCTTTTCATCACTGACTATGATACTTGACAAGAATAATCCAGCTGATGAAAAAGGTTGTTTTGGTTCACAGTTTCAGAGGTTCAGTCCATGGTCCACCGACTCTTTGTTCTGGGTCCTAGGTGATACGAAGCATCATGGCACCAGGGCATGGCAGAGGAAATCTGCTCAGCACATTGCAGCTAGGAAGCAGAGTGACAGGAAAAAAAAAAAAAAAAAGGAAAAATGGGGCCAAGATATAATCTCCAAGGGCATGTCCCTCAGTGACCAACTTCCTCCATTCACTCCCCACCTGGCTATAGTTACCCATAGTCCAACATTCCTTTCCAAATATTAATCCTTCAAATGGATTAAATGAATTAACCCAGTGATTAGATTAAAGCTGCTTGATCAAATCATTTCACTTTTGAATGATCCTGCATCAAAATAGAAGATTTTAGAAGACACTTCATATCTAAGCTATAATAATAGATCCAAAAATTGTACCCATTTTTTTGTAAATCTGTTATTAAATCTATTTGTAAATCAACTCATTTTAATATTCTGACTCTACTCACCAGCCAACAAAACTTTTCTTGACTGTCTTAGCAATGGTATACGTGATTGCAATTAAGAAAACAGTACTATACCATGTTTTAAACAAACTTATACATAAAAAAGCAAAAATTTAAAGAAAGATTGTTTAACAAGTTGTTTTTCCTTTAAAAAGAAAATGGTGTGGCATTTTTAACTTATAAGTCCTCTTTTAAAATAATAATTAAATGAAAAACGATTGAAACTTTTTGAAACTCATCAATGAGAAACAATGTGAGTAGATAATCAAAGCTAGTAAAATGAGTAAACTTGCAAATAAAATATGTGACATATAATTTCAATATTAAGATAAAATTTTTTTAAATTAAAATCACACTTTTTTGGCAATATTTCCATAAAACTTTGGCTCTTACAAGTTAGATAGACTTTATGCTCTTAAAATATTTATTTCTGAAGAGATTTCAATTATTAGGGAAAATAAAATTTAATGACTACATTTGGGAACACAGTCCCACATTGTGTGTTTAGTATTAGGAATTCCCAGGAGTCTTTAAATTAAAGCACATTAAAGAAAGTGAATTTTCAGGAAGGGGACATGTTGAATATTAAGTATACCTGGGAGAGATAAGCTGTCAACTTAAAATGATAAACAATAATAATTAAAGCAAAATAAGAATCAGCACTATTTTCAGGATATCCATGGCACATACTTTGGGCTATACTTTGAAATTATGACTACAAGAGATCTATCATTCTCTTACCTGTATGTGTGTGTGTGTGTGTGTGTGTGTGTAACCTACTAAGTCTTGGTACCATGATTATTTACTGAGATCTTCTTTGGAAAGACCACTAAATATTGTTAAATATCTAGCTCCTCAAAAGGACAGTGTATATTTTTGTGTATTCCACATATAATCCCAGCTCTTTAAAAAAATTCAATTAATTAGTTTTTATTTCATACTGGCAATGTTTCTATGCTATTCTAACTAAATAAGGAGTCTGGTATTTTATAAGACCAAAAAAAAAAAAATTAAAATGAAGCAAAAAAAAAAAAAAACACTTTCTTGCATAACTGTTAAGTGCTAAGAGTAGAATAGTAAAAATCTGGAGTCAAGTTAGGTATATTAGGATATTGGAATATACAGAGATGTACAAAATTATACATAATAATTATTCTATCATAAGCAATAGATTCACAGGAGGTATTCACCAAGTAGCCTAAAGAAGGAAAATGTGTAAAATCATGAAGAGTGTCTAATTCTTCTGAATCCAGTCCCCAGGGTAAGCCGGAGATTGTGTATAATTTTGTGCCACTAAATAAAGAGGTAAACAAAACACATGCCATTTCTAGTGGTTATAGTAATTGTTCTTTGCATACCAAGATTTTCTGTTGGAATTTGTGTAATGAATTCTCTGAGAGCAAGGCCTGTAGTTTTTTAGTCTTTTGTTGCTAGGACTCAGCACTGTGTAAGAATAGGCACATCCATTTTCCCAGCAGTGTGAAGTGGGCCTATGACCTCTACTGCCTCCTTTCCTTCTCCCAATGCTATTAGCAGGTTCTGTGCAACAGCCAAAGGCCTGTTAAAAGGCAGAAATGTGATTTTGATCTTTTTAGTTTCTCACTAAATTACAGAATCAGTTCTCTGGTTGGCAGCTGCTGACAATTTTATAACAGTTTATTTTTCAGTACCTCTCTGAAAAGCACCAATTTATGGTTTAAGGTGCTCATTTATATCAAGACAGAATCCTCAGTGGTTAGATGGGTCATTCTTGTAAACATTTGGCTTGCAAGTGACCTTCATGCTTGTAGTTTTTTTCTTCAGAACAAGAGAAAAAATAAAATAAATGTGTTTTAATTTCATTTTTATTTTTAATAGAGACAGATATAGTTGTAAAACGTTCAATTTCCTATCCCCAGGGAGGAAGAATTACTCTTAAAAAAAGAACATATAAGCTCTTAAAAATTAAAGCTGTGAAGTTGGATATCTACTTAAAAATATTATAGTCAATACAAATTAACTCAACGTGACTCTTTCCCAGAGTTTCATATTTTAGAAGTAATAAAACTTATTCATTTTTCTTCTCACAATATAACTTTGACATTTTATTTTCCTTGTTGCTAAAAATAAACTCTTTCTGAAAACATGTTTCTCTCTATATATGTATATAGATGTAGGTATGTACTTAATTACTTAACTTAAAAATGTTTAAAAATGTCCATTAAAGTTAGACATTTTATAGTTCTATCATATGCTACTCATTATTGTTTAATTCTTTTTTCTAAAACATATTAATACAAATGAAAAATCATAAACTTTATGTATCAATGATATGATACTCTTCATTAAAATTTGGTTTGGTGTTAAATTACTAAGACTAAACAAGTGTGCTGTTTATACATGCAAATAGAAGTAGATAATTATATTAAAGTTCAACCAAAGTATATTGAACATTAGTTACATTCATGAAATAGTCTAAGTCTGATCTTTTTAAGGGAATGTTATTTGGCCCCAGAGGAGTATCCAATGAAGTAGTTAAGACAGCATTATTTAACAGTTTTAAGATAATTTAATGTCATTAAATTACAATAAGTTTTATGTTGTGCATATATAAAGATGCTTAAAGAGAACTGAAAATAATAAATATTCTAGTCATTATAGCTCAGCAAAGATTTTCTGTTGAAAATAACAGCTGACCAGTAATGTACAAAATTGAGGGGAGTTAATCAAATGAAGAGTTTTTTTCAAATGAAAAAGCATAGGAATAAATCATTGACCTATAAAATAAAATAGGATGTGTTGGAAACTACAGTAAAAAGCACAGGGCATAGAGGGCAGATGCTGAATTAATTTATGATTACTTCATCAAGGGCCCTTATGAAAGACTAAGAAGATTAAGCACTTCCTTCAGTGAGTGGGGAGCAACTAAGGATTTCTAAACAAGGGAATGAGTAACACACTCATTTTATTTAAAAAGGATGAGTCTGATTGCAATTTAGAAGATCATCTCAACAGTGACAAAGCTGGATAAAGGGAGATCCTAAAGGTCCAGGTGACAGATCAATAGAGAGATGAACTAAGGAATGAGAGAAATAGGGATAGGATGGTTTAGATTTGGTGTCCCCCCAAAGCTCACCTGTAAGACAATTCAAGAAGGCTCAAAGGAGAAATGATTGGGTTCTAGCCTTAGACTAATCAGTGAATTAGTCTCTGATGGGATTAATTGAGTAGTAACTGGAGGCAGGTGGGTGTGACTAGAGGAGGTTGTTCATTGGAGATGTGGCTGAGGGGTATATATTTTGTATCTGGAAAGCGGAAAACCTCTCTCTGCTTCTTGATCATCATGGTGTGATCTGCTTGCTTCCACCAAACTCTTCTGCCATGATGTTCAGCCTCATCTAAAGCCCTGAGGAATGGAGCAGACCTTCTATGGACTAAGACCTCTGAAACTGTGAGCTTTCAAATAAACTCTTCCTCCTCTACAATTGTGCTACAGTTTCACAGCAGCAAAAAAAAAAAAAAAAAAAAAAAAAAAGCTGACTTAAATAAATTGGTTTAAAAGTAATACTCAGAAAGAAAATTCTGTAAGACTTGATAAAAAGTCAAATGAGGGTGAATGGAGAACAGAGAGAAATTTGGACTGATTATTAGATGTCTGCTGTTTATTACTGAATACATCATAGAAGTTCAGGATTATGTGGGTGATAGGGAGGGGAGAATATGAATAACAATTGTATTGTTTAGGAATCAAATTCAGATGTGGACAAACCAAATTTGAAGAAACCAAGTGATATTTGTGAATACATTTCATTGAACATTTAAATATGTTTTTATCTCTAGTGTTGGTTGTATAAAATTCATTAAACCAAATGTCTGATCATTAAGAATTGAGAGATATCCTCATGCTAAAAGAAATAAATTATGTTAGGTAATTTTTAATTTATACTACATAATTCTTCCCAGAGGAAATGTTCCTGTACTTATTTTAATATTTCCCCTGTATTTCTTCTAGGTTAAAACTGATAAGCCAGTTATTAATTGTATTAAACATGATTAATGAAGCTGCTTAAGACTTTGCTTTCATTTTCATTCTTCTAGTGAATGCAAATCATTATTGTGGTTGGTTCTGATGATGAAATGTCCAATGTTTAGACAATGTCTGAGTTTTTACAGGTGTCTCTATTTTCTATCATACTTAGAAAACTCATTGTCGTAAATCAAACATTCTAGTAAATTGAACTAAATTTGACATAAATGATTAGAATATTAAATTCTAAAAAGAATATATAGGATAGTTATATTAAATATTTATATTGAAAATAAATTCTCCAAAAGGAACCATTTGGCATTATGATATATTACAGCAAATGTGCTTAATATTGGGAATCTAAAGTCATAAGAGTTATAAAAATTGTTTTAGCCTTATGTTTCATCCATTTTAATTGTTACATTTCATCTGTTTCAATTATAGCCTCTGAATAGTGAACTCAGAATTCAAAGCTGTTATTGAGAAAGCCAATTATTGAATAAAGAGCCCAGTCTGGATTAAGATCCCAAATCTGCCCTGCACTGACTTTGTGACTGTGGTTATGCCATTTAACTGTATGCCATAGTTTCCTCTGTTGTCTCACCTTGGCACATAGTACGGGCTGTGTAAAGATTTCATAAATACATAAGGGTGATTTTGATCTTATAGAAGAAATAGAAATGTTACAAATATTTATAATTAACAGATTATAAAAAGTTTTATCAATTGAGAAAAATACATATGAGAAAAATAAAAATTCAAAATTGTATCATATCTTCTGCATGTGGACCTGAGCATAGTTATCATGGCAACATATAATTGATATCAAGACAGAAGATTAACATTAAACAGGGATGAGAGGTGGGAGGGAAAGGGAGAGAGAAGGGAAAATGCATGGAAATGGAAGGAGACCCTCAGAGTTATACAAAAGTACATACAAGAGGAAGTGAGGGGAAGGGGAAAAATAATACAAGGGGGACAAACGAATGTCAGTAGAGGGGGCAGAGAGAGAAGAGGGGAGAGGAGGGGAGGGGAGGGGGGATAGTAGAGGATAGGAAAGGCAGCAGAATACAACAGACACTAGTATGGCAATATGTAAATCAATGGATGTGTAACTGATGTGATTCTGCAATCTGTATATGGGGTAAAAATGGGAGCTCATAACCCACTTGAATCAAATTGTGAAATATGATATATCAAGTACTATGTAATGTTTTGAACAGCCAACAATAAAAAATTAAAAAAAAAAAGAAAAGAAAAAAAAAGACAGAAGGATCACCAAAAATATGTCAGATATTATACACCTAGCTTTTTTCTCATTTGTTAAGCAGGAATAATATATACTCCACTTAATAATGATATTTTATTGATGATGCAGTTTATGTAGTTTCTCACTGACCTAGTAAAACAGCTTATTATTCAGCAGAAGAGAAATTTAAAAAGAGAGGTTGGGTCATGAGTTATTTTTTCAAGGTAGCACTGCCTTAATGGCATATTTGAGCATTAGTCCTCCCTGAAAGTATGCTTAGCACATCTGGGCATATCTGGGGTTGTGCTACAGAGAGAAAGCCCAGACTGGAGACACTGGAGATACTGGAGTGTGTTTTGGATAATGCCCCATTTGTTATAATCACCAGATACTGTGGAGGGTAAGTAATTTTTCTGCTTGAATGGATAAGTAACAACCCAGTTTTCTTAATGATATGGAGACCACTAAGCAACTTTAATTCTTTCCTTCACTATACCTTAACTGTAGTAATTAAAGACACTAACAATTTAACTTCTTTTTTTTTTTTTTTTTTTAATTTTTTATTGTTGGCTGTTCAAAACATTACATAGTTCTTGATATATCATATTTCACAATTTGATTCAAGTGGGTTATGAGCTCCCATTTTTACCCCATATACAGATTGCAGAATCACATCAGTTACACATCCATTGATTTACATATTGCCATACTAGTGTCTGTTGTATTCTGCTGTCTTTCCTATCCTCTACTATCCCCCTTAACTTCTTTTTTGTTAAGTATTCCATTTTTTCTTCCTTATGTGATCTTGAGAATAATTGAGACAGCATTAAAGTTAACATGTTTTATTTATAACTCTTTTGTAGGAAGATTTTTCATAGATATTCAGACAATTGGAGAGGAAATGAGGGAATTTTTATAGACCTTATTTTTGAAATTGAATTTAGTAGGTGCCTTGATGACAACTCAGGTGTCTATTACTTAATAGCCTTTCTTGTAATCGTATACCTTTTTATAACAATTTCATTTTGTACATGTATATTTGTTTGGTTATATATTTTTAATTCTAGTTTCTATTATCAGAAAGTAACCATCTATAATTGTGCTTCTACTATATATTAATGTCTTATACAGTGCCTAGAAGGAGCTAAATAAATAATCATAGAATGAATTCAAGAAAAATCAAATCCTCTGGAAGCATATCTGATGATTTGTGACTCAGACACACAAAGAATACAAGCAAAAGCTGGCTGTTCTTTCATAAAATGAGACCAAGTCAATTATTTTGGGTCTTCCAGGATATACACTGGATGCTAGATTACACAAAGTAAAACAAGTTATTATTATGTTCATTCTTACCTATGGACAATGGGACTGGTATAATTTTTAATAATAATTAATTCCTAACTAATATGTTGCTACAACATATATGAAAAGAAAATAATAGATTAAATATCTAAGGTTATTTTTGTCTCAGGTTGCCTCTAGCTCCCTGTACAACCCATGGAAAACTTATAGCAATGAAAACATTCAAACTTCCCTTCTCAGTGTATTTTTTTCTGATCAGAAAAAAATGAATAAGAATAACTAATTCTGTGAAAAGAATCCATCTTAACAACTTCGGTTGAATAAACACAGACCTTTTTTAGTATTATGACCAAGCTAAAGGTTTACTAAAAATAGAATAGCCTCCAAAGCACTAAATTGATAGGTTTAATAGTAATAAGAAAAAAATCCTACTCATATTAAATATGATATGAAACATCAATACTGATACATTGTTACTAACCAAATAGTGTGCAAAGATTACATTATGGTTAACTTTGTGCTGTCCATTCTATGGGTTTTGACAAATACATACAGAATAGTTTCTCTACCCTAAAAATACCCCAAGATCCATATCCTTTTTCTTCTTTTGTGCCTCCCAAACCACTGATTTTTTTATTTTCTACATTATTTTGCCTTTTCCAGAATATCTTAGAGTGGAATGATATACTTTGTCTTTCTCAAGTTAGTTTCCTTTACTTCACAATATGTATTTAAGGTTCCAACATGTTTCTCCATGGCTGATGACCCATTTCTTTTTATCATTGAATTTTATGAATTTCATCCATTGCAACTATAAATAAGACTTCCATGAATATTCATGTGCATTTTTTTGTGCTCATAGCTTTTCATATTTGATGGCTAAATACCAAGGACTATCAATGTTGGATCATATGATAAGAGGACACATAGTTTTGTTATGAACTGGAAACTCTTCCAAAGTAGCAGTTCATTTTTGTAATCCTACCAACAATGAATGAGAATTCCTGTTGTTCCACAACTTTGCCATATCAGTGTTGCCAGTATTTTACATTTTTTTCATTCTACTGGGGATGTAGTGCTGGCTTTATATTTTTAAAAATGTTTAGCTCTCTAATGATGTAGCATGAAACATTTTTCACATGTTTATATATCTATGTATAGATAGATATCATATATACATATATATCTATATCTGTGTATATATAGTATATTATATATAATATATAATATATATATATATATATATATATATATATATATATATATAATTATCTTTGGCGAGGTATCAGTTTAGATCTTTTGTTCATTTATTTATTTTTTCTTGTTGAATTTTAAGAGTTACTTTAAAAGCACTGGGCAACAGTTCTTTATTAAATGTGATGTTAGGAGACTCTAAGTCTTATTTAACTACACTATTCTACTAGGAAGTCATATTCTTAGGTTTAGCACACAATTTTACATTACTACTTTGTGGACTGTGGTTCTGATGATATCTTAATTTTTAGAGCCTTTATAGAGCTAGACTTGTCTGGTAAGCATCTGCTATGATTTGAATTCTCCTGTCTACCCTGAGTCTTATGATATCTTTTACTTGGAGTAGAAGGGTCTCTGGTTCCATAAGAATAGGTGTTTCATGGGCCATGACCTCACCTTTCTTGGCATTCCAATGGCTACATAGTATCTCTCCGGGAGGAGTCTTCATTAGCCAAAGAGGTTCCTGGCAAGAGGCTGCTTGTGGATCCTTGCAGCTAATGTCCCTTGTTATCATATCTCTGTGGGGAGGAGGCATGAGAATTTTCCCCTTTGTTTACTGCATTTACTTATAGTGAAATTTTACTCATAGATCCTCATTGCTAATATTATTCACGGGAGTCCATTTCATCCAGGGGAAGAGTGAGCCCACCTTACCTATTCTGTCTTTGTTACTGAATTAAAGGCTGGCAAATGCTAGGTATGGGTTGTCTTGTTCTGTTAGATGGTTGCTCATAAAAGTACTGCTTTGGTTTTACTCAACTTCTCAGATATTAACTAAATTGGTTTACCTTCTCACCATCTTTTGGTGTTCTGCAAAGATAAAATATAATATTTAGCTAGGAGAAGCAGAGAGATGAGTATAAACTCTTAAAATAATCAGATGATGACTTTCTGCCTTAGGAAAAAATATATAGAATTTTACTTTCTTTGCTATATAAACTTTGCATTATTGCTCAGATATTGAAAGGCAAAATAAGTGATGTTAGATAACTTGGCTTACTGAGACTCAGATCATCATAAAAAAGTAATAGATGTGTTTAAAATCAGAACATTAGAAAATCAACATTGATATTTGTTTCTGACTTTAGTTTTTGTATGCCCTTTTGAAATTGAAAATATACTCAAGTGTCTCTTAGGGTTGCGCAACCCAGGGACATGTTATTTTCTAGTGTCACTTGGCTGAATAATTGTATACTACAGGAAGAAAATTTGCTCTGATTCAAATGTGTTTTAGAAAAACATTCTAATAAAGACACGAATGTCACTAGGAGTTACTGTGTGTTTTTTAGTGATTTGTCTAGTAACTGTATGATAAATTTAAGAATGATAGCTGTTTACCTTTAAACTACAAAGATATATCAAGGATTAATCATAATTACCAACAACTCGGCATCCCATTTCATTCTTTCAGAACTGTGGACACAACATATATATTTTTCCCCTGGCAACATCAAGTAGTATTTTAGATAAATATAATTTCTTCATTAACTTTTTAATTACTGCATTCTTTTTGTATGTTAATTGCTTTATCTTGTTCTATTGATCCTCCTAATGTTTGGGGAGGAAATATATGAATGGAAAACAAAAAAGTTTCTAAACGTTTGTACAACTCATAAAGCTAACAACTTTTATTTTACAGAAAAAAAAAATTTCCTGAGATTTAAAAAAAAAAAAGAGTTCCTGAGATTTAAATATATATATATAGGACAGATAAGAGTCCTATCTTTTCTAACATATAGCCTCTTTAGAAATATAATTATATTGGAATATATATATATATATATATATATATATATATATATATATATATATATATATATAATGTTAACATTTTTAAAAAGATAACAAGGAGATGCTACACAAGGGACATGCCACTTACTACAGCTTCTTTGGGACTAGAGCTAAAATTAAAGTATATTGTATTATAGAAATAAAAGTAGATATTTTATTCTCTTTAGAAACTCTGAAACTTTTTTAGAATGACTTTCAAATATGTCAGCTGGCCCTGTCTACCATGGGCTATACTTATGGCATGTTACACTATTTCATAAGGTATTGTAAGAGTTTCATTCTATGAATCAAATTTTAAAAGTTCAATAATATTTTTGACAGTGGATACAGGGTCAAATCTATCTGAGTTTTGTCACAATGGCCAACTGAGAAATAACTGGGGTTCTTCTTCATTCATTGTCTTCACTGTGGTGTGCTGGTACTTTGCAATATTTTCAATAACTAAGCCTGAAGGGACTTTAAAATATGAAACACACATAAATAGAAAGGGATTCTAATGATATTTATGAAGGAGAACTAAGTTCATCCATCAGTTTCTGCTATTAATATGATAATACAAAATATTTACACTGGACAAGATTGATAAATTTTTTAAAAATGTGATTGCTAGCTAATCTTGATTGTCATTGATTTGTCTGCATTGAAAGACACTTACAAAATTGGTAAAGGACACACCAGGTGTGTCTGTGAGTGTTTTTCCAGAGAAGATTGGAATGGGATTTAGTGAATTGGATGGGAAAGATGCATCCTGAACGTGGGCAGCAGCATTTAATAGATGGAGGCCCAGATGGAACAAAATGGGGAAAGCTTGTGCACAGACATGTTGGATCCTTATTTTTCTGGTATTTTCTGCTGCTAGTGTCACCCATGGATGTCAGAATCCAGATTCTTCAGCCTTTTTAAACTTGCATCCATGACTCTTCAGGGGTGTTCCAAAACCCTCAGTCTCCTATGGAGCTCTATCATTGGTTCCTCTTATTTTGAGGAATTCAGTTCTCTGGCCTGAGAAGCTACTGATTTTCCCAGAGCTCTAGGTGTACAGGGCCATCATAAGACCATTTAACCTCCCATCATATATGCTAATTTGTTAAACCCGCTAGAATATTTGTACGAATGTGTGTGTATGTATATATACACACAGATAAGTAGAATTATATATATATATATATATATATATATATATATATATATATATATATATATATATATATAGTATGCCACTTAGTACAGCTTCTTTGGGGCTAAAGCTAAAATTAAAGGTTTTCAGATTTGCTTGCTTGTATTTAGGAAGATGGGGTTTTGTGAGCTCTAATTGTACAATACATTTATATATATATAAATTCTATTTATCTGGAAAACTATGAAATAAAAACTAAATGAAGAAATATTTTATATATAAGATAGATTCAGTATTGTCAACATGTCCACTCTTCTCATTTTGATGTATAGGCTCTATGAAATCTCAATCACAATCTCATCATTTTGTGGATATTGATAATGTAACTCTAAATTTTATATTGAAGATCAAAGATCCATAACTGTCAACACAATATTTAAGAAGAGCAAAACTGAAAGACTAATACTGCCCAATTTCAGGACTTGCAATAAAGCTACAGTAATCAAAATAGTATGGTATTGGGACACCCCCCTACACACTCCGTGTGTGTGTGTGTATGTGTGTGGGTATGTGTGTGTGTTTGTGTGCAGTGAAAGAAAGAAAAAAAAATTAAGGAAACTTAAATGCATATGTCTAAGTGAAAGATACTGATCTGAGAAGGATAGTCACTACACGGTTCCAATTATATGACATCTTTATGGAAAAGTCAAATCTGTATAAACAATAAAGAGCAATAATTTTATTCATGAGTTAGTGGGGGAAGAAGTGATGAACAAGCAGAAAACACAGAAATTTTGCTGCAGTTAAAGTACTCAGTGGGGATCTTAAAATAAGAGAGGCTGTGTGTAGGTCCAGGGAACATATGGGACATTTTTGTGCCTTTTGCTCAAATCTTTTGTAAACTGCCCTAAAACTAGTGTTGTTGTTGTTTTACAGGATTATACATGGTGCAATTGTTGAGAACTCAAATTCTAACAATGCAACTGGATAATTTCTAAGAAATTCAGTTAGGAGAACAGTGTCACAATCTTGCCAAACACTTGAATCTGGGAATATAGATTCATGCTAACATCTTTGGCCATTATTCTACGGTTTTCTAAAAAATGATTAATAACCACACTAGCAATCTTCTCACCAAAGGGAGAAGTATAATAATGAAAATAAAAAGTAATATTTATGAATGGAAAGGATGAGAAAGGATTTCTATTCTAATTCAACAAAAGGTTGATCTCACCTTAGAGGTTTCATCCTTTTAGAAAGAGCTCAATCAATTGATCTCTTTTTACTCCAGTTGTCTTTTCCTAGGAATGTGAGCAAAAAAAGGGATGTAATTGATAAATGATACCTTTAGTTCAGTGACTCTGAAGGTACATGCCACTTAGTACAGCTTCTTTGGGGCTAAAGCTAAAATTAAAGGTTTTCAGATTTGCTTGCTTGTATTTAGGAAGATGGGGTTTTGTGAGCTCTTCTAATTGTACAATACATTTATATACTGTAAACGTGGCTATTAGCTAAGGCAATATTATTGTTAGGGGCAAAAATCAGAGAAATATCACAGCAAGAATACGAACAGCAATAGCAGTAACAGCAGTTGATCTTTACTGAATGAAATATGGTCAAAATAATCCTCTAAGAGCCAAGAAGCATTAGAATCAATCTATGTGATCTCACTGCCTGTATTACTAAACATTTGGAGATTTTAAATGCAGTATATTATGTTTATCAACTAAAGTCTGAAGAATAGTGTTACCTATTGATAACCACTGTTATACCCTAAGAGAAAGACATGTGGAAATGCAGAAGATGATGTTATGTATCAAGCTGACATAGCCAAGACAGGCAGAGACTTCTCAAAATACCCCCTTGTGTTTACATTTACTTCAAGGACAGTTAATGCCCTTTCACAGAATGTAGACCCAACAAATTAGTGAGAAAAAAAGATCTCTGCTATTGATAAAGCAGAAAAAAAGTGAAACAAATAGTTTTTGATGATTTACTTTTTCCTTATTCATTACACCAATATAAATTTCATCTATATGCATATGCATCTAATGCATATTTTCCTACTAGTTTATTATTTTTAATGTTCAAATATTTAAAATTATAATAAACCAGATACATTACAGGATCATCAGTATTTCAATTACAAAATGTTTTTGTCTTCTTTAAAAAAACATCATCATAAATGGGCAAGAGAAAATTCATTTAAATTTTCATGAAGATCCAAAATGAAATGTATTTACGTCATAGACACAAATGTACATTCACACACACATGCATGTAGTGTTTTTCCAAAACTTTTATCTACACCTGGAATTGATACCAGGAAAAAAAAATGTCCCTCAAATACTCACAAGTTAAGCCTCAAAGTGCTTTTAGTTTCAAACCTCATCAAAATAGTCATCCAACTAAAACAATTCTCCTGAATCCTTTCTAATATTTATAAAACTCAGTGATCCCTAATATATTGATGGCAACATTAAAGTGCTTTGAGTTTTCTACTTATGTTCACTATCAGGAAATTCATTCCACTAATATAGTGTGAATTAACTGGTCACTGTCATTGTCTGGAGATCCATGTTTTGCCTCATGATTTGGAGAATCAACAGCAGTGTGAACTGGGTAGAGAGGAAGATGCCCTGTTTGAAACATGGAGCAAGATTCCAGAATAAGCACAGTGTTGATAATGGCATACACATTGTAAAAAGATAACATGGAGATGCTACACAATGACTTATTTCACACATTCAGTAACTTAGATAAAATGAGCAACTTCTAAGCACAGTGTTGACAAAAAAGTAGGACCAGAATAAACTTTGATAAACATTATAAAGTACCTCAACAAAAACTATAGTCAAATAATAAAATCTTTAAAAAAGAAAGTAACGTATTTAAATTTAGTATTGGTAACTCTGGGTCTAATCGGATCATTCATTCTAATATAAATTAAAATATAAAAGCATAACTCCATAAAAATATTTGAAATCAAGAGAAGCTGGATTCTCATTGTGTTGAGATATTTTATGTTAGAACATCTCTTTGAACATTTTTGATTCCAAGTAAAAGAATATGGTTTCAGAAATCTTTTTGATATTCTTAATGCAATGAAAAATTAGTTCATCTAATGTTGCAAAATTAGAATATCTGAAAGTGATAAACTAGTTGTGATTTAAAAAAAATAATATTTTTGGGCTGGGGTTCTGGCTCAGTATAGAGTGCTCACCTAGCATTCATGAGGCACTGGGTTTGATCCTCAGCACCAAACAAAAATTAAAAATAAAGTTATTGTGTCCACCTAAAGCTAAAAAATAAATATAAAAAACATTAAATAAAAAGTATTGTTGATATCATTAAGTATAAGAGTTTACAATATTGCCTAGTACATCCCTACTTTTTCAAATTGTTGTTTGAAAATTAAGTGGATCATTGAGGAAATTCTCTGATATAGATACACTTTTCCTTTTACCAATGGGAAAGTATTAAAGTTAATAATCTCCCCCAGAAGTTACAGCTAAATTGGTAAAGACAAAAATGAACACATTTCTCCTGACTCCAAGGTTCATGATAGTACATATTTTATTGAACACTGATATTATTATGCTAATTTTTAAAAAAATATCAAATTCATTTCTTGAATTTAATAACAACAATATTGTTTAAAAATTAAGCAAACCATTATTAAAATTGACAATAATCATTTAGAAATGATTGCCATTGACAGAGATTTTAAGCTTCCCATTCATGGTGAGATAATACCTCTTATAATCCATCAAGATATACAGACTTGTCACTGTTGTTAAAATTACTAGAAATGAATATGTCTGGATATTAAAATCATGTCATCATCTACACTGCCACCTATAGTGTATTAAGCACTAGAAATGAATGCTAAGATAATAAAATAGAATTTATATTTAGTAATAATGTTTTCTTAGTGAACCAATAGACTTTACCTAATGATTAAGGGAAAAGAATCAGTTTCTAAGTCACCCTCATTCCCAAATCTTTACCTGGGTAGTTTCCTTGAGTATCTATTTCTCAAAGAAGCATATGGCAACACTGTTGCATGCATGGGTCAGTGCCAGATACATTAGGTACAGGAGAGTCTCTCTAGCTGCAGCTGTGCCATAATGGAGTGGGGCACACACATCCCCTGAAACATGCTTCTCTGCAGCTAATGTTGTGAAGAAATAGCGCTAGGCACTCATACAGCTCCTGGGGGATTCTCTATTTAGAAGTACCACTTTTCAGGGAAGATTAATTTGTCAGTTTGCTCATATATTTCAATGGTATGTTTCCCTGCACTACCTAAAAATTTTATTTCTTTTTAGCACAATATATAAATTCAGTGCTAAATAATATGACAGAATATCTTTGATGGTAGGGTACCATATCCAGAAATAGCAGTATCTTTTCAATAATATATAGAAAGCATATATCTAGATATCTGAAAACATTTTTTGACTGATTTTTACATTAGGTTTCTGTTAGCTCTTTGAGATATCTCTGTATAAATTTAAAAAATAAACAAATAATGAGTGATGTAGAAATCTAACTGGAGAATATGTATGTATCTTAGATTTATGCTACCATAATCATTTATTATCACAATGACAGTGCAATAAAGTTATGACTCAATGTCATTCCCTAAAACAATTACCAATTACATATCTTTGAGAAGATGTGATTTTAGAGTAATAATGCATTTCTTTTCTTGTTTTTAGAATGTAACTCTGATTAGGTTGTGCTGATTCCTCCTCATACATTCAGATTTTTAAAAAATAAAACGAAATCCATACTAGTGATGCTTGTTTTATTATTATTAGCCAATATAATTGTACAGAATAATGTTCAGCTTCAGCAGATTCTTACTCACATCCCCAAGGTAATCAATTTCTTGGAAATATTCCCTTACAATCACTTGAATTATTAATATTTTTACAATCTCTGAATTTAATAAGTAAATCTTATCATCTTCAATTGGAAATTATCTTATGTGTCTGATCCAGTCTCCCTTCATTTCACAGAATAAATTGAGATCTAATAAATTTTTATCCAAGAGGAAGATTCTTAGTCCATACATGAGTGTATCTATATTATCTACTATCTATCTCTTCTTCCATCTAATTGTCTATCTTCATTTTCTTCATCATCATCATCATCATCATCATCCATGCTATTATTTTAAAATAAAATGCTGCTGAACTGCCATCCTGGAATATAAGCATTTTGTCAGATTTAAAAATTTTTTTTCTAATTACTATTTCACATTATTGCTGAAAGAATTATAATTGTTTCCTCAGTTTTATTGCAGACCTCATTAAGGAAATGTTGGCTCAATATTTCTTACTACATCTATAATGCCAAGGGAAGAAATTAGCAGGGTTTTGTCAGACACTTCTTGACCTTTGCACACATTTTAGATTTTCTGTATTGCTCAGGGAAGTGTCCGAGAACAAGATATGGAAGAGAGTGATTCTTCAGCAATATCACTGTCTTGTGGAATGTCCTTTTAATGTGTCTTTGTGTTTACCTGATATGCCTACAAAGTTTAAAGTAGTTACTGGGCTGAGACTTGCTGTAGAATACCATTTGGCAAAAAAAAAAAAAAAAAAACCCTTTCTATTCAATTCAGTTCTTCCCCACATTGATCCTTCAATATACATGTGTGTGTGTGGGGGGGGGGGGTGTGGGTGTCTTCCTATCAACTAGTTTTCACCATCACTGAATATGAAATATCTCTGACTTTTGGCAACTCAATCATTTATGTTGATCTACTGTTTGTTTTAAAAGCCTAGGTAATGATAATATTATTTTAGCATCTATTAAAAAAAACTCTACTGAGGTAAAATGTATAAAATGTACTATAACTTTCATGTCTTTACTACTTATCTCAGTAGAAAAATTTACAGCTTACTCCTTTTATTTAGGGAAGCACAGTTCTTATTTTTTGTGCTATGGCAAGGATCAAGTGGACCATCAGCTTTAACCCAAAATGAATCACAGTGTCCTACTGAGTATGTTGATGAGTCTTGTATTTGCCAAACAAAAAGTGGTAGTAAAATCCAGGCATCCCACTGAGTCTAGTGTAACAAGGATTTTGCTTTTGCTTTCTTATCTGTATGAGATAATTCCGTGTGAGACAAATTTGCTTATCCATATGAAATATCCATACGAGATAAATCTTGATGAGATGACCTCCTTGCCAGCAAAATGTTTCCCTTTTTCAGTTTTATTTATTTTGCTGTGTGGTGGAAACAGGATGCCAAACTTCCACTGATGTTCTTTTTGGATGACTGCATTCTCATCATGGTTTTGAGTCCGCTGTACATATATGTGCTCACTTGTTCCCATCCACTGCAAATGATTTTTTTTTTGAGGGGGGGGGGATGGGGAAGGGATTTTTTTTTTCAATAGTGGAGTATTAGAATCTGCTGAAATTGTGCTTAGTTCAATTCACTTTTTAAGCAGCCTTGAAAAAGATATATTGGGTAAGCAATGTATACACTTTGGAATACCCCATAATTAAATAATTTCATTAAATCCTTTCAACTGCTAAACGTTAAGGAAGCCATTGTTTCAATTAAACTCTTGCACTACACTGTGAAAGACTGGACTAAATATAAAAATGGAGTCACTTATGCTAAAGTTCTACATCACCAAGTTGATATTAAGCTGTTTGATCATTTGAGAAATCAGGATTAGAGAAATTCTCAGTTTATTTAAGTTTCAGTTGACATCCGTTTTAATCCTAATGAAAAAAGTAAGCTGAAATGACCTGATGTTTGCAAATCAGTTATTTTCTTATCGTTAACTGCCTTATGACAAAAGCAACTTTGAAACAACATATTCACTTTTCACTTTTGTTTCTACTGTCTTCAGCCTTTCTCTATGAAACCAACCTCTTCTGCTCAAACTGTTCTATACAGTAAGTGCTACCTGACTCTAGTATCAAAAATAAAGCCAATTAAAATTATTAAGCTAAATTGTTGTAACTTTGTCCTTTAACACATCAAACTCTCATTTATGTAGGTCACCTTCATTCTCAAATTTATGAGGAAATTAAAATCCTAGAATATTAAGATTCACCTGTCAGAATTTCAGTTAATTCCCTAAAGTTATGAAATGAACTTTACTTATTTTATATCCTTACAAAATTATCTTTTAACCCTTCATTTCAAGTTGTGAGATTATCTCAAGTCAAAGAATGAGATGTTCGATAATTGTTTTAATGTTATTTGCAATATTTCATATTACTTTCAATTGTTTCACATATATTCCCAATAATCTCTCTCCCCTACCTCTGCAACTTCATCAAGTCAGGATGTATGTGTCCTGATGGTACATACAAGTAGGTCCATTATAACACATGGACCCTGACCTGAAAAGCACAGTTATGTTTTTCTTTTTTTTTTCTTGGTACTGGGGATTGAAACCAGGGGCACTTAACTACTGAGCCACATCCACAGCACTTTTTTGTATTTTATTTAGAGACAGGGTCTCAATTGTTTAGGGCCTCACTAAGTTGCTGAAGCTGGCTTTGAACTCACCATCTCAGCTTTGGTAGCCACTGGGCATGGGACACCACACCCAGAATTATACATTATTTTTCTTTTCAGAAATATCCAGTAAATTTTCACATTGTGGATATGATGGGACTATGAATTAGTTTAGCTCAAACTGTTTTCCTTTTGTCTTCTCATTTCTGAATAAGGTGTCATGTGGACTGTTGGTACCCTGCCCTTCCACACCATATGTTAAAGCTTAAATCCCTAGTGTGATTATATTTGAGGCCAAGGATTTGGGGAGAAAATTATCTAATCTTAATTTGATAAAATCACAAGAGTTGAGCCCTCAGGATGACTATCTTTTTGTGAAGAGAAGAAGAGCACAGTGTTCTCTCTCTACTACAGGAGGATCCAAATAGAAGGGGCAATCTGTCACCCAGAAAGAAAGCCTTTACTTGATGCTCAATCTGCTGGCACCTTGATCTTGCACTTCCAGTTTCTACAGTAGAAAGAAATATTTGTTCCTTAAACCATTCATTTTATGATATCTTATTTTAGCAAGCCAAACTAAGATATTTTGCATTTGGTATATAATGGAGGGCGGGGGTCAATAAATATTTGTTCAGTAAACTTTAACACATCTAATTGGTGGGTTGTTTTTAAAGTGAATCATGTATAGTAGAGGAGTAAATTTTATCTACAAACAGATACTAAAACTTTGCCACAGGTGAATGAAATTTGATAATAAGTTCTAATGAAGCAAAAAGATCAAAAGGATTTTAATTTATAATGAATATGGAAAAAAGAAAGAATACTTACTAGGGAAATTGAAATTGTCTATCATTTTCTTCTGTTTTATATTTTAAATTGTTTTAACTTTAAAATACTTTGAAGTTAATTCATTTCCCTGCTTAATATAATTGAACAATGAATTTTTTATTTCTAATATAGCCATAATACTATTCTGTAAAAGTATGCTTTGACTATCAAGTGATTCTTGAGATGTAAAAGCAACATTTTGTTCTTTTTATGTTAGCTTTCCTAATATCCTTGAATCATATGCATTTATTTGGATGATCATACAAATTTGTCATTATTAACAAAATAATTATTTTATGCTTTTAATTATACAATCTAATGTTTAGTAGTAATCCTGTAGGATTCATATACCACAAAGAACAAAGACTCACATATACACATGGATATACACATATATGAAACATAAATATAATAAAATTTAAAATTGAGATGATGTTGGGTTAATTATAACCTAATATACAATTGAAGAATTTCAGAAAGCTAATTATAATAGTACATTTTTGAAACATTGAAAGAAAAACTATTATCAAACTAGAATATTATGTTCATTGAAAATGTCAGTCAAAAAATATCAGAATAAAGACTTCTGACATACAGACAAAGACACTATAAGAGATGTGGAAGTATTTCTTTGACAAGTACTACAGGAATAGAAATCTATATGAAGGAACAAAAAGCATAAGTAAACATATTTATATGAGTAAATAATGTTTTCTTTTTAAAAAAAATAACAAAAAGCATATTTGACAGTTCATTTACAATTGTATGCATGTAGTTTAATTTCACCTTTATTTTTCTTTCCTTAATGTAGTAGCTAGAACCTCTGTTTCAGTGTTGAACACAGTGATGGGACTGAAAATACTAATTATGTTCATGGTTTTAGATGAAATATTTTCAAATAATTACCAGATATAGTTTTTATATTCTTTATGAGGTTTATCAAGTTTCATGCTATTCCTTCTTTTTTGTGTGTGTTTTAAAGTTGGGCCAGAAACAGAAGTTTGATGTTGTCAAATATATCATTGAAATGATCATATAATTTCATATTTAGTATGTTTTAATGTACTCATTAAATTGATTTTCTTATGTTAAACCAACTTTGATTTCCTTAAGATTAATCTCACTTTACCATGAAATACTGTAATTATATATGCATTGTTGTGTAATTGTTAAAACATTTCATATATTTTTTTTCTTTCTTTTTTGCCTTTGCCTGGACTTTGTTTTTAGTATCAGAATAACAAGTAATAGGAAGTGGGAGTATTTCCATCCTTTCACACTCTAGAAGAATATATTTAGACTTTGTATTATAATCCTATTTTTTCTTAACTATTTGATTGAATTTGTAAATGAAGTCATTAGTCCTTAGAGATTTTTGGAAAAGTTTATAACTTCAAACACACAGAACATTCTGGTTACAACTTTTTTTTTTTTTGAGTGGACTTAGAAAGTTTCTGTTCTGTAAATCAGCTGTACTTTTTATCTAGCTTGCATTTTTTCCTTACCTTTTTGTCTATTCTAGAATTTGTAGTCATGCCATCTCTCTTATCCCTAATATTAGTAATTTGGACAATCTTCTATTTGTCTTTTCTCCTCTGACATTCCCATGTAAATATGTTAGTAGATGATCCTGCTTTTCTCTTATTCTGGCATACATGTTAACCAGTCATGAAGGAACATGCTATACAAAGACCATCAGATTCTGCATTCTGGTTAGTGTTTTCATAGCTTTTATTATGCAAAGTACTTGAATTATTAAATGGATACCTTCTAAACACAAGATAAACAGGAAAGAGTGGCAATCTCATCCAATGTTTAAGAAGTACACTGCCTTATAAGAAACAGATCTATGTTGGTGAGGCTTACAAATGATACTAGTTTATTAAAACTAGTTTTAATAATATAAATAATTCCCATTGTTGTATTTTATAGCCTGGCCATATTTCAAGAAATATTCTCTCTTTTGCTCCAATATAAGGAATGGGATCTGTCATGATAGGACTAGAAAAAATAGGTCATAATAAAGATGAGAGATTGATTTGTGAAAAAGGAAAGACAATTCAACAAGGAATATTGGTAGGCCTTTATGTAAAATGAATTTTTGGAAAGAAAGTATACCTTATACTACCATCAAGTCCACAGACATCTATAACTTATAAAATTTTCCTCCTGTCTCCTTTATTAATTTATTGTTATTTGGGGAGGTAAGAACACTTATAAGCTCTACCTTGTTAGCAGATTTTAAGTACAGAATACAATATTCCTATCTATAGATATTATGCTATAAAACATCTCTAGAATCAATTTGCCTTAAATAACTGATAATTTATTTATTTCTCTTTGCCCTCCCTTTGACTTTTCTTTGAACTTTGACACCATTTCTTCACTCCTCTTCTCAGTCCCTGACAATAACCAATCTTCTTTTTACTTCTATGAATTTGACCGTTTTACAGTCCATAAATATGTGAGATTTTACAGTGTGCCTTTCTGAGACTGGCTTATTTTACATAGCAAAATATCCTTCAAATCCATTCATACTGTTGCAAATTACAGAATTTTTTTTTTCTTTTTTTGCAGTACAGTGGATGAACCCAATGCCTCACCCCTGTCAAGCAAGCACACCTCTACTGAGCCACAGTCCCAGCCTGATTCTTTTTTCTTTTCAAAGTTGGAATAATATTACATTGTATGCATATATCATGTTTTATTTATCCATTATCTGTTGATGGATATAAACTAAGAGCTATAATAATCTGTGCTATGCAGCAGTGTCTTTATAGCTTCCATTAGGCAAGGTACCTGAATTATTAAATGCACACCATTCTAAGCAAAACATTGTGGCATATCTTGGCTGTCATAAATAGACATGAGGATATAGGTGTCTTTTGAAGATGCTAATTTCCATTGGATACATATTTAAAAGTGTGACTTCTAAGTTATCTGATTTTTTTTTTTTTTTTTTTTTTTTTTACTCTTTGGAGAACTTTCACAATTTCACAGTGTTTTATATTATGACACTACCAATTTACAATCCCATAAATAGTGCACCAGGATTTACGTTACTCTACATCCCAGCACTTATATTTCTTTCTTTAAAAAATAATGGTCATTTAACCAGATGTGAGGAGATAGCTCATTGTGATTTTTATTTTCACTTTCCTAATACTTGATGACTAATGATATTGGCCAGCTTTTCATATAATATGTTGGGCAGTTAATATGTTATTTGAGAAGTGTTTATTCAGATATTTTGCTATTTCTTAATAGGCTTAATTGGTGCTTGTGTGGTTTTGCTATTAAATTGGAAGATATCTTTATATATTTTAGATATCAATCCTTTGTCAGATTTGTGGTTATAAATATTTTCTTTTAGCCTATAGGTTGCCTTATCCATTTATTGATTATTCCCTTTACTGTGCAGTAGCTTTTTAAATTTTAACTAATTTCAGTTTTTTATTTTTTGTTTTCTTCCCTGTGTTTTTGGAATAAGATAGATATATCTTATATATTATATATTTTATATGTATATATATGTAATATTATAATGTCTTACACTATCATCATTTCCACAGACATCTATAACTTACAAAATTTTAATATATATATGAAATTTTCATATTGTCATGATCCATAACTTTTTTTCTAGAAAAAAACATGAAACAAAGCTCCAGATGATAAAAAACATTCTGGCCCAAGTGATGGACTGTTTTCTTCCAAAGACCTGAAATAAAATATTCTCTAAAATTCACCCACTATATGTAAATCTGTCCAGTTTTCCTGATATGACCCCCCCCCAAGATAATTAAATTATCCTTTTTCTCAATATTATTGCTACTAATGTGATTTTATTAAATTTAACTTGTATATAATGAGTTTTTCTATTGCGGAATTTTTTTTTTTAGTGAAAGAATAAAATAGGGTCATGATCAAACTAAATGGTACTTGATAAATAATATAATGATAGATAGAAACCATGAATAGGGCTATAATCTCTTCTGACACAGAAATATTGACAGACAAACTTAGCATCTGGGGCAATTATTGGAAACATTTAATTCAGCTGCAAACATAATGGAATCATAACACGGTACAGGACATAGTGGAAGGAGCAGATTATACAGGAATTGGTAAAGAGCTTGTAATTGGATAGTGTGGAAGTTTTAACAACATACCTTAAGATTTGGCACAGCCCTCACCTTTACATACCACACAAAAAATACCTATTCAACTACTACAGGATACATTTACTACTATAAAACTACAGGACTGAATCTACCTATTGGATATTGAGCATGGTACTATCTATGGTGAGATTTAAAGTTGAGATAAAATGGCTCACCATATCTTCGAAGAGCTGTAATTTGACATTCATAGACTGAAATGCTGAAGATCCAAATAACATAATTTTACTGAAGAATTAATGCTTTTTTTCTATAAAGATGTAATGTTTGAAGCATGCTTGACATTCAAGAACATTTAAATGACTTCATTTCAAATGTTAATCCTGACATTGACCCACATAACAAATATTCACTTAGAAGGGCTTACCTCCAACATTTGAACAAAATAAAACCTGTTTTAAAAAATTAAGTATATTTCTACATATATTTTCCAGCAATTATCTTATAATGAAGCTTTAAATATAAATAATGGTGGACTATGACTGTCTCATATTGGAAGCACTATTTGGAAAGATAAGATTTTTTTTTTTTTTTGCTCTGCTATAAGCCATAATATTTTTTTTAAAAACAAAATAAAACTTACACAATTGGTAGATATAGATAAAAAAGATATTGAATCATGCCAAGAATACTGAATCAACACTCAGATTTTGTAAGTTCTACATATTAACTGTACATTAGGTATATTGGAAAATCTTAATGGGTAAATTTATTACAACTGAATAATAACTCTCAGATTGTGAAACATGTATAAAGTAAGGTCTGTAAGCTAATCAAATATTTGTAAAGCTGTTTATACAATGGAGAATTCTAATACATAGTTAATCAAGAATATGCTTTAATTACATAATACTGGTGGATGTTTTCAAAGCCTATTTACCTAAAACCAGTATTCTTTTAAATTTTTTATTTCATATTATCATAATATTCATCATTGCTTTATTATATATACTGCTTTGGAATTGTTGAGTATATAGAACAATGAGAATGACTCAGAGACAAATCATTAATACTGTGTAAATTTATGGAAAATCTGAAAATCCAGAATATCAATTTCAAAAGTAGCAATAAGTATGTGGATTTAAGTTTAATCAAAACTAATTGAGGAATTACTGAGAAATGGTGAAGAAAGTAAGAAATCCTATGTGTTAGGTATGCTATGAGGGGAAACCATAGCAGATGCAAAAAAAAAAAAAAATATGCAGCAACCAAGACCAGAGTAAGCCTGATAATGATTTATAAAAACAAAAACAAACAAACAAAAAAACAACAACAACAACACAAAAAAACAGGACATCAGAATATCAGAATAAATTAATATAACAGCTAATACAAATTGAATGTGCTGCTTCCTAAAAGTACAATTATGTACAACAGTTGTAATTTTAATTTCATATCTAGAGAGTAGAAAAATCTAGCACTGTGGCCACTCATTGATGACTATGTCTCTGAATTGGTGGCTCACAACATCTTAGATCTGTATTGACTCACAGATTGTGGCTAGAAGCATCTGCACTGTGAGGAAACATGCTGCAGTCCTTTCCTTCAGCTCCTGGTGGTTTTCTGGCAATCTTTGGTGTTCTTTGGATTACAGATGAATCAACCTTATCTCTGCTTTCATGTCCACATGGTGTGCTGACTGTGTGCTTGTCTGTTTCTGTGTCCAAATCTCTCCTCTTTTTCAGGAGACCAGTTGTCTTTGAGATATTTCCTCAAGACATAACTATTATAATTATCATTTTATTTTAAAAAATTCTGCTGTTCAATTTATATTTTATTTATTCTTTTTTATTTATTCATAATTTAATTTTTTAGTAGTACTTTGCTTACCATTCATTAACAAGCATACTTGCTACATTTCAGAATAGTATAGCTTTACCTTTTTTTGTTCTTATTAAAGTGTTCCAATTTATTTCTATTTTCTTGATTTTTTAAAGTTTCTTTTGATTAACAGATAAAAACAGTATATATTCACCATGTATAACATAATTTTGCACATATTTACACAATGAAATGACTAAATCAGGCTTTTAAACATATACATTTCCCTCATATTCTTAGAACTTTATTGATTTCTTTTTTCAGATTCTAAGATGTATTTGCACATTTAAAAATCATGCATTCCAATAATTAAAATCATTTGAACAACAACAAAGAAGAAATGGCACTCTGATGAAACTATATTCTGGGCTGCGAACACCTTGCACCATCTTGGATCTTCCTCTAGATTTCACTGTCTGCCCACTCTGCTTCTTCCTTTACCAACAGGCAAGTTCTTTTCCCTACCTGCCAACCACTGGCAGACAGGAGAGGCAGGTGAGGGGCATTCCTTGTCAGTATTGTTCAATTGTTTGATGTAAAAGTGGGCAGCACTCTCCATTCAGCTTGATCCAGTCTCTTTGCATCTTACAAAGTCAAACAGCTAAAAGAAGTCAAATAAGAGGGCAGGTGCTTATGGAATGTACAGAGTATGTTGGTGCCACATGCCTCATTATGATTCACCTACCTACTTGCTTCTCTTGTTCAAGCAGAAGGCAGAGAATTTTTCTCTTGCATTTCTGTCTTCTTAAATTTCCAGTCATCAATTTCCAGCCATATCACGTTTGTCGGGGTAGTGGAGAGGAAGAAGAGTGATATGCATGGGCCAGCGAAGTCCGGTCTTCATGTGGTCATTGCTCAGTCCCAATATTTTGTTAACTCTTGTCACAATGATGTACAATAGAGCTCTTGAAATTCTTATTCTTATCTAAAGAAAATTTTGTATCCTTTGGACAACATCAGGGAACACAAAAGTGAAGATAGCTCTTCAAAATAATGATTTCATGTCTATTGATTTCATATCTATTTCATGTCTATATACCCAGTTAGTGGCATTGCTAGAATATATAGTAGTTCTATTTTCTTTCTTTATATTTATGTATTTTTTTATTTCTTAAGGAAACTTCATGCCATTTTACATATTGGCAATACTAATTTATATTCCCACTAGATGTATACAAGGGATTTATTTTCTCTACCAACACATATATTTGATTATTTAATTATGAATAATGAGCTTGGTGGACTATGACTGTCTTATCGTCCAACAAGGCAGTCACTTTTGATAATGATCATTATAGTAAATATAAGGGCGCCATCTCATTGTGCTTATACTTTTCATTCTCCTGATAATTATTGTTGTTAAACCTTTTTTTCATATACCTATTGGACATTTATACATCTTGTTTTAGACATGTCCATTTAGATATTTTCTCCATTTTCTAATCGGGATTTCTTACTATTAACTTTGAGTTTTCTAAATATTTTCTATATACCTCTATGAAATTTGTGGTGTGTAAATAGGTTCTTTCATTCCATAAGTTGTCTCTTTGCTCCTATGATAATCTCCTTGACAGTGTGGAAACTTGACAGTGCAGTAGTTGGATGTAAGCTCCTTTGTCTTGCTTTTGCTCTTGTTGCTCATGGATTTAAGGTCAAAGCCCCCCAAAACTTACTTACACCAATGGCATAGAACTTTTCCCAATAGTTTAACAGTTTCAGTTCTTACATTTAAGTCTTGAATGCATTTTGAGTAGATTTTCATATATGATATGAGGGTTGAACCTCATTCTTTGGCATGTGGACATCTACTTTTCTCAGTATCATTTATTGAAGAAACTTTCTCTTCTCCATTATGGGTTCTTTGCAACTTTTTTAAAAAAAAACTTGTTGACTGGAAATGTGTGATTTGTTCCTGGGCTCTATATTCAGTACTGTCCATCTTTGTATCTGTTTTTATATTAGTATCATAGTTTACTTGGTTTCTTTACATTTGATTATTTTCTGTATATTTTCAGAGACTTTTCACTTTAATGCTGTATTCAAAGTATTTCTATGGGTACATGTTCACATTGAATGTGGTAATTGAAGAAGTGGAAATTGCTGAAATTTATTATTTCTCCAAAAGACAGTGGTCTTCTCTTTGAAAATGTAGTATTTTCTTAGTATAAAACTTTGTTTAAGTTTTAAGAAAATTGTTAAAAAAAAATGGTTGGAAGTAATGCCTTTAGCATTTATTTTGAATTCCCAAAATTAAGTAATTTATCATCTTCCTGAAGCCTGTATTACCATTGACCACTTAGTACACAAATTTATTTTTAAATGTTGCCTCAGTAAACTCAGTAATACTCATGAATGTGAAAACAAAGTTAAGCATTATAATACAATGAAGATCAATAGCATATTATCATTTCTGGGAAAATGGCTCTGCTAAGAAAAAGCTTTCCAGAAATTAGTGTGTAATACATATTTAACATGGAAATATTTTCCCAATATTTCATGGTCACTGATGTTGAATTGTCAGAAGAAATCAGCATGCTATGACTCAACAATGACTTGAACAAAATAATCATTAAAAACTCAGGTGCATGATGACACTACTTTGAAATGTTGCTCAATAAAAATTTATTTTCTTTTGTTAGAAACACAAAACATACACACAGTGATTTCTTTCACCAGCTAGAGAGTGCTACAGTTCCTGTTAGAATTATCTGTAATTTATTCTGTTCTGTTACAACTTTCCAAACAACGAATTATTTTAATAGCCACCACTAATGATAGTACTTAGATGGTTTTAAGGGATTAAAAACTACTGCATTTGTTATTTACTCAACATATTAAATTGTCAAAGTTTTTTTTTCATTTTTGTTTCAAATAATCTTAAATTTATCTAGTGGAAATACCTTCAAATTGTCTTGTGGTTATTTATTTCAGATATTTATATTCTTTCTATTCTACCAAAATATATATGCTAGTGACTTAGAATCAATTATTTCTTCAAATAACCCTAGTTTCCTTTAGTGAAACTAAGATTTATAGGTTAGGTGGGACTATTACTACTAAGCTTTATCAATTTTAGTGTAGTTATATAAAGATATAGTTAGAGATGTAGATATTGCTCTGGATTTGGATGTGAATATGGATATATACTTACTGATATATATATATATATATATATATATATATGTGTGTGTGTGTGTGTGTGTGTGTGTGTATTTAGAATATTAGTCGTACATAAAGAATTTACTATTTTTCAATATATATATATAGGACTCAATTTTGTGGATATAACAGTGAATTAAATCATCTCTTACTGACAAGGCATAAATATCTAATTTATTAATATAAAAATACCATAGAGATTAATCTTGGGCATTCATTGATTTGTATTTGTTCAGAAACATTATATATTTTTTAAATGAGAAGATGGTCTATTTATGTTTATAGTCAGATATATTATTTATACTTCAAGAAATGGTATATGTATATGCTGTTATCTCATAAGATTTTACCAAATCAAATTCCATATATTTTATATTTAATGTATTTAATTATATATTTTATATTTTAAATAGAATGTCATTTTATATTTTAATTAAGAAAATATGAGATTTTCTTTCTGTTTTTGTTTGTGCATGGTAGGGAGAACTGAACCTAAGGTTCTGTGCATGATGGAGAAGCATTCTACCACTGTTTAAACACCTATAGCTCCTGAGAGTCTGTTTTTAACACTGTCATGCCAATCCAATATTTTAGAATTGATATTTCAATTTACTTCTCTTTTTAAAAATAGTGAGTGGTTATTGTTTCATGAGTTGTGCTATTTGCAAGCGTTAAAACACATAAAAAGATAAAGCTAATTAAAAAATAAAATGTATTAAAATCATACCAATTCTCTCATAATTAGAAAACATTTTCTGTAAGATTATTGGGAAATGGTAATAATATTCAAGCTATTGAAATGTAACATTTTAATATTATGAATTCAAATTTTAGGTCATTTATTCTCAGTTCTCTTAAAATTAATTGCTGGAAGACACCTTGGATGTCATCTCATTCATGACTCTCAATACTGTCTACCCATTAAAGTCACCATAAAATTTTTTTATAAAATACCAGTATCAGGGACTTCTCACAGAAACTTTTCATAAGAACTTTTGAAGTGAGTCTATAGTATACATCAGTATTCTTTTAAAAATAAGAAAGTGATTATTATGTTCAGGGAAAAATGAGAACCATTAATGAAATGTCCACATTTTACAACTCAATTGTCTTGTTCAAGGTTAATTTTTATGATTAAGGTATTATTTGCAACTAATGGAATATATGGTTTTAAATGTGGTGCTTAATGAAATTTTTGTTCAGCAGGAAGCAGATTTTATTAGTGCTAACAATTGCCCAGCAGATTAATATCCAAAGGCAGAGCCTTGAATGCAAAAAACTTAATGAGATTTTATGTACAAAAACTCAAGTTAAAATATGGAAAATTTCCATCACTCAGAAAATTTTAATTTTTTCATCCTGATTTTTCTACTTTTTGGCAATGATTGTAATAGTCATTATGTATAATAGAACATGTTATATAATATATATAGATATGTACATAAATATATTACATATAATACTACAATATCAAAACCAGGAAATTGACATTCATATAATCCATAGAATTTTTATTATTATTTAGTGCTATTTCATGCACTCTGTGTGTGTTTAGATCTGTGAAATTAGTATCTATGTAACTACCAACACAGCCAAGATACTATAATCCTGATCATTGAATTTAAGTTTATAGTGGACAAATACAAAATTTGAAGAAATCTTTCAAGAACACGAAAGACCTACACATCAATTTCAAAGCATTAAGAATAAATCAGGACAATCAGAGATACTACCAGCTAATTCTGGAAGTTCAAATTCACTTAAGGTGTAATTAAACATTTAAATGATCAATCAGATTCTTCCCTTTATGTAATTTCATTGAATCTCTACCCTCTTTGGAGAATTTTTCATAATGGTTTGTTTGATATCTCTTATTTTAGTAAAAAAAGTTTTAAGGTTTTGTATTTAAAAATAAGGTTGACATTTGATATATAATACCATATGGAAACCTGGTCCAAACTATTCAAAAAATAGCACATAGAAACTGCTTCATTGACCTTGACTTTGAGAAATTAAAAATAATTTATATTTCTGGATTTCTAGTTAAGCATTTTATGTTTTAAAGAATGCTCACAAATGATTTTTTCTCTTAAGTACTTGCAATTGAGAGAGAGAGAGAGAGAGAGAGAGAGAGAGAGAGAGAGAGAGGAAAGTACACCCCCCCCCGCCCCCGCAAAATGTTCTCCTATTTCTTTTTACCAAAATGATTTGGGGGGTCTAGAACTAGATGGCCTATAGAAGATACTGATGTTTGTGAATGCATTTTCTAGAAATTTTATGCTATAATTCCAAGTAATCTATTTATTAATATCACTTTATAATCTATTAGAAAACCTTTTAGTCTAGAATATGTAGACTTTTATTCTAACTCAAGCTTATTACAAATTCATAGGTTAAACAAATCATTCACTAATTTTTATATTCCATATTTACTAAGCAGTCCTATATGCTAGCTACTCTGATTAATCTAAAATTTTAATCTGATGTTTTGTTGAAGTGTCAATTTTTTTTAGTGAACACTAAAATTACACTCTGTAATTGAGAAAAATAATGAATTTCAGAATCAAAAAGGTATTTAAGTAAAGGAAACATAAAGAAATGGAAATTTACTGGGAATAAAATCAAGTTCACAAATTTAGTGTGTGTGTGTGTGTGTGTGTGTGTGTGCACGCTCTCGCGCGCGCATGCAAGGCAAATGAGATATCAGACTTCATCAGTTACTGCAGATTTTAGAAGAGAAATCCAAAATGCCAAAGACTCAAACAAGACTGTTGTGTCATGATAATGAAATAAAAAGTATGTCTTAGGCTATCCTACTGAGCAATCATCATTATACTTGGCATGGCTATTGTTCCTGTGCTCGGTGTGAATTTGAATATGGGAGCATATGTCATGTTTAATCATTCTGGAATTGAGTAGACATTCTAGGGAAGAGGTACACACATTAAAAAAACAAAAAAAAAAAAAAACTACTGTAATTTGAAATGGGTACCTTAGCAGAATATTTAAACTGCAATTAGGGCAAAAATAAGGAAAAGGTAATCCTTAAATATTAAGAGAAAATGCAGCATGTGGGCTATCTCTTACACAAATATTGTTGAAGCCAAGGAAATGTGAAAGAGCAAGGTCTTTTCTCTGAGTTTCTCTACTAAAGTGTTTTCTGAATGAATGCCATCTAAGACAATAATACTTAGAGATGAGGTTGAGATCTTCTGTGAAGAGCCTTATAGGTGTAAAGGGGATGGTTGTCACTCTGTTCTCACTACTCAGTTGGGGTATTCTGGCTGTATTTTCTTAATTTCTCCTGGGTCAGATAAAAGATTCCTCTTTTTCAAGTGGGCTCAGTGGTGCATACATGCATTCCCAGCTACTCAAGGAAGCAGGAGGATCCCATGTTTGAAGTCAACCTTGATAACTTATGGAGACTCTTTCTCAAAATAAAAAAAAAAAAAAAAAAAAAAAATAGAAAAATCAAAACGATTGGAGATGTAATGCAGTTTAGAGTACCCCTGGGTTCAATTCCTAGTACCACAAAGATTTTAATTAATTAATTAATTAAAAGTAAGTAAATAAATTTAAAAAAAAAATTTTCCTGATCATTCTAAATTCGCCACTTTTACTAGTTCCTAAAACATGTTTATATTCTATATTTGTGGAGGGAACTAAATATGGGTGTGCTGGAAATTATTCACATGTGATGGAGTGATTCATTGGGGCAGAGGTGTTTCTAAGTAGAGTAACCAAAGGATAAAGTTCCTCCATCATGCTGATTGATGTGATTTTACTAGCAGCTGATAATTGTGAATGTTGACTCAGCATCCACACAGCTCCAAAATTTCTGGAGAAGGGGTGAATGGGATCTTGGGAAATCTGCAAATTCATTTGTTCCTATACTCTACCAACTACTCATTTCTTCTTACAAATTCTACTCACTATGATCTCTCTATTCTGTGGGAAGGAATGAAATACTTCCTTCTTAAATTTTCATTTGACATTGATTTTTTTTGATTGATACTCTAAAAGCCTGTAATCTCATCGGCTTGGGAGGCTGAGACAGGAGGATCAAGAGTTCAAAGCCATTTTAATATTTATTTATTTATTTATTTATTTTTTTTTTCCGGCGGACACAACATCTTTGTTTGTATGTAGTGCTGAGGATCTAACCCAGGATGGCATTAGAGCAGATTATGCTAAGTGAAGCTAGCCAATCCCTAAAAAACAAATGCCAAATGTCTTCTTTGATATAAGGAGAGCAACTAAGAACAGAGTAGGGACGAAGAGCATGAGAAGAAGATTAACATTAAACAGGGACGAGAGGTGGGAGGGGAAGGGAGAGAGAAGGGATATTGCATGGAAATGGAAGGAGACCCTCATGGTTATACAAAATTACATACAAGAGGAAGTGAGGGGAAAGGGAAAAAAAAACAAGGGGGAGAAATGAATTACAGTAGAGGGGGTAGAGAGAGAAGATGGGAGGGGAGGGGAGAGGAGGGGGGATAGTAGAGGATAGTAAAGGCAGCAGAACACAACAGACATTAGTATGGCAATATGTAAAATAGTGGGTGTGTAACCGATGTGATTCTGCAATCTGTATTTGGGGTAAAAATGGGAGTTCATAACCCACTTGAATCAAAGTGTGAAATATGATATGTCAAGAACTATGTAATGTTTTGAACAACCAACAATAAAAATTAAAAAAAAAAGAGTTCAAAGCCAGTCTCAGCAATAGTGAGGTGCTAAGCAACTCAGTGAGACCCTGTCTCTAAATAACATATAAAACAGGGTTGGGGATGTGGTTTAGTGGTCAAGTGCCCCTAAATTCAATCTCTGGTATCAAAAAAAAATCCATTATTTTTTCTCATATATGGAAGCTAAAGAGGGACAAAAAAAAAAGGAATAAAAAGAGATCTCAATAAAATAAGCTAATAGAGTAGAGGAAGAGGATCTACAGGGAGGGAAAAGGGGAGAAGATAAGGAAGTACTGGTGAATGAAATCTGGCAAATTATGCTATGTCCATGTATAAATTTACCACAATGAATCCTGCTTTTACATATAGTAATAATGCTGCAATTAAAATCATGATCTTCATCATCATTATCTTCATGGAAGGGACATCAGTATAATAGAGTAAGGGAATCAGGAGGAGAAAAAGGGAAAGTACTGAAGAATAAGATTGATCAAATTATCTCATCTGCATGTATGAATGTGGTATAATGAATCCCACTGTTATGTATATTTGTAATGCATCAATAAAAAAGAAAATGTCTAAAAAAGTATTTGTGTGTAATAGTAAAAATATGTATCCTTATTTTTCTGTGTTCCTACTGATTGTGGATTCTCTCAAAAACCATATTTCTTCTTTCTGTATCAAGATTCTATTTCAAAACAGGTGAAAGCCCTTTGAAACATAACAACCCATTATGGAAACTCTAGAAGAATGAGATTTTGAAAATAATCAGCTTCTATTCTGATAATTTAAAAAAGGAGTTTATATCAATAGTGTTTCCAATGTATTTTTGCCTGTGTATTACTAATTCTAAAGGAGAAAAATTTTTTTCAGTATAAAAGTACATTACGAATTATTGATTTCCATACAGATGATGTGAAACATTTCCTTCATCTCTCTCAAGTGTCTGAGAAAGAAATGCTTCACAATGTAGAGATACAAAGACTTGTGGAGCTAAGCAAAACACACAGGGCAACACACAAAAAAGTAACCGATTTATTTCAGAAAATATTTTGAAAATAAGTAGATAAATCCTGGAGGTGTGGCAAAAGAAGTTTATGGCCAGAAAACAAAGGTAGAGATTTCTATCAATTCTTCTGTTAGCCTTGACCTTAGAAATCTAAGAAAGGGTTATTATCTGTTGAAGACAAGGGGACTAAATATTCCACTCAAGATCACAAAGCTGGTAAATTGATAAAGCTAACATAGAAAACTAGATGTCTTTAATAAACTACATTCCAATTCAATCCCAGGGAAGAAAATTTGGCAGAAAAATAAAGAAGGCACAAGAGAATATTAAGACACTTTAATGAAGAGAATACAAACCAGACTATGGGATACACTTGGCCACAAGCTATAAATTTTCCTAATGAGGAGAAAAACGTTAGGAGATAATGTGATTCTGCTACAGAGTTTGCATTGCATATGCATGAAGCTAAGCAAGCAGGTTCATCATTTTACGCATTTTCAATTAGGAGAATTACCAAAAAAATTCACAGATTTCTTATTCCTCATTGAAAGTTTAAGAAATCTCTGTCTTCTGTGTTTGTAAAATAAATAAATACTTAGACAAGATGGAATGATGGCGTTCACTGCACTTTGATGATGGCAACTATTTTCTGGTTGTTATTAGGTGAAAATTTTTTCACAGATGTGTCTCAGTAAGTTTTACTTTTTTTCCCTGTTAATGCCTACTGCATATCACACAGTTCTACATTTGAAATGTTTTCCCCTAAAAGTTCTGTGGAAAGTAGCTATTATGGATTACAAATTATGTTCCCATGAGTATTCCTGTTCACCCAAAATGTTACTCAGTCTACAATGTAGTAATAAAACAAAAAACAACTCTTATGAAATATTAGTGATTAGGCAAAAGGGAAATAATAAAATATAAAAACTCAATTTAGATTTATTTTGATGCTGGTATGCAATAACTAGGAGACCATACTGGCAAAAGAATGGGGATCTAGAAGAAAGTATTTTTGTAGTTTTCAAAGAAAACCTTTGGCCATTTTAAACACTTTTGATGTATTATTGTTATTATTTTCTTATATTCTGAATTCAAATATTAAAAATATTAAAAACAATAACCACTTATTTTATACTGCATTGATATAAATCTTTATGTCAGGACTTTCACGGGATATTAGCAGAATTATTTGACAGTTTCTGGCATGACTGAGATCACCCAGTGATTCATATTATTGCAGTCAAAATAGAAATAATATTCAGGATGTGAAACAACAACCAAAAAAGAAAAAGATGAGAGAATACTCTTCTATTCTGTAATGAGTAAGGAAATATTATTTCTGTGAGAGAAATTTTCTTGGCATCTGCTCCTACATCTTTACTAATTAGAATAACAATTCCATTGTAGAAAGGGTATTACAACAGAAATATTTGCAGTTTGAAATGTACCTGATAAGAAACAAAGATGATAGAGGGCAGTAAACTGTCTCTTATCTCTCAAGTTGTAAGAATAACCTAAAATGGACTCACTGATTTCTTTATGTCTAACTATCAAACTTCCAAGGTGTGCCCTATAGAGATTTGGTAATAAAATTCCTTTTCAGGAGATATATTACTCTCTTATCAAATTGAGGGTTGTTTTTGGTATTGGTGTTATTTTTGCATTCTAAAGTAGGCCCCACAAAGGTTCAAAAGTAACAGGACATTACTGATCTCTTTTTCACCTTCTCCTCTAACCTCATTTTTATGGGTTGGTACAAAGTTTTCACCTTGAAGGTCATGGCTGAGTGAAAGTGTTCATTATCTGTTCAGAGGAAAAGGGTCTGCTATATTTTGTGACTCCTGTAATTGATGATTTGTGTTGATCTTTGTTTGGTTATTTTGAGCTAACAGATCCATTATTCTTAGACTTTACATTTATATCAATTGTACTTGAAAATGGTGAACAATGGAAGAAAATCAATTGGGTGATAGCTCCCTTCATTTGTTTGACAAGAAAACTACAGGTCTGGAGATGGGTGGGGGTGTTGAAGTTTCCTTTTTCTTTCATGTCCCTCTCTATCCAGAGGAACAGGAACATTAATGTGGGCCAGCAACACAGCCTTGCCATGATTGGGCAATGGCATTGTGAGAGGGTTCACATGAAAAAGAGAAAAAAAGACTGAACTCCTTAGGATAAGCTCTGACAGTAACAGTGGAGGCATCATTTTAACCACTGTGGTTAAAATGCTTGACAAGTCTGTGTGCCTTTTATTGCTATGGATCCTGGCTTTGAGAATTTCAAAATTAAACCAAAAAGTGCCCTCATGTAGAATAGGGGGAATGAGCCCAGCTACTTGCACTTCTCCATTATCAAAGTAAATGTGATCTTTTCACCAGCCCGTTCATTAATATTGTGAATTCCTGGTGAAATTGTAATTCAGTAGCTATAATTTAGAGTTGGCTGACCTTGTCTTCTCTAAGGATTATTGAATAAACAGAGTGGATGTCATCTTAATGTATATAATTGAGGACATAAGATGACTAATTTATTCCTGTTTTCCTAGGACATTTCTGGTTTTAACACTGATACCTCTGAATCCTAGGGAAACTAAGCACTTGCTTAACCTAGTATTGAAGATCCTCTCTAGGGACCACCTGTCATGTCCTTCTATTTAGACCTAGTAAATTACGATACATATAATAAAATATGATTCGATTTCTGGTCCTGAACCAGAGGGAGTGAGCATACTAAATCTTATTTTACAACATACTGAAATTAATAAACATGGTAAAACACACAAACCAACTAACACAATTATGAGGGTAGATAAAAGCTTCAGTGTGTAAGAACTTCAGGAATGGGGGAACAACAAGTCATTGTTAATGAATCAACAATTGTGTTCTCTCTCTCTCTCTCTCCCTCTCTCTCTCCCCTAGATGCAGGACTAATAAGAAAAACTGAATTGCCAGTAGGAAAATACAAAGCACATGATCTAAATGAACTACTTAGGGAAGTCAAAGACCAATGGTGCTGCCTCCCACTTTTATATTCATATATATGTCAACTCTTGCAGGATAAAGACCTATGTACACTTTTTTACATAAGACCAGTGATAGTGACAGGGAAAGGTACAATCTCCCAACCAGCAATTAAGGTAATCCTCAGAGAACAAATCTCTTTTGACTCTCACTACTCTACACAGGACAAGTGCCTCTTAAGAGAAATGAATCCCTCATCCCAACCATTGAGGCACTGACAGATCTGCAGAACAGAACTTTGTCAAGGGTTAGGAAAAGCTTAAAACCCCAAGTTTATAAAGGGAAAATCAACATTGGGAAATATACACAGGACTTGGGAAGGATCATATGGAGGAGGAAGCCAGAGAAAGGACACTTTCTATTTAAAACCAGTTGTGTTAAGATCTGTACTCACCTCATAATTACATAGGAATAACAATTATTTGAATTGACATTAAAAGGTCTTTCAATATTGAAATAGGGTGTAAAATCCAATGCTCAGTTTTTTGACTTGGTACTAATAAAATAAGGAGTATGTCAGAGGACCACAGTAAACTAAACAGACCTCAGTAATAACAACCACAGAAAACTTACAGACAACTGGTTTTACCCTAACAAGATTGTTGTCTGCTAAAACAACAGAAGAAACAACAAAAGTCAATTAATATTGAAAATATCTCAGTAGGACCCAGAATTACATAACATAAAATTCAAAATTACAAGGATACATATCAATTATTTAAATGCACACACACAAAAAAGAAACTGAATGATTCTTAACTAAAAATCAAGGGATGCTAACCTCTTAATAGTTCTAGTATTAGAATTATAATTGCAAATACTTGAAAAACATTTTTAAAATGAGGCTGGGCTTTGAACTCGTGATCCTCCCATCTCAGCCACCCTCAGCAAAAGTGAGGCACTAAGCAACTCAGTGAGACCTTGTCTCTAAATAAAATACCAAATAGGGCTGGAGATGTGGCTCAGTGGTTGGGTGCCCCTGAATTAAATTCCTGGTACCCTCTCAAAAAAAAAATGAGCCTGTGTTCATACAAATATGTCTTTCGGAACAATATAAATATCTGCTATTAATGTTTTAGTAGTTAAGAAGAAGAAGGTGATATTGCTGCAGAAAAAAAAAGCAATTGAAGAAAAATCAGTGAAATCTTCCCAAATTTGCTTAAAAATATAAGTGCACAGATTCAGGAATATAGCAAACCCCAATCAGCTTAAAGAAATCTACAGCAAGTATATCATAATCAAATATCTGAAAACAGAAAGAAAAAAAACTTGTTAGCATCCAGAGAAATATAACAAATTACAACTGGGAAAAAGATTTGAATTTTGAATGATATCAGATTGCTTATTAAAAATCATTGAGATAAGATTAGAGTAACATCTTTCAAGTGCTGAAAGAAAAGAATCGCCAATACTGAACCCTAACTACAGTTAATATCCTTCAGTCATATAGGAGGAAAAACAAAGCATTCTCAAATGAACTAGAAGCATTTCTCAGAGCACTTAAAGACAGTAGCAATATTTTAAAAAGAAATGCTAAAAGAAATTCCTCAGAATGATGACAAAGGGTAGCAGAGGGCACCATAGAGTGCAAAGAATGAATGAAAAAGTTGTGAACATAGAAGTACTGAATAAAATAGATTATTTTTCACCTGTGAAGTTTGGGAAAATATGTAAATATATTAAAATATAATATTTTAGTTACTACTTTTAATTATGTATTTGCAATAGATATGAATACTATATTTTAATGAGGGGTGAAGTAAAGAAATAGATTTGACTATGAATTTTATATATTTTACTTAAAGTTGCAAAATATTAACTGTGTGTTGGTTATGTAAACTTTTAAATGGCTCTTACGATTTCTAAAGCATCATTTAAAAATATATTGGCTGAAAGTTGTGATATGTTAAAATATAAATCTGTAAAAATATACAAATATATAAAGAACAAGAGAAGTAGTATAAAAATGGAACAAAAAATAGAAGTCATAACAATAATAAAGAATTCACTATACCATTTACATAATATATTAAACAATCTAAAAATGTAAATTAAGTAGTATGATTGGAAATAATATTTCAAGTCAATAATTCATTCGGAAACTACAAATTTGGGGATTCATAACTCCTGATTTCAAGATTTATTATAAATTTAAGGTGTGATCATGAGTGAAGATAAGATGTGTAGATGAATGAAAGAGAATGGAAAATTCAGAAATTGGTGTGTACAAATATGTAGTCTGATTTTTGACAAATCAGTAGAAAAATGAAATCTTTGAAAAAATTTTCTTGGAACAAAGAGACATCCATATGCAATATAAGAGGCATCAATCTATTCTTCACAATGTATATTAAATCAACTAAAAACAGATCATAAACCTAACTGTAAGATATAAAATTATAAAACCTAATGCAAAACCTAGGAGAAGATCTTTTCAAACTCCCATTAAGCCAAAATTTGTGGATACAACACAGAATGGAGCTGCATAAGCAAAATACAGCAAATGATGGATTAGGCTTTATCAATATTAAACTCCATTATTCTATAAAGAACATTTTAAGAGAATTAAAAGGCAAGTTATGAGTAGGGAGAATTTTTGCAAAACCCATCTCACACAAAAGATTCTTATCTAGAAGTTGTGAAGAATGTTCCCAGTAAGTACAGCTGACTCTGGAAATGCAGGTACCTTTGTTTTTTAAAGTTGCCACAAACACTAAACTCAATGTTGTTCCTAGGGGAAATTTAGGTTTTGTTTTCTGCAGGTCCCCGGTTAATCCATTTTCATTACCCAGTCAATATATAACTTGGTTGTGTGTATGTTCTGTTAAAAGACACCATATTTTTATTTTTTGGTTTTTTATTAACATGTAAAGTAATAGGGCTCAGTGTGGTATTTCCACACATGCACACTGCACACAGAGTGCCCTGCTGAAACCCAACTTTCTTTTATTCACCCTCCTCCCCTCACTCCTCCCAAGCTGTATTAATCACTATTCTATATTCAGGTTGACTTTTTCTTTTTTTGTGCCCTCACATGTGAGAGAGAATATTCAGTACATCCTATGTTTAATTTATTTATTTTATCGAAACACTCTTTTATAACATTGATTAGACTTCTCACTTATGAGCTCACGGATCTTCCTGCCTTGGTCTCAATGCCGGGACTAGAGGTGTGTGTCATCAGAACTGAATAAAAGACACTTTCTTTAATATATTTTGTTGAAACATTAACATTGAATTAGTGGTCAACAACATTTAATCTAATGCCTGATCAAAGCTTCTCTAGCACACCTGTTTTCTCTGCAAAGGCACGTCACAAACTCGTCACACTCAAGAGATTGCTTGGTAATCCTAAGTACTACATTTGCAGGCCATTTTAGACAGTGAAATCACCAACAAAAAACTAAAAACAAAACAAAACAAACAAACAAACAAAAAAAAAAAACTGTTAAAACACTTGCACTAGACTGTCAAAAGGAAACTTCTTGAAGCTTAAACAGTAAAGCAGAGCTTTACTGCCTTGTTCTGCCTCAACTGGGAATACACACAATGGATGACTCAAAATTTTCAACTCTGAACATATTTGTGTATGTACATGATCTTCAGTATTTATTTGGAAGTAACAAATAAGTTTTACAAAGTATGCAAATTTATCAATACAAAATTTGTGAATAATGAAGATGATTGATTACTATATAACCCAGAAAGACTATTGACAAAAGACTCAGAGAATTCCCCCTGCCCAAAAAAAGTCAAATAAATACATGAAAAGGTGTTTAACAGCATTTGTCATCTGAAATGAATAATTAAATTTAAAATTAGATACCAATTTTAAAGAGGCAAATTTAAAAAAAAAAGATACAGAAAATATTCAGAGCTCATGAGAATTCAGAGCGATTAAAATTCTTATATATTGCCAGAAGGAATGCAAAATTCTTCCAATATTTTGGAAAACAACTTGGTGGGTTATTTGTTTGCATGCCTGTTTTCTTGTTTGTTCCTTTAATGCATAACAGAAAATATATTAGAGTTCTCTATTACCACCTAACAAATTACCCAACTTTTTTTTTGCCTTCAAATAAAAGCAATGCATTATTTTACAGTTCTCTAAGTTCAGAGGTCCAGGTTGGTTCAATGGGTCTCTTTGCTCCATTTTCACAAGGCTAAAATCCAAATGTCAGCCAGATAGGCTCTTATTGGCAATTTCCAGAAAGAATATTTGAGCAGGCTAACCATTGAGACCAAGGCAGGAAGGTGTCCTCAGAATGCAGCTGCTGAGGCCTCTGTTTCCTTCGGTGGCTGACAGCTGAGGCTGCTCTTAGCTTCTAGAGGACTCGCCTTAGCCTTTGCAGTTGAGATTTTACTTTTCAGAGCAACTGTAATCACTACATCAATCTTCGAGATCCCTAGGCTTGGATCTCTCTTATTTCCTCTTCCACCAAAATTCTTTCTTGATTCCTAGAAAAAAAATGTGTCTTGTGGGCATAGAGGTGCACACCTATAATCCCAGTGGCTAGGAAAGCTGAGGCAGGATGATCATAAGCTGAAAGCCAGCCTCAGCAATTTAGGGAGGCCTGAAGAAACTTAGTGAGTCCCTGTCTCAAAAAATAAAAGGGGGGGGGGGATGGGGGAGGCTGGGGAAGTGGCTTAGTCATTATTTACCCCTCAGTTCAATCCCCAGTACAAAAAAAAAAAAAAAAAAAAGTGTGCTTTACAGGTAAGAGTCCACGTGATTACAATGAATGGTCTCCAGGATGGTCTCATGATTTTCCAATTTTTGTTGCTAATTACAAATACCAAGGAAATTTAGCCAAGTAAAGAAAAATATTCAAAGGTCCAAAGATTAGGGCATGACCAATTTTGGCATGCCCTTATTCTGCCCAGCATGGCTGCCAAAATAATGAGAGATGCAAAAATCACAAAACAAAAGAATAGACCTTTATAAAAGAATGCCATAAATTGAAATTAATTTTTAATTCAAGTTTGTGCATTTTAATAAAGCATATACTGTATTCAGATTGCCTGAGTTTTCAGTATAACACTTTTCTATTATATACATCTAGGATGTGATAAATTTACTATCATTGTCTTATTTGCATCTATAAATAGTCTTTGGGGAAATAGCTCTTCAACTTTTTCTCATTTGAAATTGAGTTGATTATTTTCTTATTGATTTTTGAGGATTATTTACATATCACATGAATATATATCCTTTATATATGGCTCATAAATATTTTCTCTCAGTTTGCATTATTATTTTTTCTTATTTGTAATAATTTTAAAATATTTTATTCATTCATAGTGTTAAGCAGCAGACTTAACTTTTATGAAGACCAGTGTTTAAAGTTTCCCTGGGAGATTTATATCTTAAAAGTGCAGAAAAAGAATTTATGATTTCCAGTTTTCTATGAAAGAGGAGGTCAGGGGCTTACAATCAGAAAATTCACTCAAGCTGATCCTAACCTTAAGGCAATCTAGGTCAATATAACTTTTCATTTTGTCATGTCAGTGGTAGCTTTAGTATACATCTATAACTCTTTATGCCTACTTTTAAGTGTTGAAAACTTCACCTACTTCCTCCCTTAATATTCTTTGTTCCACCAGTCATGTGATTTATTTTAATATATATGTAAACCCTACACTGCATTATTATCATCTCTATTTAAGCAATTATATTTCAATAATATTTAATTAATAAGAATAGTAAATATTTACAAGCATAATTACTAGTATTATAGTTCTATCTTATTTCATGTAAATCTACAGTTTTGACCTGATATCATTTATCTTCAACTTAAAGGATTGTCTATAACATTCTGTTAGGGGAGATTGGCTGATTTATTTTAAATTATAGTTAATTTCTTTGTTTTTGTTTTATACTTCAGTAATATTTTCCTCCTCCAATATCTAAAAAACTGTTAATCTTATTCAGTGTCCAACATAGTCTTATTGTATCCATTTGTAATTTTTGTCTCTAGCAGAGCAGTGTGTGTGTGTATGTGTGTGTATGTTTTAATATCTCTGTTGTCTTTGCTTATGTTTCTTAACCTCTTATACACAGCTAAAATAGCTGTTTTATTGTAATAGTCTTCTTATTCTAATATCTCTGTCTTACTGGATCTGTTTTGACTGATTTTTTTAAAATTATCATGTCTTCCATTTTGCTGTTTTGTGTGCCTGTCATTTTTGTTTGGATGTCAGGTATTACCAATACTTTGTTGGTTGTTAGACATTTTTTGTATTCCTATCACAATACTTGAGATTTCCCTGGTATAGTTATTTGGAAAATGGCTCTTTCATGTATTACTTTTAAGATTCATTGGATGAGACTACAGCTTAGTTTCTGGGTAATCATCCTCACTGCTGTTACTGTTACTAGACCCTTCCAAGTAATCCATTTAGTTCCTTGTGTCTCATGAAGTTTCCCGTATGCTCAAGAGTAACAAGCCCTGTGTGGCACCAGAGATTGTTCTCCTTATTACTCCAGAGATTGTTCTCTTTATTGCCCCTGTCTTAAGTAATTTCCCCAAAGTATGTCCTGATTAATATTTAGCTGCATCCTAAAGGACAGCCATTTTCAGATCTCTGAGGTTTCTTTCTTTCTTTGTTTTTTTCTCATGCAGATCTTTTTTTTTTTTTTTCCTCAGAGACACCTTATCCTTCTTATTCTAGCTCTCTTGGTTTTCATATTCCTTCAGCTCTACTCCTAAAGCTACCATGTGCCCCAGTCTCCATGTGGTGTTCCCCCTCCAATAACAAATGGTAGAAATTCTCTCAAGCATATAATTTTAATGTCTGTTTTCCATTTCTCAAGGATGGCTATCTTTCATTTCCTGAAGTACTATCCAATGTTTCATATCCAGTCTAATCTTTGATGTCTTAAAAACCATATGGTGTGCATATAACAATGAATCTCACTATTATGCTAATTATAATATACCAATATAATATTTTTAAAAAATTCTTTCTTATACTTTGTCTACTTTTTGGTTATTTCTGGTAAGAAATTGATTCATCTTAATGAGTAGCAGTGTTTCAGATGTTTTGTTGACAAAATACAGGTGTATTCCATTCACTCTTAATTGCCCTTGAATGTTTTTCATGCTGAAGGAAGAATGTATGTAATCAGCTAAGACAAGCACCTCTGTTAATAACTTGAGGGCCCCAAGTTTGAAAAAAAATCCTTTTAAGATTGAAAAATACTAAGTGTTTTGATCTTGTCATTAATTGATTTATTTCAGAAAGCTTCCTGTAATTTACATATATTCCCAAAATATTGTTTTTAATATACTTTTCCAGTAAAGTAATCCATGCATCAAGATGAAACTTCAACATGTTAAATATATCATATTTTATAGTGAATGACCCATGACATCAATAGTATTTAGAGCACTACATTTATAGGACAAGCAAGATTCCACTTGAAAGAAGTAATTTAATTCACAACCAAGTCTGCATCTTTCTGTAGAGATAAGCAATCATTCCATTTCATTCCTGATCAATAATAGCATTGCCAATGGATTTTGTTGTACTCAGGTTATCCAATCCCTAGGCAGCCTAAAATTATATGAATAAATTTTTATAATACTTTAATTCATATTTATAAGCTATAAACATATTTAGATTATCAATTCAGGTTAAAATAATCTCAATTTTTCATAAATTCCTACATGCTGCCTTATATCCAAATGTAAACAACAATATCTTATTCTGAGTTTAGAATTTATCAAGTAAGGTGCCAGGTGCTGTGACACACACCTGTAATCTTAGCAGCTCAGGAGACTGAGGCAGGAGGATTGTGAATACAAAGCTAGCCTCAATAATTTAGTGAGGTTCTAAGCAATTTAATGAGATCTTGTCTCTATATAAAATATGGGGATGTGGCTCAGTGAGAAAGCGCCCCTGGTTTCAATTTCTAGTACCCAAAAAAAAAAAAAAAGTCTATCAAGTAAGGAAATTTGTTCTGAAAATTGACTTGAATATCTCAAAACTTATTTCAAGAAATCTCAGTCAACATTAAAGAAAGTAACTACTAATGAGATTAACCATTTTCATGAAATAAAATTTCATACATTATTTATAAACTGAGAATTTTAAACATACATTAAACATGACTTATAACAATAAGTACATTGTTACATAAGATGAGCAAATAATATGTGTTTTCTAATCTGAAAATTCTAGCTACAATCTTCTCCAAATCATGGCTTCCTTCACTGAAAACAAAGGAATCTGCCATTGTATATATGAAGGACTATTTCCACAAGAGAGAATGATATAGCACTCTGACAGAAGTTGTTGTTTACCTCAATCTACATCTTTACAACAAGTTTTGTCTCAGAGGTAGATAGTGCTTAGAACACTTTTTCCAATGTCTCTGTAGGCTTTATTTTGAAGGTTAGGGGAATATCAAAATGTTACCCTTTGTTTTATTTGATATCTCTGTGTACCATGAGATCCCACATATCCTCCTTTGAAGTTGTGCTTTCTGCTGTTTCTAAGCTGTTTGGATCTGCTTCTAGTCCTGCTTGCTTTTGACTCTTTTTAACTTTTTCTTTTAGTTCTTTATCTGTGCAATTCCTTGGAGTCTCAGGGTGAATAGTCATGACTTAGCTGCTAGTTTTCAAAAGTCACAAATGAAATAAGCTCAGGAACTTGAGATATCCTGCCTGGTGCCAGGTACAAAAAACTTTCCTAATGCTGCAGTTTGGGCAGACAATTGCATAAACCTGTAAGAACATGGTGAAGTAATAAAATTATGGGACATACTGGCTGAAATATCAGAAAAGAAACCCAATATCAATTTAATGGATTGTAGTTGCATTATTGATTTTGTTCCTTAGAACATGTTTCAAGGGAAGTAAAATCTATTATTCTACAATAGTAGTTTAAAATCCAGTTATAAATTATATCACAGTAAGATTCCTGGAAAATGAATAACCTAACAGGATATATTTTGATGGATTTAACATCAAAAATAAGGAAAAAAATAAAGTTCAATGATAGACACAGAACTCCTGAATATTTAGGGCTATTTTACAAAATAAAACTACTACAAAATATTTCATAAATAAAACTAGGAGATGATGGTATAGCAATTAGGCTTTTAATGTACTAAAGAATAACCAGTTATCTCCCAGTACATGATATTGTGATCTTAGTGAGTCATAGATTGTAAACATAATAATAGCTCTATGTTTAGCATAGTAAATATGTAGCATGCTCCTCAAACATCATTATTTAACACTATGAAAAACAGTGGTGCTCAGTATGCATGAACAATCTAATGAGGTCTTCATATAGGAGCAGGATATTTGAACTTATCAAAGGATTGAAAAGATATTTGTAAGAATAAAAGAAAGCTCTGAGTTAACGATATCAGGTTTCTGCAAAATATGAGGGGATGGTTGAAACCTAAGAAAAAAATAATAAAAATCTGAAGTCATTAAATTAATGAGTATACACTCCAGTAAGATTGGCAGCCATTATGAAGTCAAACAACAATAAGTGCTGGCGAGGATGTGGGGAAAAGTGTACACTTGTACATTGCTGGTGGGACTGCAAATTGGTGCGGCCAATATGGAAAGCAGTATGGATATTCCTGGGAAAGCTGGGAATGGAACCACCATTTGACCCAGCTATCGCCCTTCTAGGTCTATTCCCTGAGGACCTTAAAAGAGCATACTATAGGGATACTGCCACATCAATGATCATAGCAGCACAATTCACAATAGCTAGACTCTGGAATCAACCTAGATGCCCTTCAATAGATGAATGGATAAAAAAAAAATGTGGCATTTATACACAATGGAGTATTATGCAGCACTAAAAATCGACAAAATCATGGAATTTGCAGGGAAATGGATGGCATTAGAGCAGATTATGCTAAGTGAAGCTAGCCAATCCTTAAAAAACAAATGCCAAATGTCTTCTTTGATATAAAGAGAGCAACTAAAAACAGAACAGGGAAGAAGAGCATGAGGAAAAGATTAACATTAAACAGAGACGAGTGGGGGGAGAGAAAGGGAGAGAGAAGGGAAACTGTATGGAAATGGAAGGAGACCCTCATTGTTACACAAAATTACATATAAGAGTTTGTGAGGGGAAAGGGGAAAAAAAAGGGAGAGAATTAAACAACAGCAGATGGGGTAGAGAGGGAAGATGAGAGGGAAGGGGAGGGGGGATAGTAGGGGATAGGAAAGGTAGCAGAATACAACAGTCATTAATATGGTATTATGTAAAAATGTGGATGTGTAACCAATGTGATTCTGCAACTTGTATTTGGGGCAAAAATGGGAGTTCATAACCCACTTGAATCAAATGTATGAAAGACGATATGTCATGAGCTTTGTAATGTTTTGAACAACCAATAAAAAAAGAACCCCCACCAAAAAAAAAACAAAAAAAATTAATTAATTAATGAGTATAGTCCTGAACCCATATAGAAATTAAAATCTTTTCAAAACTTGGCTTCCATCCACTCAGATTCCCATATTGTCCCTTGGCAGGACAAAACATGAACTATGTGCTGTAATATTCTGCTTTAATCTTTTGGCATCTTAAACTTAAGGCAATTTGTTGTACACAAATATTACATGCCTCTCCTTACAGGAGATGCTCATATTAAAGAACATGAACTGTGTAAAACAGGCTGGGGATGTAGCTCAGTGCCAGTGTGCTTGCTTGGCATGCACATTCATGAGCCCCTGAGTCCAATTCCCTGCACTTGGTGGGGGAGGGGGACAGGGAAGGAAGGAAGGAAGGAAGAAAGAAAACAAGAATGAGAAAACAAAAAACAGTGAAAAAGAGAAGAAGAAAAAGAGGACATAATAGATATAGCCTTGAAATTTAGATGTTTCTAAATTCAGTTATACTACTCACAAACTGTAGAACATGGAATAAGTAGCTGACCTCAACTGATATTAGATTTCCTTCATATATGTATACATATGAAGGAAATCTAATTTGATGTTAGATTTCATTCATATATATATGAATGAAATCTAACATATTTATATATATGTAAATTCATATATATATGAATGAAATCTAACATCAAATATATATATATGAATTTACAAAACAATGTGCATTAAAATATTTTGCCTTGTACCCAATGGACATATATTTCTACTTGCATATTTTATTTAATTGCTTTGCAATTAACCATCTTAAAATACTCTTCTACTACATCTGTTGACCAAATTATATCCATTTATAGTGTTTTATTTATTTCTGGGTTGTACCCAAACACTAGATATCAAAATACTCCTGTGCACCATTCATGGCCTTCATTTGAAAGGCTGAATATTGAATCCTGATAAGTATAAATTAACTATTTACTGTCTCATCATATTACACAAAATAGAAAATTCTCCTATTGGTACATTCCCATAAATTCACTGTGAAGACAACATAATACAACAATTTTAGCTTTCTGTTTCTGCCAAAGTATACAAGTTATTTATTTTTCCTGAAAAGATTTTTAAACCTGTGCAGATGCTTAGTGGAAGTTAGTAACATCAGGACAGAGCCAAAGCTATAAAAATCCTATAAAAAAAAAACTTAGTCCCTTGGAGCATGCTGCTATTTGTCACTATCTCTTTATAAAGCATTCAACTGGGCAAACTCTGTCTCATCATTATTTAACTTGCACTTTCAGAAATTTAGAACATTTTGAGTAGGTTACTCAAGGCTGCTATAGCATGGATTCAATTCAATCAGGGTAGGATAGTTTGCCTGATTGAATCTCCCAAAGATAACCAACATACTGTATACTCCCCTGAATGTAAAAATAAAACTGCATAGGTTAAAGGAGGCTTTTCAAGTCACTGCAGAAGTCAGAAATTCAAAGGGAATGGATGTTAGAGGGAATGGAACTGTACTGAGACAGATTTCCCTTTAAGAGTCTTTTCACCTGAGAAGAAAGTCCAGGCCTGCCTGTGTAATAGCAACACAAGCTTGCTCCCAAACCTGCATTATATTACAGTGCCTAAATCCTCTTCTGATCATTAAACTCTACCTACATGGAGGAAACTTTAAATATCCCAACAAAAACACAACCACTCGAAGTTTGAAAGAAAAGAATAAAGATTTCAGTAACAGCCCACAGAGGTTAGATAAATTTGGGGGTTTGGATTGAATAGTTACTGGTCTAGAATAAAAATTAACACTATTTAAAGGAAGAATACATAATTGAATGTTCCACAATTTATATCATCCATAATAATAAACCTTAATAAAATCTATAGGGAAAAAAATGGAATTAGTAGGTGAAGAAATAAATAATTTGTGAATGGAAAAGGAAACTATAAGAAGAAGGACTTATTCTAGAAATTAACATGAAATATATGAAATAAAAACATCATATTCTTCAGCATAATAGCAGGTCATAGATGGCAGAAGAAAAGGTTGGTGTACATGGAGATAAAACAATAGAATTATCTAAGGAGCAGGAAGACAAAAGTTCTTTAAAAATAAAAAGTATTTCAGTGGCCAATGGGATCAATGAAGAAGTTCAAATTTTATTTGGCATTTGAAAAGGAGATATACAAAGTGAGGCAGAAATCATTTGAAAATTATGGAATTTACTAAACTTTCTGAAAAATATCCACATACAAATAAAAAATGCAAGGGGATTATAAGCAGGATTAATACAAAATAATCCATATGTAAGCATATCATAAACAAATAACTGAAAACACAAGATAAAGAGGCAAATCTTAAAAACAAATAGATAAAAAGAACAATTTGCATCTAAAAACAGTGAGGTAAATATCAGCTTACTTCTTGTCAGAAAATCCTTGGAGATCAAAGATCTTGTGTGGGGGAGGAGGGAGGCCAAAGAAATGTCAACCTAGAAAAGTCTATATCCAGTTAAGGTAACACTCAATAAAGAGAGAAAAATGACAAAATTAAGAGACTATTAGACCAAAACCACATTCACAGTTGAAGATTTTAATAAGGCACTTAGAATTAGATAAAACCATTAGAAAAACTAGAGAAACAGTGAGGATTTGAGCTTCTTCCAATGCAAAAATTAAAAAAAAAATCATTTTAAAAGTACACTTAAAATCTTTTCTAAATAGAACAATTGGTGGGACACAAAATAACTGTCACTGAATTTTTAAATATAACAGGTCTATGGCTTATGACAAAATTGAATTATATTAGAAACATTAACTATAAGATACCTACAAAAACTTTCCCAAGTAATTGGAAAAGTTTATAAAATCTCTTTTTCCTTGATGAATATTTACAGCCACTTGAAAATAATGTGTATTCTCCTCTTGCTAAGTAGAATGTCGATTAAGTTAAGTTGATTGATACAACTACTTACATCTTGTATATGCTTACTGTTTATCTATTAGGGTTTTTTTTTTCCAATAAACAGTTACTTATCTATAGTTGAGATAGAGAATTGCTTTCCAAAGGTGTAACTGTGGATTAGCCTGGATTTCCTTTCAGGTAAGTTTTTGCTTTATCTTTATTTATTTATTGACAATTCTAGTATTATATACATATTTATGATTTTTCATGATTTTCTTTTTGAAATCTTGATGAATTGACTGTTTTATCATTATAAAATTGCCCTCTTGGTTACTGGTTGTAGTCTTTGTTCTGAAATCCACATTATCTAATAATAATAGTCTATCCCTGTTTATTTTGATGTTTCCACAGTTTGTCTTCTTCCAACTTTTTTTACATTTCATTAGCCAGATTAATAACAAAACAATTTGCATAAGTAAAATTTGTTGATTTTAGCTGAACATCTGATGGTTTTTAACAATTATATGGAATCCTGTACATAGTACCACAGTCAAGGCAAGGCATATGACCATCATGCCCCCAAATCCTTCATTAGATGTTATAGTTAATTCTGTCCCCTTTCCAAATTCATGGCAACCCTCTAATATAAATGGAATAACCCAGAGTTTTACTTTTTGTGTTGAACATCTATTGACATTGTATTTTCAGTTTGATCCTCACTATTGTATGCATAAGTAGATTTGTTATTAGTAAATAGCATTCAGTTGTATGAATTTATTGGAGTTTGTTACCAGGGTTCTATTGATAGGCATTTTTGTTGCTTCTAGTTTTCATAAATTATTAATAAAGCTGCTATCAACCTTTTTGTATTTGTCTTTGTGTAGACTTAAGGTTTTCATTTCTCTTGAGTAAATACCTCAAGTGAGATTGTTGAGTCATATGGTAATTATTGGTTAATAATATAAAAGACCACCCAATATTTTCAAAAGTGGTTTCTCCTTTGCATTTCTTATTGCTATTCATAGGGCTACAGTTATTTTATATATTCTCCATAACTTGGTATAGCTAATGTTGTTTAGTTTTCTTCATATTAGAAAAAATTACTCAGGGCAAAAGGTATATTCTGTTATTTCATTTTTTAATATATATATTTTGAGTTGTTGGTGGACACAATACCTTTATTTTATTTTTGTGTGGTGCTGAGGATTGAACACAGTGCCTCGTCATGTGTGCTAGACAAATGCTGTACCACTGAGCCACAGTCTTAGTCCCTGTTATTTCATTTTGTTGATGACTGTTGATATTCAGCATCTTATGCTTAGAAGCCTAGCATCCACTTAAAATTTTTTTCTACTAAGGAAAGCAAGTCATAGATTCAATTCTCTATTGTAGTTTTTTTCCTTAAATTAATTTTATTTCAAAAGTAATACCTGTTACAATTGTTTTGGAAAACTGGAAGTCTTTCTGAAGCTAAGGATGCTTGTCCTATAGTTTGGCTATTTTACTTGTAGGTACATACCCAATGGGAATGCAAGACTGTTCACTAAAAAACATGCAGGAGAATGTTCACAGCAACTCTATTTGTAATAGCCTAAAGGGAAAACTTTCCAAATGCCTATAAAAAGTAGAATGGATAAGTAAGTAGCAGTTTGATTACCACTGTAATATCATTCAATGATAAAAATAAAAAAAACTGACATTTGTCCAACATCATGGATGAATCTCACAAACAAATGTTGAACAAAAAAGACCAGACAGAAAATAGTATGATTCTATTCATACAAAGCTCAAAAGTTAGTAAATTAATACACACTTGTTAGATGTCAGGATAAAAATTACCCTTTTGTGGATCATGACTAGAAGAAGGTAAAAGGTCTCTGGGAATTGTTCATGTTATTTCTTAATGCTGTTATAGGCCACACAATTTGCAAAAGTTTATGATTCTGTATGTTTATAAAGAGTTTTTATTTTATTTTTTAAAATTTATATATGATAGCAGAATGCATTTCAATTCTTATTACACATATAGAGTACAATTTTTCATATTTCTGGTTGTATTCAAAGTATATTCACAACAATTTGTGTCTTCATACATGTACTTTGGATAATGATGTCAGTCACATTCCACCATCCTTGCTAACCCCCTGCCCCCTTCCTTTCCCTCCCACCCCTCTGCCCTATATAGAGTTCATCTATTCCTCCCATGCTCCCCCTCCCTACCACACTATGAATCAGCCTCCTTGTATAAGAGAAAATATTTGGCATTTGTTTTGGGGGGATTGCCTAACTTCACTTAGCATTACCTTCTCCAACACCATCCATTTACCTGCAAATGCCATGATTTTATTCTCTTATATGGCTGAGTAAAATTCCATTGTGTATATATGCCACATTTTTTTTTATCCATTTATCCACTTAAGGGCATCTAAGTTGGCTCCACAGTTAGCTATTATGAATTGTGCTGCTATAAATATTGATGTGGCTGTGTCCCTGTAGTACCTTGTTTTTAAGTCTTTTGGGTATAGACCGAGGAGAGGGATAGCTGGGTCAAATGGTGGCTCCATTCCCAGATTTCCAAGGAATCTCCATACTGCTTTCCATATTGGCTGTACCAATTTACAGTCCCACCAGCAATGTATGAGTGTACCTTTTCCCCCACGTCCTTGCCAACACTTATTGTTGTTTGTCTTCATAATAGCTGACTGGAGTGAGATGAAATCTTAGAGTAGTTTTGATTTGTATTTCTCTAATTGCTAGCAATGATGAACATGTTTTCATATATTTGTTGATTGATTGTATATCATCTTCTGAGAAGTGTGTGTTCAGGTCCTCAGCTCATTTATTGATTGGATTATTTGTTTTTGGTTTTGTTGTTGTTGTTGTTTTCCTGCTTAGCTTTTTGAGTTCTTTATATACCCCAGAGATAAGTGCTCTATCTGATGAGTGAGGGATAAAGATTTGTTCCCAATAAGTAAGCTCTCTATTCATCTCACAGATTGTTTCTTTTGCTGAGAAGAAACTTTTTAGTTTGAGTCCATCCCATTTATTGATTCTTGATTTTAATTCTTGGGCCAAAGGTATTTTGTTGTTGTTGTTTTGTTTTGTTTTTTTCTTTTGTTTCTTTACGATTGAAATCTAGACATCCTTTGTGCATTATGGATATAAGTGCACTGTCACATGTGTTGTGTATATTATATTTCCAATACATTTCTTAATAGTGACATTTGTTGCATAAAATTTTCAAAATTTTGATGAAAACCAACTTATCGCTATTTTATATGTTTAATTTAAAGATCAGAAAATTTTGCCTAACCTAAAGGAAAATATTTTCTCTGATATTTCCTTCTAGTATTCATTGGTTTAATTTTTACGTTTAGACTTATTAACTAGGTCTAGATATTTTTAATGTAGTATGAAGTAAGAATAAAGGACTATTTTATATTGAGGTATGGGTTTCTGATTGTCCAGCACCATTTTTTTTTAAAAGACTGAATTATCTTGGAACATTACTTGAAAATCATTTGAGTATATGGATACATTTTTAGTATGAACTTGTTCCATTATGTAAATGTCTATTCATATGCTAGTATCACACTGTCCCTTTTAGTCATGCAGTAAAATCTGAAATCGAATTGTGTGTATTTTCAAAAATTGTTTGTTTTATTCAAGTTGTTTCAGGCATTCTAAATCCATCATACTTCCATATGCAAAATATTGATGAGAAAATTTAAAAGATTTAAGCAAAAGGGAATATTATATTTTTGAATGATAGGAAATCCAAATAAAATCTCAAGAAACATTTGTATAGAAATTGGAAACTTGATATTCATGTTCTTTCTTTCATATTCCTGTCTTTTTGTTCCAGCTATGACTTTCAACAAATGTTGAAATAATTGGAGGAAAATGGATATCCATGACTTGCACTTAATTTGGGTAGAACAATGGTATAGTCTTTCAATATCAAGAATAATACTAGCTGCAAATTTTCATAGAGATATTTTATCTGTCTCAGGAATTTCTCTTCATTTACTAGTTTGAATAGGTTTCCTCTGTTTTTCTTCATGACTGCTATGTTAAATTCTGTCCAATATTGTTTTAAATGCCTGGAGACTATGGTATAAGATATAAAGATTAATAAATTGCTTTTTAAACGAAATTAGTTTGTTTATATAAAAATTAACTGCTTGATTCAAATTATCTTGCCTATTTTGGAAAAACTACATTTCTTATAATGCATTATTCACATAATATATTTCCAGATTCTTGCTACCATTTAGTTAACTAAGTTTGCAGGTTAATTCATGAGATGTATATGTGTGTTGCTTGACTTTTCTTTCATTTTGTTTCTCTTTTTCCTGTAGCCCACCGTCTGATAATTAGCAATGTTAGAATTACAGAAGGCTTTGTAGTTGGCTTCCAGCCATGTCTATAGATCTGTCTTAAGCCTATTGACAGCTCTTTTCTGCCAACAATGTAGTGGAAAAAGTAAAGAAGTCTACAGTTTAGTTCTAAAACCTTATGGGAAACCCTACTAGCATTTTCAATAAGATCACTAAAAAGACAATGATATTCATTTTCCATATCACTGAACACAATGTTTTATAGGACCTCAAAAGTCTCCTTTGTATTGTTTTTCCTTTTTAACTACCCAACTGCTTGTCAAATGGCACTTTTCGCTCTATTTCTGACTTTTTTTTTTAACTCTGAAGGATTCATTTTAACAAGTACCCATGGTAGTCAGCTTTTCATCCCTGTGACAAGAACATCTGACAAAAACAACTTAGAGAAGGCAAAGTTTATTTTAGTTTCAGAGATCTCAGTCCATGGTCTACTGACTCCATTGCGCTGGGACCAACATGAAGAATCATGGTAGAAGACGATGGCTAAAAAAAACTTCTCACTTCATTGTAGATGATAATCAGAGAGAGAAAGGGAAAGAGGGACAAGATACAGAATCCCTAAGAGCATGCTTTCAGTGACCCACCTCCTACAGCCTTACCACACCTGCCTACAGTTACCACCCAGTCTGACCACTCAAACCCTTAATTTGGCAAATGGATCAATCCATTGATCAGGATATAGATTACATGATCTAATCAGTTCACTTCTGAACATCTCTGCATTAAAACAGAAATGGAGACACATCATATTCAAACCCTAATTTCCCACTTCAGACCGTGTATGGTTTTAAGTTCTCTTGTGGTACAATCAATGAGGCCACCATTTTAGTGTTTTCAGAATTATTACAGGTTTAGGTATTTGGGCAGATGTTGTAGAAAAAACTTGAACCTATGAATACCTTTCATTTTATGCAGTGGAATGGAGATTAGAACCTGGCATGAGAAATTGTGCACTGCATTTTTTTTAACTCACAACTAATCTGATGCTTGGCCATTTATTGGTTATATTAAGGACATGGTATCTGTGTAATTTTCTTTTTTATTTTGTTTTTGGAAAATACACTGGAGTTGGGACCTAGTCAGATGCTTTGGCTTCAACTTCTCAGAAGATCCAAAGTTGTCTCAAATAATTTTAAAACAAAACAAAATAAAAAGATCTTTTACCTTTATAAAAAAATTAAATTATATTTTCCTGAAGGAATTTAGCACTTTTTATGGTGCATGTCTGCTAGTAATAAATTCTAGAACTTTTATTTGTCTAAAAAAAGAATTTATGCATAGATTTAAGTTGACAGCATTTTTCTTAAAGTACTTTACAAGTTTCACTGAATTGTCTTCTAATTTACTCAGTGTCTGGCTAAAAGCCTACTCTCATTCACATCTTTGTGACATTATATATTTGTATTTTGCACTAATGTCAAGAATTTTATATTTATCAATTCTGTGAATTTATTTTTGATGTGCCTTAAAGTTGTTTTCTTTATGTCAAAATTTATATCATATATTTTATCAATATGTATCCAATTTATACAAATTTGGTACAAACTGTGTCCATTGTAATGCCACAAGCTATCAAAAATTTGAAATTAAATAAGGTAGATTTTGAAGGCAAAACTATATAATAGTAGAGTCAAGAGAGTTTACACATATATATCCTACTCTTTGCTTTGCAAATAACTAATTAAAAATATTGGGAAATAATTATCCTTCCTAAGTTACTTATTCAGGGAATATTTCCCTTATTTCCCATACTATCTCATGTGTTCACATTTATTATAATTTTTAATCATTTGTCTAATACATTCACTTTTTCAAGATAGTTATTGAATGTAAGTTCTGTGTCAACTTCTGTTTGAGATGATGGTGACAACACAGTGAACCAAAACCAAAGACCCTCTTTTCATGTAACTTATATTTAGATGTAAGGAAAGTGTAAGAATTTAATATATGTTATATAGGTAATATTGATAAAACAAACTACATGAATTTTTAGTTTTAGAATACTATTAGTGTGATCAAAAAGACTTCCCTGATAATATTTCAGAGGAGATGGATAGTATGACAATGACATAGTGGATATTTCAAAGAAGAAAGTTCAAGGAAAGGGGGAAACAGTTGCAATGGAGCTGAAATCAGGGTATGTTACTATTTTAATGGACCCCCCACTCAGTAAATATAATTGAGTATATAAATTGTGTCATTACATCCCCGCATCCACAACAAGTTGATAAATAAACTTATAACTCATAACATTTGCAAATAAAATTATAGCAAAAATTATTATATGTGGAGTAAGGCTATAATTAAAAAGAAGCTTTAGATATTTGCAAGAACAAGAGATTCTAGGCACAACTCCTGAAGTAAATTGTAATATATCATTTTTGTAAAACATTTTCTTAGTTTCTAAAATAAGCACAATGGCAATGAAAACACATTTCTTGAAATCATACTTACTAATTTTTAAAAACTTTCACAAGCATGCTGTTATTTTCTTGCTATTTCTGTGAATTTGGACAGGGGAAAACTTATATCACAATAAATGGCCATATTATTTTAAATATTACAGACCTATATCAATAACCTATACCACAATTTTGTATACTTTAATCAAATGCTTTGAATTTTTGCCATGGGCCAAACATTATGGTTTTGTTTGTTTGGTTATTTGGTTGGTTTTTAGTGTCCACAGAAATATTATTATGAGAAGTGTATCTATTTTGGTATTGATAGTACTAAGAATCAGAAAAATTATTAAAACCAGAGTGACAGAATTATACCTGTATGGTTAAATTGATCTTCAGTTATTAGAACTACAACATAGACATATATTTTTTTCACTGATTTATGCCACATATTCATTATAAATAAAAATATGTTTATTAAATATATTAATGAAAACTTTACAATTATTGTTATTAGTAATATCACTATAAATAGGATTTCCTTAACAATTGACAGTTTCAAAAACAGTCATTTCATCTCATAAAACCTTGTGTAAGTCACAAATAATATAATAAGAAAGCTACCATAAATATTGAAATGTAAGTTGTACAAACTAATAATTAGAAATGAAATTGAGAAAAATCTTACAGCAATTAAATGGTACAGCAGTAGTATAATATTAAGTTTTTTAACTTTACGCTTGTGAGTCTCAGCTGACCAAAACCAGACTTAATCATACAAGACATGTAAATGATATTACTGAAATAAAATCTAATTTTCATTTTTAAAACAGATACTTTATATAATTTATAAACCATAATCTTTAATCACAAGTTTGAAATTTAGTTTGGAAATCTTAAAATTCTAGAAATGCAATAACATGTCCCAAACAGTGAACTTTCTTGAACATATCCCAGTTTCTTCTAACATTCATTATATGCTATGTGACAGCCATTGTACGGTTAGACTAAAGTAATCTGGACTGGTGGTATTATCATAAACCTAGGATCTATTTTAGTTTCAAAAATATGCAAGTATGCAATATAACTTACTACATTCTTGAGAATTAAGGACTTTATTGGCTAATTTACTGATTTACTTATCTACTACGATAAATAAATAAAATATTTGGAATGATATGATACTAAGTCTTATTTTAGTATGAACACAATATTTTTAATTTTTGACATCAACAGATATTGAATTCTAGAACCTTCAAAAGCATTATTTCTACAGTGTGTCTCAGAGAAAGCAAGCTAATCCATCTTAAAAACATATCAATGATTAAATACATAAACATGATTAAAATACAACACAATTTGCAATGGAATTTCAGGTTTTTTAGAATATTATTACATTACTACACCACCAAATTATTTGCTCATAGACATATTTCAAATTGCTCTCATGTTTATGTAAATGAATTTCTTGGCTTAAATCAAGACAGCAAATAGAATTGTTTGCACTAACAGTACAAAATTTTTAAAAAAGAATATTGGATTACACTACTACATTTTCTCAACAAATAATAATTGTGGAACTCTGTAGAACTCCAGGGCACAAAAATAAATGACACATTCTCTATCTTCTGGGAACTCTTGACCTCAAATTTTCTGGTCAATTTCTCTACTTTAGTACAAAATGATATGTTTTGGATGAGGGACAATCATTTTCTTTTCTTTTTTTTTTCTTTTTTGTATATTCTGCTTTACAGAAAAAGTATGTAAATTGGGTGATATTAAGGAATCATTTATCAATTCCTAGGGCTGAATAAACAGAAAACTATCTAATTTTTTAGTGAGTGAGACAGTCCATTAGGAAGAGTCAATAATTTTCCACCTACCTAGAAGAGTGTAGACATGGAACACAGTAAGGGCTTCCTGCACATACCTAGAAGTCAGTAGTATGGTACATGTTTTTGCAAAAAGAAAGAGCTTTATTGAAAGTTGTCTAACAAGGGCACAGGAGGCATGCTTAAATCTGTCTTTCCAACTAGCCAGTGAGGTAGATTCTTAAAGGTTTTGAGGAATTGATGGGTCTGATTTTTAGGTAGCAGTTAGACAGTAGCAGTGGGTCAGTGGTTTAGGGAAATTCTTAGTGTTGAACAAATCAGTTAATCCACATCCCTGCTTCAGTGGTGCCACAAGGTCAGACAAGATATCTATTTCAGGACCCTTGCCTGATCTCAGTCTTTTAAACTATCTATCTTATAATAGGACAATGGATACATTCAAGTGGTAAGGAGCACAGTGCAAGAAAATGTTTGCTCAAAAGGACCTAATTGTTGAAACATCTTACGAAAGACCCTGGGCTGGGGTTATGGCTCAGTGGTAAAGTGTTTGCCTAGCGTGTGCAAGGTACTGGGTTCAATTCTCAGCACTACATATAAATAAATGAATAAAATAAAGGTCCACCAACATCCAAACAATATTAAAAAGAAAAAAGAAAGAAAGATCTGCGCAAACAACAGAGACCAGAGACTCTCAGACCTAGGAAAGCAGAATGATTAAGTCCAGAGTCCTCTGACCATAAATTCTGTAAAACAAGTTCCAAAGAGGACTTGTCAGCATGGGCCAAGAGGAATAAGAGTTGCCTTTAGGTTATTAGGTAAGTCTGCCAATCTAGAGCTGAGGATAATGTCTGTAAATCCAGAAGTGAGTGGTGAAATGTGGGTGGTATCTTCTACCAATCTCTTTCCTACCTCAATAAAAGCTAAGACACAAACAAGAGAATTGTTACTGTCCTCTCTGGGAGCACCCACTCTCTCCCCATAAAATATATTTCCCTCTTTCTAATAAATTTTGCTTTACTTCCATGAAATATTTTGTCTTGCTTGAAATTCTCCCATGAAAGAATATAAGAGCTGAGAATACAATGAAATCTCTGTTGATATATCTCAGGTAAGATCTTATCTCCAAAATTGTGATGATATCTTGGGTCTTGATTAACGTGTGCAACTTTGTCTTTCTTGATTTTAACTTTTTTAGTCCTATATAGCAATTTCATGGTCACCAACCCTCACTCTTGATTTTAGTTTGTGTAGCTCCTGGTTCCAAATCGAAAATTCCATTGGTTTGAGACATTTAGTTCCATTCTGCTTGAGGTGAGTGGAACTAAATCATTAGTTCATAATTAAAGGTTCCTCACAGGACATCGAGTTCTGAAAAAACACCTTACATATCAGTTAGAAATGGAGAAGTCAATCTTAATAATACTTAGTAGGAAGTTTTGTAGCCTATTCAGCAAGGACTAGGTTTCAAAAGCAGGGTGTCAGCTGTCAGTTGATCAAGAAACAAATAAGATGTCTTCTTTTCCTGTTGTCTACACAAGTCAATTTCAACACTGATTCCACTATGTATTCCTTGCTGTCTTATCTCTTGTGTTTTCTCATCAGAGTCCTGTCATGTCAAAACATTGTCTTAGAAATATTGAAGAGGAACTACATAAAAGAATGTGCTTAAGATGCCTATGTTCTTCCTATTCCTCTTTATCTGTTTCTGTTGTGTGTTCAAGATCAGAGATAAATGGGATTTTCAGGATGTATCCGAAGCAATACGTGTCCTCCACATATTTTTGCCAGAAACCAAGTTAGGATTTGAAAAATATTTCAAAACAATAAAATGTAGGCAATTCACCCTGACTTGCTTTCCATACATTGACTTCTTATGTTGAATTTTCTAGGAATTGGGAAATGATAGTTACATTAGAAGAGTCCAGAAAAAACAAATATCTTCTATCAAGTATTATACTATTCAGAAAACCCATTTGCGTTTTTATACCACTTCAAGTTTTCATCTCAATTCCACCATCCAATACTTAACACAAGTCTAAGTGACTTAATTTCACATCTGTAATATTGGAGTAATAAGAACATCTACCTCCTAGGAGGTTATTAGTATGAAATGATTACTACAGTTTCTATATGGAAAGTGTTCAGATAAGTGGCTGGCATTTCAGAGCACAAACACATGTGCATTTGCATACATGTATGAATGTACAATATCTACACATTTGTTATAATTACTGCAGCTGCTACAATCAGTACAAGAATAGTGCACTGATTAGATGCCTAACTGCATAATTCATTAATCAATATTTTACACAAAATCAAAATATTAATTTCCATTTTTATAGCATTATTAATACATCAATGCTAAACTTCACTACCATACAGTAATGGCCATCCTTACTTAATGTCGATAAATCTGAGGATTGGATAAGTTATTTGGACCTAATTGTGTTATTCCTTAAATAGGTTTAAATTTCTTGAAGGTAACAAGCATTTTCTACTTAATTTTTCTTCTTATATTAAATAACATCTAAACACCAAAAGAGCCCAAATGATTCAATAAAGACTAATGAAGGAAGTTTTAAATTGAGCTTAGATATTTCTCAATCAATGTGGTTGATAATTTTGTGGTTATTATGTTTAATTATTTTTGCAATTATTTAAGCATTTATTTTTATTCACATTTTAAAGATCAGGAAACTGATTTTATGTACTTTCTCCATGTTTACATAACTAGTAGTCATTATAGTCTAGTTTACAACATATTTAATCTCCTTCCATATTCACCATTATTTCATTGCCAAATCTCTCTAATTAATGGGTATGAAGAATCTATAATAAAGTAATCACACTTCTCTATGTCTTATAGTAAAGGCTTAGCTGCTTAAGATTTTTCCAGAAATAAGAATCAACATCATAGATAATAAGAATGTTTTTCAAATTATTATATTCTACAATGAAGATAAATATCCACACTGGATTTGTATTCTTGGTATTCAGAAATCTCAAAGAAGCCAAAAGCAGGAAAAAAAGTAACCAGATTCTCAGTTGTGGTTCAAGAAACAGTATCCTCTGAAATAGTAGTACTTTGTATGAAATCCTGAAATTTAATATAATTCATAGCTAATTTGATATTTGACTTATTTGGTAAATTTTTTCAATGTTCATTAGAAAAATAGACTAAAATAGAGATGATAAATCAAATATTCTCTCAGGATTATAGAGAACCATTTTTTTCCTGATCTTCTTTAAGAAACCAAATATAACTGAGAAACAAAATGTGACAACATTGAAAATTTTTTAATATTAACATATTTAATAATAATAGTAAGTAAAAATATAATATTTTAAGACTACTAGAATTCTAGAGTTTTGTGCCTTCAAATATATTACTCTTAATAGAGTTCATAATTAAAGGTTCTTTGTAGGACATCAAGTTCTGAAAAAACACCTTACACATCAGTTAGAATTGGAGAAAGTTTGTTACCAACTTATTTTTTTTTAAATTACAAACTATAGAGTAACTTCTGAAAGTAATTGTCATTATATTCTGATATTCAGGGATAATTGTAATTAGTATAATAAACTATAAAAATATTAACTGTAAATATTTACACTAAAATTATAGAAATAATTCATATATAATATTATCTAAAAAATTAGAAAATACACTTCAAATGCTTATACACACAAATGTCAGACATATTACACACACATTACACTCACACTTGCATAAATTCATGCGTATATAAATGAGAAAACATATTTAGGGTGTCAATCCTAAAGGCAATGGGATAATGTGGCACCCATTCAGAAAATGCCAGCAACCTCCAAAGCTGGCAATAGCATGGTTCAGAGTATCCCCTGCAGACTGCAGGAGGACTAATCCCTAGTAGGTAGCACTTTGCCTCCATTCTAATAAAACTGATTTTTTATTTCTTGCCTCCAGAACAGTAAGATAATAAATATGTATTGTTTGAAGCCACTAAATATATGGTAATTAATTACTGTAATCAAAGAAAGTGAAAATAAGAATTTAGCTTTCTTTAGTAAGACCCTTCTGATCTTACTCTTTCATATTCTCTGAAATTAAGTAAATATTTCCTCACCATTTCTTTCCTTGTTTTCAATTACTGCTAGAAATAATAAATTATGGTTAACATTTATTATGTGTTTACTATATATCTTTATAAGTTGCTCTCCAAGCTGCCAAATGAAATGGCCTAAGGTTCAAGTTGTTTGAAATAAGTTTCAGCTTTCCTTTGCATGAGTATGATGTAGAATACAGTGGAAAATACTGTCAGTTTGAATTTTGTATTCACAGACCAGATCCATCCATTCCCAGGATGGAGATGCTGTAGAGTTTTTTTTTTTTTTTTTGAGCAGAGTTCTGGCTAGTGCATCTTAGGTCTAATCAGGCTACAGGATTTTTTTTTTTTTTTTTTTTTTGGAAAGCTATCTGCTCTGGAGAGATTAGGTCAATATGTCTCTAGGGCCTGGCACTTGCCCATCTCTGAAAGGAGTCTGTATTTCATGAGTATCCCCAAAATTTAAGTGGTGGTTCAGGGGAGCCAATCCTCCACACACTCGCTGCCCAGAAATAGCCTTCCCAGGCTTAGTGGTGCTGACTCTATTCAGATCCAAGGTCAGATGAGCCACTGACCTTGGATCTGAATAGATTTTTCTACTCAAAAAAGAATTGAGTAGGGCTCCCCTTAGTTTTTCAGACTTGAATGTTCCTGAGTCAAGTCCTCTCTGTACCTGTTTAACATATGTATTCTTAGTTACACCATAGATCACATGGTAGGAACTTGTTGGGACATTGGCAAGTGTTTGCTATGATCTCCCGGCTACATAGTAGAGGTAGAGCAAAGCCACCTCAAGATGGATCCAAGATGCCTCAGCTCTCTGTGGCCAGTGGAGAAACATTGTACTTTTCAAGCACCAGTGCACAGTGCATCCTTTGGAACAGCTAAGTTCAGGCTCCTTAACTAATCTCAGGTTTTCCTGTACTAAATCTGTGTTTCTCTTTGTGTTCTCATTCCCTCTGTGATGAACCAGCACTGTTAATGCTGTGACAGCCACAACAGGCTTAGCTCTTTCTTTTTTGCTTATTGTACCTAAATTTATGAGTCTCTAAGGCACTCTCCATGTCCAAAATTGAATTTTAGTGAAATACCTCTGTCACCGAACTCACTGAGAAATATTAGTCCTGTTGCTTTAATCCCAAGCTACATAGCAACTAGGAATGTAGCCTTCCTCTATTCTGCCATATGAAATTCCCTTAATATTATCTCTAAGTTGCTTTGTTATTGTTAAATGGGAACCATGAACACTTTAACATTCTTAAGGAAAGTAGATGGCGATGTTCCTTTTTTTGTTGTTGTTGTTGTTTGTTTTACATCAAATTCCTGTGTTATTAGTACTAATATTGAATTCATTTTTATGAGGAATTTTTCTTTGTAGTTTTTCAAAATTCATATTTATCCATAAATTCTCCAAAAATGGCAAATAACTGGCTTTTAGAGTTTACATAATTAATACTCATAAAATACTATCTTATCATATTAATCTGCCCTGATCCTCCTAAATTTTCCTTATTATTTCGATTTCCATCAGCTTTTGCTCAAATTTTGCTTCTGTTATTTAAATTTTCATAAAGCTAGTTAAAAACACTCTTTAAAAATTGAAAAGAGATAGAAAATTTTACCAAAAGTCACAAAATAAAGTTCTTTGAAGTAATTGTTGTTTTCCTGAGATATAGTTCAGAGATAGCTCATTTTCATTTTAAAGACCAGAATAAGATATTTCATGATGCCTTGGAAATACCTCTATCATGTTTTAAAATGCCATTTTTAATAGAGGAGATTTCAGTGATTTGCAGTCATATAATCCAAAAATGTTTAGTAGACCATAGGTTAAATTATTTATACCAGTGAACTTCTGTTTTGACATTTTCATGGGAAGCATTAGTGTTTCTTTTTTTGATCAAAAGAAATACTATCCTAGGCATATACAGGAAATAGAGATGCTTGCTCTTCTGTACCTAGTTATAAAAAAAGTAGTCAAGTCATTAAGAATTTTGAGTCCATTCTTACACTAAATCATTGTATTTCACTACTTATCAAAATGACAAAGTTTGTAGAGTATTGTGATAGATTTTTCTTTATAATGAATAAATAGTTATTTTGCTTAAGTTTAGAAAGGAAATACTTTAAATATTTTTGGGCAAAGTGCAACATCTGGGCCAATAATCATATCAGAAGCATACTGCTTCTATGGCCAAAAATCATATTACCAGAATTTGTATTTAAACCCAATTGAAATTCCAAATTTTTTTCAATTGTAACTCTCTTATTTTTTTTTTCACAAAACATCTTATTTTCATGTTACACCTTTTAATGACATTTAAAAATGTGTTGGCCATTTATTTTATCTTAAAATACATATTCATTGTACAGATTGAGAAATTGGCATTAACATTCTTTATTGGACAAATACAAGGACTAGCCTTATTCTGCTTTCAAATTAAAAACCCATGTCACCTGTAGTGGCTACCCTAAGAAACAACAGCAGCAATGACCACAAATGAGGTGAGATTCTTTGTGATGTATCTTACAATTTTTCTCAGCTATTATTTTCATTAAAACATGAACAACAATGTACCATGCCTTCTTAGAGTGCTGAGCATACCCTACTATTATGACTAAAGTATTTATTTCTCTTCATGTATACCCTAATTAGACTATTGATATCAGGAATATTTAAACAATTTCAAAGAGAAAACAAAATCTTTTAACTTCCTAAGAGAATTCTGGAATCATAAGACTTATCTTTTCTTCAGTTTCTTAGTTGGGAAGGGAACCAGGTGGAATTGAATGAGCTCTATGATTTTTCTAAATCAGATTTTTATAAGAATTATTTGCAAATGAGAAGGTTATACATTTTTTATTTTACAAATGATAATTCATCTTTGAAGCATTGTTAAATTTTCTTCAGAGCAAATCAGTAGGAAACGCCTTTCTAATAAATCTTTATACACATACTAAAGACATATAAAAATATTTAGCAGAATATGATGTAGCAAGTCTTAAAAAAGCAATAATTTGAAAAGTTTGTGATTGATAATTAAAAAAAAAATTCTATACAGTATTCCCGATCACATAAAAGCACTCTTTAATTTTAAAAAGTGAACCCAAACCTCTATTTCCACACTTGAATGTTGTTTCTGAATCTTATTAAAATATATTATTATTATTATTATTATTATTATTATATTACATTCTCCAGTTTACTGGAGACCCAGGGAAGACAATTATTTTACTTGAAATTTGACGGGCAGAATTATGAAAATAATCACCATCTGCATGTAATTTAATATTATAACCACTCTTGAGGCTTTTATTTCACTTGTAATAATAGTAATTATTATTAATAATGCATATTGCATAAGGAAAAAAAGGAAAGAAGTAGAAACTAAAGAGTGTGGTTATGTAATTCAATGTTAAATTCAAGAGACCAATCATTTGGTTTCTACTACGTATGAAGTATTATGGCAGTAATAGCAGGGGATAAAAAATGATACAGGAATTATGCCTGTTCTGAATAAAAATAATAAAGTAGGAATAACTATAATCAACATAGAATAAGAAAAATGCCTATTATAAGCACAAATAAACAATATGGATTCATAGAGATTTATACTGTTTGATTGTTGAAGACATTGTGGAGAAATTACCCTGGAGTCCAAAATAAGAATTGAATTTGGCAATGCAATTACATTTTGTAAGACATTATATATATATATATATATATATATATATATATATATATATATACACTTTATATATATATGAAAGCATAAAAGATAAGACACGATACTATTAATAGTGTATCTTCAGGGAATTATGAGTATTATAGGACATAACTATGACAAATTTGATAGGAAATATAATCTAAGAAGTAGATTGACTAAATAGTAGGACATATGACATAATACAATAAGTATTTCATTCTTTCTTTCTTAGTCTCACATGAATAGATGTAGAAAAATTATTTAAAACGTTAGGGTTTTAGCTTTGCTCTATAGGACAAAGAACATTTCTTTTATTGTATAAAAAAGAGTGGGTGAAAGAGCACAAGGTGAAGGAAAATGAGGAGTGAGGGAAAAAGAAAGATTAATGGCACAAGCAAGAGGGGCTGCCTAATACATAAAAAATTAGAATCTACTGACAAATTTGAAGGACACATAATTAACAACAAGGCTAAAAATTAACAGTGATCATGGCATTTTTGGAGGTGATATTGGTTCTTACTGAGAATATAGAATATCTAATTTATATAAAAGAAATATATTATTCAAAAAACAAAATCAAATATCTTTTGTGTGGGGGCGGTGAAGAGTACTGGTGATTAAATCAATGAACAAATTAGTGCTAGGCAACTTCCCCACCACTGAGCTATGTCCCCCAACTAATGTAATGACTTAAAGCAATAATATAACAATGATAATAAAAAATAGAACTGAATTGGGAATTTGATGGCAAATTTATATAGTGTATGCTAATCTTGACCTTATAAATATGTTATTAGTAGACATTTAAGATGTAACTGGGACAAAGAAATTGAGACATTATATGAAATTGGATAAATTGTGTTGATACCCAATTATCCTACTATACGCTTTAGCTTTCTTCAGGTTCTAAATGAATTGCTTTCTATCCACATTCTAATTTCGAAATTTGTGATGTTATTTCCCTACTCATGTGAACTCTTTGTACTGATGTATTTATGTCTCTTCTTTAAAAATTTTTAATTCTTTGTCTCCTTTATTGGTATAATATAGCTATACATAATAGTGAGAATCATCATTACATATTCATACATGCATACTATATAATAGTAAAATTTGGTTGATATCATTCCTCAGTGTTTCCCATTTCCCTATCTTTCTCCTCCACCAATACTCCCCTTTCTTTAGTAACCTTCTAGCTTATTGATCTCCCTTTGATTTCCATGAGATAGTCCCCAACCTTTCTTTTCCTTTTTCCTCCCTAGCTTCCACATATGAGAGAAAACATGTTTTCTGAATTTGATTTATTTCACTTAACATAATGTTCTCAAGTTCCATCCATTTTCTGACAAATGATATAATTTCATTCATTTTATGATTGAATAAAATTCCAGTGTGTGTATATATATATATATATATATATATATATATATATATATACCACATTTTCTTTAATCATTTATCCATTGACAGAATATAGGCTGGCTGCAAAGTATGGCTATAGTGAATTGTACTGCTATGAACATGATTATGCAGTATCCCTATAGTATGCTGGGAATTATTTTGGGTAAAGACTAAGAAGTGGTATAGCTGGGTCATATGGTGGTTCCATTTCTGTTCTGAATCTTCATACTTATTTCTATAGTGTAAGTACTAATTTGCAATCTAACCAAGAGTACAAAAGTGTTTCTTTTTCTCCAAGTCTTTGCCAACATTTTTTTGTTGCTTATATTCTTGATGGCTATCATTCTAATTGGAGTAAGATAAAATCTCAGTGTAGTTTTGATTTGTACCTCCCTAATGGCTAAGGATATGGATTTTTTTTCACATATGTGTTGGTCATTTGTATTCATTCTTTAAGAAGTGCCTGTTTGATGCACTTGGCCAATTATTAATTGGTTTTATGTGTGTGTGTGTGTGTGTGTGTGTGTGTGTCCAGGCAACATGTGTTTTGATGTTAATGTTTTTGAGTTCTTTTTATAGTCTGGAGAGTAATCCTGGGTCCCAAGAGTAATTAGCAAAATTCTTCTCCCATTCAGCAGGTTACCTCTTCACATTCTTAATTGTTTCTTTTGTTCTGCATAAGGTTCTTAGTTTGGCCAAAATGCCCCATTCCTGTAATCTGAACAGCTCAGGAGGCTGAGGCAGGAGGATTGCAAATTCAAAGCCAGGCTCAGCTATTTGGTGAGGCCCTAAGCAATGTAGCAAGACCATGTCTCAAAATAAAATATATATTAAAAAAAAAAAAAAAAACGGGGATGTGGCCCAGTGGATATGTACCTCTGGGTTTAATCTCTGGTACCAATAAACAAACAAACAAATCTTAATTTGATTTTATCTCAGTTATTAATTCTTGATAATACTTCCTAAACTTAAGTGGTCCTATTGAGAAAGCCATTGCCTGCTCCTTTTTATTGGAGTTTTGACCATATGTTGTCTCACAGGAGTTCCATAGTTTCTAGTTCTTAGATCTTTGATTAATGAAAAATCAATGCTGACTTTCATGCAGAGTGAGAAATAAGGATCTAGTCTCATTCTTCTACATATAGCTGGGTTTTCCACCCATCTTTTTTTTTAAAAGGCTATCTTTTGTCCAAAGTATGCTTTTGGCACTTTTGTCAAAGATCAGATGACTATATCAGTGAGGGTTTCTTTCTGTGTCTTCTATTCTGCATCATTTGACTATGTGTTCTATTTTTATGTCAGTTATGTGCAGTTTTTGCTACTATTGTGCAGCAGTATAATTTAAAGTGAGGTATCATGAAGCCTCTATCATTTTGGGGGGTGGGGTGGCTAGAATTGCTTTGTTTATTCTGGGTCTTTTATATTTTTTCAAATAAATTTTGGGACTTTTTTTCTAATTCTGTGAAGAACATCATTGGTATTGTGATGGTAATTGTAATAAATCTGTATATTGTTTTGATAGTATGGCCATTTAAACAACATTAATTCTTCCTAACCATGAATATGGGAAATCTTTCCATTTTCTAGTATTCTCTTAGATTTCTTTCTTCAATGTTTTATAGTTTTTATAGTAGATATCTTTTTCCTCATTGGTTAGATTTATTCCAGTTTTGCTTATTTCTTTGTTTATTTTTTGAGGCTATTATCAATGGGATTGTTTTCCTGATTTCTTTCTCAGTAGATTCATTATTGGAGTATATAAGAATGATAGATGTTTTGTGATGATTTTGTAACCCATTACATTGGTGAATTTGTTTATTAACACTAGCAGCCTTCTGGTGGAATTTTTTTGGATCTTCTCTGCATAGGGTCACATCATAGGCAAACAGTGACAGTATGAATTACTAGTTGTTTATCACCTACCTTTATTTGATTTCTTTCTCATTTGCTCTGGCTAAAATATTTAGTGCTGCATTGAATAGGAATGGGGAGAGTGGACATATTGTTTTGTTCCAGATTTCAAAGGATTGCCCCACTCACTAAGATTTTGACTTTGTTTTTGTCCTATATAGCTTATATGATGTTGAGACAAATTTTTCTATTTTGAGTTTCTTCAGTGTTCTTTTCATAAATGAGTGCTGAATTTTGTTGAAGGCTTTCTCTGCATCTATAGAGATAATTAAATGATTTTTTCTTTGATTCTATTTATATGGTGAATTAACTTTATTGGTTTGCATAATTTAAACCATTCTTACAACACTATTTTAAAACACACTTGGTCAAGATGTAGAATTTTTCATAATATATTGTTAATATGATGTTTCCATATTTTACTATTGAATTTTGCATCTAAGTTCATCAGGTATCTTGGTCTGTTTTCTTTTCCTTGATATTCCTTATCTGGTTTTTTATGAGGGTGATATTGGCTTCTTAAAATGAAATTTGAAATTTGAAGCATTTAATCCCTTTCTATTTCATGGGATAATTTGAATAGCTTTAGTATTAGTTCTTTAAAGATCTTTGGGGATTGAGATGATAATTCATCTGTTCCTGGGATTTGTGTGTTCAAAGACACAAAACAATATGTCCACTCTCACCATTCCTATTCAATTCAGCACTAAATACTTTAGCCACTAAATATTTTGACTGTTGAGTTGTAACTGCTTGGAAGAGATAAGACTAACACACCCTAAGGCTTGGAAGATGCTACTCTTTTCTGGAAGTCTGGATCATAGGATTCTCTCAGGAATTCTCTTTGTGGAGCAGGGCAGCCAACCCTCCACATGTCTTACACACTCCACTGCCAATGAATACAGCCTTCTGAGGCTTAGTCCCTAAGAATATTCATGCCCACCTGTTCAGTTTCCTGACATTCTTCAGACGCTCATGTGAGACCCCAGACTCAGAGACAAAGGGAATTATACTCTCCTATTTTTCTGACTTGAGTCCCCCGCTAAGTATGATCTTTCTGTGCCTGTTTAACTCATGTTCTGCTAGGTATATCTTAGACCACACAGTAGGTGCTTCCTGGTACAGTATGACAATATTTGCTATGATATTCCAGGATCCCACAAAAACAAACTTCAGTGAGCCCTTCTCAGTTCTCTGCTTGCCAGTTGAGAAATACAGAGCACTTTTCAAACATGACTGTGTTGTACAAACTTTGAATCAGCTAATTTCAGGGCCTTTTTCTATCCTATAGGAATTTTTGTGTTTGTGCCTAATATGCCCATTGTGTTTCTCTCTCTTTGTGTGATCCCTCCACACTGTGGTGAATCAGAGTCTTTGCTGCTGCCTCATTTGACTTGGATCTAATGTACTCCACCTTGTTCTTTGTTCAATGCATCTGAATTTCTGAGTCTCTAAGAGACTTTGTCCAATATTAAATTTAGGTGAATTTCTTCTTTCACCCACTTACCTGAGAAGTACTATTCTCACTGCTTGATTTCTGAGCCTTGGAGGAATTGGAAATGCAAACCATCCTTTATTCTGCCATCTCAAGTCTCCTGATTTATGTCTCTTAAGTATATATGTCCTCTACTATAGAATCAATAAGGTGTTGAGAAAGAGAAAAGTATGTGTGAGTATTTAGCCATCTTAATACCACACCAGGTTTTATCTGTTTTGGTTGTAACAGATTGTAGGTAACCAATGTATAAAGCTTGTTTACTGAATATCCAGTCATATTCCAGTTTCCTGACAACTTTATACCAGTAAGATATGGAACACTCCTTATTTCTTTGACCTAGAAACATTTGTGTAATCTGTTGTTGTCAGTATGCACAACTGGAGTTCCATTGCTTTCATGGGAAATTTCCAGGTTTCTGAATGTTTATAGTGCACACTCTGTTTAGTACTTCCTTGAAGATCGACAGCCCTATTTCTTCCACTCTTGTTTTCTGGAGCTATTTAAACTCAGATGAACATTTAGAGAAGAAAGGCACAAATCACTTCATGGTGGGCCTCACACTTAAAATTTCTGGGTGATGCTGAGTCTGAGAAAGGCACCTGGGCCACCTTGGGCTAGACCATCCATGCACTTGCATTTCCTCTCTCTCTTTTTTTTTTTCCCCCTTTGGTACTGAGAATTGAATTTAAGATTTTTTTTTAAACCATTGAGCTACATTCTCAGTCCTTTTTATTTTATATTTTGAGACAGGGTGTCATTAAGTTGCCTTCAAACTTGTGACTGCCCTCAAACTTTTGATCCTCCTGTCTTAGCCTACAAACTTGCTGGGATTATAGGTATGATCCACTGCACCTAGGTTCCATTGACTTTTTTTGGTGGGAGTGGGGGTGGGGGGCAGTACTGAGGATTGAACTCAGGCACACTCAACCACTGAGCCACATCCCAGCCCTATTTTGTATTTTATTTAGAGACAGGGTCTCACTGAGTTGCTTATTGCCTTGTCATTGCTGAGGCTGGCTTTGAACTTATGATTCTCATGCCTCAGCCTCCTGAGAAGCTGGGATGACAGGTGTGTGCCACAGGGCCTGGCTCCATTGACTTTCAATAATAAAATGACAATAGTTTCATGTCCCATCAACACTCATAGGAGTATACCCAGTTGAATATCAGGCCCCTTTTCATTCTGATTGAGAACTTTATTACTCTCCTGAGAGGAACAGGAATTCCAATTACTAAATGCCATAAACATCTACTCTTTTCCCCCTGTAATAAAGAAAACCTGCTGCTCCTTCACAAAGATTAGGGCTCTATCCTGCAAGAAAATTAGGATAGTAGGTCAATTTGGAGAGTCAATGGCATATCGGTATCCTCTCCTTCCATTGTTCTTCACAGAATACAAAGTATGCCTTCTCTCCTTGACCATTAACTAAGTGGTCTGAGGTATTCACATTTCTATGGGAAAAATTACATATGCTTTAGGTTCAATTCTTGATATGGAAGACTGCCAAACTTCTATTGTATTAATTTTGGATGTCTTAATATTAGATGTTTTATGTTACATATTAATAGCAAATTATTTTGGGATTGAGTGTTGTTTTAAGATTTTAAAATATGATTGATCAAATCTAGGCAAAAATGTTTTTCCTGAACTGGAACCAGATTTCTATCTGTGTTGCATTAGAATTAGACTGCTGCTTTATTTTGAGAAATTCTACTAAGTTTAAAAAACTTACTCAGTTTCACACATCTGCTAATTGGAATTGCCAATATTCAAATTGGAAATGTTTTAGTTATTGTTGTAAATTGATTTTGATTTGACACATATTATGTGCACATGGACTATGTAAATATTATATTCATTTCAGGAAGAAATTATGCTTATACTATTCTTAAGTGTTCTTTAGCCATCATGAATAACATTGTGTGGTGATATAAAGTTATGCTGTATAACTTAATTATGTGATAATTATATTTACCTACTAAGAATAGCTACAAAGTTGAAAATATAAAGAAACTATAAAGTCAATTAGTCAATCTTTCTAACAGTAAAATTGATTCTGTGGTTCTTTACATAATTTGACAGGCTGATTGACATAACTAAATGAGAGGATCATTGTTTATAATAACAAAAATCGAAAGGTGTGGAGATAGATGTGCTCTGTAAGCTTATAAACAAAGCTGTCTTATGGAGCCTCTTGCATGTTTAAGCACTCTGATTCTCAGATGTCTTTTTTATTTTCCCAGTGTTATCACCTAATGTCCAATCTGATTTTGCATTAAACTTAGTTTTTTAATTGAAATAAAATATTATTATTTTAAATGCAATTACCTATGAGGACTCTGTCAGAGTTATTCTTCTCCAGTATTTAACCTCTGCTCTCCACCCCCACACAAATGAGATGGCCACTACTCACACAGTGGGAGTATCTGGTGCACTTGAGTCCTTCCCATCTGGCTGCACACTATACCAGGCCCAGCAGGCTTGTAACTCAGAGTTGACTTCTCTCAGTTCTGCAGTGGTAGGCAGTCATTGCCTCAGTAACAGGGAAAGGGAGAGTGTGGACATTTTTTAGCTAGGTCTCCTAGTCTTGCTGTAGTTCACAGTAGAATATGTTCTTCAGAGGGAGAGATTTTCACTGCTCCTCCTCTTCAATGGAGTATTTTGTAGGGTTGGTGGAGTCCTATGGGAAAGAAATTGGCAGGAGGCTCTCTCTTGTATGAGGCTCCTTTGGAATTTTAAATAACTTCTTCCTGCTGCTTTATCAATAATATAAACACTGGAATTCACCCTTCCAAAGAGAGACTTGTCACCTTTTGGATTTTAGTTCACTAGTTTCCTTCATAATCTGAGCTCAATAAAGTGCATCAAATATCCATGATTATCTTGATTATCAAGCCTACTTTTGGGGTGGGGATACTGTTGATTGAACCCACAGGCACTTTAACCCCAAGATACATCCCCAGACCTTTTAATTAATATATTTATTTATAAATTTTGAGACAGGATCTTGCTAAGTTGCTTTGGGCCTCATGAAGTGAGTGAGGCTGGCTTTGAAATTGCAATCCTTCACCTCAGCCTCCCATGTCATTGAAATTACATGTGTGCACCCTGGTACCAGGTTCAAGGCCATTCTTGTTAGTTGGAAGAAGTTATTTGGTGGCATGTTTATGTGGTTGTCACCAGGATTTTCTAAGTAAAATTGATTTCAATAGTGTTTTTTTTGTTGTTGTTGTTTCTTTGCCTGCTTTAGTCTAATTAAATGAGTTAAAAGTAAAGTTTTGGAGGTTCATTTTGTCAAGAATAAAGCAAATACTATTTGGTGGTATGGTATTTAGCAATTATTTTTAAATATTAATTCAACATATATAAAATCATATATTTTAACTTATAATTGTGGTTTTGACTACTTTTCAAATATAATGATTTAAAGTTCCAACAATGTAATGAAACTAACATTTTACTCAAACAATAGAACTACAAAATCACATGACAGTTTTAATTATGTTAATACCATATTTCATTGTATTTTCTCTGGTTCACTAAAATACATTGGAGCTTTGTGTGGATTGAAATGTGGTTGGTTCTTCCACCTTTATTGCTATTATTCCTCAAAATGGAGTGTCCATTGTCATGCATATGCTCATATTGTATGAAGTTGATACATATTATATTACCATTTTTATAATTCAAATGATTGATGCTAGTATTTTATATGGGTTATTATACTTTAGTTTTTGACAATGTATTGCCCAGTAGTGTGTGAGGTGTATATAAAATGAGTAGAGTTCTCACAATAACCCTTGGTAAACTCAGAATGGTAAGCAATCTATCTCCATATTTAGGCCCTAACTCTGGTTATTGGCTAAGGTATCAAATGGTATTTTTAAAATTTCTAACCTCAGTGTTTCTGTTTCATCTCTGAAACTGTGTCTCTCTTCAATGCCTCTGAAACCTACATTTATTTTCAAAGAACTTATCTCCCCTCTTCCTTAGGACCACTAACTTCCTTTGACATTTATGCCATATCTTTATCACTCTTGCCCTTCCTTGGTTCGGTCATTTTAGTATTCCCACAGCTCCTCTTCCTTATTTATTGAGGTCTCTATGACTTGCATCAACTCTTTCAAACTATTTGTATCATCATAATTCATGGGTATTTCAAGTGTATGTACAGGTTTAGGTTTTTTTTTCTCAAAATTTTCACTTTATTGCCTACAACAATCTTTCTTCGCAGTCATAGTTTCCTTTGATTAAACTCTCAGCAACAATTGTGCTTTTCCAAAATTCCATGACTATTATGGTCTTTAGACCACATACCTTTGTAGATAATGTATGTACAGACTGACAATATTTTCACCCTTTCAATAGCTCTAGTTTTTAAATTGTAACCTAAAATCATGAGCATGTCTACTTCTCAGGCCCTGCTCTCCCAAGCACATATTACCAGCTGTTGTTAATCTACAATGTCTTACTCATAAATAATGTCTGTTATTCTTTTTATTTCTTATAAATAGATCAACTTTCAAGAATAGGTCTTTATTTCTAAATTTTAACTTTCAAACAATATTTTATGCACTCTTGGATAATTTTCAAACATTTTAAATTTTCTTTTAAAATACAAGTTTTCTGCCAATTAAATTTATACCTTTCAAATAGAATTATGTAGTTCATAGAACTATGTTGGTACCCTGACATTCTTCATCATACCTGAGAGGAAAATAAAAGGAAGGTTGAAAGGAATAGCAACACTACAACCTTGAGGAAGAGTAAATGTATATTTAACATTTTAGTAAAGTTTTGACCAAGAAACTGAGCTTCAAATAAATTTAAAAGAATGTTAACAAAACACTTTAATCTGATAATTTTAATATAATTAAATGTAAATAGAATAGAATATCTAACAAGTAGCCTTTCATTTAGAAATAATTTAAGAAAATTAAAACTGCCCAAAAGCCAAACATTTTTGTCAAATTATTTTTGAAAATTTGAAGTGAAATATACTGAAATAAAAACTTCAGGTTGGGGGCAAGATACTGAAATTAGGAACTTTTATGGCAAGAATAAATGAAGTAGATCTTTAACAGCATTCTCAAGTATAGTAAATTCTTTATTTGTTTCCTCCACTTTTTGTAGAACTTTTTAATTCTCTTCTGACATGTCAAAATTGGGTTCTTGTGTTGCGAATTTATGTATTATATATATTTCCACATACATGTGATATAATATCAAATATTTTAATTCACATATATATATGCTTGTTTTGTATCACCATGAACAAAATATCTGACAAGAACAGCTCAGAGGAAGAAAGCTTATTTAGGGCTCATAGTTTCAGAGGTTTCAGTTCATAGATGACTGACTCCATTACTCTGGGCCCAAGAGGAAGCACATCATGGAAGAAGTTCCCATCAGAGAAAAGAAACTGACTTTGTGGTGGTCAGGACGCAGACAGGAGAAAAAGGTAGGAGCCACAGAGAACACCTTCCCTATCAGGGTATACCCCCAATGACCACACTCCTCAGCCATGCTCTGCCTGCCTACAGTTGCCACCCAGTCCACTAAAACTAGATGGACATTTTAGATTACAGATCTCATAATCTGATGATTTTGCCTTTGAATATTATTGCATTAATAGAAACTTTTGGTGAACACCTCATGTCCAAACCATAACATATCTACATATATGTACTTGTGTTTTTCTCAGTCAGTGTAAAATAAGAGCAATAATAAAGGAAAAATTAAAAATACAAATAAAAATATAAAATATAAAAAATATAAAAATAAAAATTTTATGAGAAAAGGGTTTTAAGTACTGTCTCTTGAATTATGAAATTTTGCAAGACAAACCCCCTAGGCATTCATCACGATTTTCTTTGAAGGGATTGTCCTAAACATTTGTGTATGTTAATTTGCACCTTAATATTCATTTAAAATCATAATTTGACAATTGGTTAAAGTACAGACTTTAGTAAAGAGTACCTTATGGCCAAATGCAGATAATATTTTTGTTGTTTTGTTTCAACAAATTTTATAGAACAGTCACACTCATTTGTATATACATTATCTCTGTTTTTGTTATGTTCTAATAGCAGGTGTAAATAGTTATGAGAGACCCATTGACCACAAACCAAAAACAGTTATGATGTGATTATTTCTAAAACCAAAAGTCTCACAACTTCTAGTCTAGCAGAAAGATATGCCATTTAAAGCCAAATAAAGGTGTGTACAAATTTGGGAATTACTTATGCTATAAGAAAATTCAATTAGATCATCCAAATTTACTTTTGTCTCTCTTTTTTTTTCTTTTTCTTTTTGGTAATGGGGATTGAACCAAGGCACACATAACCACTGAGCCACATCCCCAGACCTTTCTGAACATTTTTTTTTCTTTTGAGACAGGGTCTTGCTTGATTATTCAAAAATTTGAATTGCTAACATAGCATCTTGAATTTAGAGGTATACTGGTAGTATTTGTTGCGTACAGGATTCTAAATTTTTTATCAGTAAAATGAAAGAACTACTAAGTGAGTATCAAAATTCGTGCCCAAAGAAAAAAAATATGCAATCAATCTAGGAATGTGCCAGGGTTATATAGTAGGTGCTCAGTAGACATTAGGAAGCTGGGAAAAAAACACATCAGATGATTTAAATTATGTCCTCAAACAATTCTCAGTCTTGAAACTATGATACATCACAGGATACTATGTAATTTATTCAGAAGGATATTGTCTCAATAGTGGAGAATAGTTTACCCTGGAATAAATAATCTACTGGTCCTATGTAATGAAACTTAATAGCAATAATCAAATGATCAAACTGTTTCTAAATGATTTAGCTGTATCCCAGAATAAAGTTCATGAATATTTATGAGTATAAAAATATACAACTTTCGACAATGTAAAATTCACAGTCTGGTAGCTAATCAAAGAATGGTAGGCATGAGAAGAGGTAGGAAATTATAACCCTTAAAATGAGGAAAATTAAATAAGACATAACACAAATCCTAAAATTAGCATACAAAGACTTTGAAATAGTACTTCAAACTGTTCTAGATATTCAATATGATAAGCAGAGACATGGGAGCTATAAAAATGACCCCAATAAAGATTGTAAAGATGAAAACTATAATAAAAAATATGAAAAACATAAAACAATAGAGTCTACAAATAATGGAAAGAACATCTGTAAACGTGTGACAATGTCACACAAGTTAATGTATTTGTAACTGTGATACACAAAGGGAGAGGGTAAAAATACAGTTCAAAATAATGTGTGAAAAACTTTTGAAGCTTATAGAAACAATGTATCAATGATCTAAGAAATTTGATAAAACTATAGAATTATGAAAGGAAACACAATGCATCTCATAAACCAATTGCTAAACACTGTTGATCAATATTCTAAAAACATAAGGAAGAAGGAAAATAGTAGATAAGTTATTTTCAAAGAAAGAGACTTGAGGATTACAGCATATCTCTTGTCATAAACAATGCAACCTAGAAAACAATGGAGCAACCTGCTAAATTCTTATTGAAACAAACATATATGTTTAAAATTCTATGCCTAGAAAATATTTTTATAAAATATAGAGAAAACATAAAGAGCTTTACATTGTCTTTATATACAGATATACAAACAAATCACAGACACAAACACATGTCATATATATAAACATTGATGGAATTCTTCACCAGAAGCATCATGCTACAAGAAATATCAAAATGAATTGTTTAGCAATGATAAAAAATGGCAATGTTAGAACGAGTTCCCAAAATGGTAACTACATTGTCATATTTTGTTATTGTTTAAATGTCATTAAAATACATATGATTATTTAAACAAAAATGCAATGCACTGTGGGTTTTATAACATGTTTTTGAGGAAAATGTCTGACAAGACCCATATCACAGCAAAGCATATATGCCTATGCTGAATAAAAGAGAACAGACAAAATGATTTCATTAAGAATAATTCTATTTATATAAAACATGAGAAAACATAAACTCATCTTTAATGACAAAAATCTGATGGTCAATGCCTAAAATGATAGAAATGTATGAAGGAGAGAGAGGTGTTCAAGGTTACAAAAGGTTATACTAAAGCTTCAGGAGGTGATGGAAATGTTCATTATTTTGATTAGTGTGATGGCTTCATGGGTGTATGTAATTGTCAACACTTACCAAGGTGTACACTCAAAACTCATGAGTCGTTTCTATCTCAAAATATATCAATGAAATTGATTTTTTTTAAGAAGAAAGGTTGAAGATGATAGATGACTGCTATGACCTCTTCTACCTTTTATAGTCTTATATCTGTTGGGAATTGTATCATTGGAGAGGAAAGCCTATGATTAAAGAGCACAGTTTTTTTTCTATAGAATGAGTGTTCAATAAATATTAGGTGAAATGAACTAAATGCCAGTAGCAGGCTGCACAGGAATCTGATCCCCCTTGATCTCATTGAGGCAAGTGGATCTTCTAATCAATAACTATTAAACATGATATGCTCTTTTTTTCAGCTCTTTGAAAATGTCTTGCTATATGACATTAAAATTCTCCCATTTTTCTGATACACCACTTTATTTGTAAGCATTAACTTACAAATGCCTTGCTGAATGCTTCAAACCTGAATAATCTTGGCCATCTTAGGGAATCTTGACCATACTCCCCACACACCTGAGACTATGGTAGCATATTTCAACATTCCAACATTTCAATGTCTAATATTCCACAACTGAACTGGTTTTCAGTCATGGAATTAGAGACCTTGGGATATCATCATTCATTACTAAAGCAGTTTTTCTGTTTTACTTTAGCATTTATTATACATATGATGATAAAAACCTTTATATTATAGTAACTGAATTCAAACTGGAAGCTTATAAATGAATATGTGTGATGAAATTTGGCAGTGCCATATAGCCTTGTATTTTATGAGATATGTAAGGAAGTTGTGGTTATTATTACTTAGGTATAGTAACAATAAGAACAACAAAATAAATGTTAAAAGAGATGACATTTAGGCCGAGTTGTTGAGGATAACTTGGTGTTTGTCAGGTAGAAAAACAGAAAATGATCATTTTAGAAAGAAGAGTATCTACAAACAGTAGAACAACTGTGTTGCTTGCATAGCAAATGGATATGCAGCCAAAAATGAGGTTTCAGAGGTATTTAAAAAGCAGACTAGGGTCTCTTACAATCCCTATTGAGGAGTTTTAAACCTGACACTTCAGATTTTACTAAGCCCTATTAACAGTAATGGATTACTTGCTCTCCCCAAATTGCCTTGCTATAATTATCAAAGTTTCATTCTATAATGTAATATTTGTTCTTATTGTTTATTTATGGGAAAGGTATCTTAGAAAATGTGTTATATTCTCTTGCTGGGAATAGTGGCACATGCCCTATAATCCTAGCAGCTCAGGAGGCTGAGACAGGAGGATTGCAAGTTTGAAGACAGAATGAGCAACTTAGCAAGGCCCTAAGCAATTTAATGAGACCCTATCTCAAAATAAATAAAAAAAATATAAAAGGGTTGGAGATGTGGCTCAGTGGTTAATGCCCCTGGTATCAGTCCCTAGTACCCCCCCGCAAAAAAAAAAATCAACATCTTATATTCTCTTAAAATCCTAAAATCTTGTATCAGCGCTTAACATTTGTTTCTGCCAATTCCATAAACTGATGATTCATGTAGTGTTCAGGCCACATGGAATAAGCTGTATTTTATACCAAGAGATGTTTTTCTGACATTTCTTTCTGTCCTTTTCTCAAAATACACAGGGAAGTTGGGATTATATTAATTTTGGAATCATCATATGAGGATAGTATATGATAACTAACAATAATATTAATATTAGTGACTACACATTGAGTGTCATCCCTATGACAGATATGAGGTGAAGTATATTTATGGTGCTGTTTCCTTTTATCCTGTCAACTGTCTAGTGAGGCTTCCATTTTATCAAGGAATAAACTGAAGCTCCAAATGGTTAAACTCACATAGATATCTCAGTGCCACTCTGTTAGAGTCCAAATAATGTAATAAAATATAAGGTTAATGAGATAACTGGCACCTTGCTAAACCAAAATAACTTGTGTATTCTCAGGATATAATTTAGACTATAAAGAGAATTTAATATGCCCAATTACTATTAACATTAAAATGAGAAAAGCAGTTTCATTGTTAAATATTCTATTACTCATTTAAAATTCAATCTACAGAGACATTTTAAAAACAAAGTATACAAAAAGAATAATTTGAATTCAAATGCTAAGTGCTTCCAATTCTAGTGGAAACACTGGAGGTTGTTAGGAAATCTTGAATGAATATCTATAAATTAGACTTTTACATAGAAGGGGTTTTATTTTTGACGCTATATAATTTTGAATCTGCAGAGTATATATGTGTTTGGGTATAATGAGTTAAATTGTAATGCTGTTACTAGTACAAAATAGGATCTGTCAATTTCAAGACTCAAATGTAACCCATATGCAATCTATTTAATTGAAAAAAATAGTAGCAGTGTGTTGCTTCTTTTGTTTGCTTTATACAGGATAAAATGTCAGAGAGTAAGAAAGGTTTTAGCAATTCAGCTTCTAATGATTTTAATGACAGATGTACACCTCAACCCCATGAGGCATCATGAAAGTTTATCCCATGTATGCTTTAGACAGATGTGCCTACTGTACAGTCAAAAACAGACTTTTTAAACTGTCAGTATAGAGGACCAATTCCAAATGTGAATGCATATAGCACACTGTGTGCTAATCACTGTAAAAATATTCATACATATTATAATTTCTTACATGACATTCTTTAACATTGATAGTGATCCATAGATCAAAATGATGATGAATGGAGACAAAAATATACTGTAACTTCACTCTTACTTCAAAATAAAATAAATATAAGGGCCACAGATTTTCTTCTATATAATTTAATAATTAACAGAATTATTCAAACATTATTAGCATCTTGGTTTGAACCAGATTTCCCAATTAGCTCATCGGTTCATTTTTTTTTTAAATAAAACATATTTCAGTGAATGTATTAGGAGTACCAGAACAAATATTGGGAGAACTGTGACTCTAGAGTGTCCTCTTGGTAAATGAAAAATGCAAATTTGGCTTAAAATATCAATTGAAGTCAGGCGTGTTGGTACCCCCTGGTAATTCCAGAAACTCAGGAGACTGGGGCAGAAGGATTCAAGGTCAGATTCAGTAACTTATCAAGACCCTGACTCAGCATAAAAAAATAAAAAGGATTGGGAATGTAAAGCACTTTTTAGTTCAATCCCCATTACCAAGGAAAGGAAGAAAGAAAATAAATCAATTAAATATTTTATAATAAATTAATTTCGTTCATTTGTACTGTCCATATTTAATTATCACTTTTACCAAAAATTATAACATTACTTCAGATTTTTTTCATCTAGTAAATAATACAAATTCTTTAATAAAATTATTATTTTAGTAAATATAGAAAATAATTATTTTACTATTAATTCAGAGATAATAGCTTCCCAGAAGTTGAAGTTAGTCAGTGTACTTTGATGGTGATCTTTGCAAATTTCACAAAATATACCTATACCTATAGAAATACATGTGATGGCAACAGTGATTTCATCAATGGCATTAATCCCTTTCCTATTCTTATACCTGTTCCATCTACCAGACAACTTTACTTTTCACCAGCTTTCTTGTTTTTTTTTTTTTTTACTTTACCATGAAAGCATTCCAGTGATGGTCTGTTGAATAATGAGATAAACGGAGGAGATAAATCTACCCAGTCATCCCACATGAGGCCAATCTGTAGCTGATCATCAGACATATGAGTGAGTCTAGATGAGCCCAGACTAAATTGTCAACCTACAGACTTGTGAACTAAATGAATACTTATTGATTTAAGGCACTGGGCTTTGGGATGATTTACTGACTGTAATTGTAGCAATAGATCATTGATTCACATCTCTTTCTTTGGAGTTTAGTTTGGAATGTGTGCTTAAAAGGTATATCTGATTGGAGCTATATCTAATATAAAGGTTTAAAATATTAAATTTATATTTTTCCACAATCCTACATTTAAAGAATATTTATTAATCTAAAGTGGTGCATGGCTCCATAACTAGATAGGTATTCAATCACAGGATACTTTACCATCTCAGCACACTAGCATTAAAAATAGAATACTGTCCCACCAGTATTTTCTTCTTGGATCAATAGGAATATTATTTCCTTTATAAATTAGTTCTAATTTCCAAACAAATTGTCAATTATTCAGATGGAATTATTGTTTTATGGATCAATTTTGAGTTCTATTTACTGGAAATATTTTGGGGATTAAAGACTAGCTATTGAGCTCTCTAAAGTACTAAATCTTTCTAATGTGACTAATTTTCTAGCATTGCATTTGACTTTACAGTGCTTATTAGTATTTCAAAAATGGATAATTTTGATGCCTGTAACAAATAAGGGTCTGTCTGAAAACTCTGGCTTACAGGCTGGATATTGCCTGCCACCTTTCTTTGTTTGTTGTTTCAAATGAAGTTATTAAAGCATAACTGTGTTGATTAATTTGTACATAACCTATGGCTTAATCATACCACATTTTTTTAGTATGTTTTATTTTACATTAGAGGAAGTTGAACTTCACTGTACCACTGAGCTACATCCCTAAAACTTTTTTATTTTTATTTTGTCACAGGGTCTTGCTAAGTTGCTGAGGCTGGTGATGGACCTGTGATCCTCCTGTCTCAGTCTCCCAAGTGACTTATGCTACAAGTTTTAAGATACATGATTTTTTTTTTCCCTCACTGGAGATTGAACTCAAGGGCACTTGACTACTGAGCCACATCCCCAGCCCTATTTTGTATTTTATTTAGAGACAGGATCTCACTGAGTTGCCTAACTCCTTGCTTTTGCTGAAACTGGCTTTGAACTCTGAAGCCTCCTGCTTCAGCCTCCTGAGCCACTGGGATTATAGGCATGCACCACCATGCCTAGCTTTAAGATAGTCTTAAGTTAATATATGTTAAATCATAAATTACAGAGCCTTTAGACAGTACTTATTGCAGGATAAAATGTCTCCTATGATAAAATTCAAACTAAGACAAGTAAACAAGTGATAAAATAAGGTACTAGAATCAAGGGTGTCTAATATTTTTTTTTACTATAACATTCTTGTTGTTTGAATTGTTTCTGTCTCAAAAAAAAAAATGTTGACATTCTAATCCCCCACCATTTTTATCATTTGTGTTTCTCTGCTGCTGGTGTAAGATTTTCAGATTGTAAATATTCAGCTCTCATAAATGCTGGCTGAAATGAAGAATGTGAACCTCGTGTTTCAAAGGGGGAAAATTCCCAATTCTCTCTATGTGAATTATATTAGAAACTGCCTTTGGATCCTCCCTGCCACTTGCATTTCACAGCCAAGTACCAATGACTTTTACCTTATTTTGTAGTAGGATCTTTGCAGATGCAACTTAAGGTAAGTTAATTAGAATAGGCCCTCATAAAACAAGGTCTGTTTCCATATAAAAAGAAGAAAATCTGTACCTAAGGCAAATGTAGATAATGATAGTCTAAAGGAAGAGGATAGAATGATATTGGTGTAGGCCATGGAATGAAAAAGTTAGGAAATAGCAACAAAATATTCTCCCCTACAGTTTATAGAGGGAACACCATACTACTGAACCCTTGATATCAAGCTTCTAGTTTGCAGAATGATTTCTGTGAGATAATAACACAATACAAAAAATGTGGCATTTTGTAATAGCAGCCTCAGGAAACCAGTATAAATTTTGGTACCAGAAAGTGACTTGCTGCTCTTATAAATACCTAAAAGTGTGGAAGTATATTGGGAATTGGATAAGAAGTAATTGGAATAATTTTGAGAAACTTAGGAAAAAAATCTAGATTTCTATGAAGAGGCCATGGCAGAAATTTGGACATCACAGATAATGTTGAGAGTCCTAAAGGAATAGAGCATATACATATGTATAGGTGTCTATATATATATATATATATATATATATATATATATAAATATATATATATATATATTTAATGAATATAATAATATAGATTCAAATATATGTTTAAATATATTTTTCATGATTGGGGCTGGGGTTGTGGCTCAGCCATAGAGCACTCACCTAGCAAGTGCGAGGCCCTGGGTTCTATCCTCAGCACCACATATAAATAAATAAATAAAATGAAGTATTGTGTCAACTACAACTAAATACATATATATATATATATATATATATATATATATATATATATATATATATAATGAACAGAATGTTACTAGAAATATGAATTTAAAAGATAATTCTGTTGAGCTCTCACAAGAAAACCAGGAAAAAGTTATTGAACCACAAAGGAAATAGTCTTCTTTATAAATGGACAGATATTTCAGCTGAATTGACAACTTCTGAGTGGAAGTTAGAATTTCGAAGTAAAGTACACAGATATTTAACTGAGTACTCTTCCAAGCAAAGTATAAAAGGTGTCATCTTTTTTCCTCCTTGCTGCTTATAATGAAATGTGAGGAAAAGATAAATAAGAAATAAATTATTAAGCAAAAAGTATTTGGAGACTGAAAAAATTTACAGTCTATCAAGTAGGGTACTCTGAAAACAGGACCAAAGGTGGGCTTAAAAACTATGCTAATGGAATGAGGTAGGTGAGTGATTCATATTTTCCATGAATAGAGATATGGTTATTTGATCAAGAACTATAGAAGATCTTCTTTCCTGATGGCTTGGACACTAAAGAATTTCATAAGAGTTCAACAAATTATATAAGACTATTATATCAGCATAAATACTGTGAATCTAAATTTTTAAAAAGACAGATGGGACAAAATGAAGGAGAATTACTCCCAGAGCAAAGCAATACATGTAGAGATCTTAAGGAAAACCCTGGTGGGTGGGCCAGGAGATTGTGACTGACACCCCAGCACTCCCGGAAGACAGAGCGTCAACCTACTGAAGATGATTCTCAGGCCTGAAACTCTAATGTTATTTTTCCTGCTGGGTTGCAAACTACCTTCTGAACAGCACCACTACAATCCTTTGATTTTTGCCTTTCTAATGGAAGTCTCTACTCTAGACTAGTCCATCAGGTATAGAAAAATAAGCTATCTGATCTCAGATAGCTTATTTTCTATGTTCCATAGGTTCACAGATAAAAAGGAATTGTGCTTCACTATTCACCATACCTGGAGTCTCACTGTACTTGATTTATATGATTTATAAATCATAGATTTGTAGTTGATTATATTTAATTAAAAATTTGAACTTAGAATTGAAGCCACAAAGGGATAAATTTTTGGAAATGCTATGATAGAGTAAATGTATTTTGCATTTGTGGGAAATACATTAATGATTCCTTATTTGTTTCACTTTATTTTTTTCTTTAACTTACTAAGTGTACTTATTATTAGTTGATCCCTAATCTTTCTCCCAGGAAAATCTCCCTCAAATGTGTCAAACAACATAAGATAGTAAATTTGATTATTTTACATTTGAAACTAATTCTATTGCAAACCTTTGTTCTTACACAGCTGGTACTCAACTTAAAATGGGTTATGTCCCAATATACCATTATATGTTGGAAATACCATAAGTTGGTAATCGATTGCACCTAACATAGTGAAAATCATAGCTTAGCCTAGCCTACCTTGAAAATGATCTTACATTTTCCTACAGAAAGGGAAAAAAATCTATCAAAAAACCCTACTTCATAATAAAATGTTATCTATTTCATGTAGTTTTTTTTTTGATACTTGCACCCAAAAATTTCTGGCAGCAGAGTGCACTTCAGAGTGTGGAATGTTAACCCTCATGATGACTTTTGGCTGATTGGAAGCTCCAGCTCACAGTTAGCTACTGCCCAGCATCATGAGAGTATCACAGCACATTTTGCAAGCCTGGAAAAAAAATTCAGAGCTTGTGTATTGTTTCTATTGAATGTGTACATTTTCACATAATTCTAAAGTGGAAAGACCATTAAGTCTCAATGTAAGTTGGTGCCATCTGTCCTATTTTCTATCTGAACTTTCTGGGGAGGTATTATTCTAGGATTTCACATTCTTTACATTATGAGATTCTCTATCATTGGATCCCAGGTTTAAGGATTGCTAAGATCTGAATCTTTGTGTTTCCCTACATGGGACCCTAATAACTGATATGAAGGGCCAAGCCTTAATTAATGAGATGAGTACCTTTATAAAATAGATCCCAAAGATTTGCAATTTGCAAGGTACAATTCTGTGAATCAGGAAGTGGGCCCTGACCAGATATCAAATGTGCTCATGCTAGCAAATGAATCTTGGATCCGATGGTCCAACTAATCAATTGATCTATTGATCAATTAAGCAAATTGATTTTGGATCAAATCAACTGGTATGTTTATTTTTCTGTTGCTTATACCCATACAGTTTATGCTATTTATTATAACATCCTAGAATGGAGTAGGACAGGGATTTCATGTCTTATTCTCATTTGCTCTCTCATTCCAGTATTTCTTAAAACAGCTTCCAGAGAAGTGAACCAGCAAAACTTTCAATAGTAAAACATAACTCCTAGGGGTTTTTACCTTCAAGAAGTTTTTATAGGTCTCAGACCTTCCACAGTTGTGAGAAGTCCTATGGGACTTACAGCAAGCTGATGCTTCAGCATCTATTATTGAGACTGGAGTCACTATAGGTGAGCTGGATTAGCAGTTAGGAAGGAAAACTACATGTGCACAAAAATAAGGTTAAACTGAGAACCATGAGGACAACTGCAAACTGAAAGAACATACCAAACCTGTCTTCTATCGCCTTCAACCTCCAAGTAGAGGATCAGATTGGTGCAACTAATTAATTGATCTGTGAATCTTGGATCCAATTGGTCCAACTAATCAATTGATCTATTTTCTCCATCTAATGATGGAGAAACCAAAGCCCAGTACCATAGAGCTACACACATGAACACATGACTGTTCAAATCTTATATATAATGCTTCTTTTGGTTGTTGTTAACCTTAAGCTATGTAGGAAAAGTAATTCTGAAAAATGTTTAGGTAGACTTTGAGCATAGTGGAGACAAACTTATATATCCACAGCCAGTAAAATTTCTAACCTCCAGGATACAAATTCTTTGTATAGAACTGTCATGTGTCATAGTTTTATCTGCTGATGCCAGTTTACTAGAACATGGGAAGGACTCACTTTTGTACTAGGAAAGCTGACAGAGAATTTATCGATGTCACATGAATGACTCTTCTTTCTTCTAAAGCTCAATTTGATTGTCCTTCACTGAAGCCAGTTAAAATTTTTTTCTTACAATTTTTATGCAATTTAAACTGTTTTGCGAGGGCTCCTTAGCTTTAAAAAAATAATGCTTGTTAATTCTAGGTAAAGGTTTTGTGAAGTATTAATTTAAAGTTAATAGATTAAGGAATTTTTGAAATTTTACAACTATAATAAACCAGTACTTAAAAGAATCTATTGCTCTATCTAGAGTTTCAGTTTAATGAGCATACTAACATTCGGGCATCTATTACACATTGAAAAAAGTTTTGAATAATTAAGGATAATTGGCAATAGAAATAAAATGAGCAGAAGAAAATGACCACATTAGACATTGGCAGAATGTTCTTTCAGAAAGAAGGGAGGAGGAGGATTTCAAATAGTGATCTGAACTGGTCAACTGTGTTATTGTTTTGAACTTTTTTTTTTTTTCACACTCTATATGTTTTAAAAGTAGTTTACAAGGTTTCCTCAGATTGCCCACAAAACACTATTGGGATTAAATACCAATCCAATTATGACTATATTTAATGGTTGTGCAGTGTCATTTTCTAAGTGTCAATTAGCTTTAATTTTAGTGTAATTTAAATAGCCAGGTCATTTTTAATACCCTACCTAATTTCCAGCAAAATTGCTTATTGTATTTTTCAATACAATATAATTAAGTCTAACAAAATTCCATTAGGGACATTTTTGTTGTTTAAAAACAATCTTCAAAATAGTATATTTGGGGCACTAATTTATATTAATTCTTATTTAAAAAGTATCTTTTCTGTCATTAAAATAACCATGCTAAAAATTATATCATGGTCTACCTGGTTATTTAAAACCAGATTAGATAGTTTTATACATTATATTTATTTCTGAGTGTCCAATTATCATTTACATTAAAAACACTTTGGCAGTCAAAATAGAAGGCCACCATTTAATTCTTACCAAATATATATAAAAGCAGCAGTGAATCAACTACACATAAGACCTAGAAGTGCACACAGCCATGCCTGCAAATACACATGAACACCAACAGTCACACATTCTAAGATGAACATTTACAACACTACCACCCTCAGAGGTTAAGCCTGAAATAAATTCTTATTTGAGTTTTGCAGAAACTGCAAATCTTACAAGTAAAAATAAAATAAAATGACTAAAATAGATTTGAAAAGTAAAAGTCTATTCATTTATTTTCAGAACTTGCTCTAAAGTCTCTACCTATTATAGTTATATGCCAATACAACTTGTACATAGTAAGAGCTTGGGAGTATCTATTAAAATCAGATTTATATACATTATTGAGGACCTCCTGAATTATGTCCTTTTTGTGTCTTAGAGGTGGCATATAAAGTTGTGAAAATCATTGTGGGGTAGTGGTGGTGTGACTTTATTTATTTTTTAAGAAGGTACATTATTGATGCCTGTCTTCTCCAATATTAAAAATAAATGTTCATAGACCATAAGTCAGTAAAAACAATAATGAAGGAAAAAGAGAGGTTGGCAAGTGACACATTTTATTCTGTAACATCCAGACTTCTTGAATAAAATGTTGCTTGAATTGTGTAAAAGTATTAATCTGGGAGAAAAGAAGGAAACTACTATGTGGTTGAGCTTTCTGTTTTTTATACACTGAACTGTAGTCAACAGAGTGTCACAGAGAGAGGCAGAGCAGGTAGAAACTATTTCAGATCATTGTATTACAGCTCGATTAAAGTAGGAAATGGGAAATTTTATTTGACTTATACATACCAAATCATCCTTCAGATTTTGAGATGAAGGAAAATTAGCTGAGCCACAAACAGAGTTTAGGAAAAATTAAGTAAAATGAGAACAAAAACATTCAACATTTTCTTTCTCCAGTATTTCATTTACAAATATTTATTGGCCATCATTTATATGCCAGGCTCTGATACTACATTAAAGAAACAACTAACAAAAATTCATACTTATATTTTACTGGAAAAAAACAAAGTACAACCTAAATATATCAGAAAGCAATGTATTATGTAGTATAATAAAGAATAAAGAGTGGAAAGGAAGGTAGTGAGTACTGGGGAGAGTAACTATTTTTAAAATACAGGAGTGATGGAAGATCGCTGAGAAAATGACATTAAGCACAGGCCTAAAGTGGAGATTTTCTGTTGAAGAAAATAGCAAATGCAAAGTTCTGAAGTGGGAACTTCCTTAACATGTTCATGAAAGTAAGGAGGCCAATTGGACTAGAGTGAAATGAGAGGAAAGGGGGCATATAGAGAACAGAATATATATACATATGTATATTCACATATACATTCATATATATACTGATCCTTATGTATATTATATATAATTTCTATTATGTATAGGAGCTAAGAACAGGATCAGTATTGCCCAAAATAGGATGCCGTCTCTAGCCAAAACTGTTAGTGCTCATTTCATGTTAAAATGAGCATTAACATCCCTTAACATTTGTCAGCTTCTCATGCAATGAAATTGAGGACATTTAAGTTGTTTTCACTGAATTCCTCTGAGCAGTATTAATGGGTAGCACTTTTGGTTTGAGTCAGATAAGACATAGCATTACTTCTAATTGTTTTCACCCTCAACTATGACCACCTCAGAAGACAGTTGTTCCTTATTATGCTGGCCCCAAGCAGGTGAGCCACCTGAACACATTCTGTCTCCACCTAAAGGGTAAATACATATATTCTTAACTGTGCTTAGCCACAGAGACTTAGAGGGCTTATCAGTTGCAGCAGTGAGCATTAATTATCCTCATACATGCACTTATTAAATTATGTTAGAAAGCCATTTAAATTAATCCAGTCAGTCAGGGCTCATGATATTTTGCTTAAAGGTAAATGTTAATGTGAAACTGTGCAGGTATTATGATCTAAAATGCACAAAACAACTTGCACTTGAAATAACTGACAGAAATTATACCAAAAATTTGATTATATTTATTTCTAGGTAGATGGTTTCAATTTATTTTTCATAAAGCTCATTATTCTATTTTTTAAAAAAATATTTCTTGGAATTAGATAAAGTTTAAAGAAACCATATATAACAGAATAAATAAAATAAAAATAATTTTTTATGATGCAGGACTGTATTCATCTCCTTTGTTCCTTACAAAGCTACCTACTGGTTAAATACCGCAAGTCAATCATTTGGATTCTTGGGCCTCAATGCTTTGATTGTTAAGATGGGTGTAATTATTTACATGGCTAGAGCCAGGGGGCTTATACAGAACACCTTAAATAGACAAATGCTTCCATGCTTAGTCTCCATATTTAAAAATAAGCCTCTTCTTAATCTTCCAAATCGCTATGAAATTATACAAGCTATTTCAATAAATCTCATGAAATATATCCATTGTCTTTAATTCCTATATTATTCTTGAATTCAGTAATGTCGACTCATCTGATAGAACTCACAACAACATTAGTTATTCTATGTATCTCTTTTTTTCTCAACTATACACAAGTTCTTCATTTATATTACAGTAGAAGATAAAATTTCAATAATCTTCTAATTAATGCTGGCTATGTTTCAGAATGCCATGATATTATTTATGTACTATTGGGAAACCATTTTTAAAGTATTAGGTTGAAATAAATGTATGTATATTTAATGCATACAGAGAGAGAGAGAGAGAGAGAGAGAGAGATCTTTATAGAATTGTAAAGCACCCAAATGGTTTAATCAAACTTTTACGATTTATTGTAAACTCTAACATTCAGATACCTTTTGAGCCTCTTGAGTCCTTTTTGATAGTCATTGGCCTATTTTTTTTTCTCCTCAGAGGCTTTCCTTGCTCTTTTGTGTATATAGAAATGTAGGTTGAGGACCTTCAGTGAGTGTTCTCCAGACTACTCTGTTATACGGCTCCCAGATGGAATTTCTGAATGGGAGTCAGTGGCAAACATTAACAGACTGGTAAAAAAGGTAGACGTATCTTTCTTCTTGCTTTCTTCTGAAAGCACCACCAACACAGGCAATATCTCCTTTGTGTTTCTAACTTGCAATGCACAGGCCTGCTATGGTTTCAGGTTCCCATGGATGACTTTGTTTCCAAGGCTCTGCTAATTTATCTTCTCTTTTTCTTGCCAAACTAGAAGACTCAGTGATTTCTAGTTGTCAATTGCATAATTGTTCTCAAACTCTCTGCTTGGCTTAATAGTTTTTCAGCTATTTCAAATACATAAAATGTTTTTTTTTTTTTTTTTTCATTTTCCAGGTTGAAGCCTAAATGATGCCAGTTTTAGTACCTCAAATAGTTCCTGGAAGCAGATCTTCAGATGGGGTAGAGTGGAAACACAATGATTATTTACTTTCAGGCAGATAAAATCAGTATGGTACATACTTTGATATATATCCCAGAAACTCTACAATTCAAGGATGTGAACCAGCTTCCAGGGATACTCTTGGAAAATAATTTTTTTTTAATTCTCAGTCTCCTCGTGAATTTTTTAAGCTACAGAGTTAGTATGCAAAGATTACATTCCCACTTGGAATGGAATCACTATTTAACCCAGTTATTCCACTACTTGGTATATATCCCAAGGATTTAAAATCAGCATACTATAGTGCCATGGCCACTTTAGTGTTTGTAGCAGTTCAATTCACAATTGCTAAGCCATGAAACCAATCTAGGTGCACTTCAACAGATGACTGGATGAAGAAAATGTGGTATATATACACAACAGAATATTACTCATCCATAAAAAAGAATAACTTTATGACTTTTGATGGCAAATGGGTGGATCTGGAGACTATCTTGCTATGTGAAATAAACTAATCCCCAAAAACCAAGGGCTGATGATCTCTCTGATAAACAGATGCTAACACATAATAAGGGGGTGAGAAGAAAGAATAGAATTTCCATGGATTAGACAAAGGGGGAATTAAGGGAAAAGAGGAGAATACGAAAGACAATAGCATGAGTTCTATGTTGATACATGAATACACTACCAGTGAAACTCCACATCACATACAACAACAGAATGGGATCCTAATTAGAATATGTTATATTCCACATGGGTATTGTATGTCAAAATTCACCCCATTGTCATACATGGCACACATCCTATGTTAAACTTGGAAATGAGTGAGAACTTGATGTTTCAGAAGAGATTATTTGAGTAGAATTAAATAGGAACAGTAAACTTTTGATTTCTTAGCCCCTGACCCCCAATGGAAACAGGTCTCTCCCTGCTCTGTGGAAAGGACTCTTCTCTTGAATAATGACTTAGAAAGAACTTCACTTTAGGATTGCTATCATTTAAAAGGATGCTAATTCTTTTAAGTTTTCCCCAATGAACCTCTTGCATTAAGGTCTATAATTATAGTTGTATAAAGCAAGTCCTGAGGCAAGATCTGTAAGGTGATCTCTGGGAGGAGAAAGCATATAGTCAAGAACACTGAAGGTTAATCGCAGTCATCAGAAATCTGGGAAACATGCAGCTGTATGTTTCCTGAGGTCTGTAAATTGAGAAGTAAAAATCACAAGTATTGGATAAGGCCAAATTTATTCTAATGAGTACACTTCCCCAAGTTTCTATACTCTAGCTCATTTAGTTTATTTTCTCTTTAACTGAAAATCTGTTTCAATAATGAAGTACTTTCAGTAAAGTTCAGGTGTTCGGTTTTTCCCTGAATACCATGAAGGAAGAAATCCAATAAGAGAAATCTATTGGGAGATTCTGTCTACTAAATCATTGAGAAATGTATCCACTCATGAATGTGCGTGAGATAAGGGGACACTCTTGTTCTTGACTATTTTGATAAGTACCTGTTCTCTGAATAATGAAGTTGATGTGAAAAAAAATGTGGTTATTAAAATAGGGCCACTGATTAAAAAAACAGAATTTTAAACCAATAAAAACCAGATATAACATTTGATGTGTAAAGACAAAGAGGTGAGAAGTGCCACAGGAGACATGAAGGATGTATGGAAGTGCCTAATTGATTTTGAGCTCTTTAACAGCCAAATAGATGTGTAGCGTGCTAGAGTATAACTGATGTGTATACTTGGGAGCATTCTAGGTCTGACAGTGAGAAACCTGACTTGATTTTCTGCTATAATTCTCAGGTATTAACAGTTCCCAATCATAACCCAGTTTCTACACTTATAGCCCCATAGACAAAGAGAGAGCTAGGTAAGAGAAAAATAAAAATCCTCCCTTACTTCCTTCTAGAAGAAATCCTAAACAATTCTTTGTGTGTGTGTGTATATATATACACACACACATATACACACACAAATTGATACATATATATACAAATTAATATATATATATTACATACACACATATACATGTATATATATGTGTGTGTGTGTATAGATACACATATCTCAATTTTATGTATATGTTAATTGGCATACATATTTTTTTCGTGTGTGTGTGTGTGTGTGTGTATGTTTGATTATTTCAGTGAGCTACAGGTGTCCCTGGGATTGGAGCTACATATAGCCCAATAGTTAATTTTAAAATTTTTTTATTATTAGGTGGACACAATACCTTTATTTTATTTTTATGTGATGCTGAGGATCTAACCCAGTGCCTCACACGTGCTAGGCAAGTGCTCCACCCCTGAGCCACAACCCAGCCCCTCCCTGATAGTTATTATAGTTATTACTGGGAAAGGAAAATATTCAGAATTCACAGAGATTAGGAAATATAAGCACTGGATTAATCATAATTTCTGGAGTCACAAAAAAAAAATAGTCCCCATGTTCCACTGGTTCCACTGATTGTATTGAACCTCATTTAGACAATTTGATAAACAGATATTTTGGTGTGAATTTGTTTATAATGAGTGTGCGTTCCTATCTAGTAACTGTTTCCTTAATTCTTCAACCCATAGTTGGAATGGTCATACTCAGTATTTCACTTGGGGCCTAACTAAGAAGACAAAAATGGTTAGGGTATTAATTGAAGCAGAGTTATTATGTCTCTCTCATAAGCAAGGGGCCATTGTGGAAATAACCTTTGTAATTCTTGCTTCCTAGTTTTGAAACTGGCTTTGCTGATTTAAAATCCTTAGTTCCCAAAGGCAAAATGCTTCCAATAGAAGACACAAGAATGGCCTCATAAAGTCGGAAGATAAAATCACCACCTGGCTGTAGTTGTTTTCTTGCACCTCTGAATCAATAAGGAGAAAAGAAAAAAAAAAAGTTATTCTTCTAGCTGAGGAGATGGATGCCCATAATTCCCTGTAGTGAAAATTATGTGGCTGTTACAAAAGAGGGATGCAGGAGACTATATCTAAATCCATTTATGTCTGTTTATAGTATATTGTTCAATAACAATGACAGTATAAGACTATAGGAACCCAATACTGGCAGAAAAATATGGGTTTAGTCATCTCAGGAATAAAACATTGAGTTCTCATGCCTCTCAAGAACTCTGACCAAACCTCAAGGGCAGGACTGGTCTGCAGGACTCCTTATTCCCAGGGATTGTGATCTGGGATGGATGTGAAGACCAATGGACCCTCTACAGTCTCTTCCTGAGAAGAGGTTAAGATCATTATTATTATTTTGAAAGCAGACACATGAGTGCATTAAATAAGAGAGAATAAGAGGAGTAGGAAAGAAAAATAAATGCAAAAAAAAACCAACTGAAGGAGAATGTGTCTGTGTAATAATGTGAAATATTTATTCCCCTGTGTTTTAAATGTTTGAGATGGCTTCTGCTCTTCTGGTTGAACTCTGACATACAACATCCATATAAGAAGAGCACCTTAGATATTGAATACTGTCTGAGCTCTGTATCCCAATGCTGCTTTTCTAGTTTGAATGTAAGCTGGATTCCAGACAGCAAGATATCTATTTCTCCAAAAGGAACGCAGTTGAGACATGGGAATAGCAGAGAAGATAAAACCCAGAAAACTTCCCATCGTGCTCTACAAAAGGCCAATGAAGGAGGAAATAATGCCAGTTTCACTTTCCTTGTTTTCACATCAGTGGAGACATTGATTTTTGTGCCATGCTAGAACTGTGTTCTCTCCCATATTTTAAATTTTAATCAAGCTGCAATTAATTGGTAGCTCCAAGTGATATTGATCCAAGGCCTCTCCTCAGCGGACTTTTAGAAATTCATGGATGTGAGTGGACCACTTCCTTTGTATCTAAGGAAAAAAAAAATACTTGCATGCAGCATAAATTCTTTCTCAATACTGTATTTGGATGATGAATTTATGTTTGCAAATACACATAAATTACAATATAAATGGCATAAATACTTGTTGTTTTGACATCTTAATTTCTATATCAGAATGTGTTTTGCATGTCATATGTGCCCCTGATTGGCACCAACACATAGAATCTTGATTCCTCTTGAACTGGTGTGTGTTTTGCTGCTGCCATCAACCATGGTCATCAGACTCCAGTGTCTTCTTCCCTTCAACGTGAAATCACACCAGTGACTCTCCAAAGAATTGACAGGCGTTCATCCTCAGATTGGGGCTCCATCACTGATCCCTCTTGTTCTGAGATTTCTGTCTTGTTGGACTGGTTTCTCTGGCTAACTAGCAAATCTTCATTGGGGGCCTATCCTAACCTCTAATCATATAAGCCAACCTAATACATTCCCTATAAAAATTATGTGTGTATATATATATATATATATATATATATATATATATATATATATATAAATTCTATTGGTTCTGTTCCTCTACAGATACTAATACTAATACAGCACCTTATACACATTTTTGAGAAATAAAAAATTAGAGAACTAAAGAAAAATGGGAAAATATAGGATTTTATATATGTTTGCCCTTCAAATAAATTCCTTTTTTGTCTCTGAGGAAGTGTATACTACACAGTGGAGATCACTGATCTGAAACTGGGTCACAGAAAAGATAATTATAGAATAATCTAGTTGGGCACTTAGAATGTTCTTACCAGTGGCAGCAAAGTGTTCAGGGTGTTACAAATAGAAAATGTCCCATAGGCAGGGGAGCTGGGTCTTCTTAAATGAAAGTAGAGAGACATTCTAAGACAAACAGACATGAGACAAATAGGAAGGAAGATATATAAGCTGTTCAGTTTGATGGACCATGGCATGAAGGGACAATGTTGCAAGAATCAAAGTAATAGATAAGCAGAGTCAAGAAGTGACTATTCACTGAGATTTGAGAAATTTGAAATCTTACCCTGTCCATGATGGAAAACATTCAAGCATCATAGAAAAGAAGTTGTGTGGTCAAATAGCATTTTAGTTAATCAATTAGAATATGGGTTTACTTCTAAACACGTATAGAAATCTAAATCAGACACTACTACCTGATTTATAGCCAAGGATGATGCCTGCTCAAATTAGGACTAGAAAATCATTTAATAAAAAAAAGAGTATGAAATATGAGAAAATAGCAGAAAAGGGGAAATATTTAAAATTTCTATGTCTGCTCATTACATGGCAGTACCAAGAAGTAAAATTGCCTTTGAATAAGTTTGATCAGGGAGGAGGATATAGGAAAGAAAGAAATGTTGGACCTTCTGAATTTGTGGCTCCTGTGAGAATCAAAGGGGATATATCCAGTGAGCTTTGGTGTTTGAAACTATACAAACAAAAAGCCCAGAGGCTGGACATATGTATTTGGGAATTCTTCATATATAAAAATCAGTTGAGGCCACGGATACAGATGCAAATCACTCAAGGAGAGTGTGCTGATATAGAAGAGGGAAAAGGAAGTAGATAGAACAGGAATGGTCAGAGAGATGAGGGGAATCAAGAAATGTGTGATGTTATAAAAGCTAATTTATCAAAGTTGAAAGCAACATTTTTCTTGATACTGCTTTCAACTTTGATAAATTCTACAGATAGTTAACATTGTATGATTGTGGGATTGGTGAGGTATGGAGAAAAATATTATTGGTGGTCTTAGAAAAAGAGACTAAGCAGTGAGTTAAGAAGAAAATCGGTCTAAGTAGATGAACCTCAAGAAATGGATGTGGGAAAATGAAAAGATAAACCAGATGGCATATAGGCAGTCTGGTTGATAAAAAAAGAAAAAAAAGTTTAATAAATAACAGAGCAAATATTTAGGAGAAATGAGAAATAAGCTCAAGTGTAAAATTAATGATTTTAGTGGAAAGAGAGAGAGAGAGAGAGAGAGAGAGAGAGAGAGAGAGAGAGAGAGAGAGAGAAAGGAAGGAAGGAAAGAAGGAAGGAAGGGAAGGAGGGAGGGAGGGTGGGAGGGAGGAAAGAAGGAAGGAAGGAAGGGAGGGAAAAGAATGGAAATGTTCCCATATCTTCTTAAATGCAAAGACAAGAGGAACTTTGACTTTTGGACAAGTTTTTATGTTAAAGAATGACAATAAATGTCAATTTTCTTGAAACCAGAAATTAGATATTTTTTGAAAATTAAACAAGGAACTAATATATGGGAAGCATGACCTGAAAGAGTCAAGGATGAAAAACACAAAAGCACAAAATAATTTTTAAGCAAAAGGATGGATACTACAAAGGTAGTCAGATTAAATTACAAATGGTTTTTATAGTTACAAACCTATAAGGCTGGTTGTTTTTTATTTCTAGACAATTTTAACGATTGGATAAAATAATAAGCAAAATATATTTACAATGTAGGGTTTTGTTATGTGAATGAAGGAAAAGAATAAGTTTTCAGGAGAATCAAATTTACTATTAGAAGTTTAGTTGGAAGCCAGTTTGGGAGGTACATGTCCCAAATCCCAGTTCTTCAGGATACTGAAGCCTCAGGAAGGTAGTTTGAATCCAGTTGTTGGAAGTCACCCTGAGCAAGACAGTGAGACACTTTCTCAAAAATAAATAAATAAATAAATAAATAAATAAATAAATAAATAAATAAGTAGCTACATGAATAGTCATAGGGTAAAATAACACACATGTATCGTACTCTTAGCATTTGTTCATATCAATGCTTTGGGACTCTACTTTTTTTTTTTTTCAATAAGGATATATACATCCAATTGTCCACGTGATAATTAAAATCTTAACAAATCAACATTGAAATCCTTACAAGTGCCTTTAAAAAAATAAACAAAACATTTTACTTGAATTCTATAAATATTAATGAATGGAAATTTAATCCTCAATTTATCACTTTCTGTTCAATACATCATTAATTATCATTGATATTTTCTAATTTGGTATTTTGTCAGATATTTTTGATACCAGCTACAATTCTCTTCTATCTGTGATAAAATAGAACAAACTTTAGCATCAAGTAAGTCTAATTTCAATTTTTTTTTCTTTTCTGTGAGATGGGTTATATGTTCTTTGTCAATTTAATTTTAAAACTAATTAAAATTCAAGTATACCTGAAGACATGCATATGCATAAATATATATATTTATATTTATATATTTGTGCACAGTCCTAGAATTTTTCTTCTTATCAGCATTATTCTGCTTTCCTCATCCTTCCTTCTGTTGTACTTACTCAGGAACTGAGATCTATGTGCCACTGTCCCACTCAGTTGGGAGCGACAATCTGGGTCCTGAGCTTGCCTGCATGTTGTATTCCTTATGCCAAGTGTGCAAGGTCAGGAAAATTCTCAGCTGAGGTTTAATTTTTCTCAGGATTGTATTTGTGACATGAGGGGGCACTTTCACTCACTATAAACATGGTGAGTCTCTCCAGCTCAATGTTTCTTTCCTGTCATGCATCTCAGCATGTGCAGTTATCCATGAGATGCATTTCTGTGTTGATTCCATGAAACAGGGGTTTAGATAATGAAGACATAGGAAACCAGTGCAAAGAAACTTGAAGGTATATGTTCTGTTTTCCAATAGGAATGAAATTATCTTGCCTCTTACTCAGGTACGTAAAAATAAAATGCCCTTTCTAAACTGTTGAATAAACAGAGTTGGTAATATAATAGATAGTTAATGAATCTATTAATGTAAATGAAAATGAGAAATATAAATAAAAATAATATATTTATAATATATTCTTGTCCAAATATTATGAAAGTAATTAAAGTAGAATCACCCTAATGATATATTTCCTACCTACAAAGATATCCTATAAAACTTAAACATTCTGATGTATACAGTATAGGTCCCAGTAATTCTTAGATTTATCTGGCATTCACATATTTGAAAAATAAATATACAAAGCATGATAAGTTTTAAGTCTTATCTATTGATGTTTTTAAATATCATTTGAACAAACTAACCCTTAATTATTTAGCTTATAATTCAATTAACTCAAGTTTACTCTTATGTAACTTGAATGTGATGCATAAATCATTTTCTTCAAAATATCAGAAGCAGTATTCCAAGTTCTTGAGATGAAAAATATTTTTGTCAGATTTTGAGTCTCACTTTCTCACATGAACTGATCATCAATAAATGGGAGCAAACATTGAAAGTTCGTTTTCAAAGGGAAAAACTTTCACACTGAAAGAGACCAGAATGAAAGGTAAAAGAAGCAATTTATTTTAATGCCTTATTAGATAGTAAAAAGTACTCACTTTACTCTTTGATTTCTGAACACCTTGATGTTCCTTATGGAATAGACAGCTTTATATTGCTGGTAACTGGTTAAAATATATCCTAAGGAGGCCTTAAGCAACTTAGTGAGACCCTGCCTCAAAAATAAAACATAAAAACAGCTGGGGATGGGGGATGGATGGAGCTCATTCGTTAACTGCCCGTGGAATCAACCCCTGGTACCAAAAAATGAAAATAAAAGAGATTAAGTGAAAATTTAGTTAATGTAATTTTTCTCTACTAGTGTCATGTAAAAATGATCAATAACTATCAGTGTATTCATCAAGTTATGTTGGTATTGATCCAATGAATCCCATTCACATCAGTTCATTGATCCCCTTCTTGATCTTGTAAGTACTCTGGCTGGAATTAATATAAAATGAAATGTATAGATGATATATAACATAATCAGATGGTGATTCTGAAAGAATCATGCACATCAGAGAAACCAAATTCAAATCTACATCAATTATTCTATATAAATAAATCTCTGGCCAACATAAGACATAATAACACTAGAAACCTGTCTAGTCAGCAGGTTTCTTGCATGGTGTCACACGCAAGAATAGGACTTCATAGGAATTTGAGCTGCTTCCCAGACTATGTACAGCTTCTGTTCTACACAATTGCTTTATACCCCATCACAGAAAATACCACATTTCATTGCAAAGGGAAAGTGAAGGACTGACATCCATAAGCTGACCACTTGATTTCTTGCCAAATTTACTGTAAAGAATGTCTTTGGTAATAAATAGCTTCAGTTGAGCATGTAAATGAACGCATATATTGTTATTCACTGGTGCTATATTAACTTTCCTTGATATAGTTCTACCCATCCTTCATCTCGCTTCTCTTGACATCTTTAAGTCCACTAGACATTGACAAACAAGAAGGAATAGTTAGATGAACTGAATCTTGGATATCAACCATCACTACTCTTTCTAGGTTAAGACTATCATCTACAGTCATTTATAAATATGTTTTGGTCAAATCAAGTAAAAATAACATGATTCCTAAGATAGCAGATAACAGCACTCTAAGCCTGTTTTGGAAAATTATGTGCTCCAATGTTGAAAAATCAAGTACTTTATTGACTTAATTTGTTATTGTTTTCTGTTTACCCTGGAAACATCCTTTGCCTTGTTTTGGCATAGTGGGAGTAACAGCTATAGTCCCCATCTCCTAGAATATCTAATAATATGGTTTCTTATTGAATTTGAACAAAAGAAGACATTCATAGGAAATCAGAAAGCAATGTAAAATAGAACTCAGGGTTTATACAGTATTCTTCCCTTCTATTTCCCGACACACCTGCCAGTTGCTGCATTCTCTCACAGTTGTATTCAGGTTTGATACTATCTTTTCCACAATATCACCTCTCCAATGGAGTCTTTTAACTACAATCCTTCCTTTGACACCTCAGATCTATGGCTCCTAAAGGCTCCTTAAAATTATGTCTCACTGCTCCTTGTTGATGTACTTGTTCCTGACCACACCTTATAAATATTTACCATACCAGCCAGATGTGGTGATGCATGCATTTAACCCCAGCCATTGTGGAAGATAAGGCAGGAGGATCACGAGTTCAAAGCCAGCCTCAGCAATATAGAGAAGGACTAAGCAACTTAGCAAGACTCTGTCTGAAAAGAAAAAGTAAAATATATGCTGGGGATCTGGCTCAGTGTCCCTGGGATCAATCTCTGGTACCCCCCCCGCCCAAAAAAAAAAAAAAATATATATATATATATATATATATGTATGTATATATATAAAACTAAATTACATATAACTAAATTATATATATAAATATAACTAAATTATATTTGCTACCTCATTATATTTGCTGAAGTAATTATTTCAGATATGCATTCTGTTTTATGCTGATACTTGACTGTCAACATTTATTACTTCTAGTTTATAGTAGGAGGTCATCTCAAAACATGTGTATTGCACTGTAATATCTGATTGAAAGACTTAATTGAAAAACTATTTGATACTCCAAATATTTGCATTGTGTTTCAAACATTCCTTTAATTCTATATTGTAATATTTTTATCATTTGGTGGCTATGATATTAACAAAAGAAATAAATAATTAATGTATAATATGGTCAAATGCATATCACTTATCATTTTTAATTATTATGTGACATTTTCCCCTCAGTTATAAGAACAGTTTTCCTTATATGAATGTAGTGCACATATGGCAATGTTAATAAATGAGCAATTGCGATATACTAAACCAACAGGAATGCATTTACTTGCTCCCAAACATGTGTTCTGTTTTATGTGTAAGATTCTGATAAATCATTTCTGAGGAGATATCATTTACATAATTATAGTACTACATAATTCACTAGGAAATCTTTGTTTAGCATGCAGTTTTGGAAACGAGGATTTAGAATATTACTATAAATTTGGCAGTACTCCTGCCAAATTTTAAGTAACATAATAGAGAAGCAGAATTATGATATAAAATAATAACAATGGCCCTAGAAATATTGAAGAATCTAGTACTGATACTAAGACGAAGAATGGGAATGAGAAAGAAGTGAAAAAGAATAAAATGCATTGTTAATATTTTAAAAAGAATTGACAAGAGAACTATATTCCTTGACTCATTAATTCATTACAACAGATTTAGGCATTAAAATTATGCTTAGACTATGAAGATACTGAGGGACAGAGAACAATGGGAAGATGAACAAACTTTAGTATTAAGGGGATGGGTTATTTGGTCATGTAGATTTATTAACAGCCTACAAATATTAGAGCCACAATTTATCATTTATTACAGATCACAGCTGTTATTAACCTTGTCACTTTTATTGGTTTCAAATTCAGTTATTCTATGGTGTATCTCATTTGTATTCTTAAGCTACTTTTTGCTGATTTCCCGAATGTATTGCAATATGACACACCCTCTATTGACCCTAATAAATTTTTGCTGTTCATTCACCCTACTTACATTCTTATTTCCTTGCTCAGCTAATGTAAATGGCATAATTCATAATTTGTAATTATAATCACAAGCTTATGTCTTCAATTTTTCTTAAAACACGTTTCTTTCTAAAGCTAATCCTTCCTTTCTCCTCTGTTTACTCACCTGACAAAAAATAATAAACAAATAATCATTGAACCAAAATAAAAATGATGACTTTTTAACATTGCCTGAGTTTATAATTCTAACTATGAAGTCAGTGTGCTTGTAGGAAATATACCAACAGCTGGATAATTTCACATCAAGTTCATGACCGCCAAACTTAACTGGCTCATGGTTCTAGCTGCTAGTCTATGTTTCTCATTAATATTCTCACTCTCTTCTAATCTCGTTTCTGAATCTTCCTCAATCTTCCTATATGCTTCCATCAAAGTCAGTCATATCTTCTTTCATTGGGAATATAAAGTGATTTTTACCATCTTACAAAAGTTTCTTTTAAACACATACACATTTTAAAAGTTTCTTTTAAACACACTAATATTTTGTATGTAAACATTAATATTTTGTATGTAAAAAATGTGCTTCTTTTCAGAAACAATTTCAGAAGCAAATTATATTATGCTTTTTCAGTGCATTTAAACATGTCTTACCTGCCCAAGACAGAACTCCTAAAATAGTTTAATACTCCAATATACATCATTTATGTTTTAAAAATTGATTTTTAACCAATACATGAAAATTACACATTTTTATGAGGAACCATGTGATGTTTCAATACTTGAATACATTATGCAATGTTTAAATCCAGGCAAACATATCTGCTTCCACAAAAAGTAATCATTTCTTTATGGTTAAAACATTCAAAATAGTTTCTTTTTTGGAAATATGCAATACTTTATCATTAACAATGTTCACCCTACTGTAAAGTAGCACACCAGAAATTTTTAATAACCCCTTGAATTGTAATTGCATGCAGTAGAATATACCCATTTTCATTGCACAACTTGATATATTTAGACAAATTACATGCTTTTGTAATCCTCATCACACTGAAGGAATAGAGTATTTTTATTACCCATGGGTTTTCCCACACGCTTTGCTACTCAGCCCCCCTCAATTTTGGCCCTAGATATCACTGGTGTGTGCTTTGTCACTATAAATAAATTTTGCATGCTCTTGAATCATCCCCACCAAAAATAAAATTGGAAACATTCAGTTTGTAGTCTTCTTATGTATGGATTTTTTAAGATTATTTTTGAACTCCATTCCTGTCTATATGTGTATCAGTGGTTGATGTCATTTTAGTATGTACTTAATATGTTACATTATATGAATATTCCACATTTTTTATGCATTTATATGTTGGTGGGCATGTGAATTGAATCTACTTCTTGGCTGTTATAAATATGGTTTCTACGGGCCTTCTTGTACATACAGCTCTCTATGGTTATATTTTTTGTCTCTTAGGAAGTTACCAAGAAGAGGAAATCTGGAGTTCCATAGTAAGTATATTTGTGACTCTGCAAGAAACTGTAAAACTATTTTCAAAGGTGTATATAATCATTACAGACCTCATTGAATGATTCTCAGGGACACTTTGTAGTTCTCATTAAAGTAAGAGTTCTTGAACATGTTTTCTTACATTGAACTTAAGTATTTCATTGTTCAAGGAATTATCAATGATTATTTTAAATTCATGTATAAGGATTCTAGCTGCTTTGATGACACATTAAAATTTTTTGTCACCAGTTTTTAAAATTTTAACCAATTAGATTATTCTAACTGCATTGTAATTTCAATTTGCATTTTCTGGCAGAATATAAATGTTGGTGAGCTTTTCATATATTTAGTAGTCAAACATTTGTATTTTTAAAGTTTCTGTCCAAAGTTTTATTCATCTTTTAAGGATGAGTATCTTTAATTTATAAGAGTTTCCATATAGATAAATACAAGTTCTTTTAAAAATATGGATACTTTTGGTCCATATTTTGTTCTACCTTTTTCCTAAAAGTTATTTTCTGAAAAATAAACATTTAAAATTCTAATGAAATCTAATTTACCTATTATTTCTTTTATTTTTCATTATCCATTTTTATTCTAAGAAATCTTCACCTATCCCAAATTTTCAAACACATTTCCCCTGTAACGTTTTCTTCTAAAATGCTTGTGAGTTTAGCTTTTTGGTTATTTTAAGACTGTAATTGAACTAACATTATTTTTAGGTAGGATGTGAGGTGAGGATCAAAGTTCACTTTTTTCATGAATATCCATTTTACCAATTATTTACTGTAAAGCACTCTTTCTTCATATTGTGTCCTGGTGCTGTTTTCAGTTTGACTAAAAATATATGCCTGACTCTATTTCTGTGCTATTGTCTTCCATTGATGTACATCTCTAATCTAACACAGCTACCACCTTCACTTGATTAATATATCATTACAATATGTTTTCAAATCCATTAATTAAAGGTAGTTTTAAATAGTTTTAAGTGCTTTGCATGAGTCATCATATTAATTTTCATAAAACTGCCTGCCAGAAACTTTTAATCTATCTGTTGATTTTGGCACAATTAAAATTTTAACAATGCAGAGGTTTTATTCCATAATTTCAATATATTTGTCCCCTTATTTATACCTCATTAAATGATTCTCAGGTACACTTTGTAGATCTCATTAAAGTAAGTGTTCTTGAACATGTTTTGTTACATTGAACTTAAGTATTTCATTGTTCAAGGAATTATCAATGATAATTTTAAATTCATTTTCAAAAATTTTTCTAGAGAATCTTTATTTTTTTGTAAACTTGCCTTAATGCAATAGGATCTATATTATGAATCTATGTGTTCTAATGTCCTGGTGTCATAGAATTTCATGGACAAGTTCAATCTGACCTCTGAATAAGTAAATTGTTTAATATGACCTGTGAATAAGTAAATATTTTATTTCATTTTTTTATTCCTTAATTCTTTTGCCTTATTTTCTCTGGCTATACTTTCTAGTATAATAAGAACAGCAGTAAGAGCAGATAATCTTGCTTTTTTATGAATGTTATGGATGATATACTCAGACTGTCAGCATGAAGAATAATGATGAGAATAGATTAATTTTTTCATAAATTTGTTTGTCAGATTGAGGATGATTTCTTCCATTTTTAATTTCTTCAGGGTTTTGGTGTGTGTGTGTGTGTGTGTTTATGTGCACATGTGTGTGTGTCTGAACATGACCATGTGATGGATTTTTTCACATGCTTTTTCTTCATCTATTTAGATCATTGTGGTTTAGATATGATTTGTCCCCCTAAGTCCATGTGTTAGATAATAAAATAAAGTTCAGAGATGAAAGAATTGGTTTTTGAGATTCTTAATGAGGGTGTTAATCCATCTAAGTGGATTAAGTGGGTTGTAATTGTAAGCAGGTGGTGTAGCTACAGCTGATGAGTTGTTGGGGGCATGCATTTGGGGTTTATATTTTGTTCCTTGTGATCTGAGCTTAGACTCTCACTTTCTCTGCTTCCTTGTTGCCATATCCTGAGTTGCTTTCCTCTGCCCTTCGTCCTTGATCTGCTGCCTCAATTGGGCCCAAAGTTATGGAGTCCACCATCTATGGACTGAAACCCCTGAACCATGAGCCCTAAATAAACTTTCCCTCTGCTGAAATTATTATTGTTATGTTTACTGTTTTTTGGTTGTTTTTGCCACAGTGGTAGAAAAGCTGACTGAAACAATTATGAGATCTATTTTAATTTGTTCTGAATAATTGGTGACAACTTTGGTTTGAATGTTAAATCAGACTTGCATAACTTCAAACATCGAAAATCCTACTATATTTTTTTTTGAGACAGAGTCTTGCTGAGATGCTTAGACCCTCCCTCAGTTGCTGAGGCTGGCCTCTTTTGATTCTCCTGCCTCAGTTCTTGAGTCACTGGGATTATAGGCATATGCCACTGTGCCCACCTGACACTATTCCTGCATAATTTTGCCAAGTCCACTTGATTGTGATGTTTTAGCATTCTAATGCTTTGATCTATTTAATTGGCTATTAATTTGTTAAGATTTGTGTTCATATTAATGGAGGATATTGTTGTTCTTCCAACCCCAGCCAAAAGTTAATTGTTAAATAGTTCTAGGACAACACAGATTTTATGGCTAATTTTTATAAATAAAATTTACACATTCATATAAAAGTAATAAAAAATTATACAAAATATATGTACATATATGTAATTTTAACTCTTTATTTTAATCTATGTGTGTCCTTATATTTAAACTTGTTTCTTTTTGAGAACTATAATTACACAATCTTTTTTCACTCAGTTTTGTAATTTTGGCTTTTTACTTATAATTTAGAAAATTTAGAACATTTATATTAATGTTGTGTTTAAGTAATCAACTTACTATCTTTTTAGCTAGTCTATCTATCCCTTGATTATGTTTTTTCTTTTACTTTTTCTTGAGAAAGTAAGGATTAATTTTATATCTAACTCTTGAAGGTTATAACTCTTTCTGATTTCTTAGTAAATCGTTCATGTTTTTCATGTAGCCAAATACACTATCATAAAAATATTGGCAGATTATTCTTTTGAAAAATTTAAAAGGACCCTTACTTCTGTGTCTGCTTCTTTTTGTTAAGGTATGATTTATACATAAAATGATGAACATATTTACTGTATTTATCCTGGTAAGATTGATTCAATATTCAAATATCTTTTAATATTTTCAATATTGTATGTTTATATTTTTCTCATTTTTTAAAATTGTTCTACTGCTTTTCCCCCTGAAGTCTGTTCTCTGGTGGATTTAACAAGATATTTTATTTTTTATATCAGTGTTTTCTAAATTTAGTTATTTGAGTATGTTATTGAAGGTCAATTCATGAAATGCATAGCCTTGAACACATATTATTCAAAATAATATCCAAAGTGCAAAATCCTTGAAAATCTTCCAACTTAAAGCATATGAATTAAGAAATCAAAATATTCTCTAGAAATTCACTAGCACTTATTTCACCTACAAGAACCACTTTCAAAGAATGTTTCAGGCAGAAAACATATGAAATCCTAAATGAATAAATAGAGCAACAATGTGAATTCTTTGTCAATAACTTCCATTCTCATTTCCATAAGATGAAGATGATGCTTTTTTATATTCTATTGTGACAGGGACAGACTTATAATACTCATTGTAATAGTGGTAGCAGTTGTGAATGGCATTTGTATATTACATACAATGACCTAGATACCTTTTAAGCTTTTACAATATAATGTTTCATTATCATAAATATTATTTTCTTTAATTTTTACAATCTAAATGTTTCATTACTTTGACAATTCTGTTAAATAGCTTACTTGTAAAAATGTTGATTATTATCAATATTTAACCAAATTTAAAGCTGTTGTAAAACATGCCTCAAACTTATTTCAGAGTACTATTAATTTACTTAAATATTCCAAAGAAAGATAACAAAGATAAAAGTAAGAACATATATCCCCTTTTTATCAGTAAATTATCTTTGCCATGATGCTTAATTAGAACTTTAGAGATTTTTTTTTGCAAAATTATATATCTGTCAACAACTGTCATTCAGTCCACAATTCCATGTCAGTCTTGAGTAATATAGTCCTTGACAATTTTCTGACAAAATTCTGACTGTCAGTCTGCCAAGCTGATTTCTACTGCTTCCCTTCAACCTTATTAATGATTTATCATTTTCACCAGACCAAAGATATTCTTCTCTGTTTCAGTCAACTTTAGCCCTGAGGTGCCCAAGTATAATAAGGCTATACATTTTCTCTGAGCTCATCCATTTATTTTCTTCCATGTGTTTGAGACAAAATATCTCTCTGTTTTACTTGATGGAGCTAAGGTTAATTCTAATTATTAAGATTTTCAAAGAGAATTTTAGCCCTTGACATCATACAATATGTATGTTGTAGCATTCTGCATATAAAACGGACTTGTCTGTTTTAAATGGAAACAGAGAAGTAGGTTAGCTATAATTTCAACAAGGGACCTCTGTCTTAACTTTCATGTATACAATTTTAAAGATTTGATAACAACATAAATGTAAACTGTTACAGAAAGATGTGATATACCCAGCTGCTGACTCACATTTTTTCATTGTATGTATGTATGTATGTATGTGTGTGTGTGTGTGTGTATATATATTTGCATATTCAATTATGATAGTGCTTTTTGTTGTTGCCATTACCATTATGACTTTGGTCTCTGGTTTGTTAACTTATTGCTCTTCTACATGAGATAATCAAGCCAAGATAGGAAATATCCAGTGAATGTTAATGGCATTATAGAAGTTTTCCTTTTCTTTGCTGTATATGTAGCTTTAGCAATCTTCCTAAGAGTTATATATATATTTGGGATTATACCACAAGGATACAGTTTCTGTTCTTAATCTTCCTATTTCTGAGTTGGTATTGTCATAAGGATTTAATGGCTCTAAATTTTCCAAGTAGGAGAAAGAACTCATTTATACAGACTTTCTCATACTGTAGATATCTAATTGCTTTATAAGAGGCTCCAGCAGCTTAATGATCTTGAAGGCAAACTTGAAACCTATTAAATTTTAGCAATCCATTAGACTTTTTCTTGAGAGAGAAGTTAGTTTAATGGATAGAAAGAATATATTTTCCAAAATGTATTTTAAAAATTTGCTGCTGTGTTCTGTCATTGATGGTGCAAGAAAAAATGGATTCTTGCAGTCTCAGCAACATCCTTCTCTGTCTCGGAACATTTAGAAAACAGACATGTATGTGCATATACAGGCATAGATATACACACATACCAAGTTCTGCAAACATCTGCATCCCAGAAGTATATGTTTTGTGTTTTCAACAAATAGTTAATGTCAATGCCACTACTTTCTCCTTGATTATTTATTCTCAATAATCTCAATAGCAGATTATTGGGAATAAATAACCAATTAAAAACAGAAGGAAGATAAGGAGAAAGAGACAGAAGAAGAGGAGGGAGAGAAGGAGAAGGAAAAGAAGTACTGTGTGTGTGTGTGCGCGCGTGTGTATGTGTTTGTGTGTGTGTGTGGTGCTGGGGATTGAATCCAGGGCTTAGTGCATATGAGGCAAGCGCTCTACTAACTGAGCTATATCCCCAGCCCTAGAAGTAACATTATTGATGCAATCTTATTAAGAATGATAGACGTGCTTGGTAGTTTTTACATTTACTTCTGTTTATTCAATACCCATTCTGTTCCCTCCTAAACATTATAAAATAAGGGGTTCTCTGGTGATTCCCAAGTTTTACATATCCCATGTTCAAATTATTTTTTATGAACAAAACAAATATTAATTCTGAACATCGATTTTGATTGCCTTTGTATAATATCTACATTTGAAAACCACTTTTTTAATGCAAGAGAAATTCTTGAGCTGAAACTTATCTACATATAGTCACTAACATCATTGGTGGGACTAAATGCAATAATATTTACATGAAGAAGAAACAGGTTTCATCCCAAAGTATAAAATAAAATGAGACACCCTAATCATTTGTGGAGAAGTCAATTATACACAGTTGGAAATCTGTATAAGAGAGTACTAGATTTATCTGCATGCTAGAGACAACAGTGATAATAGCTTTATAGAACCATTTAAAAATTCTGTCTGCAATTACCACTTGGGAAAAAAACAAACTAATATATATTTTAAAATTTTAGAAAGGAATATATATTAATAATAGCTACATATTAAAATATTTATCTCAAAGAAAGAGATCATAGACCAAATATAAATTTTTCAAAAGTTTATTAAATAATTGTATCTTAGATAAAAGAGATTATAAAAAGATAAAATTTTCAAAAATTTAGTTATCATTTATTGTAAATAAAATATTTAAAATATAAATTAAAGAACTCAATTGGAAGATTTACTATGGTATATGAGTCTTGGGCTTCTAGGTCACCAGTTCAGATTTGAGTGATGTTCTTAACAACAAAAAAATTTGAATCTCAGTGATTGTTTGTGGCTTTGAGGAAATAATATGGTATCTTTAGCCTAGACTTAAAACTCTACTCTGAAATTGGAATCAAACATGAGCTGACAAATATGTCTTCTGTTTCGTCTTAACCTGTTTTGTTGCCACACAAGAAGAGGATGTGTACTGTATAAGACTGAGATCAAATATTCCTATATAATTCCAACATAGGTAAGACTTTAAAAGGCTCTATTTTTCTTCTTGTTTTGTTTCTGTTTTTTTTTTTTATCACTTTATTCCAAATGACATTCCATAGCTGGCAGTTGTCAATAATACATAATTGGTTGGTTCATGCTACTTACAACTTTGTGAGCACTAAAATATCAGTCTTTTTCTTGAGAATTCCAGAGCAATTATTACTATTCCCATTATGCAGGTGAGGATAGGCTTGGAGAGTTTTTATAAATATCTGGGTGTGACCCAGCTGGTCTAGGAATACTTCGTTATAGGTCAACAATAGGAAAAGGAGCTTGGCCCAGAATGTTCAAAAATATGCTACTTTATTTTACTTAACTTTTTCCCCTATTTTCTTTTTTATTCAATATGTACAAAGTAAACATTTTCCAAACTTTATGAGTTAGAATTGACTGAAGGCAGGGGACATGTTCTCCTCATACATATAATTTCAAATGTAATGGATCTCTACTAGTATGGAAAATTATTACTATATTTATTTCTTGATATTAGTGTGATTAAAAGAATCTTACTGTATATAAAAATTAAAGATAGGAGAACAGAATAAAAGGAGAATTAGTTGAGCATGATGCCTTGCCTGAAAGACATGAGGCCGTCGATACTTGACAATGATCACCTGTAATATGAAAATTACTATTCAGCTAAGACAGGCCTCAAAATAATAGCTATAATTTTCCTCAGTGCATTCAGTTGCTGATGAATTTGCTCAATACTAACCAAACCATAATGTTAATTTATCCTTTTTCAATATGTATAACTGTCATGTATATTGAAATGTACTCTCATGCTGACAAATTCCACCTGGCCACTACCTAAAATAAAATAAGTATAGAGAATTAACGTACTAGTCTCATTTATGGGGTACTGCTCAGCTATTTAGAACAATATTTCTTTTAACACTCATAGGAGCTACTTGTTTTGTATATTGCACAAATTAACTTTTATAAGCAATAAATGTACTCTGAAATGTAGGTATAAGATATTAAGAATTTTTAAAAAAGTTATTTTCACCATTCAGATAAAATAATATTTAAGGATAACATAGAATAATTATATAGAGCAGCCAATGGCTGATGTATTGAAAAGTATACTGACACACATCAACATGACATATCAAGAGAAGCATGCATTGTCTATTCTAACATCTTTATGAATTGTACACCCATTTTAATCCATAGTTTTCTCCTGAATCTAGTGGTTTTCATTTGTTCCACAATTAGCATAACACATTTTGCACCAAAGAAATTTAGGATTGTATTGCTTTCCATAGGTTTTATATTTGATTGTATACACACACTCACATACAGACATGCCACAATTTTTGGAATTGCTAATATTACATCTTATAGGTGTGTATTCATGGTAACCTAGGATTGATTCTTTGGGGGATAAAATTGACTATTTATCTAAAGTCTAATGTTTTAAATTGTTAGGATGGTAAATGTGTTAAAATCATATTACATGGACCAAATAAAGCAGCCCCAAAGTGAAAAAGGTAAGATTTTATCCTAGAAGCCTCCTTTGTCAAAATTTTCAATATTTTTTCATAGAATGCACATTGTTGATCTCAGGTCATATAAATACAAATCACACACTTCCATTGTTTTATGTTGCTTTTCATCACCACACATATGTCACTTTAAAAATATCCCTTCTTCTTGAAAAAGTAAAAAGACTGAGAGATCTTTTAGGTGACAGGAAAATATTTTGGTACAATAGTTTCTATCTTAAATTTAGTAATATGCTTATCAATTTACAGTGTACCTTATTTAATGCATAAGTGTTATTTGTACTTATCAAGTAGGAATCCATTGTATGTGAGTGTTTGTTATATGAATTAAAGTCCTATCTTTCATGTATAAATAAGATGAACATTTTTTTAAAAAATAGGTAATCCTTACTATAATTTGACAAGCTATGATCATTATAGTGAAGTTAATTTCAATGAGAATTTCTAAGTCAAAAAATTTAGTGTAAATATTGGGATATCATTTTATCATAAATATAATACAAAATGCATATAACTTATATACATTTTACTTCATGAAATGTGTTTATTAAAATGGTTTATCCATATTATATACGTAATATTTACAAATATGTGACAGTTGTGCTAAAATATAAATGCATTTCTTCATGCTTAAAGTAATGCATATAATTGTGGGAGATATAATGATTGAGAGAACCACACCAAAAAGGGATAAAAATTATGTTTCATACATGATAAGTTATTCTTCATATTTTCATAGGCATTACTATATCAAGCTTGATGCTACATATTGTAATATTCAATATAGTTGCATCACATTATCTGTCCTATAATTCTACTACCTGAAACATAAAGATTTGCAAGACAGATTCTATTGTTTTATGCATCTATTGGCTTTAAATCGTTGGGAACTTGATTGTTGAATGTTTAGCAATTAGTTCCCGAGACTCATCTTTTTCCCTTGGAACATTAGGTTTAAGTTTCCCCTGAGACATTTCTGTTTGCTTTTTTCTAGTTCTTTGACTTTGAACGTCTAAGTCATCTTCACACAAAAGTAGCACAACTTCATAGTACTTGTTTCAATGTGGACTTTTTTATGTTATTCTTTAGGCTAGGCCCTATGCTTTATAGCTTTCTCTTAAGGCTCATTACTTTTAAGGCACATGCTCAAGGTCACCAAAAATCACTCAGAACTTCATGTTGAAGGATAAATTTGGTGTGATACCACCCATGTCCTGACATGGAAATGGAGTTCCCCTCTGGTGGAATGGGCTGGCTGAGAAATAAAAACTAGAAGAAATAAAACAGGGAAATAACCACAAAATACAGAAAGTAGTTTCAAAGTGTGGGCAGGATGGGGAAATTGACTAGACAGGTCCAGCTTCTAATACAAAAAAGGAGCCCACGTCTGCTTTATTTATATCAGAAGACATCAAAGAAAGTCTATGGAGAGTTCTTCACCCAAACAGGTTAGAGGTGGGGGCTGGTAGGCTGCTCAGTTTCTCATGGGTTATGCCCATCTCTGGTGCTACTGTGAGAGACCTTACTAGCAAAGCAGAGGGGAAGGTCACTTGCATTAGGTCGTCTGACTCTTCAGGAGAGCCAAGGGAATTTCACAGTTCTAGACCTATTCCCTCCATGGCCACAATGCCAAGGAAAGGTCCTCATGCATTTCACAGATGGGTTCCCACAGTGTGAGATATTATTACCTCCCTAGATTTTTAATTTTCCTCTTTAATAGTCACCTCTGACATATCTATTCATGTAATAATACACTTAAGTTAGAGGAGTTCTTGAGAATATCTACTCTAACATACTCCCAGGGGTAAAATTCTTAGAAACATCTTTCTTAATTTTTCAGTACAAGTGACCATATTTCACTTATTTCTTCCTAACAGTATTAAATTGTCAAAAAATGTGATACATAAGAACTTTAGACAAAACAGCTAGTACTGTTTGAGATGAATCACATTGAGTGTTATACTGTGAGCACATAAATAATGGTGAAATTCTGGGACTTCTATTAGAGTATAAGAAGATGTTAGAAATGAAGAGGGATAGAGAGCATCCACTGCAAATCAGGGACCAGGTAGGTTCACTGGTTGAAATCATGAACTGTAATTTACAAATGAAATTTTCTAGAAAAGAAACCATGGAAAACCAATCACAATCAATGATGATGATGATGATTGTTTTACTGAGAAATGGGAGGAAACAGAAACTCAAAATTAGAACTCAGTTCTTTGTCTCTATTGGCTTTATCTACAAAGATACTATTATATGGGTTTACTGTATCCTGGTTTCACTTTTGATTTCTGAAGACCCAACAAAATATCTATATATGAAATAAGATGGGACAGTTACTACTCAAAATAAATGTTCAAGCTGTTATTTTAAAACACAGGAGGAAAGCTAATTCAAAGGTGATATATAAGCCATGCAAATGTATCACTCACATCCAGCAATAGGGAGTTGCCGGAACTGACATACTTATCTGCAGCATTAAAGCCATGCCTCCTTCTCAATAATTGAATGTATGTGTGTATATATGTATGTATGTGTGTGTATATATATGTAAATGGGTGTATTTGGACACATTCAGATTCTAGGAGAAGATTTTCCAATAGCATAAACTTTGACTTGAAAAGAGCTCATGGGCCTAATCTAACCTTTCTTGAGATTACAATGCAGTATGAAAATTCTCTTACTCAACTTTTCTTCTTTTCCTCTTCATTTTCATAATTGTCAGACATGCACCTGGTTTCTTCATTATCCTCTTTTCCCTTTCAGTTAATCTTTCATCATCTTATTTTATATTTGCATCTGCTTCTTGGTAGAACTGAATTAAACCATCTGATACCGAGATTAATCAAAGAAAGATGCCATCACAGGGACTAAGGTCTAGCTAACTCATTACCTGGTAAATAAAGGGGGCACCATGCTTTGACAAGTGGGGCACATATTCTAGCACAAGTGGCAGTCCAGATTTTCCTGGTGGGTGACACTGGAAATGTCCTTACTGAGGAGAATACTTGCAAATATAGAGTGTCTAAGTGTTTATTAAAATTTTATATTCATACTCTGTGGAGAGATAATTAGAATCTGAGACCATTAAAAACAAACAAACAAAAACAAACAAAAAAATACCTTACAAATATGGCCTCTATAGTGAATAACTCACCTGAGAAGCAGATTGAAAAGCTTATGGAATGAGAGACTTTAAGGAACATTTTCTTTCCTTTCCTAGTCACATCTGTAGTGAAAGGTCAGCATCATTATCAGAAGACATGAACTCTAAAATATTGGATAGGATGTTTTGATCAATGTTCTTGAAATCCTTGGTTCTTGAAATCCTTCAAAGTGCTTAATAAAAGTTAACTATAAAGTTGCAATTAAGTGCTTTTATAAAGTTATCACTAAAGAAAGAGAAGAGATATGAAACAGTTGAGAGGGCTTATTTAAAATATTTTCTTGTAGAAGGAAAATAATCTACTATATAGAATGCTTCTGTCAAAAGAAAAGTATGAACAGAAAAATAAGAAGTATTAAAGGCAAATAATAGATTGATCAAATACATTGAATATTTTAAAATAATAATTATAAATTACAAAGATACAGCAATTATTTACATAATTAAGTAATATGATTTTATAATTATAATATATTTTAAAATAATAAAGGAAACAACTTAAAATTAGCCAATAGAAATGTGAAATGTAGCATGTATTTAAGGAGTATTAAAAATATTTTTGTTAGGGAGGTGGACAGAAGTAGTGGATAACATTATGCTTTGGTAGGCAACTTTGCAATTAAACATGTTAATATAATTCTAAAGAATTACATAAAATGAGACTCCAAGTTTTAGGATATTAAAGAAAAGATGAAAAAGATACAGAGACAGCAAATCTATGTACTATAGAAAGTAGAAAAAAATTAGAGGAAAATATTTTAAAACCTCAATGTAAGATGTTTTATGAATATAAATAATTAGAACAAACATCAATTATTGATTGTATTAAGTATAGCCAAGTTAAAATGGAAGTAATCTATTAATCTACATATATTACTAATAACCTAATATTATTAGTTAAATAAAATTTTAATAGCAACATAGCAATATTATACAGGTACTAATAAAATATGAAGAAAGAACATGCCAATTCAATATTACTACATAGGGTAATAGGCAAGACTATGCAGATATACTGAACAAAATATAAGAAATATAGAAAAAAAGGGTGAGATTTGCAGAATCAGTACTATTTATTTATCTATTTTTTCATTTTCTTTCAATAATTTTTCAAATAATTGTTAAATGCAACTGAAGATATCATAACTAAATAAATCAATTTTTATAGTTTTCCTTTGCTCTAGGTATTTTATAGTTAGTATGTATCATTTTTATCAGAAGGAAATATGGTATTTTAAAATAATAAAATACAAGAAAGATGTTAGAAATAAATATATATATGAAAAATACCTCTTTAAAAAGTAGATATTATTTAATTAGATATCCAAAGTCTTGCAATATGCACCTTACAAAAATTTTGTATTAAACATAACTTCATATGAAGTCAGTTTGTGTTACATACCAGATATCAAAATGAATCCAAGCTTTGTCCAATTGCGGTTGGATTCTCAACAGCTGCAACTTCTAATTTATTATCTATAAAGCAGTGATACTTACCTTAAAGACCATTTGTATGGGTCAGTTATAATGTATTTAAAGCACAGAATCAAGGGCACATAAGGACCTTTAATGAGTAGTTGTAATAAGAATGTTGCATTTATTAAAAAATGATAACACAACTCAGAATTACAGCAATAATTCTTTTAACCAGTCTTCATTTTCTGATTATGTGGCTTAATGAAAGCTTAATTTAATTTGGATGGATATTAAAACATCTAATTTTGTTGAGAGAAAATGATTACTTTAGGTAGAAAAGTTAACCCAGACGGTTGGGTATTTTATCACATAGAAAATCATTTATGGTATTGCTAAATCAAAACCAAGTAAAACCAAATCCTTCTATTTACACTGATAATCACTTATGGGTATAGAAGAGTCCATGTTTGGTTCTTAGCAATGCTTTGCCAGAGAAATAATTAATGAGAATAAAATGATTTCATTTGCTTAAAGACAATGGATATCACAACTTAAGAAATATTTTTAAATGTTTACAATAATAAATGTTGTATTTTTTTTCTTATTTTTTTATGGATTAAGGTTTTATTTACATGTTCCAAATAATTTCTTTCTACTCAATAGTCCTTTGGTTATCCTGAGATTCTATTTCTTCTTCTCATTGGATTTTAGGCTTAACTGTTTTGTTTGTTTGTTTGTTTTCTCTTAAAAGCTTTAACATGAACTTAGGGGATATGGTATGGGGGAGCTTCAATTTTTCAGAAAATATATCACTAAAAAATGTTTTGTAGCTTCATTTTATCACAGGGGCACAATAAATAATATCCATGTCTGTGTAGAAAGAAAATGAAAAATTATATAAATAAGTAGTACTGATTCTGCAAATCTCACCCTTTTTTCTATATTTTTGTTGTTTGGAAGTGGGTTTTGTTTTTTCTTCATGAGGAATAGAATTATATTAATATTAAAATCTTTCAAATGTGTTAACCTTGAACTATATAATGTGTAACAACACCAGCATTTGCTGACTATTTCCCACAGATCCAAAATGCATGAATAATTATCAGAGGATAAGTGTATATACAGAGCCAACTTCACTGTAGCTCATATGAAGATGAATTACAGAATAAATTTTTTAACCACCGATTTATGCACTGAAAACAGCATTCCTTTACTTTTGTAAAGTCATAATATTCCTTTTTTTTTCTATAAAATTCTGGGAAATAAAATAAAACATTAAAAATTAAAAACAAACAAACAAAAAAACACCCAGTGGCATGGGAAACTGAAGTAGGAGGTTTCTGCCAATTTCAGCAACTTAACAAGGCCCTAACCAATTTTGTGAGATCCTGTCTCTAAATAAAACATAAAAAGGACTGGGGATGTGGCTCAGTGGTTAAGCACCTCTGGGTCCAATCGTTGAATCCTCAGTACACAAATAAAAGAAAGAAAAAATTATTTTTGGTAAGATAAGAATTGGCCTACTTTCTTAAATTATAAATTATCTTTCCAAGGTATTTCACTTCCCCTTTTCTCTATGATGGCCTTTTTGTTGTATTTTGTTTTTTCTTTGGGATCTCTTAGATAAAGAGACAAATGGGCAATTGGGAAATGGCAATGCCTTTGCCCTAGGAATCCTTAGGGAGCTAAATAAACCCTACCTCAAGACTTACTCACTGCCTCACCTCTCTGAGATTTCACTCTCTTCCTGTCTGCAGGTTCCTCTAAGTTCTTCCCTGTGGGAGATCAACCTTGCAAGAGACTAAGTTAACTCCCCTGCTGAGCGATGTGGTGTCAGATACCCATGCTGCTAGACTGCCCTGCTCTTCTAGAGTTCCAATGACTGTGTCTTCCTACAGCCCCATGGGTGAAGCTGTGCTCACCTGTTCTTTTGTAATATAACCCCTTGCCCTGTTTAGGATAGAACCTTCCATGGAAATGCCTTGTGTGTGTCCCCTTCTCTTACTGTGCCCTTGGGTGTGGCCTACCCAGGTGTCAGTCAACCTGCTGACAGTGGGCATCATGAAGATAGACTCAGCCCCCTGAAACCTGACCCCTTGCCTCATTTGAATGGCTTCTCCTCAATAAAAGGGGTCAGAGCGTGCTTTCGCTCTTTCTCTTCCTGCGGACCCTTAAGGTCAGAGGAGCCGCCACAGTGACCCCAAAGAAAAAGGTATTTGTGTCTCTTGTGTGGTTATTTTGCACGGCCCAGTGAGCCCTGTTCAACTGGAGTGACCCCTGAGCCTTTTAGTCGCGAACTGAAACCCGGCACTTCCCTTCTCCTTTGGGCTTGCCTTTCTTTTCTCCTGGATCCATATGGTGGACTTAAGCTAAGTGAAAAAGACCAAATATTTAAAACTGCCACAGTTTTAAACTGCCCTGAGACAGAGGCTGACATTTCCCTTGGGAATCTCTCAGCATCAAGAAAACTACCCAGTTGTATGTTGACAACCTGTGTTCAAAGGGATGTTCTGTGATTGCCATGGAGTTTATCAGTTCATGACCTAAGGTTAAGGTGGAGAATTATGGGCGTAAAGCTGATGACTGTAATTATTGGGCTACTTATATTTTTGGCCTGGGTTGGCTTTAAAGTAGCTTTCTCCCAATTAATTTCTTTGATGTAAAAACCTATGAAATGAATGCTTGAAGCCTGCTCATAGTCAAGTCTTCCTCCATCAAAGGTCAGCTGAACCATGGGGTCCTTCTTTCCCTATTTTCCAATCCCCTCATCAGCCTGGTTGGGAAAACGAGTAACTATTGTACTGGAAGTGACAGTTAGTGCCTTAACAGGGACCCCAAACAATCACAGGAACTCTAATTTGTTAAGGTGAATAGGACACTCCTCAAAAAGAGATGCTTAGTGAATGAAGGAAGAAAAAGAGTTAGTTGATATATAGCCTTGTGTAAAGCATGGGACATTCTAATTCTAAAGAAAGAGAGCATAAAGAAAGTGAGCTCTGTGTTAGAATGTTTAAGATTATGCTTAAATCACAGGAAAGCCCCATAAAGGTAGCATGGCTGGCTCTTTGTTTTCTTGAGGAGGGAGCAGTAGATGTAAAGACTTGGGAGGAGCTTGCAAAAAAGCTGTGTGGTAGGTATGCAGCTGAGGAGTCTGCAAGATTTCCATGGAGACTTTTAGTTGGTGGTCCTTGTACAAAATTATCTTGATCCATTTTATAAAAATGTTAAATGGCTGCTGTGGCAGTGACAGTGGCTGTGACCACGAGGGTAGCAGAGCACCAGGGCATTGGGAATGTTGGAGGAGAGTTTTGACTGAAAGCATGACTAAGGGCCATGCTGCTGCTTGACCACTGGCTCCTTTCAAGCCTGCCACCCGAGATGCCACTGGAGAAGCATGAGGGGTGCTCCCAGACAGCACTGGGGACAAATTAGAGTCAGAACTTTGCCCTAAACCTCAAATTTAGATTCCCTTCACCTGCTTTAAGTGCCCTAGAGACTAGAGAGGGGTGTGGGGATGTGCTCTCCTTATATGTTTCAACCTAGGCAACCCTCTGGGAATATTATTGCTCCATCTCACTCTTGCTTCCTGAACAGTGGTTAAGGGGAGCAAGTTTGCATTATGTACCATTAATTCTGAGCTGCCTGCCTTGACTCGGCTGGCTTTTATCTGCTTTCACACTCTATGAGCCTACTTGCTTAACAAATCCCGCCATAATGCTATAACATTGGGAGAGAAAAATGGAAAGATTCTAAATGGACAGTTTTCCTTTTCTAAAAAAAAATTCTCTGAGGATTTTACAGGCTTCCACATTCTTTAAATATCTAAACTGACTCTGATCTAAGCCAAAAATGCATTCTGATTTAGTAAAGACGTTTTGCATGCTCATTTAGAGATTGCGGCCATGTAATTTTTTTTTTTTATATATATTTTAAGAGCTCTCATTTTACAGTTCTATGGTTTTGAGCTCCTGAGTTTATGGTGAATTCACATTTGATTTTGCATGCATAAAATTAGTATTTTTTTCTAATCAGTTTTATCTTATCTAACTATCAGGGTCTTTGCAATCTGTCTTGTTAAGTAGTTGATTTTTCACCTGTTGATTCTCAAATGCAAATCTCCTCTTACAAAATTCTAAAAAAGACAAAGATATGGTGATTTGGGGTGATGTGGATCTGATAGTCATCAGGACAAGTGACCACCGGAAATTTTTTATTTCATTTTCCTCATGGCTATTTGATTTTATGCCTAACATTTCTATTTGCATAGGCTTGCTGTATACTTAACTTGATATAAAAGTATAATTGGTTCTATTTTTATTTCTAACAAGTTAAATTTAACAGTAGTTCTAAAAAACATCTGTAACTTTGCTTCCTACCTGTGGAGCTCAAATTACAAAAGTTTATAAAATATTTGTTTCTTGTCTGTATATGTATACATTGTATATGTACACTTGTATTGTTGTGTCTGCATAAGTGTTGTACCTATTATTAAAATTGGTATATAAATAAATGAGCACAAATAAATTAAAAGTAAAATAAGAAATGGATCCATTTTTTAAAAATTTATGTGATTTAAAAGCAAGTTCAGTTTTAATTGGGTAAATAGATAAAAATAAAGATGTCTTTAAAATTACTAACACAAGTTTTTCCATGTGGTCAGACAATTAATAAAACGTTAACTTCTATAAAATGTCTAGAATGTAGTATCCATTGCTCCTAGGATTTTTCTTAAGATATGGCTAATACTGTTAACTATGTTTGTCTAATATTTTGGTTTTCATATTTAAAAATAAGTCAATTTAACATAAATGGGATTTAACATAAGTGGGATTATCTTAAATGTGTGTGTTAGGGACCTCTGATTAGTGTACAAAGTTCAAATGTTAAAACACAAACTGCTTCATACAAAATCAAGCTTTTTTTTTTTTTTTTGGTAACTGGTATAATACAAGGTGCACTTAACCACTCTTAAATTCCATAAGGAAAAAATATTGGATGTATTTTTATGAATTAGTAAATGAAAAAAATGTTTAAGAGAGTAATCTTGAAAACATGTTTACTAAGAGTTCAAGTTCTAACAGATATAATTCTATATGTAAAGGGTCCAAAAAGTTTCACCTGTGTTTCAATTAGAATACTATAATTTACATTATTTTATCTTATTAAAGTGGATTACTTTGTATGAATTCAAAAACTTCATAAGTTTGTTTTAGAATATAAATTTTAAAAAGGGGTCAACAGCTAGGAAAGAGAAATAAGAAGGTTCTAGGTGAAAATATATTCTAATACAGAAAATAGATGAAAAAGGAAATTTTACAAATATTACAAAACCCAGAGAGGTAAAGCCTTTAAAAATTAAAAGTCAGATATTATTGAGAAAATGTGATGGACACCAACAGGACAGCAATGTAAAAGCTGCCTTATTGTGTATATTCTTCAAGGTCCACTGCACACACTATGCATTCCATAAGTGGAAACTTCCAGAAGAGTATCTACATAGCTGCAGGGGTATGTTGGGAGCTGAAAAGTGGAAAATGAGTCAATGCATTCCAGAAAGTAATTTGGTACTCAAGTTGACTAGAGAAGTATGAATATCTCCAAGTCTTTGAATCTTCATTGAATACAGGAATAAAACAATATATCTTCTGTACAGAGTTTACGATTTTAGTCACAAAGGAGAGGAAGCTATTAGATATATTTGGGGAAAATGTGTATAAAACATATTTTTCTATTTTGGTAACAAGAAAATAACATGAGAACCTTCTAAATAAACTTTTTATATAAGATTCTATGATTTCAGGGCTGGGGATATAGCTCAGTTGGTATAGTGCTTGTCTTGCATGTACAAGTCCCTGCATTCAATCCCCAGCATCACACACACACACACACACACACACACACACACACACACACACACAAATGTTCCATGATTTTATACACTCATGGCTAGCACATAAGGTACCAGGGTATATTTTTTCCATATTATTTATAGTGCATTATAGTAACATGTAATAGTGGGATTTGTTGTTACACATTTCTACATGTTAAAATAGTATAATTTGGTCAAAATTATTCCACAGTATCCCCCTCCCTCTTTCTTCTCCCCACCCCAACCCCAGTCTATTTCCAAAATAAACTGGAAGTAAATCTTCTGAAGAGGATTCTTGAATGGGGCTGTGAGCTCCTTTTTGGATATTAGAGTAATGGAAAAAGGAAGTGACTCTGAGAAGGGGGAAACAGTACAAGGTAGCACATTACAGAGATTCCTATACCTTTGCATAAATTCACTGCTGGTTGACTGGACACTTGATATAAATATGCCTGCAGGGAGCTGTGATTTGGATCATGATCTCTGACTGCCTCATAGTTACATTTGCACTGAGAACTTCCTGTGCACAAGTGCAAGTAAAGTTTTCCCAGTTACTATAGAGACACCTGGCCTGACATGGTTCTGTGCAAGGGCATGGAACTATATCAGTTTGGACCTTGAGCTCAAGCACCACCTCCCAGAGAAAGAGAATTCTGGGCATAAAAATATAACACAGTGTCTTGCAAGTGACCACGACCTTCAAGGCTGTATGTTTTGTAGGCACATTCCAACAAATAGACTTTTAATGAAAAAAACTATATAATAAATATGCTGAGCTTGCTCTGGTTCATTGTTCCTCTATCAAAGGACAATGTCCCACATAGACCCAGCTTTTTCTCTATGTGGATCTGTTTATCTTTTCTCAATTCCCTATTGCCCCTCACCAGTTTTTGAATTAATGACCATGCAGGATGCAGCATATACAGGTACTGGAATCACTGTGAAAAAGAATATTTGATCAAGAAAAGGATGATGGACAATTTATCTGCAGAATTCTTTATGTCTATGTTCCATTGGTAAAAGTTCATTGTAAGAGATATGAACCTGCTGAATTCATGGATGATTGAAGTGGTTATTGAATGTGATACACAAAGAGGGCTTCATGGATTTTTTAAAAAATCAACATTAGATCTATATATTGGATCATATTTATCTACCTGTTATCTATGGAGCTTTCAGTACAAGTTACTAGCATAGATAAATATCTTGTAAATTTTATGGCAGTCTAAGACTCTTGCTCACATCTATCTATTTGTTGTTTATGGAATTTCCCCACATCAGTTGATATAATGGATATAGTTTAATGAAAGATACAGATGACTGTGTGAATTTTATGGCCATCTAATATTCTGCTTTGGTAATTAAAATTTTCCATTCATGGCTGTTGGTTATAATAAACTCAGAAGTTCTGATAAAGATCTCCGCCTGGAGAAACATATAAACTAAAATTATCAAGGGTGTAACTTAACAAAATGAGATAGGAAGAACTTAAAGAAATAGTTTGAACAATATTTGTATACCAAATTCAAAGTAGTATATTCGTAGTAGCTAAAAGGTGGAAGCAACTCAACTGTCCAAAGATTGATGAAGAGACTAAATAAATGTTGTGTATCCACATCATGTAATATTATTCAGACATCAAGAAGAAGGAAACTCTGACACCAAGATGGCATTATGTTAAAAGAAATGTTAGATACACAAGGACAAATATAGTATTTCCCTTTTATGAGGTATCAAGCATAGTCAAACTCATAGAAGCAGAAAATATAGAAATAGTTTCCAGGACTGAATTGGGAGGGAAATAATGAATAATGATTGAGTGTGTAGAATTTGTAGAATTTCAGTTTAGGAAGATGAAAAAATTCTGGAACTGGATAAAGTTTATGGTTACATAACAATATCAATATACTTAGTACCACAGAACTATACACTTCAAAAATATAAATTTCCCATGATGTAAATATTACCACCATAAATAGTCATCTAAAATGTGAAATGGAAAAGTGAGTTTAAGAAAATATATTTTTAAAAGATTGGTGTCAACATACTTTATATACAACCAGATATATGAAAAATTGTGCTGTATACATGTAATAAGTATTGTAATGCATTCCGCTGTCCATTACTTTAAAAAAATCAATAAAATAAGGATGCATTCAGGGCTGGGGCTGGGGCTCAGTGGCAGAGTACTTGCTTAGCATGTGTGAGACACCGGTTTCAATCCTTAGCACCACATAATAATAAACAAATAAAGGCATTCTGTCTACCTACAACTACAATTTAAAAAAAATTAATTCGACTAAAAATACTGATTTGGTATATCTAGGCCATGTGTTAGGTGTATTAGGTGAAAGAGCAATTTACTGCTAACTCTGAACTACTGTGTCTATCAACTAAGCAACCTTGCCTTCTTCTGGAATGTAGTGGTTTGGATTAGGTGAATTCCAAGATTTTTTTATGTCTTCAAATATGTATGATATCTCTAACAATATTTATGTTTCTCAAAAATGGCATATTCATTCATATTGTCAAGACACTATAGAAAAAAATTCACCCACAATGTAGTTCCAACTTGCCTTTCCTGTATTGTCTATCAATTCACTGCTCAGATTCAGCTGTACTTACCAGATAGTATCTGAAGAAACCCCAGTGCCTTAAATGGTCTTTTTGTAAGCAACTTCTGCATCTTTACACAGGGTAGTACTCAATAAAATATATGTAATGGCTTTGAAACATGAATGATATCTGTGTTGTAATATTCATGTCTTTAATGATTTTTCTAGTTTTCAATTTTCTAGTACCACAGATTTGCATTGGGACATGGATCGTCACAGAAGAAAATAATTTTTAGGTAAATATAAAGACTCATTGAAATAACTTATGATCTACCTAACTTTGATTTAAAACAAACCATAGCTACAGCATTAGTGAGAAATGAAGAATGAGAAAAAAATGAAATCAAAGTATTCAATCCTTTTCCCTTGTTGTGATTGAAATTCATATTAGGGAATATGAATAATAACTGGACACAATTTGAATAAGAGGCAAGGTGTGTTATTGGGAAATAGAGCAATAATATGTGGATTGACACTATCACTTTGTAGATATCTTATTCTATTTACTGTTCAGAAAAAGTTACATAACTGATACAGCATGATATTTGTACCCTTACTTTAATTGGGTTTAGCCACAATCCATAGCCTTATAAGATGTTCAAACTCAGGTTGGGACAGTCACAAATATGTGAGGTCACTTATAGTCATGTCAGCTGTTAACTAACAATTTTAGAAAAAAATAAATTCTAAGAAAAAAATTAAAGGAAAATAATTTTTCTTTTTAAAGGATGAAATGTAGTGATGTAAATGGAAATGCTGATGTCTCAAAACTTAACTATGGCTTGAGTTTAACTTAAAGAAAAAAAAAAGAACAAACTTGATAAATCTCTTAAAATTCCCATCACTTTCAATCACTGAAAAAATTATAGAAAGAAGTTACTGGTAATAAGTTTTGATTGCATAATATTCCCAAGACTTATATTAGTGGTTTTGAGTATTATTAAGACAGATGTATATGGTCCTGCAAAAATCTCTGTGATGAAACCTTATTTGAATGAAGAAAATATTAAGTTTGAGATGCTGTAAAATTCTCCCTTGTTAAGAGACCTCAAGGATGGTAGGAGAGTGAAGTTCAGTTGTGCTTATCTAAAGCTTCCAATCTCAAGGCTAATGAAGAGATACTGACAGCTTTTCTGCAATGTCAGTAGAGAGCTTTAATGACTAGAGATTAGTTTCCAAGGCAGCAATCTTTAGGGACTTTTAGCCCATCAAGACAAGGAAAGAATTGGCAAAGAATTGCCACCAAACAGCAGCAGCAACAACAACAACAACAAACAAGCAAAGAACACATTCACTCCTTGATAAAATTGCAGAGAAAAGGGTCTGGATTTAGTGGTGCATTCACTTAATTAAAATGGCCAGGTTTTTCATTTTCTTCTCAATGTAAATCACTATTGAGGAAAGCATCTGCCACCTCTGATATTTCCTGGGCAATAAATTTAAATGAATTAATCATTCTGCTTATTCAGAAATTCTGAAGAGTGATAGGCACTTGCCAATGGACTGTAGAATTCCTGGCTCATTGATTTTTAGATGCCTGAGGAGATTGGAGAGGCTGTGAAATGATTTAAACAGAAATAAAAAAAAATCATTCTAGGCTTATTTAGTCTACTTATCTTTTCATCCTCTAATCAAACATGGATTATAATATTACATGTACATAATTGTACAATAAGATTAGTTTACAGTGAGAGTGTCTTGCCTTTGTGCTTAATCAAAGTTTAAAAACTCACCATGATTTTGAACTAGCCCTGAACCAGAAGTTAATTTTTGGTAGAAATCTTATAGAGCTCTGATATATCATTGAGAAAGTCAAGTCCCTTAAAACTAGGGTGATGATATAATTTATCATTTCAACAAGTCTGCTTTTCAAGGGGAAATAAGCCACCATAATTAGGTTGAACTACAGGTAAAAAGAGCCAATCATGGTTAAATTGAGGCATATGGTCATCCCCTCTAAAACTGAAATATTAATACATATGCATAATTTTACTGTCAGTGAGAGTTGGTCCAATTCTTCAAAAGCATTTTTATAAGTTAAAGGCTAAGTTATGCTCCAATGATAAAGAGGGCAAAAATGCAAAGACTTCCACAGCAGGGAAGTGCAAGTGGTTCAATATCCAGAGTCATCTACTCCTTACCAACATGACTTTGGTTTTCTTGGGTAAATGTAGCTCAGCAGCAGGATAACCATGATCCAGAGCATGAAATGAAACAAATAGTCTTTACCTTTTAAAGAAAAGACAAAAATTGGGGCTGGGGTTGCAGCTCAGCGGTAGAATGTTCACCTAGCAAGTGCGAGGCTCTGGGTTCTATCCTCAGCACCACATAAAAATAAATAAATAAAATAAAGGAATTGTGTCCAACTAAAAAATAAATATTTGTAAATAAATAAATAAAAGTGCTGTGTTCAACAACTAAAAAACAAATACTAAAAATAATTTTAAAATTAGAAGAGACAAAAATATATATTATCTCTACTTCTTTTCAGCAGAGATAACTCAGTCGCATGGCTACATGAGGTAGGCTAGTCAGTTGACTGCTAACATACAGGAATGGGTGATGGGAGACAGTCTAATACTGGAAGAATGTGGGATTAGATACTGAGAAAATGTAGCAGACTTTCCAAAGAGTTTTTCTCAAATAGGATGGCTGAAAATTGTCAGCAGAATTCCAGAGGAAGCTTGCTGAAGTGTATATCCTTGAGTACCATCCGTGAAATTCTGTATCAAAATATTTGGGAATGGGAGCCCCAAATGGACATGTATCGTGAGACTCATAAAATTATTATGCAAATCAGTGTGAGAATCACTTCAAATATACATTGTAGGATTAGCATAATAATTTTAGATTGGCTGTTTACCTGTCATAGTTTTTATTTACACAAAAAAAATTCAAAAATTTATTTGTAAAATGCACTACATTTTATTTTTTCAAAATAATCCTGTTCAGGAGTTTTTTATTTATTTTAAATAAAATAAAGCATTTTAAATGTAACCAACATACTCTCCTTATAAACCAATATATTTTTTCACTATATTTCTGGAAAAAAAACATATTAACCAAAATTACTTAAAAGGATATTTTCAATATTATTAGTTAAAAAAGCATAATAGTTTCCTCTTGCAGTGTGATTATTGGGTTTCTAACATTGTTATGTGAGACCAAAAAAAATAGCTTATCAAAAATTACCTTTGGTTATGTTGGTTTATATTGTATTAGATTATAAATCCAAAATGTAGACTAAATATTCATGAGTACATACTGTTATAAGTAAATAAATAGATGGGGAAGAAGAGACAATTGTACTATATAGAAGAATTTCAAAGAGCTAATGTAGTTTCCCTCTACTTAGGCGCTTGCTGGCTCTGCCTATGGTGTTCCTTGGAGTACTATTTGGAAAGGAGGGGTCAATCACTACAAACATGCTTTCAAACTATGGATCAAGGTGACCCCTGATGCACAAGAAATATCAATAGTAAGTATTCTCAGTATGAAGAAACCCAAAGAGCACTTTACCTTTGTGCTCTTCACACTCATCTCAAAAAGTTATTCAATCATGAAAAAAACATCACACAAGTCTAAAGTAAGGAATATTCCATAAAAAATATTCCATAAAATGTCTTTTATGGAATAAACGTTCTCAACATTCTTGAGAATTGTCAAATCATCAGAAATAAAACATCACAAAATGCTTTAGCTAATAGGAACCCCAGGAGTCATGACAACAGCTTAATTTAATTTATTATTCTGCATAAGATCTTGGGACAATAAAAAGACCTTGAGAACAAACTAATTCACTGTGGACTTTAATACTCATAATAATGTACCAATGCTTGTTTATTATTTGTGACAAAACTACCTTGGTAATGTGAAATGCTTACAATAGCAGAGGTGTGTTTGGGAAAGATGTGGTATGTGAGAAGTCCATAAAATTTTTACAACTTTTCTGTACATCTGAATCTATTCTAAAACAAAACTTTACTAAAACAAACCTTTATGAAGATATATTTCTTCAGTTGGACATTTAATAAAATGGGTTGTCATGAGTTCAACAGATATGGTTAACAAAGAATAGATTTATTAAAACTTTGGCAATTTATTTTCTATTAAGATGTGCTTTGCACATGGAACTGAGGGTGCCAAATGATTGGTATAAAAAAAAAAAACAAACCCACCCCATCCTAATCACACAGAGGGATATGGAGTTTTCCCCAAGCTATTAAATATTAAATCATGGGGCTGGGGTTGTGGCTCAGTGGTAGAGCGCTTGCCTAGCATGCATGAGGCACTGGGTTGGATCCCCGGCACCACATAAAAAATAAGCAAAATAAAATAAAGGTATTGTGTCCATCTACAACTAAAAAGATATTAAAAAATATATTAAATCACATTTTTTCTTTTGGTATCTTCATGGTATTCAAAAGAGTTACTGTAAGGAATTACATAAGTGACAACATTGTTTTTGAAAAAGTAGGCTAGGATGAGTGGAAGGGCTTCCTAGAATACTAATTAGTTATTCATTTTTTTTCTGTGTGGGTTAAAATTATTAATGTGGCACTTTTGAAGAAAATCTATGTTTATTGGAAGATTTGGAGTAGAGATATCAGAGCATCCATTTGTTAGGAAATGGAGATGGCAGTTTTGGTATAAGACTATGAGATGGTGGCAGTGGGAAAAGATAAGAGGATGCTGATCTGAAGAAATTATGCAATAAAACGAGACCTGAGGAAAGGACAGGAAGCAGGATTAGAAGAAGCTTTGATTCTTGTCACTGGGTAGGTTTGACGGAGTAAATCAGTCAATATAAAATTTTAAAGTGAGCGGTAATTACTGGATTAATCAAATCAAATATCTACAATACTCCTCAGAGTTCTTTGTAACTTTGTGGTCTTAGTAATCACTTAAATATTTAGTGTTCTATCTTGATAATTTATTTGTTGAGGAAAGTAATTATTTCCACTGCCTTACATACAGGGACGTGAGAATTAATAAGATAGAATTCCTGAGGACATTTTGTGCTCTTCATGTGACATTCTCTATGTAACATCAATAGAGAAGAGATTCACTAGAGCATGAATTACAGTTTTGCCAGAGGAAAAACGGTTTTACAATAAAAGGAGGGATGAAAAGAATAGACTTTAGAAGACATCATCTAGATTTTTTCCCAATGATGTGAAATGTATTAATTTGAGAGTCTCTAGTACATAAACAGGCTTTAAAATTAATATATTTTCCTATTGGGGCTTTGTTCTTTTTATTCTTTTTTTTTTTTTAAGGATTTAGTCATGGATCATTTTCTCTTTAAATCTTTCCCACAATAGCACACCCTATCAATTCACTCCTTTAAACTCTCTCCTTTGAACCTCCAAGTAATTATTGTCTCTTTTGCCAAGAATTGTGATGCTTTCATCTCTCAAATAACTACCAAGACAGAAAACTCTTAATTATCATCATTAAACCAGGGGGTCAAGACTGCATCTCAAAGGAGTGTGATGAGGCAGTTGAGATGAGATGGTCAGGTTCAAGGATTAATCTATGACTTTCTTTGTGTTCTTCTTTTTGCATTACTTTTGTACTCTTTCTAAGCAAACTTCCATTTACACATATACATGCAGACACACACACACACACACACACACACACAATTTTCTTTATCCATTCCTTCATCCACAAGTGCTTAGGTTGATTCCATATCTAAGCTACTGTGAATAATGCTTCAAAGAATTTGGAAATGAAGATATCTTAATGCAGTGATGATCTCATCTCCTTTAAGTATAATACCAAGAACGATTGCTGGATCATATAGCAATTCTATTTTTAATTTCTTTGTTATGTTTTATTAGTGTATTATAGTTATACATAATAGTGAGGTTTATTTTGACAAATTTATGCATACATATAACATAATTTGTTCCACTTGTATCCCCAGTACTTCCCCTTTTCCTCACCTTCTACCTCTCCCTGATCTTTTTCTCTGACCCTATTGTTCTTTCTTCTTTATATTTACATTTAACAATTAGTGCATTATAATTATACATGAAAGTAGGATTCATTCAAAACTCTACTGAGATTTTATCACAGCTTTTTTAGAATGGTAAACATTAAGAATATGATAATAAATGATGGTAAGAATGTGAGGAGAAAGAAACACTTGTATATTGTTGGTGGTAATGCATATTAGTACAACTACTATGGAAATTCTTATGGTGGTTCCTCAAATAACTGTGAATGGAGCCATCGTATGATGCAGCTGAAATCAGCATACTTTAGTGATACTTTTATTCCAAGTCTTGTACCAGCACAGTTATCAATAGCTGAGTAATGGAACCAGATGAATAGATTTTAAAATGTAGTGTATATATACTATGGAGTTTTATTCAGCCATAACAAAAACAAAATTATGGCATTTGCTGTTAAATGGATGGATCTGGAGACTCTCATGCTAAGTGAAATAAGCAGACACAGAAAATCCGAAGTCATATTTTCTCTCATATTCAGAAGCTTAAGAGATATGAAGAATCAAAAAACAAAGAATCTTATGAAAGTGGAAGGAAGCAGAGTAAAACAGAGGAAGGGAATGGTGGGGAAGAGAGGAGGAATGAGAAATAGGAAGAACAGAGAGACAAAATTGACCAAATTATGCTATGCGCATGTATATAGAATAATCATTCTATTTTTACTTTCTTAGTAACCTCAATATTGCTTTCCATAATGGTCCTACCAATTTATATCCCACCATAAGTGTGCAAGTATTCCCATTTCTCAGTCTTGCCTACATTTCTTATATCTTGTCTTTTTGATATTAGCCCTCCTAGTGAGTGCAAAGTGATATCTCATCTATCTCACAGTGGTTTTAATTCACATTTCCCTGGTAACTAATGATGATGAGCATATTTTATACATTGTTACTTTGTGTCTTTTTGGAAGAAATGTTTATACACTTGATTATTCCTTAATTGGATTTTGTTTTTACTATCAAGTTGTAAGAGATCTTTATAAATTTTGAATATTAACACCTTGTCAGAAAGATAGTTTATATGCATTTTATATAACATATTTTAATATTTTCTTTAATATTATCTTTTTTATTTTGTTTTTTCTTTTGATGTGGAGTGGATTTTTAGTTTGACATAGTTTATGTCTTTACATTGGCATTTGTAACCTGTGTTTTTGGTGTGATATTCAAAAATTGCCAAGGATGATGTCAAAGAGATTTTCCCCTCACGTTCTCTCCTAAGGTTTATCTTTAGAGTCCCACATGTAATTCCTTTATCAATTCTGAATTGATTTTTCTGAGTGGTGTTCTGCTCACACCCTTGAGTTATTATGGCTTCGTCTTTATCACTTAGAAATAGGTTCAAGTATGTGCACTCCCAAAATCCAGTGTGCATATCTCAAATAGAGCATTAATTGACATCTATTCATTATCATTATTCAGAGTGTTCTTTCAAATCATGAAATTGTGCAATTAAAATTAGGAAATTCTTACAGGGTTAAGAGGCACAGATACAATTTCCTATTACTAATTGATAGTAATACAATTTATAATAAATATTTAGCAAATGATTGGTACATAGATAGTTACACACCTACTAAATTCTGCAAAACATAGTCAGTCCAAGCAATAAAAATATAATTTTGTAATTGGGCAATGAATAGTTTATAATCTGCTCTCAGAAAGTTATATATTTTCTCAAATAAAAGTTCCTAATATTTCAATATTTATTAAAATTTAATTAAAATAATTTTCTGCAACTTATAAATACACCTACATGTTAAATATCACAAAGGTTCTCTAAATTCAGTGAAATGTTAAATTAACAGAGACACATTTAATATGCATATTTTTACATTATTAATTTTTAAAAGTTTATTGTCTATGCCAAAATATATGGATCACAAAAAAATTCATTTGAAAATAAAACCTTACATATTATCAGTACTCAGTGCATATTTGAGGAGGATAAGCTCATGTTCTTATAGGAAGAGGAACAGAAAGTAAGAAACTCATAGATGGTTTTCCAGTAGTAGAAACGATGAGCATTGTATTTAGAAAATGAAATTCAAACTATTTAGTGGACAAAATCTGTTAGTTTCAGTATACAGCATATAAGTCTCTTTGTATGCCATAATTTTCTTCATCTAAAATCTAACACTGAACACAATAAGGAAGAGTATTTTCAAATACTAAATGCTCCAAAGTTCAGCACAAGATGTATACCTCTTCTTTCTCTGAATGTCACTTTTGTCAGTACTATACTATTACAGAAATACATTTCTAGCTACAAGAAAAACAATTTATTCTGTGTATTACCTTAGAATGAGGAACATTGAATAACCTTTAGAAAGTTTCAGAAGAAGTTACCTAGATGCCAAAGGCATAATGAATCAGGATAGTATTCTCTGAAAATCAGACGGGGACCTTGACTAAACCCTATAAAGAAATAAAAAATATTATGAACAGATTATATATATTATATATATATATTATATATATACACATATATGAAAGAATATTATGAAAATCTATTTATATCTTTTGGAGGCTGAAATCTATGACTCAATTATCTTTTCCTCATAACTACCCAAATTGTTTGTACATAATTTTATAGTTTTTTTAAATTTTATATATTGACTCACTACATGTTACCATATGTAAAATAAGTTTGGTAATAAAATATCTGAATAGCAAGCATATTTGTCGAAAATATATGGAAAAAAATAAAAGTGATGGTTGAATATGAAACTTATACTTGTTAGAGACATTGACATATTTTATGATTTGGCTGTAAGCCAAGGTGAATTTGACTAGATATATTAAAGATTGTTATTGCTTTACATATGGTATCAATATTAACAACTATCATAATGAAAGGTAATACTTCTTTAGCAATGCATAAAAAATATGTTAGGTGATAGAATAATCTGTCTCAGAATAACATGGGGGAAGGAAAAGTGAGAATGTGAGGTACAGAGAGACTTTAACTGATGTAGATAAAGGTCCATTAGTCTAACTACTTGTTTGTATATTTGAAGTCTTCTATAATATGTTTAAATATATAGATGTATGCAGAGTAAACAGAAAAATAGTGTGACTTTATTAATAAAACTTTAAAATATTTCATAAATATTTAGTAAATTTTTGAAAACTTCTGTGATATGTATAAAAGGGTTCTTAAAACATTCTTCTTTTGTAGGTAGATGACTAAGTCATACACAAATGACAATTTGATTACTGGTTTCTAGAATAAGCTTATAAGACAAGTGGCTCGACTTATTGTCCTGGTTCTAATACTTCAAAAACAGTATTATAGAATAAAGAACATTTATATAGTAATACATTTTTACATTTTATTTTTAATTGACAAATAATAATTGTATTTAATTATAGGGTAAAACGTGATCTTTTCATATACAGTTATATTATAAAATGATAAAACAAAGCTAATTAATAAATCCATAGCTTCACAGACTTGTCTGCTTTTCTGGTGAAAATATTCATAATCCATTCTTTCAGAGATTTTAAAAAATAAAATGATTTATTATTTATTAAACATATATCTCTGTGCACCAGATCCCTGAAACATGGAAATGTTGATCAAAGTGTTTGCAGTTTCAGTCAGGAGGAATAAGCTATAGCGAAACATTGCTACACTATATTTTATATAAATTAATGGACATATTATAAGAATGCTAATAGGCCACTATAACTTATTTCAGGCTTTCATACAGAACCCCCAGTTGTTTTATATTAAGAAAAATAATGGAAATTCTGGTGAAGAATGACAGAGTAAAAGTATTTTTGCTACCTCACTTGAACCTACCAAATACAAACAAAAATATAGATCAAATCTCCATTTCAATTAATCCTGGCAATGATTGTAAGACCAAAGTGAAGTTATGCACGGCACCAAATTAGAACAGGAGAACATTAAATATATCTTCAGGTTTTAATCCAGGAACATGATTTAACACCAAGAATCTTCAGAAAATTCTAGCCTATGCTCCTTTCCAGGGAATGCTAAGGATTCTGGGTACCACTCATGGAGGAGATGACTTCCTTCTATTCCTTTTCCTCACAGCAGACCAGAAAGGGAGGAAGAATTTAAGAACAAAACTTATCAACATACTATAGTATTTTTCAACAATACTCTTTCATATAAATTTAAATTCAGAAAACTGAATGTGGGGCTGGGATTGTGGCTCAGCGGGACGCCTAGTAGTTGTGGGACCTGGGTTCGATTTCTCAGCACCACATAAAAAAATAAAGAAAGAAAGAAATGTGTCCATCTACAAAAAAAATTCTCTCTCTCTCTCTCTCTCTCTCTCTCTCTTTTAAAAAAGTAAAAAGAAAACTGAATGTACTTTAAAATAAAATACATTTGTATCCTTCACCAATAAACTTAGAAATTAAGTTTGAAACATTTAGAAAGGATTTTGATCTATAGTACTGTTCTCAGCCATTATGTCAGTTTTCTTATATATTTTGTCTATGGATACATCATATATTGTGTCTCCTATTTCAAAATCTTAATTAAAAAATAATACAGGTATTGCAGATGCATGTGTGTTTATATTTATTGTTATATGCATGCACACATATGAAATATCTGTAAACTATATTTAAAATTATTTTGTCACTTTAAATTATAGGAGTAATGTAAAAAACTATATTCCTCTATTCCTTTGAGTGTTAAGATGCAATATGGTGTCTTCTCAGTTATTAAATACAAATGAGTCATCATTGTTTTTCTCAGACAGAAAGAATTACATGGAATGTGTTAGTAAAATGTGTTGTTTTAAAAGAATAATTTAAGCTTATGAATGTTTAAAGCCTTTTAATTCATTACAACAAAAAACATTCTCAGAAAAAGAGCAAATCCATAAATTTCAAGTAAATAACCCATTCAGCCAATTATCAAACAGTTTCAAAATTTATTATCATGAGTTAGGCTTTAGTAAAGTGGTAATAGATGCTATTCTTGGCTTAAAAACTGCTACTCCAAACATACATGTAAAAGAAAGAATCAAGGGATATATTAGTATATTTAACATAAAACAATTTTCACAGGTCTGGGTTTTTTTTAAGAATTCAAAAATAGCATATAAAGTTAGGAGAAATAAATATACTTCAGTTTTTAACATTGTAGAATTTTTGAGAAAACTGAAGTCCTTCATTTTAATTGAAATTTCAATTGGTTGATATTAAATTTGTACACAAGTATATAGCTGAAATATATATTTGAGGCTTAGGTAATTATTCCATCTTCTCCTTTGCAAATGTATTTGTTCTATAACACACTAAAATTTACTGGTGTGCTCAGAAGAGTCTCAGGATTCTTCTTCAGCACTCATTTAACAGATCTGGAATTTCAGACTCAGACATACAAAGTGAGTCCCCCCAAATACCAGAGCTACTCCTAGTACAGTCAGAAATAGATCTTGGTTCTCCTCCTGCACAGAATATTACTTTTATATTTTACCACATTCCTGTCATTTTTCTGAAAACAATCAAAGAGCTACAACCTTTTCATCTGATTTCTGTAATGTCGGCCCTACAAGCAAGAAGGCAAAAGAAAATTTATGAGCAGATATATGCATCCATGTTTCAAGGGCATGGAATAGGACAGATAACAAATGCTAATTTTAAATGAAGACATTTCATTTTAAAGACCTGATAATCCTCTAAAGTGGGTTTGGTTTTCTCTAAAAGTGACAAAGTCTTAACAAAAAAAATAAAGTTATTGAAGTTAGTTATGCCCAGAATATATATAGTCAAGTATATATGTACGTAGCTTCTTGACATCAAATCTCTGCTCCAGAAACGACTCACAGTGGATAGTTGCTTGAGCAAATTAACACAAAAAGAGATGACTTGAAACAAATCTCTGGAGGCCTACAATTGATTGAGTAAATAATCTGTAGTCAAGAGACAAGTGAGATCACTGACAGGATCACAGGCCTGCAGGGAGATGGTGACTGGAGTTAGAAGCAGCAAACTTAACAAAAAGGTTTAAATACCAAAATCAATATTAACAGTAAAGAAGAAGAAGAGGAGGAGGAGGAGAGGGAGAGAGAAGGAGAAGGACAAGAAAGAAAAAGAAGGAGGAGGAGGAGGAGGAAGAGGAGAGGGAGAAGGAGAAGAAGGAAGGAGAAGGAGAAATAAAATAAAATAAAATAATGGGACCATGAGTAGGTCTAGTATTGCAGATCTGTTTCTAAAGAAAGAATAAATATATTTTTTGTGAATAATTTTTTAGAAGAGTCAATAGTTTTTAATCTTTAAACCTACTCTTTTAAAAAAAAAGCCTTGATCTTTTAGATAATTGATTCCCCTAGAGAAAACACAGACTAGTATTTCAATCAAATTTTTAAAAATCACTGGTAGAATAGGAAATATTATTTTTTTTCAAAATTCTTCAAGCTATTACAACTAAATATGTCTAAGTAAATGTTACATATCAAATTTATGTAAACAAAAATTTGACCACTTGACATTATATATTTCAATTGATTTCTGATTATCCCAGCCAATGAAAACTCAATCATCATTTTTAATTGTTTTTGGTATATATCATATAGTTTCTTCTGACTGTGAATTTCTATGTCTGACTTCATTTTACTTATAATAATGCCAGGCAAATCCAGCATTAAAAGATTTGAATATTTATGTCTTTTAAGTCAAATCTTTTAGGCAAGTGGCATCCTACACCCATGTTTACACACAACTTCCCATATACATATACATATATAGATATGTGTGTATACACATACACACATAGGCTTACAGAGAGACTATGTGAATATGTTCACATACACATAGGCGTTAGCATTCACATATATCTTTTCAAAAAATCAATTATTTTATAGGGAAGGAACAAACAAATACATGTATGTCTGCTAAATTTTTCATTGAGAAGGAAAAACATTATTTTCATTTTTAATGCTATAATTGTGTTAGATGATGGAAATGGAGTCAGTTATTAAAATGCTTCTATCCAATTTCTACAGGTGCTATGTCTTAAACTCCATCACAATAAAATATGTACATATATCCTTTAACATAAACACCACTACAGTTCCTAAAACAAGCTAAAGTGAAATACTAAAATTAAAAATCATTTTATAATTATTGCCATGGAAATTGCCCTCTTTTTATTTTACTTAGCAGGGGATGAAGAAAAAGTCTTGCTCTAAACATATTAAGCCATGGAAATATTGTAATTAATCTTTTAGGAATTTTAGCATTAGACAGAAACACTGCTTTAATAGCTCAGCATAAAACCATCTGCAAAAATGTATCACTAAGTGGTTTTGAAAATGCAAAAAAAAAAAACCTAATGATACTTACATTGTTAATCAAACTATAAACATGCATTAAAATTATAGTCTTTCGTGGCCTTAACATAAATGATAATATTTTAAATTTTTTCTTCAATACATTGCCTTATATTTGCTAAGATTGAAATATATTTTCTTATATTCAAGAATATGGAACAAATTTTAAGTGTATGCTCTAAGAAATAAAGTGTTAAATATCAGACAAAATTAGGAAATGAATAGAAAGAAAATGAAATCATCAGAATGCAAATGATACTGCTGAACATTTAGAAGCAATATTGGATAATGACAATACACTTGTTTTGTTTTGTTTTAATTGTGAGTTGTATGTCCTAGGAGATGCTTTTAAATTAAGTTGAATTTGGCAATGTGCATTAAATAAAATGGCCTAAATCATCATCATATATTAGAAGTTAATGTAGTATTTTAGCAGTTCATCTGATGGTTATGTAGATACTATTATAGATTATCTGTACAAATTTATTTTAAATCTATTTCTACAGAAACACTACATTGTATAACTCCTAAATTTTTAGGAATAAATATAGAGTACCTACATAAACTTGTTCTATTAAAATGGAAGAAATATTAAATTAAAACATGGCAACTTGTAGATTTTCTATCCCTTGTGATTTTTGAATATTTCCTTTATGGTTCCAAGTGAAGAGTATTATTGTAAAGGGAATATTAAAAGTAACAAGGATGTGTACACAGAGAGTAATCTGGAAATGCATCCTCCCAAGAAACTGTAAGTTACTTTTTTGTATTGTCTCTCACTTCAATAAAAAGAATATTAAAGATATATATCAAAATGTCCTTTCTTTATACTGTCTTAGAGTCAATGTAGGTGCACAATCACTTAAAGGCAGTTTAGGTGCATAATCATCAATATTTAACCTCTAAGTTCAGATACCTTCTTTCTTCCAATAAGATGTTAGATTATATTTTATCACATCAAAGTATAATCTTTGTAAAAGTGATTAGAATATAGCAGTTATTTTTAAAAATGTGTTCAAAAGAAAAAAATCAAAGTTCAATTTTTACAAATGAAAATTTGAGACATAGCTTTTTTATTTTAATGTATTTTCTAATTAGTTCATTTTAAATCTATTGTTAATTTTTGTTCTAATGCAAAGTACTTTTAAAAAACATATATTTACATTCTTTCTATTTGGTTTTTATATTTGAACACAATTAATATCATTGACTATTTTTTGAACTACTTATGAAATATTACATTGGATTTAATTTTAATGTCTTAACTTCAATATTCGAAGTGATTAAGTATTTCTGAAATTATGTGAGCCTAATAAATGTTCATGAGATTTCTTCCTAAATTCATAGGTGAATCTTCTGCATTTCTTTTACTTTTTTCTCTAGTAGTTATAACTTTAGGAATTTATCAAATTTATAATGATGGTCAAATAGACCATACTTTATTATCAAAAACAGTTGAAGACATTTTTCAATATTCTAAGGACAGCTGTTCTAAAATTGCATTTCTGTTTTAAAGCAGAAACAAAGTAATTCCACATCCATAATTAAAATATAGGAAACTGAAAATAAGATGAAGAGAAGCACATTGACAAGATAAAAGCAGCAAGTCCAACTTAAGTTGAGGCCAATAACCAAGATAAACCAAAGGTCAAGTTGTTCGTTTAATTGAAAGAAATGTTTCATTAAATTAAAAAATACATGCAAAAGTTAGGTGACATAATGTCTTTTTGGTGTTAATGTTACTATTATTTTCATCATACAAATTCTAAATTTCTGTTATTTACAAGAATATTTGTTAGCCATCTTTCTATTACATTAATGTTAATTTAGCTAAAATTAGATAATTTAATTAAAAAAAATACCCAACAGTATGCATGTAAAGGGAATGTAGGTGGAAATATGTTTCAACATCATGAAAGAGTACCAGAAATGGGGACCTCAGTAAAATTCCCTCTGCATTTGAACTGTCAGTCTTCTCTTACGGCACCGGTCACATTAGCTATTAGTGAAATGTGGTCTCTATAATATTTTGGACAAACAAAATGTAACCTGTGCTAATAATTTTTTCTACAACCCCAAAGGATTCCTTTATATGCCAATCTCAGGTTTGGATTTTTAGTACACAGCGTCTGAAAAGATTAGTATGTCTTCATCAGTTGAGCTGCTATAACAAATGCATTATAGATTGGGTGAGTTAAACAAAGACCATGTATTCCTCACATTTTTGAATGTTGGTAAGTCAGTAATCCAATACGAACAGAAAAGATGTGCAGTGAAGGCCCACTTCCTGGTTTCCAGACAATCATTTTCTTTCCATGTCTTCACATGGCAGAAGAAGTAAAGGGTTCAATAAGGGTGCTAATCCGATTCAAGGGCTCTGCTCTCATGCGTCAATTACTCCCAAAAGTTCCCACCTCATAGTATAATCACATTAGATGTTAGGATTTCAAAATATGACTTTTAGGGGTGTGGCAAAAAATTTCAGTCCCTAAAACATGAAAGAAATGTGTTCTTTTCTTAAGCCCAACTTCTGTGCAATGAGTGAGAAAGAAAGAGGATTGGTTAGAGGAAGAACTAGGTATATCCAAATACCAGTAATACTTTCCCTAAACAAAGGAAAAATAATTGAAAACTTTTTGTTTCATTCAGCTGAGCCCAAAATGTTCTCTGGAATGCACTGGCCCATTTTAGGATGTCCTGAGTTTGGGTGAAAGACATGGACTTTCCTAGGATATCCTGTGAAGAAATGTGTAACCTTAGTGAAAGGTTGTCTTCAGCAGAGTCTCTTCATCAAGACTTAAAGAAGCCTCACAGCCTGAGGCCACTGGCCAACAGCTGTGTTCCGGAAAGGGGATCTGAGCAGCACATTGTGGTATCTTCCAAAATCCCCCACACACTATAGTTTAAAAAATGACTATGAAACATAGTCACAATGTAGCAGAAAGTGACTTGAGAGTGGAATTTTATCTCTGATATTTATATAATCATTGCAACCATACGGTTGAAATTTTAGTAACAAATTTATTCCATTCATAATTATCATATAGTAACACCCTTCCTAGTAATACCAAGATCAAGAAAACAAGGTCAATCACTCTTGTTAAGAAAAATTAGCTTGCAAATATTTAGGTGTAATAAAGCAGTCTAGACATAATCATAGAATCTTGTATGAGGTTCAGGAGAGATGGAGGCATCTAGGTTCTATTTTACCCAGAAGATGTGATAGATGGGAAATCTGGTAATAATCCATAGTATATGCACCACTGGAGCTGATTCTTAATAAAATAAGAGAGATTGTTAGCACAGACAATGAAGACCAATTCAAAGCTTTCCCCATGATGCCTTTACATTTAACAAATATTATTCTTCATTCCAGGAAGAGCATAATGAGTTTGGATGATAGGTTCCAGACACCATAGTGCAAGAAGTACAATGCAATGGAGGAGTGGGAATGCAATCCTGAAGAACCCGCATTGCTTTGCTAAGAGTGGGAGCTTTGCTTAGGAGAAAGTGTAGAGTTGTTAAGAGATTTTCCATGTTAATAATTACAGAAAGATTTCCTGAAGTTATGTAAAGAACTAAAGAGAAAATAACTCAAAAGAACACTATTACAGATATTATTTAAAAATAAAGTGATAAAAGGATGATAAAGTAATTTAAAAGAGAGCACTAGAATACTATTTCAGAAAAACCAAAAAGAAATTTAAATAAAGAATACATCAGATGTAGGGATTAGCCTAGGAAGAATTAATAACTTTATATTTGTTAATTTTCCCATTCATGAACAATGTGTTTTTCCACTGATTTAAGTCCTGTTAAGATTCCAAATTCAGTTGGTAAATTTACCATTTACATCACTTTAAGACAATGCCAATAGTTATACCTCTGTCATTTTCTTTCTTTCCTGGGAATAATCTGATGGAAACATAGATTGGAGTTCAAGTGCTCAATCCTTTCTTTTCCAAAAACATCATGATGAACATCATTCAGCACTATTCCGTTTATTTCTTGAAATTATTTCCCAGGCTATATTTCTAAAAATGGAACTTTTTAGACTTCATAGGACTCCTCAATTTTTTGTAAAACTGCTGTCTATAAAATTTGTCTTGATTTTCACTGCAACCATGTATGTGATAGTAGCATTACCTCAGTAACTTTGATGAATTTGATTTTTATTGCCTTGAACCACTTTTGTTTTGTAACTGATTGCAATCTTGTATCTAGCTTGTTGAGATTTGAAATCAATAAGTCCTAACTAAAATCCAACATCACTCTTCTATCTAATTTATTTTAGGAGGTACTATTTTCCTTTGGGAAAGCTGGAGCAAGCCATAGCTTTCCCCAGGATGCTTATACATTTAACAAATATCATTTTATTTCTCCTTTAAATTTGTGCCCATTATATTCATCAGAACTCCAGACTTCAACGAACAAAACATTTTTATGTCCTCAGTCTCTGAAGCCGCACTGAAGGATGATGGCGACTTCATTTCCCTTACCACATCCTAGCCTATGATCTGGCTTCTGCTGCTGACCTCATTGTGTTTTGTTCAAAGGGATTTAATGTGAAAGAAAAAAAAAAAAGTTGACCAGTCTTTTTTGTTGATGCTGTTTGTGATTTAATGTTGATCCTTGAGGCTAGTGTTATTTTTATGGAAAATTGGTCCTTTCCCCAGAAATAGTCTTGATAGATATTTGATAGAAATTTGTAAATACAATGTCCCAGACAGAAATTTGCCTCCTTAATAGGGTCGTTTATTCTTGGAGCATCTACTTTGTTCCATAGGAGTTGCTGACTTTCCCAGTTGTATCTCTTTATCCTCAAGGTTATTGTCTTAGAAATATTCCCTTAGATGAGAGATCAGATCTTTTTCCTACTGCATGCTCCTGTGTTCCTTTTTACCAGGAAATGTTTCCCCCAATAGGTGGAAATATAGTTTCTCCCAGTGGAAAATCTCTCATCTTCCACTTTTTCACTTAAGCCAGATTTGCCAGTCTTTCACACCAATCCTAATACTCCCTAAGCTCAGACTCTATATAATTTGTTGTCTTGAAGACCCTCTGCCTTGCTTATGCTTAGGAGAACCTCTCTCATAACTTCCTTCATAGATAACAGTGGAATCTATTAAATACTTCAGTTCCCTGCAAAGGAATCCTCTTTGACTCTTCACTTTCATTCCTTAAAAACCAGAGATAGATCATATTTGGTTTAACAGTCACTTAGAAGTTCTGGATGGGAGCCTCAATACCTGTTTGTGGGGTTATTTGGCAGCTGCTATATTTCTTTTAAATCCAGAGTCCTTGGAGAAACTTTGAGAAAATGCATGATATTAAAAATTCTGTTACTTTTTTTTTTTTTTTTTTGCATTTTTCTTTCCTCTTTTCTCTTAAGCCAATTGCCGGTATTTTTATCTAAAACACTTTTTGTGTTATCAGGGCTTAATGAATTGCATTTTATAGTTCTTCCTGACATTGCTATTAACTTTCATGTGGAATTTACAAGTGGATGTAATCACCTTTTATCACCATTAGAAGTTATCGCTAATTCTTTCAGCCTACTTAGTACAATGCACTAAGAAAATAATTCACCACTCTTTACATTAGCTTATTCTAGTATTTAGCTCCATAACTTTCTGAAAGAAAAATAGTGAACCTGTGTATGTTGTTGGCCTATATCCCTCAAAGCAAATAATCTAATTCTAACCTTAAATGCACATAGAAATCTAGAATTAACATGTTATATACAATTCTTGATCATATAATTTCCTTATGTCTGTACATTTAACCACATACAGCTGGTATACAATAGGAAAAAAAATGTAATAGGAAACAATGGATATGCAGGCAGTAAACTGGCTATTTCTTTACAACTAAATACCAGTCAGTTTTTGAGTCTCATTTTTTTTTTAAAGAAAGGAATGCCAGTTCTTGCCAAGCTCAAAGTGGAACCATTTTTTCCTTCATTTTTTTTTCAAAGGATTTCAAAATCTTCATTATTACTATCCTTTTCTTTCTAAGAAAGACCTGTGCTTGAATATGCTGGTATGATTTGAAAGTCAGAGGAGACCTAAAAGGGGGCATCTTGTGACATGAAAATGTAGTGCTCAAATCCCTCTTTAGGAAAAGATTTTCTGCCCAGTTGCAATGAGGGTGGTCAGTTGACAGCCCCCAACTAGTTAGCTCAGGTAACCCTATTTTTAGGCAGTGGCATCTGAGGACTTTCTATTCTCTGCATGCCCACCAGCTAATAACTGAATAAGGCAGCTCTATAAGGGTCTCATCATTTCTATCAGACATGTGTCCCTGGATCTGTCCAGTGGGCTGACAGACTTTGTCAAATCAGCATCAATATCTAAAGGCTTCCCCTGCCCAATCTTGATTTCTTTATTTTCTTTCACTAATTTTATTCCCCAATTAATGTTTCTGCCCCTAACTAGGTCTCAGTACCTGTTATCCAGAGAACTCACACCTGGATGCCTGTCTATATAGGGAGGAGGTCTACTTTTTCTCCTCAGATATTGGTCATAGGTAGTGTCTTCTATGGATGTGATTGATCTGGTCTGTTTGGGGGCCCTTGGTCTCTTTCCCTGTTTCATTTTTGCTACAAATGCCTTGATACTTCTTTTATGGGTTTGTGGCCTTCGTGTGGGTGTAGTTGCCAACTTTTGATCTGATCTGGAGGCCTCTTCAAGTTTGTGATCTTCTTGTTTGTTCTTTCTCACCCATTGTGTCAAATAGGAGGGATGTTTGTACATGGACAGCACAGGGGAGGGATGGTCAACTTGAGAAAATTTTCTACACAGGGTTAGTACAATATCTCCTACAGAGAGCACTGCTCTAGAATACCGCTACACTTTGCTTGTATTGTTATTAACCAGGAGTAGTTTGTTGTGGCAAAAATAGTTGCTTTCTTTGACTTAAATAGGAAAACGAAGATTTTCTCAGAATTAGGTAACTCTGATAATTTATTACCTAGTATTTGGGCCTTGAGAGAGGCTTGATTCCTCTTCTTCCTGATTGTACTACCTCTGTTTCTCTTCGAACCCTCCTTTGAATGTGAAATTTCACTCCACATTTTCAAAAAAAAAAAAAAGAAAGAAAGAAAGAAAAAAGAAAAGAGGAGAAGGAGAAGGAAGAAGGAAGGGGCCATATGGTTTTCAAAACATTGAGGTGATATCTATGTTAAAAATGTAAGGTAAATGTGACTGCATTTGAAATGTATCGGCCTTTAACCTCATTTAGGCCAGTGGATATTGAAAACTGTCACTTCTGCTGAAATGTGGGGGAAAAGATAATGAGTACAACTCTGAGAGCAGGACTTAGAAAACCTGCCATAGCTCTTTCATGACAACATTCCACATTTCTACCCCTGGGAAAACAGTGTCTTTGCTAAACTGATATAGTTGGGAGAGTTTTCCATATGTTTATGTTTCCATAAACACATTTTAAGCAATATTAATAAGATAAGCAATATTATCCAAAAGAACTCTGTTGCTACCTTGGTTCACAAATATGTCTGTTTTCCTACTTTCCTGTTCCTTTGGATTATTTAGTATCTTTATTCAGATATTACACAGTCTTGATTAATATTGCATTATGATACCATTTTGTTTTTTACTAGAGAAAGTTCTTTCATATTTTTGTCTTTCCTTTATTGCCTTGACTATTTTTGACCTGTTATTCTGTTACACACATACACATACACACAAAGAGAGAAAGAGAGAGAGAAATTAATTTTACAAGTTATAAAACAAAATTTAAAACACTATAAAAACTTGCATAGTTCCAAAATGACAAAGTAAATTTTATATGATATCATTCATTAATATGACTCATCATATCAACATTCTGAAGTGAAAGTAGCATTTTTAGAAGTTTAATATTTTATTCTTTGAAAGGTTCAAGGTTGGAGTAAGCTCGTCTTCAAAAGTTTAATAAGGTTCAGTGACAGAGGGCATGTGTGAGGCACTGGGATCAATTCTAAGCACTGCATGTAAATAAATGCATAAAATAAAGGTTCATCAACATCTAAACAAAATTTCAAAAAGAAGTTTAGAAAAATTACCCCAAACACTACCTCAACCTGATTTTTTTATCTCATCACCCCTACAATTCATCTCCCCACTGCTACCATCTACCATCAACTTTCTGTTTTAATTTCTTCCTATGGGGGCTTTAGAGGTTTGAAGAAATTTTATACTTACCAATTTAGCACATTGTTGAGAACTAGATAGAATCAGAACTAATGTAACTCTCTTTTTTAAAACTTAGTTTTTTTCTTATTCTTTTTCTCTCAAAATATCACCACTGTTTTTTTATTTATTTATTTTTCTAATTTCTAGGGTGTTTGAAGAATCAGCTATTGATTTTGATTTTCTTCATGACTGTTTTCTATTTAATTTATTCCCGCTCTGCACTGTATTACTTTCTTGTTCCTCTTGATTTATTGTTTTGCAAGGTTTAGAAGCACAAAGCCGAGATCATTGATTTTTCATCCTTTCTTTTATAGTATTGGATTTTCTCTTTGGTATATGAGATATTTAAAGGTAGGTTTTTAAAATTTCTAATATTTGAAATCTCTCAAATTATATTTTCATTAATCTCTAACTATATTGTCAGCAAAATGTTATTTGTATAATCACAATTATTTAAAAATATTTGACTTACACTATCTTGTGCTTCTTGTTCACTTATTATAAATGCTTTGCATCTGCTTAAAACATGCATTCTGTAATTTTGGGGGGTATGGAATTTGTATATGTCTTCATGATTTTTTAAATTGTTGTTCATAATTTTTTGATTGTATCTTCAATAATTTATTGTCTAATGCCAAACTTTTATAGAAAACTATAGTGTTTGTAATTTTGTAAAATTTTTACTAATAGTTTTAGTAATTCCTATTAAACAGAACCTCTTTAAGTAGATATTTAAAAATTTTAAATTGTTTTTATAATCCTTGTTATCAACATATTTTTCATTATCTCTATATGTGATTTATTTATTTATTAAGTAGTAGTAATTATTACTATTATTTTTTATTAAGTATTTATCTATTATTTATTTATTAAGTAGTATTAATTACTACTGGTCTAAATACATCTCTGTAATTTTTGTTAGTTTTTTTTTAATTTAATTTCACTATCTAAATTTCATTCTTCATTTTGTCTGAGTATTTCTGACTTAGTTATGCCCCTTGTAAAATGCAGTTAGTCAGATTTTTCAAAATATCTAATGTAGCAAATTGATAAGACTGAGAAAAGACAGTACGTATGCCTTTAAACTTGTACTTTTTGTGTTGTTATTGGAATTTTTGTTGGAATTTGTTAGGCTGTCTAATGTGATTGCACTTATTCTTACAGTCTTATGTGACAATTATTATCTAATTATTTTTTCCTTCTCCTCTTTCTTCTTCATCTTTCATTTTGAGTGTTTTCTTAAATATTTTGCTTATGTCATGGTAGCAAGATAAATTAGAAAGACATGAAAATGAGCAGAAATGATTACTAGCACAATTTCCCAGATTACTGGTTCATTCATAATCTTTAAACTTTTTACAACTATGTAAGTTGATAAACACTCTTAGAAATAAAAAAAAAATTCATAGAAATGTAAATAGATTGTATTGTGCAACTAATCATTGCCCTGTAAATACCAACTAAATTTGCATCATTTTGTGACTACGTTTCTACATTTCTGATTTCTCATATGTTTGTATGTCTATGTATGTGTATTAAATTTTCTGTTGAACTTGTTTTTAATCTTATTGATGACCATCTTTATTAATGCATTAAATGAAATCTTTAAAACATTCATTTTATAATTTTATGGGCGTCATGAATTAACTTTCTTAAAAAGCATGTTTTAACAAAGTGAATGGCATTAAATAGAGAATTTTTAAAGAAGATAAAGCACCAGAGAAAATTTAAAAGAATGGACAATTATAGCATAATTTTCTTGATGAAGTTACTGTGGACAGTTCAAACTGACTTAAGAAGAAAAATATTCAGAGAGAATGGTTAGAACCTAAGCAAACTTTATCAACTCTATTATATTCAGAGTTACAAAAAATTGTGCTGTGAATGGATAATTATGATTGTAATGCATTCCACTATTGTCATATATGTAAGAAATAAAAATTTAAAATAAATAAAAATATTTGGGTATTCAAAATAAAATTATAGATATAGAACTCATAATTGGGTTTATATTTGTAAAAGTATGGTAATTTGAAGATTAAGAATTAACACTTTTCTATGACTGGATCATCTTTCAGTAAAACATGTGTTACAGAATGTACTGGTATTCAATTGACTAAAAAACACTGAACAATAGTAACATTCAAATTAGCGATAGATGACTGGAGTTCAAAGTTTCTAAGGTTCTGTATTTTCAGGTAAGGAAACTATTTCCTCATTTTGAGCTTTATTAATAAAATATGCATTATAAAAAAATGCCCCTGGAGTTTTTAAGAACAGTTTTAAGTGTGTAATTTTAAAACTAGGAGGGAGAAAAGTATTGGAAAATAATCCATAATAAACCCAAAGAAAGAATAATGGAAGAATGGATAAATGTAACAAATTATGAGGCACAATATTACCTGGCAGAAATTAATCCAAATATAGCCTGATAAAAACAAATGGACAGAGATCACTGATATGGTTTTGATTTTGCCAAAGCAGAGCACAGCACTTTCACTCTGAATTCAGGGATGCCAGTTGAGAAATATGACACTCACTTACAAAAGCTTATTTCTTTATCATAAGAAAGACAGCCAGAGGAGAATGATTGCCTTGCTTTACCTTACACATCCCCTCCTTCTTCTGGTCTATTAGGTTTTCTTTAATGCAGCGTATATGAAGTTTTTAAAAAATTGTATGTTTTTATATTTTTACAACAACCTAGTCTCTTATTTTTAAAATATTTTGTACATCCTAATTTGTCCAGGAAAAAAAGCTTTTACCTGCTATTCCCAGGCTTTTTTTTTTTTGGCTTTAATCACATTATTTCCTATTTTAAAATTTCAAAATTGAACTCTAGTCTTTCAAAATGGTGCAAACTTTTTTAAGTCATTGATAGAATTATTAGATAAACCTAGTTCTGATTTTTTTAAACCTGCATTATTTTAATTTTGAAAATTCTCCATTTAGATCTTCTCTTTTTATTGGAATGATTGAAGTTCCCAGAAACTTCATTTTCTTGTCTGTAAAATGAAACTAGTAATACTAAAAATATTAATATTGCTAGTGGAAAATGATTAGCATAATACTTGGCACACAGTAGGCTTGATAACTTGATTACATAAGATTATTATAATAATAATTATGCCAAGAATTATATTAGCTTATATTTGTTAAGGCTGTTCAATATTGTTAGCATTGCTTTGTAATTACTTTTTATATATGTATTCTTATTTGGTAGGACAAAATTAGCATAATGTCCTACTGAAACATCTAGGACTTGAACTCATTCTTTGGGGCTTTGAATATTGATTTCACTACCTGATAGCTGCATAACATTAGAAAATAACCTCTTTGAGATTGTTTCCTCATATATAAAATGGTGCTCATAGAATTGATAGATTAATATAAAACACTTAGAGTAATATCTGAAAGATAATGTGTTCCCAAAAGTATTTCTTAAAATGTATGTGTTACTTTCTCCATGATAAAACTAAGGCAGAGAGAAGCTAATTAAATCACTCATGGTTGTTATCACTAATACTATGTAGGGTATATTGGATTCATCTATCATTCTTTAAGGTTATCCATCTATGCTCATGCCAAAGTAAGGGGTCTAAGTTTTTAAGAAGTTATTTACAAACTGAATTGAACCATCATAATTGATAATTTTTGAAATACTGAGCACAAATTAACAAATTATGGGAATAATACTATAAAAATGCATTTCAGTCTGTGAACAAAATCATTCTGTCTCGTTTTACCAAATAGAAAAATACATCATGTGGCTAAAGCAATTTGTTTTAAGTTATTTTTTAATATTTACAATCCAGTCAAAACAAGTTTCTTGCAACTTGTAAACATGGTTATCAATTCTGTGTAAATCTGTTATTACCTCTGAAGTCAGTTCCTCTGATCACTCAATGAAGGAGGAAGGTTGAGAATAAAGTTCTGTAATGGGGATGGGTAGAGGCTTTAGGAGATACAAAAATGGAAATTTGAGAATAAAATCTTTAATTAACATATGTAGTCAATGGGAAGAAGATTATCTGAAACATTATATAATAATGGAAATCATTCCCTATGTGAAAAGCCAGATATATATAACAGAAAGAAAACAAATCCTTGTATGTAAGATAAATGGATTTAAATCAGTAAGTATGTGGTTTATAATTGCAAAGGAGGAGAGGGAAAAAGAAGAAGTTTAATTTTATTCTTTTGGCTTGTAACTGTATTTCTTTACTTTGTCTAATATCAAAACAGGTTTATAAAAAAATTAAAGGCGAGTGCTTCGGAAAGCCTTTGGAATTTTCATAGAATATTAGAATAAAATTGATTTAGCTTTGATTTGAATACAGCCTGTGTTAGAATAAGATGAATAACATTAATAATAGAATAATATTCTAATTCTTCAGATGGAGAGTCATTTAATACTTCTCTTTAGTTTCCTCAAAGCTCTTGATTTAACAGTGTAAACAAAGTTTAAGTACAGAACCTAAAGGACAACTTAATCTTACAATCATTTCTGTCCGAGCTAAAGGCTTCCATTTTAGCTTTATTCATTACAGCCCTAAAGCTTCTGCTTTCTAAATGTGTAGGTTAGAGAAAGTACCTTGGAGCTCACCTGCTCAAGATTAATAATATCACTCCAAGAAGATTAGAGCTATTACTCTTCCTGACCTGATCCAAATGGTACAAATGGGATTTTAAGGATGATGTCTGTTTGGAGATCCAAGGGACTGATGAGGTGCAGGGTATAGCTACCCTGAGGAATCAGGAAAGATAGACTGCAGGGCTGTTCAGATGATACACCATTAGCTTTAGCTATTATCCAAAGAAAAGATTATGGCTATAAATAAATTCATCCAGCCCTTTAGTACAGTGGACAGGCAAACCAAAGGATGGACAAGCCAGGAATAAATATACCTGTTATTTAAAAAGAAAACCTATGCTAAATTCTTATTTCAACAGCAGAATTGCAGGTAATAGGTGTAGTGTGTGGTGTGTGTGTGTGTGTGTGTGTGTGTGTGTGTGTGTGTGTATACAAATCACATATCACATTCTGGCCAAAGTGATTTAATTTAAAAACTTAGAAATATCAATTTTGTTTTAATAATATAATTACTCTTAAATCATCTGCTCTTGTCCTGCTTTTTTAGACTATTATGATTCTGACAATGAAGACTAGGTTTCTCACTTACCTAATGGAATGTCTGTTGTAGTTTGGGATATGGCATGTCTCTCAAAGGCTCATGTGTCCTCAACTCAGTCATGATCTGAAGTGGGGGTTTGGGGAAGTTAATGGATCATGGGGCTCTGATCTCATCAATGGATTAATGAATGGATTCATAAGTGAACAGACTATTGGGAAGTAGTGAAAACTGTAGGACGTGGGCCCCAGTTGGAGGAAATAGACCACCATGAATGTGCCCTGGAAGGGTTTAGCTTGTCCTAGTCCCCTTCCTTGCTCTCTTTCTCTTTCATCTCCCTAGTCCCCAGGAGAAGAACAGCTCTGCTCTGCATGTGTTCCCTTTCATGGTGTTTTGCCTCAGTACAGGCCCAATGCTAAGGGACCAAGCAACCATGGACAGGGTAGATCTCTTCTCCTTTAGGTTGGTTTTTGTCACAGGAATGGAAATCTGACCTACATAAACACCTTTGTAACTGACTCAAAGATACACTCAATAAAGTGAGATTGCTTGAATCGATCAGAGAAGGACCATTACTAACATACACATACTGATTAGATAAGTTTTTACTATCATGAGACCCTACCTAGTGGCTTTCGTTGTAATTAAATAAAAGTCGTTTTGATAATAAGTTGATTGTTGGAGGCCCTACATGAACTATGGGTTTGTTTGAGCCATCACAAGCAGAGGCATTGCTTTTCTGAGAACTCCTGGTGTGGACCCCCTTGTTTCATATTGCTCAGATTAAGCCTTAGCTGACTCCTTACCTTTGCTCACGGACCTAGGTTCAAAGGCTCCTGAGGTTGGCATAAACCTCTATCCACAAACAACTTGTTTTTCCCATCTTTATCCTGTTTTCCTCAAGAAGCCTGTCACACTGAAACCTTTTGATATATTTCCCCTTAAATAAAGGATTTGGGCGTTTGTCCTATTCAATTCCAGTTCCTACCAGGACTGGAACACTCACCAGGCCCAAACTTTGAAAACAATTTTCTGCCTCTTATTGTTTTGTTCCTTATTGATTATTTTTAAACTTCTTAATTTTTCTAGCCAGTTCACACCTGCAAGCAGGAATTAGTTTTCGGGGTGCTGGTAACCCTGACATATGATAATGGTACATATAATCCATGTTTTTCATGCAATTAATATGAATCAATTTATTTGATCACCATAATATTTATCATTATATGTTCACTTTAAAGATGAAAAAAATCAGCCTACAAAAAGGATAAATAATCTGCTTATTCCTTGTCTCTTAAACAATTTAGCTTATCCATAAAGCTATATCCTCCTTATTATTCTGATTTTCTTTAACATTTATCCAGGAATATCTTTCAAATCCCTAAAATAATATATTTGCTCTCACTGCATCATACCCTTTACAGAAAATATTCGAGTTACCTTTTTCAAGTTGTATTTTTACAAAACATTTAAGTATATACTATGAAAAAAATCTTCTGATATTTTATAGATCTTAATTGTATTCATTACTTTTTAGGCTATCTTCTCTCTGCCTCACTAAAATATAAGCTTATTATATTATAACTCTAGCACCTAGAACAACACCTAAAATTTAGTATGTGATTGATGCATAATCACATCAATTAATGAATAGAATAACTGAATATAAAATTACTAATATGGCAAATGTTAAAGAACTAGTTTTAGATATAACAAAGGAGATTTATGATTCCTTGACTTATTTCTGCTGTTAAGGTGAATGAAATGTCTAAATGTTGATACTCTTAAAAAACAGAATGCAAAAAAGGAAATTGGAGAAGGAAAGAGATATTGAGAAGAGGTTTTGATATATCAACTAGAGGTATTTATGAGGTGATTTATAGACTGACATCAATATGCTTTTAGAAAGGCACATTGGGAGCTCAAGGGGTGATTGAATCTTAATTTATAGAATTTGAAAAGGAAGATTTGTACCTTGCAAACATGTAGTGGTTCTGGGAAAAGTGCAAATAAACAAAACAAAGAGGGTAAAAATGAAAACCACGGGTAGAATTCTGAAAACTCCTTCCACTGCACAAGTAAGCAAAGAATTGAACAGAAGTTAGATGTTGTATTAATGTTTATAAAACTGCATTTCAGATTCCTTTGCTTTCATTATATTTTAAGTCTTAATGTTGAATTGTCCCCAATTACAATACTTACAAATGCCATAGCCATATATTTTTATTTCTTTCTATCTATCTATCTATCTATCTATATATATATATATATATATATATTAATATAGTAAAAGAGTGGTAGGTGGATTGTAAAGGAGAATATAAATTTTTTTACTGGCTAATTAACTACTCTAAGTTTTTCAGACTCTATGAATGTTTAAGTTTTTATTACATTAGTTGTTATAAATACTTTAACATTCAGGGGATTTCAAAATTCAATGACTATAGAAATACTACTAGTGAAAATATGTGGAATTTTTTAATTTAAAACTACACAAATGAATAATAGAAAAACTACAACTACAACTAAGAGTATTTGTCAATTTCTAATAATGAACTCAATATCTTTAGAATGAAATGAAAGTCGCAAGGTGAATCAGCAATGCAGAATATTTTTTCTCGTCTATTTTTTAGCTTTGTAGAAAGTCAGAATTCAATGATTCAAGTTATAGAGCTATGTGACTACAATATCAAATACTATTGACAAATTTTATCATCCATCACAAATTATATGGATTCATTTCTTTTTATCTCTGCTACTAACTTTATGAAAGTTTACAGTGTTTTAAATGTATCTTTCTTCTTTTGTATTTTGTTCTTAAAGTGGGTGTATATGCGTTTTTCTAAACATGTTTAAACAAAATAATAGCACTTTGGTAAAACATACAATAGTAAAAAATAAAGGATGTAAATAGAGAAATAATATAGAAAAATTTGTTTATTCAGGCAAATGTTACCCAAACTTTATAGATTTGAATCATAAGTAACTAACCCAGATTTGGTTGGGTATTCGTTTAATTTACCTGAAAATCTATGATGTCTTTTTTTTTACACATTTCTCACATAATTCAAAAATTGAAGCCGAATGTTGAAGTATTAGGGCATCATAAAACTACAGTGGAAAAGTTTTACATAAGAATGTAATATCTTGAAAGCATCATATATTATTTAAATTTAATTTTAGATTTAATATTGTTAAATTGCTTTTTTGGAGTACATTCCTCATGATATAAAGAGAATCAAGTTTGACTCTATAATATTCATTTTAGAAATATGTCGTTCAACAATTTTAATTTTAGAGATGAAGAAACTGGGGCAGGTAGCAAATTAGAAAAAAAAATAGGACATTGGTATATAATATGGTGAGAAAGCCCAGGTGACTGGGTAAAATTTATCCTTTATCCAGCCTGCTAATTTCTATTAGGAAAACTCTTCTTTACTTCACTTTTGAAGAATTAATAAATCTTATATCATATCACTCTAATTTTATGGGCACAAATTTCCTAGTTCAGGAAATGCTGCAATTTCAGCATCATTGTACGTTATCAAACTTGTTCCTTCCTGTGTTGCTGTGAAGAGATTCAGACCACATTCAGTGAGAATACAGAGGCAGAAAAACACAAGAGGACAGATAATCACACAGGGAGAGAATTTGAACTAAGGACCTTTAATACTTTTCCCTTTTATGATGTTTGTTTCATACTTTGTTGGTTATTTTCTTTTTCGTGTGTTTATTGGAGTTGACTGGTGAAGGAGAATTATATAGGGTTTTCTAATATGGTGGAGAGGTGAAATATTAAGGTGTACTTCACTGATACATTTCTTGGTTGTTTTCTGGCCAGTTTATTACAAGTCATATTAAAAAGTAAGGAGATAGAGTAAGTGTGATTTTTACTTTTTGTTTATATTGGTAATTAGTATCTGTTATTTAGCTTTCTGATGGTAGACACAAGGAACTTTTTATTGGTTCTTTTTAGTTATGCATGGCAGTAGAATCTATTTCAATATAATTATGCATGCATGAAATACATCTTATTCTAATTAGGACCTCATTCGTGTGGATGTATATGATGGTAAGGATTCACTGTGGTGTATTCATGTATGTATGGAAATTTATGGCAGATTCATTCCACTGTCTTTCCTTTTCCTATCCTCCCTTCAATTCTCTTCATTCCCCTTTGTCTAATCCACTGAATTTCTAGAGAATTTGGTTGATGTTATTAATGGAGAGACATGATTTGTTAATTTGTTTATTCACTAAAGAACTTAAAAATCAGCATACTATAGTAATGCAGCCATGTAAATGTTTATAGCAGCTCAATTCACAATAGCTAAACTATGGAACCAATTTAGGTGTCCCTCAATAGATGAATGGATAAAGAAAATGTGATATATATACTCAATGGAATATTACTCACCTTTAAAGAAGAGCAAAATTATGGTATTTGCCAGTAAATGGAGTTAAAGAATATCATGCTAAGCAAAATAAGTCAATCCCAAAAAACCAAAGGCCAAATGTTTTCTCTAACATATGGATGCCAATTCACAATAAGGTGGGGACACTAGAGAAGAATAGCATTACCTTAGATTAGGTAGAGGGAAATGAAGTGAGGGGAGGGGAGGGGATGTGGGGATAAGAAAGATAGTAAAATGAAATTGACCATAATTACTTTATATATTTTGTGACTGCATGACCCATGTGATTCTACAACATTGTTAGAGTCTGTAAACAAGTCTGGATGGCTCCTGGCATTTTGCCAGAGGGAGTGGTTTGTGAAGTAACACCAGCGAGCCATTAAGTGTGGAGATTCCTTATTGGTTGACTGCTGTATCGAGTTTATATTAATTAGATAAGCTGTGTGGAATGTATAAATACCCCTCCGGTCCTACAATAAACAGCTCCCACTCCTGCTGTATCAATGTACACAAGTTGTTCGTCGCCCCCCAGTTATTTTGCTGCAGCCGGACTGCGGCACAACATGTACACTCAGAAAAATGAGAAATTGTATTCCATCTATGTATGAAATATCAAAGTGCATAAATGCATTCTACTGTCATGTATAACTAATTAAAAATATTAATTTAAAAAAGAAAAAAAAAACATTACATAACACATATGACACATCGAGTTTGTGGCAGGGTAAAATATGGAGACAAAGACAGTTTACCTACACTTATAGTGCCTATTGCAGAAAGAAGAGACCAAATAACCACATAATTAAACATAAAATTGCAACCACAGTAATTTCTATAAAGGAGATGAACTGATTTTAACAAATAACAGGGTACTAGCGTCTGAATGTTTGTGTGGCCCAGAATACATACATTGAAACACTAATCCCCATTGTAATGATGTCTGGGGATAGGATCTTGGGAAGGTGATGAGGTTATGGGAAGAGACCCCAAACATATGGGATTCATGTCCCAAAAAAAGAGACTCCAGAGATATTCCTTGCTGCTTCCACTATATGAGGACACAGAAAAAAAAAAAATGGAAAACTATGAACCAGAAAATAGGGCCTCACCAGACATCAGACACTGAATCTACCAGCATCTTGATCACAGACTTACCAAAATTTGTCTTTTTATAAGTTATCCAGTCAATAGCAGTATATATATAGCAGTATATATTTGATATAGCACCACAAACAGATGAGAGAGAGAGAGAGAGAGAGAGAGAGAGAGAGAACATGTTATCCTGAGGAAATGATACAGGAGAACACACAATGATTAAAAGAATTTAAGCAATATTTGCTGAGTTAAAATTAAAGAGAATAGGAGAAAAGGAGCATTCTACATGATAACAGCTTATGAAAAGTCAGTGTCTGGTATGGGACAGGAAAAATGCTGAATTAAGAAATAAAAAAAAATCCATGTGATGATTGGCATGGAGGATAAAGAGAACTGCACTGTAAGAGTATGTTCAATAGGCAGGCAGTATAAAGGGACCCACTACAAGACATAGATTATGGTTATGGTTTCGATTTTTGAAAATATGTAAAATGTTGAAAATTTACTTTCTTTCTCTTCTTTGTTTCTTTCTTAAAACTTATTCTATTGTGAAGAAAATTGATTTTACAAGGGTCAGTATGTAAGGAGGTAATGCAGCTAGACATATATTGACTTAGTCAATTATAATATCCTGGGCTACATTGACATTAAGTCAGACTGAAATTTGCAAGATGTTACCTGTTTTGCAACCTAATAAGTAATCCTTTACAGTTTCATATTTATTTTCTGACAGAAGACACAATGAGTTTTTCTGCATCCATCAGGCAGGCGTGCATTACTCTTGGAAAAATTTGGTGTGAATTTCTGTAGCCCCAGTACTCATGGAACAACAGATATTACCCTTCCTGTGCAGGCAGTTGCACCAAAAGAGAGCAACCCTGAAGTTAGAAGACTCCACGTTTGAATAGAGCATCAAGTACTTCCATTCATACTCATCTCCAGGTAAAGAGAAATTTGCTATGAAGCAAATCTCTCCCAAGGGAGTAGAGAAAGGTACCCTGCAATTATTTCCTTGGAATGTAAATAAATGCTTCCAAGGAAAAAAGAGAAAGGACTTAATGCCTTAAAATATTCTCAAGTGTCTGTATCCACAGAGAGACACTAACTCTAACTTCTAAAGTTTCTGTTATGCAATAGTTCTTTCAGTATCCTTTGCTCAGAAGATTTGCTAGAATTATGAAGAATTATCTCCCAACAGATTCTCTCTCGACATTGACTCCCAAAGAAATTTATATAAGTAGAAGGCAACTTTAGTTAACTCAAATAGTGTACACCTCTAAAAGGAGCAGACAAGCACAGATGGTTTATGTTATGTAAAAATGCAGTACAGACTGTGAGCATAGACTCAGATGACATTAATTGCCTGGAAAAAAAAAAAAAAAAAAAAACAGAAGAAGGATTTGTTCTCATGATCTACTTCAAAACAAAGTCCTCAATACTCAGGGGGTTAAGACAGCCTATGATTTTACTTATAATATTCCAACTCATAAATTCAGAAAAGCTCATACTCAATCAGTAATGACTAATCTGCCTGAAAAGGCTGTGTTACTAACAAAAAAGCCTCTACTTCCAAGATAACCCCATCTTTTGTATTTCCAACTCCTCAAAGCTCTTTGACTTCTCTTTTAATATGGCTTCTCACTCTCCTGAGTATCTTTATGTGGTTTAGTATTTCCCTGTTTGGTCATTTCAATGTAGCCTTCTAAGATGGAGTCAGTTTCCCTCAGAACAAACATTCCATTGTGAACACATTAATGGGCATACCAGACAGAATAGGGGGCCATCTTTAATCTACTCTATTATTTATTTAAAAAATAATAATTCTGTGGAGAAGAATATATTGGTTTTCTGTTGCCCCTATGAAAGTATGATCAGAAATTTGACAGTATAGCACATATGCATTTATCATTCCATTTTTATGTAAGGCAAACTTCCAGGAAGGCTTTGGTGTAGATTGTTGTTGACTTGAAGTCTTATTTGTAGGCTTTATGGGAGAATATAATTTCAAGGTTTTTTCAGCTTTTTGCACAAATGCAGTTTTGTTCAAATGGAGACTTAGAATGGAATTTTTCCTTCTGCTAAATCTTTCAGACTTGCTTTACTACTCTTAGCTATGAGACAGCTCTAATTTCTGTGTTTCTGTAATTACAATGAGCCATTCAGACAATTCAGGAAAATCTTCCTATTTTAAGTATAGTACCTCTAGTGGGTTGAACTGTGCCTCTCCAAATTTCATGTCCACCCAAAATTCCCAGGTTTGGCCATATTTAAAATAGGTCTCCGTATAGACTGCATGTTTGTTCTCTCCCCAAATTCATTTTTTGAAGCCCTAATATACAGTGTATTAGTATTTGAGAGGAGGCCTTTGGGGGCTTTTAGGCTTAAATATAGTCATCAGGATGGATCCCTCATGATGGGATTAGCATCTTTTTAGGAGGAGAAAACATCAGAGCTCTCTCTCTTTCTTTGTGAGAATACAGTCAGAAGGCAGCAGTCTTCAAGGTAGCAAGAAAGGCCCTAGCCAGCTACTATATCTACTGTCACCTTAATCTGGGACTTTTCAGCCTCCAGAACTGTAAAAAAAAAAAAAAAAATCTGCTGTTTAAGCCATCAGTCATTTTGTTATGGCAGCATGAACACTCTTAACTAGCAAAGTTAAGATGAAGTCATACTAGATTAGAGGGACCCCAAATCCAGTGGAGCAGGTGTAATAACAATAAGAGTAGAGAAAGCAAGGACATAGAGAGACACAGACAGAAGGACGCTGTGAGATGACTGAGGGAGAGTTTGAAGAGAGGCAGCTGCAAAGTAAAGAACACCAAGGACAGCCAGCAGCCACTGGAACCTTAGCAAAGGGAAGGAACCTTCAGTGGGACCCTATGGTCCCTAGAACTTTAAGTGGGACCATGGTCCTGCCAAAATCTTGACTTCAGACAGCTGGCATCCAAAAGTAGAAAAGAAAACATTCTATCATTTGAAGCCATGAAATTTGTGTTAATTTGTTACAGCAACCTAGTAAACTGAAGATAGCAACTTCAATTCCATCGACAGTGTCTGTTTACCAGGTAATCTACCATGAGCATGATACCAGGGCCTGCAGAACAGAAGACCAAAATTCTGCCTACTCCACTCTTTCTTGATCCATTATCTACATTCTTTCAAATAACACATAGAGTTACCCTTCCTCAATATCTTAAATGGTCACCTTAACGCATTCACTCAAAGTCCAAAATCGCATCCTAATCCCCACAAGTACTAACCTCTAAAGTCTTATCTCTCATTAGTTCAAAGCTCCAAAGCTGGTCATCTAGGTAATACAAGTCAGGTAGAGATGAGGCTTCAATCACAATTCCTCACCATTGATAGGCGTATGAAACTTGTCTGCTCACCAAACTCCCGATGTACTATGGTAGAGCATGTTCAACAATTATGGATATTGTGGCTCAAAAAGTTGGAGGGAAGAGTCACTGGTCCAAATTATCCTGAGATCTAGCCAGGCAAACTCCTTATAGTGTCCAGGTCAGAGTCCCATCCTTCCTGCCTCTCCTTCCACCCATAGGGCTTCAAGTTCATTCCCTGGAGCTCTCAATTCTGCCTTCTGAATCATGCATCCCTTTTTATGACAGCTAGCACAGGTTTGCACCTGAGTGGTTTTATCTGACTGCTGCTTGTCAGTCGAAATTTTCTGATTCAGACTTAATCCTTTCATATTCTTCTGCCATTCTGTTTAAACTGGCAACAATTCTGCTGACAAAAATTTCTCAAGAAAATTGTGAATTTTGCCCAAATTCAACAGTGAAGCTTTCCTTTAGAGAAAGACTCCTGAGCACATCTTTCTGAGGTAATGTTTTCTCCGCTTACAGCTTTTACTGAGGTGAGTGGGGGGCACTGTCCTTTAACTACCTGGAGTCTCTGAAGTGATTTGGGGATCTGTGAGTCACTGTTAATGCCTTTGAAGAGCCTTCTGTGTGCTGGGGTACCTGACATAGGGATCTTTCTTCTGTTAAGAACACATCATGTACCGTGCATCCATTTTCTTCTCTACATCACATTTTCTGAAGCAATCTCTAAATTTTGCAGTCATTGGCCATCTGAATAGACCTAATTTCTCAAATCTTCAGGTTCTGGTTCTTTTTGTTAAACATTTTTTTTTTCCTCCATTTGTCTTTTCCATTGTACTGTGAACAGTATCTTCAAACTTGAAAATCTTTTGAACTGCATACCTACATTCATTGCTTATAAGTTCTGTTTTCCACCTAACTACAAGACACAATTTTGCTAAGCATTCTGCAACTATATAACAAGGTTCCCATTTTCTATAGTTTTCAAGAATAAAGTTCCCACTTGCATCAATATCCTCACTGGCAAAATCCTTTGCATTCATATTTCTTCTTGCAGCCTACCGAAGGCAATCTAGGCTTTTTACTATTATGCTTCTCAAAATTCTCCCAGCCCTTTTCCACCACCCACTGCAAAGCCAATTCCATGATTCTTACGCATTGTTACAGTAGCCCCTTGACTTCTTCCTGTAGATGAATTTCTTCCAGGTAGCACGAGAATTCCTCGTAAAAAATATTAACAAAGAATTTGTGGCATCTTTAATCTACTACTCGGCTTTTAAAGGAAAATAATTTTGTGAGTAAGAGTGATTACAGTGTTTAAGAAAATAATCTAATTCCAAATAATATTAAAATTCATTTAATAGTGTCATTTGATTTAAATTAAGGTTGACATTTTAAAATACTCATTATTAATGTAGGCTGAATGGTACCTGCACTTGTAACTTACTGATAAATCATTTGCCACAAATTGCAGCTTATACAATTTAAAATGCATATTCTAAAAGAAAAGTTATGACTTAAACTTATGTGTAACTATTTCAGGGTAGATCATTCTCAATTATTTGAAATTAGTGAATGTCACTCCACTCCATTCACATAAAACCTTGCTGTAAAATAACTTTAAAATTCTTTTAAGCTTTATATTTTATATAAGATAATTAGAAAAAAGAAATAACAATTGCTTAAGGAGCTTATAGATCTTCCTATAGAGAAAAAAATAAATGATATTCAAAGGAAAACATGAAAACGAATGATACTACTTAACCTCTTCTGCTTTCAGTATAAAGGAACTGAAAGATCAGATTTTTTGTTCAAATGACAGTTCAGTGGCATTTCATTTCCCAGAAAAAAAATGATTTCTGAAAATGAGGTCTGGAAATCAAGCTTTTATGAAAGTTCAATGGTAGCCTAATTCAAAACTCAAAAGATAAAATTCCTGAGATTCTCTAGCAGTGTTTCTTGAGAAAGTTACCTTTACTCTTGGAGATTTAACAACCTTGAAACATTATTTCCCAAAGTGGTATCAGCTAAAACCCGGGTATACCCTATATGTGTAGAGGTGTGGTTTAGGGGTTACAAACATAATCTGATGAATTAATACATTTGAGAAATGTTAGATTAAAATAGTGTTAGAAGGTTTAAATGTTTGCTCCTTCTTGTTATTGGAATCAAGAGTCAGATATCAGAGAATGACTTTTGATAATTATCATTAATAATTTTGTCTTTTTCTTTTTATCCACATATTTTATTGGTGCATTATAGTTGTACATAATGATAATATTTGGTGTTACATATTCATGCATGTGCACATTACAAAAATATAATTTGGCCTACATTCACTTGCCAACACTTCTTTTCTCCATCCCCTCCTTCCACCCTCTCTTGTAATTCTTTAATGCTTAAAATGGAAATAAGAAAACTAGAAGAACAATAATTTGTTAGATGTTTCATGAGAATGTCCAAACAAAGTAGACAAATGTTAGCAAATGGAAATGAAAAAATTAAAATTTGTGTTAACGTTTCTCAATTCGTCTATGTTCCACATAAATGTATATATTCAATTACATGATACATTATCCACATACCACATGTAATTAATAAAATAAAAGTAATTCTATTATAACAGATATATATATATATATATATATATATATATATATATATATATATAAAATCATACTACAATGCATTAGTTCTGTAATAGTATTAATGTAATATTAATATATACATTAATGTTTATAAATATATGCCTTATTTATTTAATAAATATGTTATATAAAATCTGATAGTTAACTGAAATATATTTATTTGTAAAATTGTTTGTCTTTTTATATATGTCCCTGTGTTAAAAATAAGCATGTACTTTACCATAGAGCTCTACTCCAGCCCCAGTAAATCTTAATTATACCTCTTAATACTTGTTAAATTGGTCTGTATAAGAATATAATCTATTCTGTTTATTACCACTGGTATATTTTGAAACCTAAATAGCTATCTAAACTATGGAAGTTTCTTCTTGCTGTGTCTTATCACTATGATCCTATGTGTGACCTTTAAGCATGTAAAACTGTTAATGAATATATAAAGTATAATATGTGTTTTTATTTTGTTTATATTAAAATTATTTTTATTTGTATGACAAATACTAATAGAGTACAGTAAACCAAGATTATGCTATTTATTCAGATTAAACCAATGGAAAAACATATAATTTCTCATCTCTTAGAAAATAATTTTAATAAGGAATGAAGAAAATAAATAACTGCATATAATCAATTATTTAATAAAAGTTTTGGCAAACACTAACAAAGCACTATGTTGGCATATAAGAGGAATAAATTTTAAAAAATTGTTCAAAGGCTTTGAGGAATAATTGTAGGTAAACTGTGTATATTTTAGTCTGAATTAATTTAAAAAACAAAGAATATTTCAAAATGAGAGAATGGCTTCTGGGAATAACTCAGAAGAAAGGGAAAAGACTGGGGTAATTTGATCCAAAAAAGAATGTAAAAGACAAAGTGAGACAGTCCGAGTTTCATCAGGTTGACAATATCTAGGTGATTCAGGCTGATTGTGTCCAAGTTACAAAGTGAACTTACATGAAGAATAATCAGTAACTTTTGAAGATTACTTAAACAAGATATGGTAGAAGTCTGATCTAGAACTGATAGAGTAGAGAAGAAATGAAGTAGAGTCAAGATTTATTAGAAGTCTGTAAAATATGGTGACATTCCAAACATGGAGGCTGGAAGAGCAACAAGACTTGGGAGCAACTCATGGAGTTTGGGCTGATGTGCTGGATGGATACTTTTATTATCCATTAAAGCAGCAGATGCTCAACTTTTTTTTTTTTTTCTTTTGGTATTGTTTGTACTTGAGTTAATGGGTTTTGTTTGTTGGTTGGTTTTGCATTGTTTTGGCTTGGTCAGATGATGATGAATCCAGGTTTTCATATTTGTGAGGTAATTACATAGATAGAACAAATAGGCAGTTGGTTAGAATGTCTTAAACTCCAATTATATTCTTAACAGTTTTCTTGGTTTATCCTCTTAGATTCTTGGGACAATTACTCCTAAATGGCATTTAAAGGTGTATAATGCTGACTTCATATGGGGGAAGAGTACTAAATGTGGAAAAGACCCAAGAAAGAAAGATGATACAAATTTAATATTTAACAAGAAACGTGTGTGTGTGAGTGTGTGTGCGCGTGCACGCACACAGTGTATATTATAAATAATGTAAAAAATAAATTTTCTCATTCCATTTGGAATTTTGACCAACAGATTTATAAAGCTCTTCATTAGCAACTTTTTTACTTCTTGACCAATATATCTTTCCTCAATGCTTAATTTCTTTTATAAATGTGTTCTTACTATAGAATATTAATAAAACATGCAAGCTCCATAGTAACATTCTATCTGGAAATTCTGAGAGATGAAAGCATAGAAACAGCTAGATGCCTGAGTTTGGATATACTGATGCCGAGTAACTCTGAAGAAGAGAGATCAGAGAAAACCAAAAGAATAAATCCTGAAAGAAAATGGCTAACATCATTAATGGGTTAATTTCCAGTATTCCTAATAACAAAGATCACATGATGTCTGTCTCAGTGTCACAAACCTGTAATCCCAGTGACTTGGGAGGCTGAGGCAAGAGGTTAGCAAGTTTGAGTCCAGGCTCTGTAACAGAGCGAGGCTCTAAGCAACTTAAGAAATCTTGTTGCAAAATAAATAAATAAATAAAAGGGCTAAGGATATAGCTCACTGATAAAGCATCCCTGTGTTCATTCCCCAGTAAGAATGAAAGATCTGCATTTATACTGGAGAGTCAAAGAATCAGGTAGAAAATTACTGCCAGCTAATAGCTTTCTGAAAATCAAGAAGGGAAACTTTACAGCCCTTGGTAAAAAGAAAATAAATAATAAATAAATAAATAATAAGTTGGTCTAAGATCTACAAAGTCAGATAACTGAACAAAACCTCAAAATATGTTTCAACAACTGGTTTAGCAAGAATATCTGCAGTAAGCACTCAGAAAATTCAGGAGACAGATCACAAAATGAATGTACCTCAGGGTTTTGTATTACCACAGAAGAAAAATAGTAACTTTAAATTTTGTGTCTGTCTCTCACAAACACACACACACACACACACACACACACACACATATATATATATATATATATATATATGCATATGTTTACATACATAAATACATTATATGTGTGTATGTATTCATGTATCAAATATGTCCATGAATTTGCAAAATATGTTTGCCTAAAACTTCCCATATTCCACATTATCATGTACTACTTGGTAAATTACATTATACATTAATATTTTCTGTCAATTACATCTCTCAGTATAAGTTATGACAAAAGTATTGAGCTATTACCAGTAACTGAAATTGGAAGAGTAAAAAAAGCACTATGAGACCATGATTTATGAAATGAATTACCCATGGAAAGAAATAACATGTTGTATATACATGCAATGAGCTATAATTTACCTTTAGCAAAGAAAAAAAGTCCTGCCATATGTGACATGAGCCCAGAAAACATTTTGCTATAAGAAAAATTTCCATCACAGAAGGAAAAACACTGCCCAATTCTACTGATAGGAAGCATCTAAAAATTCCATTTCTATAGAAAATGGAATGGTGGTTATCAAGAACTGGTGAGAATTTAACATAGGAAATTGCTATTCAACAGGCCCAATGTTTCATTTATGCAAGATGATTAAGTTCTAGACATCTCTCCTACAATGTTCTGCCTATAGTTATCAATATCATATTTTTTAAATAAAATTTGCTAAGGAATTAGATATCGTATTAAGATTACTTCTCATGCTGTAAGAATAATTCAATAAAAAATAAGGAGGAATGCATTCATTGACAAAATGTTGTCTCCAAGGGGAAAATGTTGATAATTTTATCAAGGTGTTAATAATAGAAAACACATATGAAGAAGGTATTTTGGGGGTAAAGTAGAAAAGGCATAACATAGGTTAATAGTGAATTCTCTTCTATATCTACATATTATTTAGGACAATAACCAAGTCCATGTTTGTTGTAATGGAAAGTGATACAACTCGAAATTATTGGGGGTGTCAAAATTTTGAGATGTGACTTGAAATTAGAAATTGAAGATAACTAAATTTTGGGAGCCAAGAGATATGTGAGTAGTACAGTCACATCCATTTAAAAAATAAAATTCTGTAATTATCCTTATATATAAACAAAGAGAAAATGTAATTTGCTGTCAGATTATTATAGCCTCAATAACATTGGATAGTTCTAGATTAAACAGACCAGTTACTGCTGATATAATTCTTTCATTCCACAAATGATGTAAATCTGAACAGTTTGGTGAATAAAGAAATGATCCTATACTTTCTACTGATTTAATTGGTCAGAAGACAAATATTTGCTGTTAAGTCTAAGGGATAGATTTATTTTCTAGCAAATGTGAAAAAATGTGTAGAAGTTCCTACATTCCAAAAATCACTAGTGATTTACACAGTGAAAATGTGCTTATTTGTCCTATTAAAGGTGGGAAGACTATTTCAAAATTATAGCTATGTCAAAAATAGTATTAAATACTTGGTGAGGCCACCCCCCCCCCAAGCTTTAAAGATGTTTTAGATATTTAGGACTGCAAAAAGATGCTTAGTATAGGACCTAACTCATAGGAGTTCAAGAGTGCAAGGACTGGTGAATTAATCTTTAGTAGACCAAACATTTATTATTAGAATTATATTTTATATTTTATTTTACTTGGGTATGAAAGTTCTAAATTGTTGAAGTTTTTGACATTTACCGACTGGAGCAACACAATATTAACCATAAGCAGGCAGGGAGACATACTGTGACTCCATTTATATCTCCTTAAACTCAGGATGCAAACATGCTTAATCTTCTGGTCAGAAAATATTTTCACCTTAAAAATTCATCTATTTGTTTTTTCTTCTATTGTTACTAGGCCCTATAAAAATTTTCAAAATCCTTGAAAGTAAAAAAGAAAGGTAGAGTAAAAAAATCCAAGTATTTGTGAATGTTTGACAGTGGATATGAATATTTGTTTTTATATAAACAACAAGAGGTATAGTGGGAAAGCAAACAGAGAAAAATTCTTGAGATTAATATCAGAAAAGTATGATGAGAGATGACTTTTGGCGTTACATTACCAAAAAATATCTCGCAGATATTTAGGTTTTTGTTTGTTTGTTTGTTTTGGTACCAGGGATTGAACCCGAGGGAGCTTAATCACCGAGCCATATTCCCAGCCCTTTTTATATTTTATTTAGAGACAGGGTCTTGCTGAAATGCTCCCACCTTGTTAAATTACTGAGGTTGGTTATGAACTCTGGATCCTCCTGCCTCATCCTCCCCAGCAGCTTGAATTACAGGTGTGAGCCACCATGCCCAGTGCGATTTTAACTCCTTTGTGCTCCTGTCTCAGACAAAAATCCCCTGAGGTAACTAGGCCCTGGATAACAGAGAGTAGTAGCAAGGTAGGAGAAAAAAGAAAATGTGTTTTTTTTTAATTATTATTATTATGATGCTCCCTTCTGAGGGAAATTGTGTTCTTCCTTGTGTTCAATATATTAAAATACAGAGACAATTGTCTTAAAGGAGTCTTAGGTAGGTAGACACCCATTCTATGTGATTTCATCAAGGCAGAGACTGGGCTGCCTCTGTCCACCACTCTGTCAGGACTTGTCATCCCTCATCACTGACACAGGAAGCCTTTCCAGCAATGCCTATTGGTTCATATTCCAGATACCTGGTAAAACCATAGTGGCCACACCTTATATTATTTTATAACCTGGTCAAGTATGTGAGAGTTCTTTTGTGTTTTCCAGGATAGAAGACAAAGGTACCTAGGAGAGTAGTTTGTGCAGGAATGATAAAGCAAATGCTGAGGTCTTTCTTGTTATTAAGGGTCCTGCCCCTTTTGATGTGTCCAGGAATTAATTTAGGATAGCTCTCTGTTGGTTTTTTCTTTTCTTTTTTTTTAATTTGGGAAATATTCAATTATGAGATATTTATTTTAAAATAAACATTCTTAACTATTTTAATTATTTAACAAAGCTTCCATTTTTTTCCTCTTTGAAATGCAAATATTAAAACTAAAATTTATTCATCAATAGAAAACTTAGATGTGTTATCAAAAAGATATGAAGGTAATTTCTTCTCCCCCTGCCAATTGTTAGGTAATGATACCAGACATGCTGTTTTACTTCTTTGGTGTCTCAGTTCTTATCTCTAAAACAGATTTGTGGAATAGTAGCAACATATGTGAACAGATTTTATAAACTGTGAATAAATTACAGAATACATTAAATTACTTAATCTAAAGAAATATTCTCAGATCCTGCCCTGAGGATGAGAATTTTATTTTCTAAAATGTTAATGTGTTGAAATCAACTTTTAACTTGCTCAAAATCATTGAAAACTTTAAATGTAGTTACATTGGAATGAATATTGATTGTCAGTGAATTTATATTTCTTGTGTTTTTTTGTTTGTTTTTACTATCTTAATGTGTTTCTCATTCTCTTATCTCTTTTTGGAACTCTTTTCTTACATGAAACTTCTTGGTTTTCTCAATTTTTAGGATAATGTTTTCTTATTCTGATATTTTATGTTGCATGCTGTATTGTTTATATACTTTTTAAAACTGCATGCTATTCTAGAATGCTTTGTGGAGCTGAAAGGAATGTCAGAGTCATTTAGTATAAACAGTTTTTCACAGCTGGCTAACAGAGGCACACAGAGGCTAAGCAGTTTGTATAAGGTCACTCAACTAGTGGCTGAATCTGCCCACAGTCACTGACTAGTTTAGTGATCCATGGGCTTTTCATGAGATCATTGCTTCAGATAATGACACACTGGTAGAATGTGGTGTTGGGTGTGTGATAGGCTGATTTTACCTTAAAGGTACTTTCACATTCTTCCTCATTTGTAATTCTGGGTTTCCAGCCCCTCACCTGAAATGGGACAGTATATTCATTTGGGGGAGAAGGATTAGTAAGTTTTCTTCAAAGAAGCAGAGAGAATTTCTTTGATATTTCTTAATTCCCATTTTGCTTTTGTCATCTATGCTTAATAAAATCTCCCCAAGGACGAGACACATAGAAAAAGAAAACAAAATTTTTTTGATCAAATCACATAATGTCATATTGGCATTTCCCAGTGAGTTAAAGGCTGGCTATATATTCGCACTCCTCATAACTGTACCATATGATAGAGATTATTTATATTCAGCAAAAATTCTGTGAAATGAGTGTACCTAAATTGGGAAAGTAAATATATTTCTGTATTTCTATATTTATAACAGTTTCTCTTTTCAGAAACCTTTTTTCTATGTTCATGAACTACATTTATTTTATGTATTCTAAAATTGTTTTTTATGATACAGCATCCTTATTAGACTAAAATATATTAGAGCAAGAAATGTGATCTCTTCATTTATTTTCCCATTGACAAAAAATAAATGTTTTCAATGTAATCAGTGCATTAAAATGACTTCTTGAACTAAAATGCTGACATGTCAAATAATCCCATCTGAGCTGAGCACCTTGCCATCTACATATTTAGTTCCCTATCTGAATCCTCATTCTTATGTTTCAAATATATGAGAAATTATATATATATATATATATATATATATATATATATATATATACTGAATATCATGCTACACTGAAAAAAATTCAATATATTTATAACTTCTCATAATATTCAATATCATTTATGAATGTACTCTTTTGATCAGTTAATTATATTGTCTCATATACTATGATTTAAAAGGTGAGATTTTATTCTCTGCATTGAATTCCATTTCAATCAAGCACTAGATCTTTCACGTATTTTTAATCATTTGTTCATTAGTTGTTTGTTCATTCTTCAATCACCAAGTATTGAGGCGGGCTATATGTCAGAGCAGGCAACAGAGGCTCTGGGCAAATTACAAGACATGCACTGCACACTGAATGAGCTGAATTAAAGCAAAGATGACCAAACTCAGATGAAGAGGAGGAAACCTGGTATGAAATGGAGTTTAACTGGTTGGAATGTATTAAGGATTTTACAGCATGCGTTTATGACTTTTCTCTTAGTTCTGGAGCTATTCAAAGTCCTTATAATACTTCAGGCAAGGATATGTAGATGCTGAATTGAATTTTGTAAAAATCTCTCTGGCTCCCTTTTGAGAATATATTGATCAAAGAATATGTTGCAATATGTGAAAGAAAAAACTTGGAAATGTATTGCTTGTTATGAAATGATGGCAATGTACTGCAGTGGTGGTGGTAGTTGTTTCTTATAGGAAGTGGTTAATTACAAAGTGTTAGAATAAAAGGATACACTGAAAAAATTCTTCTTACTTCTTTACTCTTACCTATTTATGTTGTTTTAAATTTCCACTATTAAAATTTTAACACTGAACCAACTCTAAATAAGAATTGTTGACTACTTCACTGATTACTTTCTTAGGATAATTTTAATTAATTAATTTTAATTAGGTTTATAGGACAGCAGAATGCATTTTGATTCATTGTACACAATTGCAGCACAACTTTTCATTTCAGTGTTTGCACACGATGTAGCATCACAGCATATGTGCAGTCATACTTGTTCCTAGGGTAAGGATGTCCATCTCATTCTACCATCTATCCTGCCCCCATGACCCAATTTGCTGATAAGTGTACTGATATTTTTTAAATGTTTTGACATATTCTGACTGTTTTCCAGAAAAAGTGTTACTGTGTATTCCCTCTCACTGACAAAGAAAATATGTCAGATTAGTGAATGTCCATGTTGTCAGACTTCAATCTTTCCCAAATATATAGATGAATGTTATCATTTTAATCTTCATGTATCCAAGCATTTTATGAATTTTTGTCTTCTTGTATTATATCATTTGATGATATTAACCAAATATCTATCTTCTTTGTGACAAGTTTTCTTTAGAGACTCATCTGTCTTCTGACTTGATACACATTTTAATATGTTTTAATAACTCCTAATCCAAATCTACTCTCCATTTTTAAATGAAGTTTAATTTTTAACTATTTTAGTGCTATGTATTATGACATAACTGTCCTTCTTACCAGTCCTTTATTTTTCCATAGGACTTATCATCATTTTCAAAATTATATGATTTATAAATTTATACATACCAGTTTTATCTGTCCCTCTCCAACTCTACAAAATTACAATGTCCTAATGCTAAATCATCATTATCTATTTTATTCATTGATTGATCTCAAGCATTCAAAACAGCATGAATGTTGATCAACAAATATCTGTTGGGTGTTAATTTTTTCAAATCTTTTGTTCTGTAATTTATTTTTGCTACATGTATCAAAAAGACATTTCTTTCCATCTAAAGATCTGACAATTATTTGATGACATTTGAATAATGGCACAAATCACTATTCTTTCAACTTCATTAAGGTTAGATAATTTTATATATTTATTTATTTTCCTTCTTTGCAAGCAAGCTTTGCTTTTTTTTTGTCCATCTAGATAACCCTTAAAAATGCTATTTTCCTCCCATATTATCACAAAGTGTTGTTTGGAAATTTGTAGTTTATGGTATGTTTTCAATTTATTCCATTTGTAAAGCTTTAAGTCTAGAATTTAATGGAGGATAGTAGAACAATGTCTTTTAGACCATAATTTTATATCCATATTTCCACTATCTTACAATTTTACAAATGATCCTGGGGGAAAATAAATACTTAAACTTTAAAAGTAAATTGACTAAAACTTGAAAACTAAATTTGAAAAATGTATAGACACAAAGGTAATTCTTTACCAGTAGATTCTTTGCAACATTATGACCCAAAATCCTTCAGTGGCTTCCCTTTGTTCTTGTAATGAAATACCCCATCAGCAAATCCTACTCTGCTCAAAATCTTTGAGCCTCTAATTTTGTCTCCTGTGACCACCACTCTCTAGACAAAACTCTCTCTTGCATTGTTCCTTTACATATGTCAACCCTTTTGCCTGAGATAATCTGGTCTGTCAGTACTACTTCAAATATCAAACATTCAGAGAAGTTGCCCTCATTGTTCTGATTTAGATCTTGAATGTCCACCCAAGCCTCATGTGTTGAAGGCTTGGTTCCCAGGTGACATATCGCTGGGAAATGGTGGAACCTTTAGCAGATAGGGCCTAGCAGGGATGAAGTTAAATCATTTGGATGTGCCTCTGAAGGAAATACGGGAAACCTGGCCCCAATATCTGGTCTCTCTCATTCTTTTTTTTCCCTTGCTGCTGTGTGGTGAGCACTTCTGCTCCACCACAAACTCACCACCATGATATTCTGTTTTTCCATAGTCCCACAAATAATGGAGCCAACTGAACATGGACTGGAAACCATGAAGCAAAATAAATTTTTCTGTTTTTTTTTTTTTTTTTCATACTAAGAATTGAATCCAGAGAGTATTTTACCACTGAGCCACATACCCAGGTCATTTTTTATTTTGAGACAGGTTTTCAGTGAATTGCTTAGGGTTGCACTAAATTGTAGAGGCTGGCCTTGAAGTTGTGATCCTTCTTCCCCAGCTTCCCAAGTCATTGGGATTATAGGTGTGCACTAAATTTCCTCCTTTAAGGTTATTAGCTCAGGTATTTTTTTTTTCCCATGGTGATGGAATCTATCATGCTGGTCATCATGGCAAACATAGCCTATTCTCTAACATTGTGGTTACTAACTCTGATGTATTTTACCCTTTCTATTTGCTATTTTCTTTATCACATGGAACAATCTGTCATTATCATACTAATTTATGAAAAGATATTTCATAAAATTAGTCAATCTTTTAGACTACTAAATGACCCAACAGCTTAGCAGTAGTTGATAATTTACTAATAGTCTAGTAGAAAAATTTTCAGATACATTCTTTAATCAATCAATTTTAACTTTTGACCACTAATGTGTCTCAGATGTTAATTCCTTTTTTTTTCTTTCTAAGTGGCTTTCTGTTTCTATTACTAAAGTCATATAGTATATCTCCTATTCAAACTCAGCAAAACAGGGAATCAGAACTGTCAGTCAAAGCTCTCACATCAGTTTATATCTGATTGTATAATGGAGTCTATGGTAGGGGACCATTAAGTCAAACATTCTCTGTTCCTATGCATATATGTTCAAATTAAGGAACATATAAAAGCATTGCCTGGTTGACCTATCCAATGGCTGTAAAGGGAAGAGTTAGCTGTAGGAGAAAAAATCTTTAGGCAGATAACTAAAGCAAAGAAAATCTGCCCCTCCAATAGGAGACAAGTTGGATGCCATGTTGAAGGATGACCAGTGAGGAACATAATTTTGCTGAGAGTTAAGTTTTCTCTCACTACATGTTTGCAAAACACTTTTAGATTTTACTTATGTGAAGGAATAAGTAAGTAAATTAGAATTTTCTGTCATGGCTGTTAGAGTACTCAGGAGGATGGACTACAGACTTATGGTGAGCTGCATGAAATCTAGCTGGATGTATATTTTTTAGATTTCATGAAAAGTGATTTTCAAAAAGAGACAATGAAGACATCATTCCCGCTGAGGTCTTCTTTCTTAAGGAGGAAGCATATTGTGACTTAAGTTGAATTTTTCTCCATTGTAAGTGTTAAACTCTACAGAGAATCTTTATAAAGTACAGGGGAGGCCAAAAGCTTTTTGAGCAAATCTTCTTTTCTTTTGTCTTGTTATGGACTTAAGAGTGATTTACCCAAGTGGCAATTCAATCATTTACATAGAAGGTACTAGAACGGATATAGAGCCTCACAAATCCCTGTTGGTTTTGTGTATACAAGTGAAGGGTAATAAAGTCACCACTGTTAAAATATAAAATAACCTCAGACTCTTCTGATAGAACCATGCAGGTAAAATTGCTCCATTGGATATTCAAGAAGAAAAGGAATAAAAATACTTCCTTATTCAAGTCATTTGTGCAAGAAGAACTTGAGTACACATTTGGAATCTTAGAGACTGATGTGGATTTCTATTTTAAATTACAAAATATTTATCAATTAAAAGGGTAAAAGTTCTTCAAATAAGTTGATATCTATAACTCTATCAAGTTATAAGCAAAAAAAATATTATTTAAAGCAATAACAGCTGGGCATGGTGACATATGTATGTAATCACAGTATCTTGGGAGGCTAAGGCAGGATGATCACAAGTTCAGAGCCAGCCTCAGCAATTTAGGGAGGCCCAAAGTAACTTAGGAGAACCTGTCTCAAAACAAAGAAATAAAGGGCTGAGAATGTAGCTCAGTGATTAAGTGACCCAGGTTCAATCCCAGTACCAAATAAATAAATAAGCCATAACAAAGTTAGAATAGACAGTAAAAAACACTGGAGATAAAACAACAGATATAAATATCTGTCCTCTTGGGGTAGAGAGAGAAGATGGGAGGGGAGGGAGGGGGGATGGTAGAGGATAGGAAAGGTAGCAGAATACAACAGTTACTAATAGGGCATTATGTAAAAATGTGGATGTGTAACCGATGTGATTCTGCAATCTGTATTTGGGGTAAAATTGGGAGTTCATAACCAACTTGAATCTAATGTATGAAATATGATATGTCAAGAGCTTTATAATGTTTTGAACAACCAATAAAAAATAAATAAATAAAATAAATAAATAAATAAATAAATATCTGTCCTCTATTTTATATAATTAAATCCCAGGTTTGGCAATTTTTTTTTGTTGTTGTTGTTGTTGTTGTTTTTCCATGAACATTTGCTTACTTGGAATTAAAAGGAAGATTACAAATTCTTTCATAAAACTTTGAACTTAGGAAATAATAAATATGAAATACCAAGAATAGCATCTGACACTTAATATATGAAAGTTACAAAGACAGAATGCATGGGATTTGGGAGGTTTATTCACTCAATATGGTTTGCTTTCTATAATTACCAGAATTTACACTTTCAGCTAATATTCAGGTATTTCTAGCAATATTGACCATGTTTATATATTAATGTAAATGGATTTTGTTCATTTATTTTAAATTATTCTCATTTAACTCTAAACTTTTGTTAATAACCAGACTTTATATTTCTAGACTTTACTGCAATTTTGGCAAATGAATTATTCACACACACACAACACACACACTTCACTGTAGTTAATAACATGTACAAGATTATATTTCTGGCTTAACTTCATTTATTGAAGCATACTCAAAGTGGTCAAGTCCTTTCAAAATCAGTTCAGTCGTTATTTTAGCAAAAAACACTGAATCAGAAATAAGTTTGTAAACTGTCACATTCATGCATACATTCATATGTTAAACTTCAATCAAATACCTTATTTTTTTAAAATTTGAACTGAAGTTGGAACTTTAAATGTATATATATTAGAACTTAATGATTTGGAGTCAATGCATACAGATCTGTTTAATATTTTTCAATTATAGAATCTGTATAGAATTCCACCATGGAAGACCACTTTTATCAATAACCACCTTTGCCTTTGTTTTACAAATCATTTTAAATTGTGAAATATAGGTAATAAATATTTTAATACAGCTCAGAGATTTATCATGAAGCAAATACTCGTATAACTATAATTCCAAGTAATAATAGAACATTATCAATCACTAAGTCCCACTCTCATTCCACCTTTAGTTTTTGCCCATTATTACACACAGAGACAATGTTTCCTTTATTTTATTGTTTTATTCTCTTACATTAGTCCATTTGGGTTGTTAAAACCAAAATGACATAGACTGGTGGCTTAGAAACAACAGAAATTCATTTCTCTCAGCTCCAGAGGATGGAAAAACCAAGATCAAGCTATGGATGGATTTAGTGTCTGGCGAGGTCTACTTCCCCACACACTGCTGACAGGAGCAGCCAGCTCTGTGCTGTTTCTTTTATCAGGGCACCAAATCCCATTCAATGAGCCCAATAGCTGAATTATTTATGCAAAGAGATATCTCCTAAAATCCAAACCTCAGGCATTAGGATTTAAGCATATGAATTTTTTATGGATGTACACAGCCATATTATAGCTTTTACCAGTGTGTATCCTTGAAAGAGTGTTTAAAAATACTGTTGGGGGTCTGGGGTTGTGGCTCAGTGGTAGAGCACTTGCCTAGCATGTGTGAGGCCCTGGGTTAGTTCCTCAGCACCACATATGAATAAACAAAGTTAAAAATCCATTGGCAACTAAAACAATTTTTTAAAAAATACTGTGGAACCATAATATGTATTGCTTTGTATCACATTTCTTTTGGACAACATTTTTCTAAGATCTACCTACACCATTGTGAATATAGAACTAGATAGCACAAATACTAATCCTTTTTGTTTGTCTGTTTATTATTTTGTTTTCTAGCTTAATCTAGGTAAATAATTATAAACTTTGTTGCTCATTTCAAAGAATCGACTTTTGGTTTTGTTGATTTTCTTTACTGTTTTATAGTTTTCTATTTAATTCATGTCTTCTCTCATTTATTATTGCATTCCTCCTTCTATTTGGCTTTCATTTATTTTTTCCTTCATCTTTTATATTACCAAGGTGGAAACAGATTTTAATATACATCTTGAAACTTTTCTAATATATTCATTGAAACCTAAAGCTTTTACTTAAGAAAAACTTTTGTGGCATCTCACATATCTTAGTAACTTAAAAAAATGTACTCAAGTTAAAATAATGTATATCCTATTATTTATTTGTAAGATATATTTAGGTTGTTGTGTAATTTTAAAATATTGAGATTTTTCCTGATTTATTGGTCACTAATCAAATGCCCTTCTTGTAAATAGACTGTAAGAATTTAATTATTTAATGTTCCTTTGAGAAGCTTCTGTATATCCTTGGGTATAATTGTAGGTATAATTGTGTTCTGCAATTGTTGGATAAAATATTCTAGAAATTCTAATTATCAATATAAAATTGTTTGATGGTTCTATTTAAATATTCAATGTATTTTCTGATGTTTCTCGTAAAACATCAGAAAATATATTGAATGTTTTTCTGTTTTCTAATTACCAGAAAAAAAATATTACAACCTCTTATTTTCAACCTGGATTGCAAAATTTCCTTTAATTTGGTCATTTTTTTTCATGTGTTTAAACACAAACTTTAAGTACTTATTTGATAGACTGTACATTTTTAAATACATTCTGAAATAAATGTCTCCCATTATCTTTTCAATCTTCTCATTGAAATCTATTTTTTCTGATATTAATGTGGTCAATCTAACAAGTTCATGTTTACTGTTTGCAGTTTTATCTTTTAATACACATTTATTTCTGTGTCATTTGTCTTTTATATTGAATTTTTGCTTCATATAAAGAGTTTAAAATCAGAACAGGAAATATCTAGCTTTTGGAGTTTTTATTCAGTTTTAAAACTGTGTTTATTGATAATGGTTGGATTTAAAGATGTTATTTGGTATTAACTAATTTATTCTTCTCTACCTTTTTTTCCAAATGTCAGCTTTGTAAAAATTTTACTGTTAGCAATCTGTGTTATCGTCTACATTTCCTTTTTTTTTTTTTTTTGGCTGTACCTATTTTTCATTTTTAGTGGTTTCACTGAGAGTAACAATGTGCATCTTTGGGTTAACTCATTCTACCTTCAAATGATATACTATGTCATAAAGAGTGTATCTCAAAAGTATATTACATTTCTTCCCTCTCATAACTTGTTCCTTTACTTTCTTATATTTTATTTTTCAGTATTTTATAATCTTCTATGTTATCTTTATTTTTACTTTGAATTATCAATATTCTTTTATTCTATAACCATCAATATTGTCTTGCATTTTCTTTTATGTAACCTCTCACGATCCTGTCATAAATTTTTATCCCAAACATCCATATTCCTCCAAAGAAATCTGAGAGTTTGATTTATTTTAGCATATAGTGCAGGTCTACTGAAAACAAATTCTCTCACCAGTGTACTGAGAATATTTTTCTTTTGTCTTGATATTTGAAGATTGTTTTCACTTAGGATTTTCAACATATTTTACTTTTTATATTTAATAAAATATACTACCATCTTTTAATAGATCTAATTTAATTATGAGGCTTTCATTGCAAAGAACTTATCAGATATTTTACATTCTCATCAAAACCACAAATACTTTTACAAAGTTGACTTCATAATATGGCATCTAGAATAAGCATTAGAAAAGTTTTAACAAATAAAGTTATAATTTTAAATCTTCATCCAAAGTATGAAACCTGCATCTCCTACCACTTAATTCCAGTCAACTTCATTGCTATTGGGTGACCTGTATTCATGCAACTGGAAATGAGAACAGAATATCTTTTTTTATTCCCATGTCAAGGTTCTATCACTTAGAATAAAGAAAAACCTTGGAAACAATTCCCCTTAAGATCTTAATATTAACATTTCATTAAATTCTTTCTTCAGTTGTTGATAATAATCTCACTATCATAGGTAGATTTGTTTCCCTGTGCATAATGTCTTTTTATTCTCATTGCTTTCAAAATTAGTTTATATTTCTCTTTTTAAGTAGTTTGATATTAACATGCATGTGCCATTTTCTTGGTATTTAAATTGCTTGACTTTCTTCTTTCTGTAAGTTAATGTTTTTCAATAAATTTCTGAAGTTTTACTTTTTTTCTTTGAAATTTTAAAATATTTTTTTCTTTTATTCACTTGAGATGTAACCCCATCAGTGTGAAAATTCCCTTTCAACATTCTTCTTCTTCTTTTTTTTTTTATTGGTATTGGCACTTGAACTTGGGGGTACTCAACCAATAAGCCACATCCTCAGCCTTATTTTTTTTTTTTAATTTAGAGACAGGGTCTCACCAAGTTGCTTAGCACCTTGCTTTTATTGAGGCTGGATTTGAACTTGCAATCCTCCTGCCTTCACTCCTGAGCCGCTGAGATTACTAACATTCTTCTTAATATGGATCTGGGCAGAAATTTTCCTAGCCTTCTTTTCTTTCCTTTTTTTTTAATTTGTCTTTTCTTTTTGCTGTCATGATTTAATTAAAAAATCCTTTTCGTTTCTTTCTTATATTTTATTATATAAATTTTCAGAAAGGTACAGCCTCACTAACTTATATTCAAATTTACTAATCCATCTTCTGTGTTTATTTTTCTCCTAAATCACAATGTTCATTTCAATTATCAGTTTTTTCATTATTATCACTTAAAATCTTTTCCTTTAAATGTTATTTCAGAAAAGATTTCTTCATTAAGGATTATAAATAAATTAATATAAAAGATATGCGCTGGGGATGTGGCTCAAGCAGTAGCGCGCTCGCCTGGCATGCTTGCGGCCCAGGTTGGATCCTCAGCACCACATAAAAACAAAGATGTTGTGTCTGCCAAAAACTAAAAATAAATATTAAAATTATCTCTCTCTAAAAAAAAAAATTAATATAAAAGATAAACATAAGATGAACTATTTATAGCTATTATTCAAGAGAAATTGAGAAACCATATTTTTAAAACAAATGACTAGTTCCTAAGGAAGTAAATGGAATTATTCCAAACTTAAATCCCAAGTTTTCAATTCTGTGAATATTTCAATAAAATTGAAAAGGTACATTAAAATAGGTGGAAAATCAAAACCCAAATCTTATGTATATTATTACATTAACCAATATTATGTTTTATATAATCAATTATTTTACACAATTATGTAAATATATGATTAAATATACTGTATATTATATAATGATTCAATTATATTTTATATTATGGCATTACTTAATGATATGATCATATTATTATACAGTTGCATATTATATGTCTACATTTTTTATAGATGCTACACATCTACAACAGTGAGATCAAATGGGTTAAAGAGTGATACTTGCAAAACTTGTAGTAACAGACAAACAAATCTAAACACCAAGTAACATGGAAGAAAGGATGGTGGTTTTATAACATCCACCATTAAACAAATTATAAATTATTAACAGGATATTATACAAGGCACCTGAGATTAATTGCTGCTAATTGGCTGAAGTCAAAAAACTAAGTGTTGTTTCATTTGTGGTACTAACGTCTTTTACAAGGTTAATTACTATGTCACTTCTCAGCCCCCAGTTGTTTTTCATATTGTAGCAGTGAACATGTGAACAGATGGACCTGAACAACATCTGGCTTAGGTGAACAGTAAGAGTACAGCTGATGTCCTCGAATGATTCTTTCAGTATGAGTCTCGAGAATAGAAAGTAATGAGAGAAACATAGGTGCCAAAAATAAACAACCTGATGTATAATTATTAGCATGCTGGCCCTTGCCAAATCTCAGAGTGAATGTCATAATCAGCGTGTAACAGTGGGATGGTAAAGTTCTTATCAATAAAATCTTTTAAAAATATTTATACTTGATTTTTTCAATTTGTCCTTAGTGTCTTACTTCCCGACCTTCTTCCAAGAATGCCTGTGACTACACATCAAACTAATACCTCATATTTTATAGAAAGATCACAATTTTTAAAGCATTTATCCCTCTTGATCCTCAGAGCAACACTACAAATTACACGTTTCTACATGAAATCTAATTTAGTAGCCAAGACCCATAAATCTATATCCTAGGTTATAGAGGTAACAAATGGTAGAACTAGATATGAAAAAAGAATTATTTGCACTCACATTTAGAGCTACCTTATATCATCAGTCACTGCAAAAAGAGTCTCTGGAAATAATAAAAGACTTAGAAATATCAATGCTGCAATTAGCATATTTTATTTCCTGCTATGTTTTGGATACAGATCTAAATAAGTGAATTTCAAGTATGGTGGCCTAAAATTTACTTTATTTTTGTCTCCACCTTTTCAGTAGTCTGATAGTGCACAATAATCCCATTTCCAGTACACAAAATCTTCTCACACCATGCAAGGTGAAAATACACAGCAGAATAGCCCAATACAATCTCACTAGAGAGGAAACGTTTGTCACAAATTCTGAGAATGTGATCCTGTTTTAAAATATATTTGAAGGTTCTGTGCACTTTGTTGACATGCTGTCTTTTGTTCTTGTAGAAGACCTGCCCCATCTAATCCTGCTCATTATAGAGACACAGGCAGCACGTGGTCTATTACAAAGGTAGTTCAGGGGTGAACTCTCCTGGTCGTAATTTCTCTCTGCAAGTTATGTGTTGTCACTGCTGTCTTGTCAGGAGAAAAACATTGAAAACTGCACATGTAATTAATTATCACTATTGTTATCATGGGGATCCAGCTAAGCATATTCTGCTAGCTTCGTTGTTTCATTTACGCATATTTCATTGTGCATGTCCTTTCTGACGAAGCTGCAGAGGCGATTGTTATCTTTAGAGTTAATGGTGTTTTTTGTGCCTTTGAACATAAGAAATTGAAGGAGACAAGTTTCTTCAACATGTTTTCTCTCTTTTTTTCCCTAGAAGGTTTTTCAGTCATATCACATGAAATCATCAATATACAAATATACATGGGTCTCAGGGAAAAATATTTTATTGGGATGATTTTAATATAAAAAATATTCAGCAGAATTTTCGCACTATATGTAATGTTTTCTGAAGTGAAATGGAGAATTACCTATATCATTGAAATGTATTTTTGTTCAGATTTACTATCCAATTGAAAAGGAATATATAGTAGTATGTGAGTTGTTATAGATTATTTTTTTTACCAACTTTAGTGAGATATAAATCACACACTATACGATTCATTGATTTAAAACATAAAATTCAGTGAATATTTTAGTGTGTTCACAAAGTTATACTACTGTTACTGCAATCAATTTTTATAGAATTCTAACATTCCAGAAGAAAACCTAATGACCATTAGCAGTCACTTCCCGTTTCTTTTCAATCCCCTGCCAGCCTAGTCGTAGGAAATCCTGAATCTACTTTCTCTCCTTAATAGATTTGACTGTTCTGAGCACATTATATAATTGGTATCATAAAATATATGTCCTTTTGTAATTGTCTTCTTTCCCTTTGCATGATAGTTTCAATATTCATTAGTTTTGTAGGAAACAGAAGAACTTTATTTTTTTTCATGTCTTTAAATAAATATAATAGTCTATTGTCTAAATATATTTCCTTTTGTGTATCCATTCATGTATTAATGAGTAGTTTTCATTATTTGGCTTTTATACTTACTGCTGCTATAAACATGTGTGTATAAGAGCTTTTGTAAAAATATGTTTTTATTATACTTTGGGACATATATATATATTGACTTAAATATACATAGGCATATATATATATATATATATATATATATATATATATATATATGTATATATATATGCATATATTCACTGACTCACAAGGTAACAATGTTTAATCTTCTGAGGAACTATAAGACCATTACCAAAATGTCTATAACATATTAAACTCTCATTAGAAATATATGAGATTCCAACTGTCTCTAGTTATTATGTTTCATTTTACTTAGAGCTATCCAAAGTATATAAAAGTATCACATTTGTTGTACTGAATCAAATTTCCATAATTGCTTATAACTTTGAATATCTTCACTAGTGTTTATTAGCCATTTACATATCTTCATTGGAGAAATGACTTTATTACTTTTTATCATAGACCTGTGAAGATTCTTACATGTTTTAGATACAAGTTTTTATCTTATACATGATTTTCAAAAATGTTATGGCAGTTTGTGGGTTGAACATTTACTTTCTAATGGTGTCTTTTAAATACTGTAGTGGTAAATACATGCTATGATGCATTTGTTCAAATTTGTAGAATTTATAGGAGCACAGTAAACTATTATGCAAACCTTAGACTCTGAGTGATCATAATTATGTGTCCACTTAGGTCCATCCCTTTTAGCAAATGCACTTCCCTGATGGGAGATATTAACATGAGGGGATATGCATATGTGGGAATAGAATCATATCAGACACTTCTGTACCTTCCATTCAATTCTGTTGCAATCCTAAAACTGCTCTGAAATATAAAATTTATTTTACAAAATTTAAAAACCCTTAATTGATAAGAAAATCTAGGCAAATTATGGTGTTGGTAGTAGGAAAAAAAACAGGAAAGGAATTTGGTTCAACACGAGCATTAAAGCAACTAAACAAAAATTTTCACTCTATAACCTTTAGGTGATAAACTTAATTCAAATATAACACTGAGCAAAATATAACTGAGCAATATTTATCACCCTACCAGATCTCCTTTTACTATAATCTTTTAATCACCTTTAGCTATTAATATAATATCCCAGACACTCAACCAGGCCTCCAGATTTTGGAATATTTGGACAATTGCTATATTCTAGTTGCCTGACCCCAAACCAGATGCTTAATAAGACACTCAATAAATTGTGTTAAATAGCACAGGATTATATTAAATGGATCAAATTTGTTACTAAAACAAAAACCAATGTTTTCCCTGAGGTATTATAAGTGATTTAATTTTTGTGCCTTAATTTCTGCACCAAAGTCTGTTTTTATAATTGTGTCATCTGTGTTATGTGCCTGTGCCTAAGTCCCCTCTTCATTTCTGCACAGGTCTAAGTTACTCTTTAGCTGGAGCTTCCATGCGTGTTATCTATCACCTTTTCTACCAAGGATAAATATTTTACCCCAAGTCCTAATCTTCCATCTGAAGCTGCCTCCCCCCATCATCCTAAGACATTGCCTGCAACCCTATTCCCTACAAAATTCCTTGTGGTAAAAACACTTGTTAATATCTTAAAATCCATCCTACTGTTACAATTTCTTCCAGACTCCGGTTTTCACTTAGATTCCTGTTGAGTGCTCCACTTTTAGGCCTATCTTCTTCTGCACGTCTTCCAATGTACTCATTCAAAAATTCTACCTCATCTGGTCATTCGTCAGGTCAGAGTCATCTATCAAATCTCCATTAACTCAGTTTGGTCTAAACTCTTTAGAAGAGCTTCATTGTCCTCTTAAAAATTCTATCTTCACCTCCCTTTAGACAACTTCTATCATCATATTCCCAGCCATAGAATGGAGTTGGGTCACTGCACAAGGAAGGAAGGAGAGAACAGTGGAGATCTAGGCAAGCAGGTATCCTGGGCTGCTACTCCAGGACCTATTTTCTGGGATATTAGGCTCTGAGTGGACTTGAGTGATGCTCTCAGCTTGGCAAGGCAGTCACTATGCATTGCCACTAAAATGGAGGGATTCTGCTTTGTCATTGTCACTTACTTCCTCTCATACATTGCAGCTGCAGCAGCCTTTAGCTACCCTGGAGTAACATTGGCAGTGTATCCCTTCAAGTCGAATTCCTTTAAATAGCTTCCATTCTATAGCATTTCTATGAAATTTTTTATAAATAATGATGATGCCAATAATAAAAATTAACACCTAAAACTTATTGAATATTTACTTCTACTCCAGATGGTACATTTAGCTACACTAATTTTGTCCTTAGAAAGATCATACTGGAGTACTGTTGTTCTCTCTGCAGATGGAGAAACTCAAATTCACAGAGGTTGTTACTTTTATAAAGACATACTGTTATTAATGAACATGTCTCTTATTAAAGTCTGGTTGTACCAGGCCATATAAGCTCACTCTGAGTGTTCTATCATTACTCTACACTGACTTTCTATATATAGGTGCCTTTACAAAGGGACAATGCAAGCAATGTCCTTCAATGACTAAGAAAAGGGCAATAAATCTAAAGCGATGAATGATGGAATATACTAAGAAAACAGCTTGGGTAGACAAAAACAGAGTGGAGAGAGGAAGATGGGATGTTTGTTAATGGAAGGAAATTTGCTATTTCAGAATGCACCGATCTCTTAATGGATTTGTACTCAGCATTAGGGAAAAAAGAAGAAGCCGTGAAAATTTATTATGTCTGTCTACGTCTGTACTATGTGCAATGCACTGCTAGAGAAGTGAGGCATAATAACGATAACGATGACGTTTTACAAAGTACTTTCCAATGCATTATCACATTAAATTTCAATTAAATTAGGTAATACACTCAAAAGTTTTGCTTTGATTTCATATAATGCTGATGAGCCATGTGTCATATGTTAATAACCTGGATAATATTCCAGGCATTCAGCAGACATAATACCACTGCATCTAAGAGTGAATATTCCTAAAGCCATTTTGAGCTAGAATTTTTCACCTTAAAATCAATTATGTGCATCATGGATGAATAATAAGTAGATTGAGCACATCTCCGACTCTTCAATAAATGTTTAATGTTCAAAATAGTCAGAAGAAGAAGCATGTTCAGAAATTCTAATACACCTTTGGGCCATGAACCATGATCTGTGCTTGTTGGAACTAGTTGTCTTTGTGAATGATAACACTACAGAGCCATGCTCATAAAAAACAAAATGTGCAAAGAAAAGAAAGACTACTCTGGGAGAAACAGGCATTTGCCACTCTGTGTAAGCAATTTTAGGCAGCTCATAACGTGATAATTTAATATCTGGAGATATAATTTCTATGTGATAAAAGTCATTTCATTTGTTGTCTGTGTGTAAGAATGACAAAAATACAGATAAAGAGACAGAGACAGAGGGCTAAAGGGACGCTTTTGTATGTGCATGCAACTAGAAAGATAGGCAGTTAAGATTTATTTGGTAAGTGTGAAAGTATTAATATTTTACTGTATAATATGGATTAGAAGTAATAAGTAGAAAAATCATGTAATAGAAATGCAAGTAAAATTAAGGTCCATTGGTTCAAATACATAGAATACATATTTCTATTCAAATAAACAACAAATTTATTCATATTCATTGGCAGCTGATATAATCTTGCTATTTTTATTTGAAGCATTCATATTTTTATATTAACGTCATCAGTTTTCATGCCCTAGCAAAATCCTCCATTAAATTGATCCTCCAGACCTTCCATCACAAATTCTCAGGTGTGTGGATAAGTCACCGCTTGGTATTTTGTCATGGTTTTTGTATTTCAGTAAGTTATGCAGCATCTGGCCCAGGTTAAAGACACACGGTTATTGTACCTTAACAAGTTTTTCAGTATAATTTCATAGTATCTGCTGCATCGGTGGAAATAAACATCTTGCTTCCTTCTAACTCTTTCCCATTTAATAATTTCACTCTCCTCAGTCCTTTGGGGGTGAGGGGGAAGAAAACTTGATTTGTACCTTGTGAGCACAAAGGGAAGGATAAAATGGGTCACCGCTGTAGGAAAATTTACATTTTTATTGTTTTTCTGTGCTAATTTCTCATGTGTTTAGTAATCCTAGGGGACTTATTGAATACTATTAATATGCAATGAATATGTAATGGACAAAGTGCTATGTGATATTGTTTAACATTTAAAAATTTCCATTTTCTCCTTGTGCTGACTTCGATATTCTGCTAAGTAAACTATATACAGTTGTAACATGTATTTTCAAACTAAGATAAACTGTAGAGAGATTGTGGGCAAAGAAATACCTTCTTGGGCATGTTAAATGTTCACTGAAAAAATGTCACTAATAAGATTGTGCATAGTGGTTCTTATTAAATCATGAGATACTGCACATTGTTATTACGCATTAAGAATCGGGTTGGCACTACACTTGCAAGCCAAATCTGATCCATTGTCTATTTTTATAAATAAGAGTGTTTATTTTACTTTATTTATTTTTTGTTTTGTTATGTTTTGTTTTGTAATCCAACCATGCACATTCTTTATTGTATTGCCTATGGATGTTTTCTGCCCCAATGGCAAAGTGCAGTAGTTGTTACAGAGAGACCATATGGCCCCCAAGGCCCAAGACATTTTCTCTGGTACTTCACAAACATCCATGTAAATCAATATAAATGTAGATCTGTTTTCAAGTACAAATAATTCTGAATAAAAGGATTAATCTCAAACATCTAGTGTGTACCTACTATGTACAAGGCACAATTAGATTAAAGTATATTCATTAATCACGTTCAGTCCTCATCTTATGAAGTAGACACTTTTATTATCCTTTTTTATAGAAGAAACTGATGGACAGAAAACTTGAGTGCCGAAGTTCACACAGTTAGTAAAAATACAGCTAGGATTTCAATAGAAATAATCTGATTTTAGACAGAATCATGTATTTGTATATTTTATATTCAACTTGAGTATTTAAAAACAAGTGAGTGTTTGGAATGGTAATATAGATTATTGAATGTAGAATTACATTCAATATAGAAAAATCCAATAATTTTATGCTGATATTTATGAAGAATCTTTCCTTGGGAGGAAAGAAAAATTGATTTAAGAGATTTTACCATATTTTTATCTGTTTGATCATAAATTCTTAAATTAAAAATCTCTGAAATAATGCCTTAAAATATAAAAATAAAACATACTTTCTAAGAATAAGTTAATGTCAAGAATAAATAATAGGAAGGGAAGACTATCACCTAAAGTACTAAAATGAACAGAATTCCTCCAAAATATTAGTGTTACAGACTGAATTCTGAACATAATCTACTTCAATGTGCTCAGGATGCTGAGAGTCCCTAACAAAATATTTACATGCTTAGTCCTAACAGAAACTGATATCATTTAAAAATTGACATTGGCAGCATGTAAGTTCTACACACATAATTAATTTTTTAAAATATTCCCTTTTGCTTCCTTATCTGGGTTGGCAATGTCAACTAATGGCATGACTATAGGCTTTTTTCTTTTACAACATCTTCAGCAAATGACTATCTCTTCAAAAGTTTCTGCAGGCCGTTTTCCTACTTTTACACACACACAAAGAAAGGTAGAAAGAAAGAAAAAGAAAAGAAAGAAACAGACTCTAAAATTAGCTCTCAGAAGATCAGCATGCTATTTTATTTTTGTTGGTGTTTCCTTTGATTCTTTTCTGAAAAACAAAACCAAAAAATTATTTCTGTTTATGACTTTAGAAGATGTGTTCTTTGTTATCTGTACCCTCATGATGAATATGAACGTTATTAACAGAATAGTAAATTTAGGATATTAAACATAAGATAGCAGAAATAAAAGGAAAAGAATGAGGTAAAGAAAGATTGAATATGAAGGAAGGAATAATTTTCGAAAGATTTAAAATAGAGAATGAGTCCCGAAGTTGTTTACAGATGCAGTGAAAGTTAGAAATAGTGCTTTTTTTTTTTTTTTTTTTTTTTTTTGCTTTTTTTGGTGACTCAATACCAAACTTTAAATATTCTACTTTTTATTTGGGCAGAGAGGATGACATCATTTAACATCTCTTAATCACTACTTTTTACTTATACACCAAACAAAAACCATGCCTATTGTGTGAAAATTCCAATGCTATCTTAGCACCAATTGCAAAATGGGAAAATAGGAGAGAATGATTCAATACATGTAGATAATTTAGGGTGGGTTTTTTTTTTTTGTATTTTTATGTAGAAAATGAAAACTGAACAGAAATCTTGTAAAAGTAAATTTGATAATGAAATTAGCAAAAGCAATTATTCCCAGTAATGCTTTTTTGGACATGTGGAAAAACTTAGGTGAGGACCTTGAATGGACCAGGATAAGATATGGAGCCTGTCAGGAGATAGCTAAAGCCATCTTGCTAACAATGGGTTAACAGAGTTCAAAAAACAGTCATCTATGATGAAGCAGCCATGATCCACTCTGAATCAGAGATGGGGTTAACTTTAAAGTAGGCTAAAACCCTTAGATTATAGGGAAAGGGTATGCATAGAGACAGAATACCTGGATTCAATGTGTTCTCATCGTAAATCTAACTGTTAAGGAGTAGAAAGTAATAGAAGTAGATTCTTCTGAAATACCTCTTCCACTAGAGATTGAAACAGCCATTTATAGAGGTATGAAATCTCAATGTACTGTTTTAGTTTTATCTGTGAAGGAGTAGCTTCTCTCTCAATTTCTCTCTTTTTCTCTCTCTCTCTCTCTCTCACACACACACACACACACACACACACACTGCAATAAACAACCTACAGTCGTTCCACTCAATATAGATTGGAAAGTAAACCCATTAGGGACAAAGTCCACAGTGTAATTAAGACTAACATTTTTTTTTTCCAATTTGTTTCCAGGCCACTGGCTTCTTGGAAAAGGACTCTTACTAACCTAATATTTTCTCATTTTTAATTTCTTCAGTGACTTTAATTACTTTCTCTCAGGCCTATAAAATTATTATTTCATTTCAAAAGAAAAACAAGAGAAATGAGCTTGTTTGCTTAAGGCCTTCACCAAAACTTTGCAGCTAGAGCTATTTCTAACGAGAATATCACTAGTCATTAAACTTGGAACTGCCTCTTCTTAGTTCCACACATTTTAGCCCCACCCTCTTCTGCAACTCTAAAATTAACTCCTGTTTGATATTTTAATGTGTATCTCTTGTTTCTTTTTACCTCTTGATTTATGATAGAACTTTTGAAGTTGTATTCAAGTATGTTGTGTGCCTGGCTACATCTATATTAAGATGCATGTTTTCTTTGTTCCAGAAAAAAAAAAGAAGATGACTTTTTCATTTTTCTGTTTGTAAATCATTAATCACAAGCATTGTACAGCCAGATTATGATTTCATTAAAAGTGAAAAAAAAATGAAATTCTCATTTGTTTCTCGGCTTTTAGGTTTTACAAAATTATCTTGAAATTATTAAATGGTAATAATAATTACAATACTAGGTTTTTTAAATTTTGCCTTTATAGTATTTTTGGTTTTGCCATGCTGTGGATTGAACCCAGGGTCTTACACATGGTAGGAAAGCACTGAGTTACATCCCCAGCCCTTTCTTTTTCTTCTTTTCTTAAAATTTTTCTTTAAAATTTTATTTTGAGATAGGGTTGCCCAGGCTGGCCTTGAACTTGAGATCCTCCTGCCTTAGCTTTTTGAGTAGCTGAATTAGTTGTACACCACCACCCTGGCTCATTATAATGTTTTTACTTCTTAAAAGGTATTACTTTCTAATAAAACTTCATTAATCTATAGTCATTTCTCCAAAGTCTCTTTATGTGTAACTACTATACATATGTATATATATTTTGAGGGGTATAAAATGTGACTTTTTCATATACATATATATTGAGAAATAACTACCAAAACTATGATAATTAACATGTACATCACCTCACATAGATAATTTTTCTTTTTTTTATGTGGCAACAACACTTAAGATCTACTCTCATAGCAAATTTCAAGTATAAAATACAACATTATTAACTATAATCACAGTAGTCATGTGCATTTTAGTTCCTCAGGACTTAATCATCTTACAATTGAATTGCATCTCTGTATCTTCCCCATTCCTGGACCCTCACTACCACCATACTACTCTTCCTTACAATGAGTGTGAGGATGAGATTATGCAGTACATAGTTTTCCATTTCTCATTTATTACACTTTGCATAAATTCCTCTAGAGTCATCCAAGTTCGTTTAAAACGCAGGATTTCCTTCTTTTTTTTTTTTTTAGGGCTTAGCAATATTCCATCACATAAATTTTGAAATATGTGATTAGATGAGATTTATCAATAATATTCATCTGTTCACAGACACTTAAGTTCTTTACAAATCTTGACTATTGTGAATAATGCTGCTGTGAACATAAGAGTGTATATATTCATAGGAAGTAGCGATTTAATTAATTTTAGGTATGTATCCAAAAAAGGAGTTCACTGGATCATGATAGTTCAACTTCTAACTTTAGGACCTTCTCTACTGTTTGATATAACTGCTTTACTGATTGAACTACCACCAACAGTGTACCAAGTCTCCTTTTCTTCATATTCTGACCAATGCTCAGTTTTTGATGTTTTGATAGTAAGCTGTTTGCTCTGCCTATGACTTCCAGTGCTATGTTGAATAGAATTGGCTACAGTGCCATCCTTAGAAAGGTGGAAATAAAGTCTTCAATTCCAGGAACTCATGCCCACCTTAGAGATATTCTTAACATTATTATGTCCTTCCCTCGCTTTGGTAGTAGTGTAAAACCCATAAAATAAGTTTGGAAGTGTTCTCCCATCTAAAATATAGATGAGTTTAAGAAAAATTGGAATTAATTCTATCACCAGCCATGCATGGGCTGTGTGTGTGAACTATTGCTCATAGTAGCCAAATGAAGGGATAGGTCAGGCATTGCAGGCTCCCTATCAGGGAGTGATCATTGATGCAGGAGTTTCCCTGCCCCCCTCTAGCTCTGCCTAAGATCCCACACAGCACCTGAGATGGATGTGAGTTGCCAAGTTGTCTGTCAGTCAATCTGCTGACCACAAGACATCACCAAGATTCCACCATTGAAACCTTACCCCTGCCTCTGATGTCCCCAACTATAAAATAAAGGAAAGGAGGGCACATGCTCTCTTTTCCAGTGCTCTTTCCAGCGTGGGAGCTGACCCTTAAGGTCACAGAGCCATCCTGCCCTTGGTTTAAAAAGCACTTTCTGTGTTGCGTGACTCTTCCCTGCTTTCTTAGTTTAATGTTGCAGACAGCTCTCTTAAACCAGTTCCTCTTGTCTGCATGGGTCGTGGGCAAGATAATACTTCTTTTTTTATTGATTATTTAAAAAATAAATGACAGCCGGATGCATTACAATTCTTATTACACATATACAGCACAATTTTTCATATCTCAGATTGTATATAAAGTATGTCACCACCAATTTGGATAACGATGTCTATCACATTCCACCATCCTTGCTAATCCCCTGCTACCTCCCTTTCCCTCCCACCCCTCTGCCCTATCTAGAATTCATCTATTCCTCCCATGCTCCCCCTCCCTACCCCACTATAAGTCAGCCTCTTTATATCAGAGAAAACATTTGGCATTTTGGGGGGATTGGCTAACTTCACTAAACATTATCTTCTCCATTGTCATCCATTTACCTGAAAATGTCATGATTTTGTTCTCTTTTATTGCTGAGTAAAATTCCATTATGTATATATGCAACAAAATGAAATTAAACCCCTATCTCTCACCTTGCACAAAGCTCAACTCGAAGTGGATCAAGGACCTAAGAATTAAACCAGAAACTCTCTAATAGAAGAAAAAGTAGGCCCTAATCTTCATCATGTGGGATTAGACCCCAACTTCCTTAATAAGACTCCTATAGCACAAGAACTAAAAACAAGAATCAATAAATGGGATGGAATCAAACTAAAAAGTTTCTTCTCAACAAAAGAAACAATATGTGAAGTGAACAGAGAACCTATATCCTGGGAGAAAAATTTTACCCCTCACACTTCAGATAGAGCATTAATCTCTAGGGTATATAAAGAACTCAAAAAGCTAAGCACTAAAAATAAATAAATAAATAAAATAAAAAAAATTTTTAAAAAATTACTCAATCAACAAATATCAACAAATGGGCCAAGGACCTGAACACACACTTTTCAGAAGAGGATACACAATCAATCAACAAATATATATGAAAAAAAAGTTCATCTATCAATTAGAGAAATACAAATCAAAACTACTCTAAGATATCATCTCACTCCAGTCAGAATGGCAGCTATTATGAAGACAAACAACAATAAGTGTTGGTGAGGTACACTCATACATTGCTGGTGGGACTGCAAATTGGTGTAGCCAATATGGAAAGCAGTATAGAGATTCCTTGGAAATCTGGGACTGGAACTACCATTTGAGCCAGCTATCCCTCTCCTCAGTCTATACCCAAAGGACTTAAAAACAGCATACTACAGGGACACAGCCACAACAATGTTTATAGCAACAGAATTCACAATAGCTAAACTGTGGAGCCAAACTAGATGCCCTTCAGTGGATGAATGGATAATTCTTTAAATGTTTGGTAGAGTTCACTAGTGAATCCACCTGGTCCTGGGCTTTCTTTTCTCTTTGGGGAGGGGGATTGATTTAGTCCCCTTAATTACTACTAATCTGTTTAGATTTTGTGTTTTCATGGTTCATTCCTGGTAGTACATTTTTAGAAATTTATCATTTCTTCTAGGTTATCTTATTCTTTGGTAATTGTTCATAACCTGTATATTTCTAACTTACCAGTTGTATTATCTTCTTTTTAATATCTGATTATTTGTTTGCATCTTTTCTCTTTATTTTTAAGTTAGCCTAGCTAAAGCTTTGTAAATTTTATCTTTTCAAAAAACTCAACTTTATTCATCTTTTCTAAAGTTTTCGTAGTCTGAATTTTATTTATTTCTGTTCTCATCTTGGCTTTTTCCATCCATTATTCTGCTACATTTATCGATGGTTATTATTTTGTAGTTCAGTAATTTACTTGAGATTTTTTTCCCCCTTAATGTTGGTGTTTCTCACTATTAACCTTTCTCTAAGAATTGCTTTTTGCTGTATCCCTTAAGTTTTAGTATATTGTATTTCCATTTTAGTTTGTAAGGTATTTTTAATTTCCATTTTCATTTCTTTTTTGACTCAATGTTTTTTTTCAGTAGTGAATGATTCAATTTACACATACTGGTACCTTTTTCATTTTTCCACTTGTTATTATTTTCTAGCTACATACTGTTGTGATTAGAAGAGATACTTGATATAATTTTCATCTCTTAAACTGTTAAATCTGATTGACAACCTAACGTACAATCAACTGGGTGTTTGATAAAAATGTGCTCTTCTGCTGTTAGGTGAATACTCCGCATATATTTGTATGATTCATTTGATCTGAAGAGTAGTTGATATCCAGTGTTTCCTTATTGATTTTTTGTCTAGGTGATGTATTCATTGTTGAAATCAGGTTATTGAAGTTTTCTACTATTACTCTGTAGATGCTGATTTTTTTTTCCTTTCAGATCCATTAATATTTGCTTTGTATATCTGTATATCTTAATAGTAGATGCAATATATTTAAAAATGTTATATTCTCTTAAAGAATTATCTTCTTTCTTTTTCCTTGTTACTGTCTGTTTCAAGTCTATTTTGTCTGATGTAAGTATGGCTACCCTTACTTCTTTCTCTTAGTTTCCATGTATGTGGAATATTCTTTCTATTTCCTGTTCTTTCATTCTATATTTTCAAACTGAGGAGAGTCTCTTCTGGAAAGCTAGGAATTGGAGTAATGATTTCCCTCAAATTTCATGTAACTGGAAAACTGTTTCTTCTTCATTCTGAAAGAATTTTCGTGGCTGTTCTTAGTTGGCAATATTTTTTTTTTCAGTACTTTGAACATACTGTTCCATTTTCTCTTGAGCTTCATAAGGTCTTGTAGTCTTATGGGAAGCAGGTCACTTATATACAAAGAATTTTTTATTTTTATTTTTTTTGTCTCTGATTTTTGAGAGTTTGATTATAATGTGTCTTTGTACATGGAGCTTTGGGTTGAACTTTTTATGGATTTACAGTTTCATGTACATAAATGTTCATCTCTCCCTAGATTTGGGAAATTTCAGCTATTATTTCTTTAAATAGCTTTAAATAACTCTTGCTTCTCTTTTTGCTATTTCTGTAATTTATATATTGGGCTGTTAGGTGGTATCTCACAAATCCTTTGGGATTTCTTTACTCTTATTATTTTCTCATTTTTGTTCCTCTAAATGGATAATTTCAAATGACCAATCTTCATGTTTATTTTTTTTCCTTCATCTATCAAGTTTGTTGTTAATGAGAGCATTTTATTAAAAATTCTGTTGTATTTTTCATTTAATTAATTCTTCATAGCCATAACATCTGTTTGGTTCATTTTATAGTTTTCATTTCTTCTAATTTTGTTCATTGCTATTTTCTAAATTCCTTTGGGCTTAATTCCATTGAGTTTTCTATATTTGCTCTCTTGTAACTTGTTGGGTTTCCCTAAAATCAACATTTTGAATCATTTGGCAATTTGTAGTTTTTTTGTCTGTCTGTTTGTTTGTTTGTTTGTTTTGAGTCAGTTGCTGGAGAACTACTTAGTTCCTTTGCTGGTATCAAATTTCTTGAATTTTTAATATTTCTTGTTACTTTGAATCGATGTCTGAGCATTGATGGAGGCATCGTGTGTTTCAGACTTCACAGGTTTTGGTGGAGAAAGACCCTCACATACAGATGGGTGTCAGAATGCCAGTGAGGTACAGTGCAGTGGTTCTGGCTCCAGTGAGAGTATCATGTAGCTTCTGTATAGATCAGCCAATGTGAGCATTAGTAAAGATGTTGGGTCCTCCACAGTCAAGGTAATGGATATCACAGTAACAGTGAACATGGTTGGAGTGAAAACTGGTGGGGTCCTTCTGATTACTTTGTCTCCAATGAGGAAGCCATGGCCAAAAGGGTTCTTCTTGGTACTGGGTTCAGCTTGTCGGTTTACTCACTGTGTAGTGGCACTGATTTCTGCAGAGCAGCCCCTTGAAGCAAATATGGAGCCAGGGTATGGAGTGCAAGAACATTTGAAACCAATGGAGCTCTGGTATTCAGAGTTAGGTTGGCAACAGTATCCAGGGAACAGACTCCTCAATTACAATATTAGTAAAAGTGCACCAGGCATAGGTTCTGTGGAAGCCATGATTAGAGAGTGGGCATGCACAAAACTACATCAGATCTTAGGTTTAGGGCATGGGCCAGCTAACGGTGACAGTATCTCCTGAATCTGAGAATTGGGAACATGTATTGCACCCCAGGATCTGGGCTCCAGACCTTGGGAGTGTAGAGAGTGGCCACAGCTCCTGTTCTATTGTTTGTGTGGACTGGCTCTGGTTTGGGGCAGCAGAACAAGTTATTTCTTGAAGGTATGCAAAGACATACCTCCCTTTGGGTGGAGCCCACAGCTGCAATGTCTGTTGATTGCATCAGTGGCAAGACTTTTAGAGACCTTTGCAGAGCAGACCTTTGAGCTCTGCACTGATGAACATTAATAGAAGAGTTGAGAAAAGTCTACCACTGGCAACAGGGCTGTTGAGCTTCTTACCAGCAAATACTAAGAGCAAGGACATCCATCAAATGACTGATACAGATTATATCTGCCCTTGTCTCTCTTGCTAGCCATCTCCAGAAATCTCAGATATGCTGAAAATACAGCATCCTTTCATGTTCAAAACACTAGAAAAACTTGGGATAACAGGAACATATTGCAACAGATAATCTATCTATGTTGTTGTTCTCTATTTTTACTCTGCAGTGTTGCTATGTGTTCTTAATCGAACTCTTGAGCCTTCCCACAGCTATTTTCTTTCATAGATAGCAACTTAATTGTTTATTTTGTTCCCTTATCCCAACTGAAGCCAGAATTAAAGACAAACAATATAGATAGGTAAATCAGGTCAGATGGGATTTAGGCAGGACAATTTGGGTCCAGGAATTTGGAAGTCTTCAAATTCCTATCTATACTCTGAGGAATTGAAATGTTAATGCAATAAGAGCAGTTCCTTCACCCTTATCAAGATAACTTACCTCTATTCCAAATCTGTTGCTAAAGTAGCCTGTCCCAGGGATTGTCCCTCTCTACAGGGAGTTTTAAAAGTTGTTAATTAATGCACCCAGGGTCCCTTTCCTGCCTGGATCAACTACCTTGGCCCCTCCAGCCCATCTGCTCTCACCTTTTGGCCATCCCAGGAGAGCATCTCCTGGACATAGTCATATATGCAGGAAAAAGAGAGATAAGGGGAAAGAGAGCAGGGGAACAAAGAAAATCTAGGATATATAAAAGAGCAGAACACCCTCACTTCTTGGGATATCAGGATACCAACTATGGGCACCTTGTCCCTCCCTGGAGAACTCTGAATTATTCCTTTTAAAACAAACCCTGCTTCATATGCTTGCCTTGGCATGCTTCTCTAATGTTTTACTTCAACATGTAAGGAAGCAAGACTCCTCTCCAATAATTGGCAGTATCACAACTTTCACATAAGAAGAACAAAATAGATAACTGAGATATGATTATTAAAAAGACTTTTTTGTGTGCATATCACTTGCAAATATTCTCTTTCAATAACCACTTTATGCCAGGCATGCATCACCATGCCTGGCATAAAATGGTTATTGAAAGCTCTGGAGGCTGAGGCAGGAGGATTAAGTTCAAAGCCTGGCTCAACCAAAGTGAGGTGCTAAGCAACTCAGTGACACTTGTCTCTAAATAAAATACAAACTAGGGTTGGGTATGTGGCTCAGTGACCAAGTGCCCTTGTTTTCAATCCCCAGTACCCCCCCCCCCAAAAAAAAAAAAAACACAAAAACACTTTTTATTGCATGATTCAGAGACTTTTAATAACTGGCTTATATTTATTTATTGTGGCATAACAAATCATCTCTAAATCTAGAGTGTAAAACAGCAACCATATTTGTGGTTCAGAAATTTGAGAGTGGTTTATCTGTATCAGGTTCTGTATCAGCTTCTTTAGTGAAGTTTCAGTAGCTGAATCTGCAATCCTAAAAGGCTAGACTAGTGCCAAAGGATCTGTTTCTTAGATGGTTCCTTCATATGAATACAGGAAGAGTCCATAGTTCCCTACTATGGGGGACTCTCCATAGCTCTTAAGTGTACTCACAACATTACACTGGCTTCCTACAGACCTAGAGATAAGAAAGAGAGGGAGAGACAAAGGACAAAGGGAGATATTGCTAGTTAGTTAGAATCTTTATGACCTCTCCTTAGAAGTCACATGTTTTCATTTCTGTTCAGTTTTATTCATTCAAATTAAGTCACTGAATTTACTCCATACACACGGGGAGGGAAAATTAAGTTTCATTTTGATTAGGAGAAGGTTAAATACATTTCCTACATATCTTAAACCATACCACATGGCTGGACACTGTAAAAAATTGGAACCAAGAATAGTTATTTTATTATTATTATTATTATTATTATTATTATTATTAATATTTTTGCCTGAACCATGCTGCTACTTTGTATGGGGAAGAATTCTTTTACAGCACATTCTCATCACTTTTCTTACAAGTGTGTAGAAATTTGAGCAACTTAAATGTAAGAATTTGTAAAAGAAAGAAAGAAAGTGGAATTGGAAAACAAATATCATGGTAAAAGAGACAATTGGGCAACATTAGGAATATTTATATATAAAATTAACCCTAGAACATTTCAGAAATTTGAAGACACTTTTCTGGAGACATAGTTCAAATCTGGAAAGAATAGATGCTAAAAAATTGATGGTTTACACTTAGAACTATTGAAAAAAGAAATGTTTGAATTTAATGCACTGCTGGGAGCCATTAGCCAAGTAGGTATGACAATTTCCTTGCCAGCGTACCCCATGTTGCTGACATGTTGCAGCGACATTGAATGTAGGTGACCTTGCTCAAGGACCAAGGCAGATTAGGGTGTTCCCGGTTTTAAGATAATCCTGTTTAGGGCGTTCCCAGTTTAGGTTCCAGGTTTAAGGTTTAAGATTATTCCTGCTGGGAATAGGGCGTATCCTGCTGCCTGAGTTCCCCTTGATTTCTCACAGGATTCAGACAGTATATTTTGGGAGACAGAAGCCCAGTGGAGGTGGATTTGGGCAGAGAAGGTGGATTTGGGCAGAGAACGTGGATTTCCCCAGAACGTGATTGTAGACGGCTGGTGTGAGTTCGGGAATAAAGAGTTGCTGTTTGAATCTACAAGCTGTGTGGTGGCTCGTGATTGTGTGCCCAGCCAGACTGTGGCATTTGGCGGCTCGTACGGGGAACTTCTAAAGCTTGGAGGTAAGTGAAATTGCTCGTCCCTGAGGAAGAGCAAAAGAATGGATGACCATTTCAAAAAAAAACAGTGCGTTCTTGTTTTGATTTATTTTGTTTTTATTTCAAGTTGCCTGTTCCTAGAACTTTCTCAGGCAAACTGGGGAAAATGGTTGACTCAAGGTTTGAAGTTGTTCGCCTCCGAGCAAGAGAAATTGTTAGAGGAAGAAGGCACCCCAGTAAGACCAAGAACAGTTAGGACATATGTTGATACAATACAAAAATGTAGCCCATGGCTTTTTAAAGATGAGTTATTAAGTATATTAATGGGACCATCATGGTATCCTGTAGAAGGATTTTTCTTCAACAAGAAAGAGATGGCTAGTTCTGTTTACTACATTTGTCTAAGATCTTGGTTTTTACAGACATCTGATTAATTTACAAAGCTAAAGTGTTAAAATATCAACCACTAAATATGAAATCAAATACTCTTTACTTATTAAGTTCCATAAGCTAATATATTTAAACATTATGTGTGTTTTCATAAATTGGTAAATGGAAAAATGTTTAATATTGCTTTGTGTCTGTGTCTTTGCTGAAATAAGGTTACTAAGTGTTAAGATTCTATCGTGTAATTTATATACAAAGAGTAGAAAAATTTTCAGTTGGGTTTCAATTATAGTATTATAGTATCATAAAAAACATGAAAGTCTTTCATCTTATTAAAGTGGAGTAATTTGTCTAAATCAGAAATTTTATAAGAGTTGTTTCAAAATGTGAATTTATAAAAAGGGTTAACGGTTAAAAAAGAGAAAAAGATTCAAGATATGGAAATATATTTTAATATAAAAGGTTAAAGGAAAAAGAAATGTTTCTAGATGAGTGATAATCTGTGTGGTAAAGTAAAAAGTTGTAAAATGCCATTTAAAAAGATTTTGAGGAAACTAGACTTACTTTAAAAGCTTGAGAAAGGAAAAAAGAAGAAAAAGGTATTTGTACATGGCAGATTGAGACAAAGCTTCTCAATGGAGTTTAAAAAAAAAAGCCTTTGGTTGAAGGGCAGCCATGTAAACTAACATTAAAGAGATTTAAACAGAATCTAAGCCTCGTTTAAAAGAGTGAAGTTGTAGGTGGTGAAAAAGTACATTTAAAAGTACAGTATAGATGATAATTGGAAGGCTTTAAAAGGTTAAATTGAAGGTGGTTAAAATGCCTTCATGATGGAGGAAAGAAGCTTAGTTAATCTTAAAGGCATTGCTTAAAAAATGGGAAGATAATAGGATAAAAGATATTTAGATAAAGAAGATTAAAAATTTAAAGTGAAAAACTTTAAAGACAGAAGTATAGAAAGTTAAAAAGAAAAAAGATAAAGAAGATGTAAAAAGATAGAAAAGATGTAGGAAGACAAGAATTTTAAACCCACAAAATAGGAAAAAAAAAAAAAAAAACTAGGAGGAAAATAAGCAACTAAGGGTAAAAATACAAACCTTAGGAAAAAAAAAAAACTAGAAGATAGAAATAAGATAGAAAATGGTTGAAAATGTCAAGTAAGGTATTACACAGATAGAAAATGCAAAAAGCTAAGACAACTATTAGATACAGACATACTTATTAAAGCAAAAAGAGGGAATTGGAAAGGGGTATATATCCCCCATAGATAAACTTAAAATAACCCTTTTTACTCTAAACTTTTAAAATTTGGATTCATCAGGACTTAGTGCTGCGGAAAGACATGTGTATCCAAAAAATGTACATAAGCCTAAGGTACTTTGGAAGGATATTCTAACAGGACAATGGAAAGGTCCTGACCCAGTGATTGTCTGGAGTCGGGGTTTTGTTTGTGTTTTTCCACAGGGAGAACAGCAGCCGATTTGGATTCCAGAGAGGTTAACTAAAACAATTTCTATAGATCGAAAAGAAGATGATTTGACTCAAATCCATAACAGCTGATATCCAGAGCTCCAGCTTGGCCATTCTTACATCTGCAACAGTGATTAACCAGTTATATAATTTTTATTTCCTTGCCAGCGCACCCCATGTTAATTGTGGTAGTGCTGGCATATCTTTGCTGATGGTGTCACCAGTGATGCAATTTTTTCCCAAGGAGCCGTCAATTGGCTTGGTGTCGTGGCATTTCTGTATCCTCCTCCCTTCTGCTAGTGATGGTCTAAAATTTGGGGGCCAATGGCTTATGCTAGACCGGTAGTCAGTGACGGGTATGATCCAATTGCAGTGGTATCAACCTAAGACAGGAGGCTGACGCCTAAAGGTCAGTTTTCCGATGACGGGTAAGAACCATATGTTGAATTGGACAACCTACCAGGCACGGTCCTTAAGCCACATTAACCTCACTCCCCCACTGGCACCAAGGCCAAATTTGGGGGCCAACAGAGGTGAGGCAAAGAACCTCACCCCCCCACTGGTGCATAGACCTATCCACAAGTATGGCTGTATGCTGGACCGGTAGTCAGTGACGGGTATGATTCAATTGCAGTGGTATCAACCTAAGACAGGAGGCTGACGCCTAAAGGTCAGTTTTCCGATGACGGGTAAGAACCATATGTTGAATTGGACAACCTACCAGGCACGGTCCTTAAGCCACATTGCTTGTTGTTTAATTAATCAGAAGGGGGGAGATGCTGGGAGCCATTAGCCAAGTAGGTATGACAATTTCCTTGCCAGCGTACCCCATGTTGCTGACATGTTGCAGCGACATTGAATGTAGGTGACCTTGCTCAAGGACCAAGGCAGATTAGGGTGTTCCCGGTTTTAAGATAATCCTGTTTAGGGCGTTCCCAGTTTAGGTTCCAGGTTTAAGGTTTAAGATTATTCCTGCTGGGAATAGGGCGTATCCTGCTGCCTGAGTTCCCCTTGATTTCTCACAGGATTCAGACAGTATATTTTGGGAGACAGAAGCCCAGTGGAGGTGGATTTGGGCAGAGAAGGTGGATTTGGGCAGAGAACGTGGATTTCCCCAGAACGTGATTGTGATGGCTGGTGTGAGTTCGGGAATAAAGAGTTGCTGTTTGAATCTACAAGCTGTGTGGTGGCTCGTGATTGTGTGCCCAGCCAGACTGCGGCATTTGTGCCCAGCCAGACTGCGGCAATGCACAATTACAGTAAAAGGAACTTATTGACTAATGTTTATAATGAACAATAATAAACATTTCACAATTTATTTATATATATATTTTTTTTCATTCACAATAATTCATTTACTTTAGTGTTTCAAACAGAGAACTAGAATTAATGACTTTCCAAGATCATTAGACTTAAATGGTCAAAGCAGCTCTATCTATGCAAGGACTTGTAATAGTACATGGAAATCATAAAAATATATTTGATATATTCTATGACCTTAAGAAAACTATTTTTTCAGAAAGGAGATTTCCTTTTTCTGTGTCCAACTTAATTATCTTACTGCCACATTCACTGTTTGCCTTCAGAACAAGCAGGAAGCCTTTTGTATCCTTTCCTGATGTGGTTCCAGTGATATTATATTTTTCTCATTTTTTTAATATTGTTTTTTGTCATTTTTTCTCAGCATATTTTCAAGAATGATGTAGTATGTTTTCTCTGTCTGTTTAGGAATGATATTTAAAAACAGCAAGAATAAATTCATTTATAAAAACATTTTGTCGCTATAGATAATTCTATCTATTTTAAAATTGAATTAGCATGAAATAACTTTTAACATTAGTATGAAACAAACATTGCCAAACCTGTGGTCAATGAAAATATTTTTTAGTCTGATGTTTTGATATTCAATGTATTTCTTTTTAATTTTTCTCACATAGTTTATTAGTGTTAAAATAACTGACTTTGATCATTTTAAAAAAGTATCATCCCAAAGCAAACAAAATCAATTTCTTTTCAAAGTTCATGTCTGAAGGAAAATCTACAAAGCATTTCAATGAGCAAACAAGATGTCTTAGGTCAGGTTTCTCAAAAGCCACATTTTGAATTTCAGACTTGCTTGTGGGAAATTTAGAGAGGAGTTTCATGAACTCCATACTTGGCAAGAGAGGATGAGGAACTAGGCAAATTTGAGCAAGGATCCATTTGAATGATAGCCAGGACTGGTCCTATGAGAAGCATTGGGCAAAGGATGATCCACAGAGATGCCCTAAAATGAAGCAAAGTACCTGGACTTTGTACCCCTCAGTGACTCATCACTGGATCTGAATTTCTGCCATGAAGAGGGGATAACATTGAATGAGGCAGGCTCCTTTTTCTGAGTCAGTTCACCTGGAATACTACTGTCTGGATAGCAGAGAAGTGAGTGCATCTGGCTGTTGTACTATGAAACATGGAATTCCATTATGTTGTGTCACTTAAATCCATTTGACACATATTATAAATGTGTCTCCTCTAGAAAGAACTCCTCTAGGATTCTAGTTCATTTTATTTTCTTTATTTTATTTTATATGTGTGTGTATGTGTGTGTGTGTGTGTGTGTTTGTGTGTATGTCTTACTTCTTAAGAGTTATCAAGGTGCTCTATAGAATTCATCACTATAGATGTTTTTACAACTATAGCTGATGCTTATCAGCCCCCTTCTCTCCTATCCCTTCTAGATGCTTCTCACCACCCAATAACTCTAAATGGATTGCCTGGTGGTATGATGCAGACCTTTATTTCTCGGGTTCTGAACCAATGATATTCTCAGATCATGGCTACTGCAATTATCTATTTAGTGTCAAAATTGGACAAGGAAATAGAAAAATTTGCCTCTCAGAAGTACCTAGGTTCCAAAATATTCTCAGTGTTTCTCAGTAGCTCTACTAAATCCTAATCATCACGGAAAACAACCCTGCCTGTATGATGGATCATTTTCTTTCACCTTTCTACAGAAGTCTGAAGTAAACAAAATAGTAGCCACAGTTTAAAACTTTATGGGAATCTTGCTGTGTTCTCTGGTGCCAGAATTCTCCCTCTGGAAAACCAATACCTGTAAATCCACTAAGAAAAAAGATTAAAAGGAGAGGAAGCATTAAGTAAATTACTGGGGATAATGGAAAGTAGGGTCCTATATGAAGGATTTTAGACCTTGGGATCTTGCATTTCTGGCCTCGGCATGGAAATATGTTTCATTTCATGGTAAATGAATTAAGGTGGTAAACCGGATGGATTAAGAATTACAGTCAGCTAACTTTAAAATACATAAATTACCCTTGATAATCACTATGTTGGTCCAAAGTAATAACACAGGATTTTAAAATTCGAAGAGGAAAGTATAATGGTAGATCAGAGAGACACAAATATGGAAGAAAAAAAAAGAAAAAGCTTGATTCTGAAAGGAATATAATATACCATTGCTGCTTCTAAAGAAGGAGTCCAAAGTCAAGAAATATAGTTGGCTTTCAAGAAGCTGGGAGGGACCCTAAACTAATAGACACAATGGAAAGAGATTTTACTAATCTTCTAAATAAACAAGGAAATATCATCTCTCTTCAAGGCTTGAAAGAGTCTCTATAAAGGGTCTATAAATACCTTGATCTTGGCTTGGTAAGATCCACTTGAGTGATTAATTAATCATTTGAAAGGACTGGCTGCCTGGTTAATTATAGGTAGGTGGGGCATGGTTGGAGAAGTTGGGTCACCAAAGATATGTCCTTGCACATTATATCTCTGCCCATTGGATCTTTCTTCTCTCTCTCTGCTTCCTGTCTGTCATGAGCTGAGAGGCTTGCCTCTGCTGTATCTTTCTGCCACGGTGGTCTTTCTCACCTCATCTTCAGAGCACTGGAGTCAGCTGACCATGGACTGAACCACTGAAACCATGAGCCCAAATAAAATTTTTCCTCCTCTAAATTGTTCTCATCAAGTATTTTGGGTGAAATGATACAAAGCTGACCAACAGACTCTTCCACAGATCTGTAAGATAAATTGTTTTCTTGCTTTAAACTGTGAGGTTTGTGGTAATTTGTTATGACAGTAGACATCTGATACATAGAACTACTTCAACTTCCACCCTTAACTCCACAGACTCATGCATTTGAAATTTTGGTGACATAGAACATTTAATGACTATTGAATTATGTGACAACCCATGTTGGTGGTGCATTCTATAATGTATATGTTCACTCAGTTTTCAAAACTACTCTGTTCATGCCCCAATACATCAATACAGGAAAACTGAAGACTGAGGATAGCAGATATCAAATGTTCAAACCATTACAAGTACTTGCTTTTAGTGCCTCCACCACTGTGGATTCTCTCAGCAAGGCAATAACAGGTAATGAAAAGATCTTTGTTCATTGCCTGAAACAATAAACAAGCTCACATGACTCTTCTCCGGACCTTGTCCCAATCTTTATTCTAAACCAGTCATTTACTATTTCCCATGAAAACAAGCATATTATAAAATTGAACCAATTCTTTTCGAAAAACAAACAAACAAACACAAAAGTAGGTTCCTATTTGTGTCACGTAAAGTTCTACTCATCAAGAGGATTTTCTCACTTACTGCCTTTCAGAGCATCTCTGACAGGAGAGTATGACTAGATTGATTAACTTTATATGTTTTCCACTTCCTTATTCTAGCATCTTCAGACTCCAGTTACATATACATACTCTCCTATGTTGGGCCTAGACACATTAGTAAGATTAAGTAGCTCCTCACTGTATAGTACCCTTCCTTCCTTAGCAGGTCCGGCACTTCTCTGGCTAAATTATATGGTGACTTGACATTGGCTATTGGTTTGTAGCTGAGAGATGACACAGTGTATCTTAAGGGGAGAGCACTTGGAATCACAAAAGAGGAAGATCTTTGCATTGCCTTTTAATTTATTTATTTAGCAGTGCTGAGTATTGATCTCAGGGCCTTGTGCATGCTAGGTGAGCAGTCTACCACTAAACTAAGTCCCCAAGCTTTCTGCATTATCTCTAGACAGTAAAGAAACACTGGACTCTGAGAGAAAGGAGTGTGTCACTTCTGCAGGCTAGTAGAATTCAGGGAGCCCTGAGGTGACCTGGATTCAGAGTTTTAATCAAGGTATTGCTTATCTTAATTCTTAACACCACTCTTCTATCCTCTCTCTGGTCATTGATAGCTTTCTGTGGCTTCTGATATCCTTTAAATTAAAACCTCAAACTGATGATGAGTTGTTCTGCTGTTTTACTCAAATAAAGAAAGTTACCAAGGAAACCATGTGTCTTTCACACTTTGCATTAAATATTTTATTAATTACCCTCTGCCTTTGTCAGTTCTCCAATGTTATTCATTATCTTTGTATTTGTTATTGCAAATTGTTGAACTCAACACCACCATACAATTCTAACAACTTTATACTTCTTAATTTCAGAGAATCTCTCAAATATCTGGGTTATTGCAGCAGTTGGTAATGCCACATACCCTTCCCACCAACATCTCATCACATTCCACAGCCAGTGAAAACTTTAATTTAACGATAGTACTGTTATAGCACACCAGGTCTAACACTATCCATGGGGACCTCATTGTCTTGCCAAGGGCACGATTCTGCTACATAATTTGATTTTTAATCTTGCTTCTTTGGATTACTTTTAGTATGAGCTTTACCAACTGCCTTAGTATAGATTCCTTAGGGAAACCTGAGGAGGAGATTAGTAAACAAAGATTTGGGGGAAGTACTCCAGAGCAAGGATAGGGAGTCAAGGAAACAGGAAGAAGTTGAATTCTGATGAAATAAATGAACAAAGATCTCATCCAGTCCCATGGGAGACTCTGAAACTGGGAAGACCTTTGATAGTCCTGAATTATGGCAAAACCCTGACACTTTTTTATAGCAAAGTTGAATAGTCATTGAATGCAAGGTTCTTTTGGGAGAGTGTACAACCTTGAGCAAGGCAATTAGTTCCCTTTAGGCTGAGGTCAAAGTACAGGCAGCAGGTCAACTGTGACTCCTCAACAGTCTACACTCCTGACTGCTAGGGAGGGAGAGTTTTGATAATGAAAGGGGAAAGTCTAAGCCAGAGGAACTTCAGGGACTTTGTTGATCTCCAAAAGTTTAACATAAAATAAAACTTTATCGTAATTTTCAAGTTGAGTGCTTTATGGCTTTATTTTGATTTTGTAAATATTTTTGAAAAAATTGACTTCCATATATTTTGAGATGCACTAGAATAATATTAAATTCACACCTTACATGAAGACATCAAGAAAGCAAAATGTTTACTCCAGGTGACTTAAATGCTATTCTTAATAATTAAAACAATGGGCCTCAATTGAATTGAACTAGAAATAATTGGTATAAGTAGACCAAAAGTATATTTAACATAGTGGGTATAAATTATTATCATGTACACAGATTTTTGCTTCGTACACAATAAACCAAAATTAGTAACACAATTGTATTAACCTTCTTTTTTTTAACAATAATATCTTAAATAAGGACACCTAAAATCGTGTTTTTGTCGTGGGGTTAAGTATAACCATCAATAGGCAAGAATATTAGTGTAATTGTAAAGTTCCATTGACCTCCAAATTGTCATTTTCCTTTCAATGAACAGTTTAGACTAAATGAGAATATAACTTGTTTGGTGGTATAAACTCTCCATCACTTACATCTCTTGAATCCAAGGTTAATATCATTGGAGAAAATTGTCTGAGAGGCTACACTTTTTAGCTTCATAGCTCTGGGCATTTCACAATCTTAAATGTAATAAGCTTGGAACTCAAATTTAGGAGTGTGTACTTGTGGTGTAAAGAAAATGTGAACAAAAGGTGAGGGTCAACAAATACAAGGTTAGAGGCAGACAATTAGCCTGAGGAACAAGCATCTAGTGTTCCTTTCTCTTTCCCATTTTTTTTTTCTCCTAACAGCTACAATGTCCTTTTCAATCAAATATTAGCCCCAGTAAAATTCACTACTGATAGAAAAAAAAATGTGACAATATACAGGACTTATGATTTTTAATGATTTAATTATTAGTAACTACTAGAATTATTAGAGGAACTATAGAGTTTGGTTTTTTTTTTTTCAATCTTTTAAAATGGACATTTTTCAAGCACCATATCTTTATCATGGTTATTTTTATGGATATAAATTTCTGCTTCTGAGAAGGAAATTTATCTTCTTCATAAACCCATTAAGAAATGCTTAATCTGTAAATTCAAATATAATTAAACTCGGCTTCTGAAATGACTGAGCTGGGATATAGAACTGGAGAGTTTTTATCTCATCAGCCAAGAATATGCATGTTAATAAAGCTTCAAATCTACCGAACCATGCATAACAGAGGATCAAAAAATAGGTGTTGACTCATTAAACGTTTTCATACCACAAAACTGATTTAATGCTTTATTTCTGTGGAATGAGATATTCCACAGAAAGAAATTTCCTGTAAACTGTTGTTTACATTTCTGTGTTCCTATTCCTTGTGTTCTTGATATTTCTAAAGCAGTGATTTTTACTAACTTTAATTATTTTTTTCTTTATCCATGAATGCTTTAAGTTCATATTGATATGATATATTTTTAAAAATATGACACTTTTATGCAAAAAACCTTTTTTTTTCATTTTTTAGTTGTAGATGTACACAATACATTTATTTATTATTCATTTTCATACAGTGCTGAGGATCGAACCCAGTGCCTCACATGTGCTAGTGAGAAACTGATGTGACTCCATTTTTGAGAAACCAGCCTCTACCTCAGAGCAAAGCCTGTCCAAGGAAGGGGGTATGACCTTTGTCCTTGGAAAAACCCACAGAGCTCTCCTAGGCACACACCCACCCTGCTGAGTTGTTTGTCTGCAAATAACAGGAGATCTGACTCAGTCAGGCTAGGTGAAAACCCATAGCAATCCCCTAGCAACTACCAATCAGCATGAGACAGGGAAAATACCTGGGATGCCAGATGACCTTCCCAGTAGTTTATGATGTTTGATAACATGTTGGGAAACCATGTAGTTCAGCACATACACTCCTCATGGCTTAAACCAATCAGTTCAAACGAATCCTCCTCTTTTACTAACCAATCACCCTTACCCAACTTGTTCCTTCCAGTGAAGGTGCTAATCAATGTTAAGAGTTGTTGTTTGATTTTCCCGTAGCGTGTGATGATTTGCTAAGAGATGCTATGATGTATGTGAAGTCCCTGCCTTCCCCAAAGATTGTATAAAACTGCTGCAAACCCTGGGCTCCAGGCCTGTCAGCATCACCAGTTGCTGTGTGTACAGAGGACTGAGCTAGCTCGCAATAAATGCCTCTTTGCTGCTTACATCAATCTTGGTCTCTGGTGGTCTTTTGGGGGTTCCGAACTCGAACACATCACTAGGCAAGTGCTCTACTGCTGAGCCACAACCCCAGACCTTATTTTTTTGGCTTTTTCCTCCTTCCATCTCAACGACATTCTCTTCCCTTTCCTATAACTTAAAATCACAGATTTCAGGAGTTGGCATTAACTTTCAAAACCAATCTTTTAAAAACTCTAAATCCCAGAAGCCAAGGGAAATTTCACTAGATTTTTTTCTGAGTGCTATGTATACCATTCCAGCTAAAGTTTTAGTTAATAGTTACATTTTACCTTGTTATGAATCCAGGTGCACTGGAAACAAACAGAGATAAATGTTATCTAAGGCATTATGAGTAGATTATGATCTAGACCTATGTTGGATTTATATCTACTCTTTCATTTCCTCCTTCACCATGCTTTTAGAGTGAATAAATTACTCATCACTAAAGGTTTTTTAGTGATAAGTAATAGCTTATAAGTATAACTTGTAAGTGATAACTCTCCATTGCTCTTGAAAGACAGGCCAAAGTCTCCAATAGATCCTTAGAGCTCTGCATGGTTGGGTCCCCCCTTCCTTGTAGTTCTACCAAAAATAGGTCATGCTTCCCTTCTCAGGTTTTTTGTGCAACCTGTTCTCTCTTCCTGGAAGAATTTCTAACCCCTTCTTTGCTTGCTTTCAACTTCCTGCTTCCCCACTCACTAAAGCAGCTTACTCTTTCTGTTGTCTTAGTCCATTCCTAGGGTTGTTTTTCTGATTACTCTCCTTTTTCAATTATCTGAAATTACCTTTCACATTCCTGCTAAACTCTTTCTATGTCCCTGTGTAAGTAGATATGAAAATTATTCAGTATTTAAGCCAGACATGGTGATGCACAAAGGTAATCCCAGTGATTTAAGAGGCTTAGGTTAGAGGATCACAAGTTCAAGGCCGACATGGGCAACTTAGGTAGACCTTGTCTCAAAATAATAAATAAAAAGATCTGGGGATGTAGCTCAGTGATAAAATGCCCCAAGTTTAATCCCCAATACAAAAAATATAATATTCAAAATTAATTTTGATTTCTTTTTTCTTCACTAAACATATAGTTACAAAAAATAACCCAGTCTATTTTGTTTTCAGCATCTAGTAAAATGTTTGACATATAAACTTAATTCACAATATTAACCTAATGAAGAGAACAAATAATTTGTTAAGCTCTTCGGGTGTATTTCTTCAAAAGTAGTTCTAAGACCTGTGTTTTGGGGAAGTCCTGTGATGTATGGAGTCATCGCACCTGAGTTGAGCAAGCTTCTCTCCTTCAGTTTTCTGTGTAACTAGAAGTTTCTAGCATATAAAGATGTTGCAAGTATAAAGTTAGTTAATATGTGTGAAGTATTTGAACAATGCCTGACTCAGAGCAAACAAAAATATTAGTTATTAATATTAAAATCCCTCTATGTGCATGGGTAATCTGTTCTACACAGAGTCTTAGTAATATTTTATAATATTTTCAAAGACTTTAGTTATACTATACCAAGTATATCCATTTGTGACAGTTGTAGAAGGTAGATTCTCTACTAATTAAGAATAAAATTTTACACAATTTCTGTTAATTTAAGTTTTCAAAGTAGAAAAATAAATAGTCAAGAAACAATAGGAAGGTTTTTTGCATCATTTTCTCAGAATGAACACAGTTCCAGGCTGGTCTTTTTGACATGAAGCCCTGAGTCACAGGCTGATGCCCATTATTATTATTATTATTATTATTATTATTATTATTATTATTATTATTTGGTAGCGGTGCTGGAAATAGAAACCAGAGCCTTATGCATGGGAGGCAAGCACTCTACCAACTGAGCAATATCTCCAGCCCTGATGCCCATTTTTCACAACACAAAATGGCAGTAGATAATCCAAACAAAAGTCCTAATAGCTACTCAGAAAATATGTAAGGTATGGAGCACCTAGAAGTTAAAGAATTAGGGAGGTAAAAAAGAGAGAAAAACTCAGAAGAAATTAGTTTAGATTGTTGAAGGGAAGCTTCTGTTGTTATTGGAAAGGTGTTTTTTTGCTTTCTTTAAAGTGGATTTACAGATTCATTTAAATTCCGGATGCAGAGTGAAAGAGGAACTCTCTTTACTACTACTACTACTACTCATAATAATAGTAATGGATGTTTGGAACAATTAATAATTCATTGAAAATAAAGCTATGTGATTTCAAAATAATTAGATAATGGACATGGTAATAGCAGATAATATTTGAATCTATTCTTTCCCCCCAAATACCTATCCAAACAATAATCACCTAGGTAGATTTATTAAAAAATTGGGGGCAACAAGACTTCTATCTGAATTACACTTTTTGAAAAGCATACTCATTTGGTTGATTCAAAGCAATTTAAAGACAATTTAGGTGAACCGGTGAACTGATAGTTTACCGTCCTTCTCCTTTACAGTCTTTCAAATGGTTATTGCAATATAGCATTTTGATAGGACAAAAACATTTGCACTGAAAAGACTAAGCACATGTTATGGAAATAACTGTACATATCTTGCTTGCAAGCTGTCAGAGCTGCAAGCAGGACCACAGACAGTAAAAATCAATACTACATTGGGTAGGCATTGTGTTTACTCTATGACACAAGACATCAGAGACATAAGTGCTACAAGGAGACAAGTTGAAACACCATGGGTACATCAAAGAAAAAGAAATAAGAATTTTAAACTAAAAAATTTAGAAAAAAAGTGACATAACTGAAATATTTATGTCTTCATAATTTAGTTCTAAGGCCTTTCTCATATCCAGCTCTCTTTTACTGACTCAGGTGAATTTATGCTTGCTTTAATGACCTGTTTACCAGCACTTGATAGAAGTTTAACTGATTATTTATAGTGTATAAAAACTCAATTGATAAATTATATATTATATATATATATTATATATGTATATGTTTAGATTCACTATACTTAAAACATCTATGATTTGATTGGGTACTTGCATTGCTTTATAATTAACTACCACTTTCTTCTTACTAGAATACAAAGCTTTTCATAAGAGTAGGATAATATTTCTCTTTGGTTTTCCAGCCAAGCTTTCCTTCTTCTTCTTCCAAGGATTTTATTTTATTTATTTATTTTAAATTTTTTGGTGTGTGTGGTGCTGGGGATCAAACCCAGGGCCTTGTGCATGCAAGCCAAATACTCTCCCAACTGAGCTATATCCCCAGCCCTCCAAGGTGTATTTTGGATTCATATTCTTTTTTTTATAGCTCTGAATTCCTCCTTGAAAATAAAACTCAATCTCTGTGAGAGGCCCTTTATCTGGCTGTAATGTCTCCAACTCAGTATTGTGTCTTCATCAAACACCAATGAACTTCAGAAAATTCAGAAAGTAGAATGTTCACTAATGAGTTTATACTCACTAGTTAGTGGGCACAAAAGGGAAAATAAAAACTTACTAAGACCTCTGTGATTCAATTCCCCATGTATTTAAAGAATGCCAGCAACACATTCTTGCCTTTCACCTTGCTATTAAGGTCACTGAGCTATATCCTGATAAAAACTGGTCTTTTAACCTTTTCAAACCCTTAAAATGCTAGTATAATTTTAGCTTACAAGCAAATAGAATACAAAGGTGAGTAGCTAGATCTCTTATTTAAGGTATAATTCATATTTAAAAGCTGATAGTCCTACAAAGATACTATGATTCAAATTTAAGGCAAATACTAATGGCAAAGTTATAGGGTATTGAGAAACTTTAGCATCATACATTATAATATTTAGGAGGAGTCTCACATGCACTTTCTCTGATATTAGGAGAACCTTAGACTGCTTCAAGTTGCTGGGAATAAATTATGCTCTTTGTATGTAACTGGTCAAGCAGAGAAAAACACTGCTGAAAAATGTCTTTAATGCTGAGATGTGAACTGTTTCTTAAGATTAGAAGGTTAGAATCTTTCATTACTAGCCTTTCTCAGTATACTGAGAAAGGCTAACAAGAACCCTGCACACTGCGTTCTGACAGTTTATATAGATACTTGTAAAAAATAAGAAAAAAAAAGCATTAAATAACTCGGACTAAGAAGAAAATAATACTGAATCTAAGAAACTAATCTTAAAGGAAATAAGAATCAATGGGATTTAATTCAGACATTTAAAGTAAATGATCAAAAACAGATTTAATAATCAAGCCGAAGAAGCACATGGAAGCAAGCCTCTCATACTTTGGAAGATAAATATTTGAGTTGTTCTTAACCTCTCTTAGCTTCGAATTCTTCTTTGCAATAATGAGATTAGAGTAGATGTCCTCTAAGTCTTACATCTAAGGTTCTAGAGGTTTAATGAGCCTTGGTAAAAAAAAAAAAAAAAATCTTGCAAAGGGAACCCTGAACAAATTATTTTAATGGAATTAAGGAAGAGATGAAGGAAAAAACATCAAAAGTTAGATTGCCAAAAATTCAGGTTAAAAAAAAAAATTAAAAAGATATCAAACCCTGATCCTAGTTAGTGACTTGGGGGTAGCCACAATAAACACTTTAGATTCCTGATAAACTCTTTACTTAATCTTAGCTCATTGTTCAAATGCCATTTTCCCACTTATAATTGCATTTATTTGTTTAGCTACGTTCCACTGAATGTTTACTTGAGGATTTTCTTTTTATTTGTCATTTGAACAATGCTCATTGTTGTGGCCCGCAGGTACCTTTCAGTATTAGCAAACATATTAAAATAAGCGGCCTCTTGGAGACAGGTGACCTCAATCAGTTTGGGAGTAATAAGTTGAAGGGATTTTATGGTACTAAATCCTGAAAATATACTTACATTACACTTCTTTGATATTAGAAATGATATTCAACAAAACCCTAGTTCAAACAATAATTCTTATGGAACATTTGTAAGACAGCTATAAAAATATCATTGACATGAATAAATATGTCCTATTAAGTCTTAAATAAAAAGTATATGCCATAAGTTAGTGAATAAAATGAATAAAGTATTTGCTTTACAATTTATTGATTTGGGTTTCCATCTTGGTTGATGCCATTTATGAACTGTGACCTTAAATGAAATATTTAATTTCAATAACATGTCCAACCTATAAAATGGAGAGAATGTATTTTAAAATATTCTGAGATTTAAAGCAGAAAGATCAAGCAAAATGCTAAGCATACTGCCAAGAATTTGAGAGGTAATCAATTTTGGCCAATATAAATTAATATCAAATATTAATTTGAGAGACTACTACATACCCAAATGCTTAGCAATTACTGTTAGCAACTTAAGTAGTCTAATAGTTTTCTTTACATGCAATAAGTGTCAGCATTCAATATTCATTTAAATTCTTTAAGATTAAGGATTCATTCTTATAAAACTTTGGAATTAGAGAAGATAGCTGCTAAGTGAATTTAGCCAATCCCCCCAAAAGACATATGCAGAATGTTTTCTCTGATATAAGGAGGCTGATTCATAGTGGGGTAGGGAGAGGGAGAGGGAGCATGGGAGGAATAGATGAACTCTAGGTAGGGCAGAAGGGTGGGAGGGGAAGGGACAGGCATGAGGTTAGAAATGATGGTAGGATGTGATGGACATTATTATCCAAAGTACATGAAGACACAAATTGGTGAGAATATACTTTGCATACAACCAGAGATATGAAAAATTGTGCTCTATATGTGTAATAAGGATTTTAATGCATTACGCTGTCACATATAAATTATACGTAATATATTATATATATTATGTATAATATATGTATATCTTTCACTTTCACATATAAATTATATATATATATATATATATATATATATATATATATTTCAGTACTACTTCTAATTCTCTGAATTAGAAAATGCTTAGAAAGAAGAGTAAGAAAAGTTGTGAGTCAAGTAGCAACTGTTGAATTCTATCATCTTTCGAAGTAATTATGTTATGAAATTTAGAAAAATGTTTAGGAGATGTTTTATTTTAAAGTTCTACATATTTGACTTTGTATTCTAATATCTCAGAATATTAATATACTCCTCAAAAGCATTTCAATCTCTTTCTTAGACTGGTAGTTAAGGTAAAATGATTAAAGATATCTTTTGGATTATTAAAAAAAGTAATATTATAAATTTAGTTTTAACAGCATTATTAAAATATTCACAGATAAATTGTACAATAATTTCAATAAAGGAAATTTTTTATTTTGCTGCTTATATTTCTATATTATGTTTAAGCATCCATAGTCAAAATAAAAGTCATGAGTGTTTTATTTTAAAAATTCCATTGTTTTAGTTATGCAATTCAGGCAATATTCCATTTATATTAGTTATTGTGAAGAAGGCCTCAAAAAGTATTCTCTGATGTCTAGATATAGTGTTGTTATAACAACAATTGTAGAAAAGAGGATTTATTTTCTATTGAATTCTCATGTTTCCTTGTCAAAAATCAATTGACCACAAAAATAAATGTCTATTTGTGGAATTTCATTTCAATTCCTTTGGCCTGTGAATTTATTCCTATGCGATTTATCATACTGTTTAATGATCTGAACTTTGTAATATGATTTGAAGTTGGAATGCGTGAGTCTCCCAAACTTGTTTTTTCAATATTATTTTAATTATTCTGTCTCCATTTCACCTCCATTTGAATTTTAGATTCTGCTCAGCATATTTCCATAAATAAAAAGCTGAAATTTTGACCTGGATTGCATTGAATTCTTTAGATAAATCAGAAAAAATATCCAATTTAATAATAAAACTTCCTACAGATGAACATGAGATGTCTTTCTCTTTTGTGTCTTTAATTTCTTATGAAGATAAATTTTAATTTTCATACTTTTTCATGTGTGGCCATTTTAATCTGTGCTCAATGAGCATAGCAGTCAGCTAATCATAGGACAGAGATTGTGTTAATTTCTTTGACTGATATGTTTCCAAGCCATTGGGGGAAGGGTTCTATGTATGTTTCTATGTGCTCTAACAGGCTGTTCATATCTCTGTTCTAAGTTTCATTTCCCTCTTGTGAAGTCTTAAGGTAAGCTTGAAGTGAGAGATTAATATCTTCTCAGATCTTTTCTGGAAGAGATGTGCTTACGTCTGGCATGTAAAATTGCCACAAATATGTTGAAACTTCCCCAAAACCTCATGGTCTCCTCACTTTCAGCTTTTCCTTTTATGTTTGGTCAGCTTATTGTTAACCTCTTATTACCACTATTCAGTCAGCTCTGGTGCTAAATAATTGTTCTTGATCATTTTTTATCAACTTAGTCGGAAAAGAGCCATATTCACAGAAAAAAGCTCTAAATGAGGTTAAATAAGGACAAGTTCTGGAGTGGAATTGTCATTCTGTTATCAGAAGAGTCCAGATGGATGGCATAGTGACCATTCAGAGGTGGCAGAGCTTTTGAGAGGATCCTGACCCATTCTGAATCTTCCATTGGGTACAAGCATCGTAATTTTCATAGTTACTCTGTTGGTGAGATTGTTGATTTTAAGTCTATCATGGGGCTGGGGAGAGAAGGATGAGAACAGGACATGTCAAAATCCTCTAAAGACTACTGTGCTGAGATTCCCCCAGTTTTCTTGAGTAAATGTTTCTTCATCTTTTACAAGTCTTTGCTTAATTTTCAGAGTTCAACAAAAGTTGACTTGGACAAATTTTGTCAGTATTCACACTAATGTTGGAAGACAATGTTTCCTTATATTCTCCTGTTGTTGTTAGTGGGATTTTTGTGTGTTTGAATGTATGATTCTTAATTTGTCAAGCAGAACTGTGTTTTCTTTATTTCATTTTTAAACACTTTCACATATTATGTAATCATAAAAAATGTGAAATAAGCATATTCCCACCATTTTACAAGGAATCGAAGGATGAGATGATCTCTTTGACATTTCCCAAAAAGGCAATATTAAAGACAGACTAAGTTTACATACCTTGACTCTCTTCAGCTTTATCTAGAATTGTATAAAATTATAATATACATTTTTGTCATTGATGTTAAAAATCCCAATAGTTTTTTGACCTAATTGAATGTGTACTACTCCATAATATGTAAATATATGCTGAAAATTTAGACATAAGAATTAACATATGCCAAAAATTTAGTTGTAAGATATTTAAATCATCATTCTTGTGATTGGAAGCTATTTTAGATCCATGTAATTTATATTTGTTATCTGTACTAGACCTAGACTCATGCTAAACCTTATAGACACATAAATTTTGACCTTTACATGTTTTTATATTGGATTTTGGGTTTGACTTAAACTAAGTGTACTTAAACTAACGTAGGCCCTGTTTTTTTCAAGATGCTAAGTTACAAACATTCATTATTTCTAGAATCCACCTATGAACAATGAAACTGCCACTTAAGTATGTACATAATTAAGGCATTTTTATATTCTCATTGGAACTCCTGTGCACAGAGAAAATGGGGGACTACCAGTAAAAGCTACTATAGGATTCAGAGACAAAGATAATTCAGGCAGACACTTAAAGCACACAGTTTGTCTCACCTTGACGAAGTGCAAATTGTTACAATTACAGAAAGGCAGATATTACATATTTATTAGTATAGGTTTAGGTGTCGTTCTTATTGAATTCTACTGAGGGAAAAGCATAGCAATTACATAAAACATGGTGATTATATTTAAATCAGTTTATCAAGGTACTTTTGCAAAGAAAGCGAAAGAAACCAGCTCTGCTAAACTTCAGTTAAAAAAATAGCCCATGTAAGCCAAAGAAAAACAGAATTAACAAGTTTAGAAAAAGATAGGAAACTAAAATCTTGGTATTTTTTTCTGGGACAAGTTCTCTTAGTCTTTCCTGGAATAGCACCATCAATTCCTCAGCTCCAATGTCATTCCATTTTTATGGTTTCAACTCAACAAATTTCTTATTCAGAGAGTCACATTCCCACATTTTGGATATATAATCATGCCTGGCACCATAGAAATAGAGCCCTATGAACTTGCTCATACTTGGTTCATTTCAATGTCAATGAGATCAGGAAGTGAAATTTTCACTTCAGAATTTTAGGTTTGAAAAGAGCAGTTTTTCTCTGACAAGAGTCACATAATCTTCTGATCCTTGTCAGGGACATACAGAATAATTGAATTTGCTGTACAGAAGACTTTATTCAGTGCTTCACTCCAGACTCTTCTAATTGTCCTTTTTTTTTTTTTTCTTTTCACCTATATTATGCTAAGGAACATCAGCCTTTTATGTGTCACATACTATAAGATAACATTAAAGTAGTTAATGAAAGGAAGCGAAGGCCAACTGCTTCGACAAAAGACTGAAATGTGTTTTCTTTGGATGTATCATTCTGGATAAATGCAGCTTAAGCCAACGTATATTCTAAACTTGTTCTCAAAATTGCATTCTGATTCTACATTCTCTCTAAATCCTGCCTCTCCTGGCACTCCTAGCAAGACTGAGCTGGAATAATGGTTACCACTGTGTCTCAACCTCCCTGGGCTAGAGCTACATCAGGCAGCATAATGAATGCAGGCTGCCTTACTATCATTAGGTCTCAAAGTTGCAGAGATTATTGTTCTATTCCTTTTGGTTTCTTCTTCAATGAAAGCCCTTTGTTATTATTTCTGTTTTACCTCTTCCATCTATTATTGTAAAGAAATTCCACCAATACATTGCCATAATTATTAATTTGCCATCTGCCATTATTTCCTCAATTCATCACAGCTTTGCTCCCACCCAATGTTTTCTTCTATTATAAGCAAATATTTTACATTTCTTCACGTTATAGGTTCAACAATACCATATGTGGTATGATTCTATAAAATTGATTTTCAAATACAACATGAAAGAAAAAAATTCTGTGATAATGTCTATTATAGTTTTGTAGATACTTTATTAAACTTACTTCCCCATAGATAATTAGTGTTTTGTTGTAGTTATAAAATTTTTGCTATAGTTTTTTTTTTATTATTTATCTACTATTAAGAAGAATAAAGCAAAATTTATCCAACCACCTGAATTTCACCATCAGTGGGAATATTACCAGGTGATGTGGCATCTGGATGGACTCTTCCCTCATTACACCTGGCTTCAATTTTTATTAAGTGGCATTTCACTCACACTACCTTAGTCTAATGAGCATATTCTAATTGCCTATCAGAAGTATAATTTCTAGAAATGTCTTTTCTTTTTTTTCAGTACTGGGGAATGAACCCAGCAGCACACTACCACTAGACCATATCTCCACCCCCTTTTTAACCCCTTTTTTATTTCTTATTTTGAGACAGGTTCTAGCAACATTTGTGATTCTTTTGCCTGTGCCTCTGGATTAGCTGGGTCTAGAATTGTTTTAATCAATTGGAATTCTTCAAAACTAGAAACAACTGAAAGCTCAGACTTAAGTGAATCTCAATAGGAGTACCTCTTGGATGTGTCTTTAGACACAATTTGGAATTGTCTGCATGAAACTCCCAGAGAGTCTGTTTGTCATACATAAAATCACATGCATTCTGACTTAGGTTGCTTGGCTGCTGTTACAAAATACCATAGGTTGGGTCACTTAAACAACAGATACTTATTTCTCACAGTCTGAAGGCTGTAAAGTCCAACATCAGGGTGCCAATGTAGTGCCATGTTATGACAAGTTACTTTCTAGTTTTCAGATAGCCATCTTCTTATATCTTTGAGTAACAGAGACAAAGGAAAAGAAAGAAAAGCAAGCTCTCCCTTTCTTTTCTTATAAGGACAGCAATCCTGTGATGAGGAATCCACCCTAAAGGTTTAATTATCTTCCAGAGGCATTATATCCAAATAGCCTAATATTAGGCATTAATTTTTCAACATACATATTAGGGGAGGACGTAATGATTTAGGCAATAACACTACCATACTGACTAAATTTGACAACTCAAATTACCTCCAAAATTATATGTAATATGGAAAGAGGGAATTAGAAGGTAAGATTTACCAAAATGGTAATATTGCAGGGACAACATATAAAGCATCCCCATTTCCTTCCCATAATTGTAGATTAGAGGGATCGAATAGCTTTACATTCACTTTTTATCATTAGAAAGATTTCAAAATCTGCTCTGAATATGTTTCTTTCCCATCCTGATTCAGATTTATCCCTTGACTGGGATCTGCCCTGGGGAAGATACATAGTTTCCAGATAGTTCCTCCTTCTCTTATTCCACCCACCCCCTCTATCATCTCTTTCTAATTTCTCAAGGAGTGGTAAGATGAAACATATGGAAGAAGACCATCTGCTTTATTCCTGACTGGAAAGCAATTGCAGTTCTTCTTAAATTGCTGCTACTTTCTGGCAAACACACATTATGTACATCCACATGACAGGCACTTTGGGAGTGATGGGTGGAGGGTGTTTTTAATTTTGTTTCCTCTTTAAAAGAGGGGACATCAGGTAAATCCTGTGGGTATTCCTCCTGCATGGTTTGCTGGTACCTCTTGTATGTGAAATCAAACCTCAGCCTAGCTTCTTTTAGCTACTGCTAATGTACGTGCACCTTTGAAATCCTCCTTCTGAGATACACTGGTTGGCAGCAAGTCAATTTTCCTGAGATACTAGCAGATACTTCAAGCCCAGCTACATCCTGTGGTGCCCACTTGATCCTCACAGATACATATATAACACTAATGCCATGATAAAAAGTGGGGAGGAGTCTCCTACCGTCTTTCTCCCTGGGTGTTTTTCTCGAATCCACTGTACATCTGCTGAGTTTGCTGTAATTGCAGTTCAGTACAGTACAACTGCTCCCTAAGCAGTGAAAGAGAAAGAACAACTCATGCTTCTTTGATATGTGAATTTATTCTTTGAAGAACTGCCTGCAGTGTCGTTTGTTCATTTACTTTACATATTGTGTAGAAATATATCTATGTACATAGGAAAGTCAACCACTTAAGATCATATATATGACCTTGGTAGAGTTGTGTGTGTGTATGTGTATGTTTGTGTGTGTGTGTGGGTGTGTGTTTTCTTCTTGGTGCTGGGGTTGAGCCCATGGCCTTGTGTGCGAGGCAAGCACTCTCTATATATCCCCAGTCCCCTTGGTAAAGTTTTAATAGTTTTTCTCAGGTAAGTAAAATACACCTATAAGTTTATTTCTAGATATTTGTGACATAATAAGAAATATATATCTAGTCTCTGCCCAGGGATCCCAACACAGTGTTGCTAAAATCCTGTGATTATTGAGTGTCGGTGATACTAGAGGCACTTTTTGTTCTAGTATTTTTCTTTGGTTATTTTTTAACAGGATTCTATTCTTTGCCAGAGTTTGTAAAGCCCTTGGAATCTACTGGGTGACAAGAGCAGCCTTTGTTTCAATTAAGTTCTTCTTAATGAGCTCCTGGATTGCTTCAGGATGAGGGCTAGTCATGAGAAATGAGGATGTTATCAGAAGGTTGACTTTTTTCAGTATGGGCTTCCATCCTCCACAGAAGAGAGGAGCTGAAGTTGGAATTAATAATCTCTCATGGCTATGTGATAAAAACCTCCATCAAAATTACTGAAAAACACTGGTGCTCAAAGAGTTCCTAGGTGGGTGAACACATCCTCCTGACCAGAATGTGGGGCACACCAACTCCATTGAAACAGAAACTCTTTTTACTGGGTCCAAGTCTGTCTGCTGATGACTCAACAGATAAGAATCAGAGTTATTCAACAGGAGGAGCTATTGTCTCCAAAACAGGACATCTTGTGGAACTCAGGTACATGGAAGGGCATTTATAGAGAAAGGACGAATAGTATGACAATGGGCAAGAAGGTATATGGTGTATCTTGTTTTGCTTGTTTTCGTGATTGGAATATTGCAAGCTTGCTCTACCTTCTGGGGCTAATTCCTCTAATTCTTTAGAGGAACACTTTACCTTTATGCAAGTTAAGCATCATTTTACTCAGTCCAGTATAATCGGAATGTCTCTGTGTATTCTGATTTTTGTCAATCATCAGAAAGATTATTTTAAAATGAACATCATAATAATTTGCATACAACATTAATTTCAAGTAGTTTTCACTCACTTAAGATTTTATCTTCTATTTCAGCATCTCTGAAAATGGTACTCTTGATGCCTGAGTTGGTTATCTTCCTTTGTCTACTCACAGTATACTCAAATTTGTCTTCAATGTACAATAATATTCCAGGTTCCCAAATTGAAGCATGAGGGAAATGTTCATACTCTTGCATACCTCATGTATTTAGTAGCATTTTTATCTAATATCTGAATTGTTGGTACTCCTTGCTAGATAATGTGCTTCAGGAGATTGATGTCTTATTTATTATTGTATTTTAAGGGCTAGATAATATATAACCTTAACAGTTTAAACAATTGTTGAATGAATGGGCTACAATAATTCTATGGGTACACACCTAATTTTTATAAATTTTTGAGTCACTTTTCCATGCTAATCTTTATTAAGTCTAATTTGAAATTCATGAGAATGTATTTAAGTCAGTAAGGATAATGAAATAGAACAAAGTCTTTCACCCTTGCCAACTTAATAATAAACTCTTCATACCTTGTATTTATCATAGACTCTATCCCACACTTCCTCTTATTGAAAGTTCTTTGATACTTTTAGATACAGAGTATGCAAAAATGTCATTTAAATATAAGATACATGTAGGGAGATTTTAAGTGAGTGGGGCAACTATGTATGAGCATTATTTCTATAAATAGCACAAATTCTTTTATAATTGTGGCTAAGTGATAGCCAAGTAAAACAGGGACAGGAAACAAATTGGCTCAACCCTGCACAAATGACACATTAAGAAATGAGAAGTCAGACATTATTATCAATTAAGGTGGTCAAATGAAAAGATAAAAATTAAATGCTGAACAATTAATTGTCAGAATTAAAAAAAAAAAACAAGTTCAGAATAATGTTTCTCTGTAGCATTTGGTAATTTGGCATATTTCTGACTCAAAGTTGTATATCTTACAGCGTAATGAATGTTTCAACTTAGAAGCAACTCTAGTTGATCCAAAGACAAGATAATGTTGATCTATAACACTGATAACTGAAATTTTTTTTTAATACAAGAAATAAAGTTTGCTTGACACTGGATTAAAAACCCTATTGCTATATTCTTCAAATTCTTAGCAAATATCTATTTTATGTTTTTAGTCAAACAGCATAATTTAGCAGCTGAGAAAAAAAAGCTATTTCAAATGATTATTCTGCCAGAATTGCATATATTTGGACAGATGTACATGGATTATTATTCAAAAAGAGAAAGAGTCATGAAATACTGATAATAAAACTATTAAAATCTACTTTCAATTTTCAAGTCAATGATAAATTTAAATGAGAAAAAGGGAACACTGATGAGCCAATTTTTATTTATTTTTTGTATTTTTCTTGGTTCTTGGCAATAATGATCATATTTTATGTTACAAGACAACCATCCTCCTAACAGCCTGTTTTATGATGCTAGTTCTTTGAGTTTTCTTTAAAAAAATGAAAATAAGAGACCTTTTTAATATCTTCTGGTTACTATTCAGGTTAATGCAATTTTAACTGTTACTACAGTTAACATTACAATTAACATAATAATTTCTGCCTTTATAATATCTAATTGTTCTATGATTTCTTTTAATTTTTTCAGATATATGCATTTCCCCTGTAACTATTCAGAAATAAATCAATATACTTCACACTGATCCTTAAAAGTTCTTAGAGAGTATGTATACATTTTTAATTCTAAGACACAAAGCAAATTTTGGGTAAATTTTAGGAGATTCATTTTCTTCTCTCTTATTCACCACTGATCTCCAGTTCCTGGAGTAGCACTCAGGCCACATGGAATAAATAAATTAATGAAGTTTATCCTCATATACATCTATTAAACACTTTGCTAATTTGGAACTATAGTGGGAGTCACCTTCCAAGTCAGAGATTTATCTCCCCACACCATTCTCCTTCTCAGTGCTTCCCCAGAAAAAGAGCCTCCCCTCAGTGATATTTGATATCGGACTCCTTTAAGTGATTTTGTATTAATATACAACTCCTTGGCAGTAGCAATATAAACCTGACTCAAGCAAGCTTTGGAAACAACTTTGTGACATTCTCCTCACATCCAAGCATTTCGATAATGCCACTGCCTCTTTCAGAGTTATGTCTTACATCTCAAATGAGGAGATTGACTCCACTGCCATTACTGAACTACAAAAATGCTTTCAGTAGTGCTATAAAATCTTTTATAATGCAGAACAATAGAAATGCATAGAGCTTTGTTCAAATGTAAGAGTTGTAATGCATGAGGAAAGAGGATGTTTACTACAAAATAATTTTTATCCTTTATACCCCATGGGCATCTTATGTGACTAAACAGGACTTTTTATAACAAAAAGATCACCTGTTCCAATAAGATGATGAAATTAGCAATATTAAAATATACAGTTTATATATAGATTTGGTATAGAAAATTTAGCATAGATAAAATTAAGTTGCTTCTTTGTTAGATTGTTTTCCTTTTGCTGTTGCTGATGAGGGAATGTCTCAAAAATCCTTATTTCTTTCAACTTCTACAAATTGAATTAAAAAGAGGTAGGAAGATACAGATTATCATACATTTCCAGGAAATAGTTTTAGCTATCTAAGCATGATAATTTTTGCTGTGACTGCTTTTCCTACTGATTTCAATTATCTTCAAACAGATCAAACAAAGCACTAAGAGCCCCATGGAAAAATCAACATCTAAAAATAGAAAGTACAGGACTGAGCACCAAGCCCTGTCCAAAGACCACAGGGGAGCATGCACCTGCCAAAGGGCTGAATTTGGCTGCCAATTGGTGTTGGGGAAATAACAAAGTGATGGGTAATAGTAATGAATTCTTAGGACAGATGAGTGCACAGGAAATGGTGGATGAGGAAAGACATTCATTCTCAAGGAGATCAAATGAGCAAACAAAGAATGATGGACTCCTGAATCAGGATGGATTAGTGAGCCAGATTTTGAAATCGTATTGCTGTTAGCATTAATGAAGTTTTCATCTTTGTTTTGCTATTCACTAGTTGTGTGAGGTTAAGCAAGTATCAGTGCTAAGATCATTCATATGTAACTAGCCAAGGTGATATTACCTAAATTAACAGTTTCTTATGATGATTGGATGATTTTATGTGAAAAAAAGTTCTTAGGGATATCTAGTGTACAGTTAAGGCTAAATAAACATTTAGTAATAATTTTTACTGTGCCTTTTGTATGGAGCTATTTCTTTGTAATGGGATGACTGTCCAAGATTTTTAAGCTCCTGGGAGGATTATAATTACCTTAATCTCTCAATGTTCCTTAAAATATTTCCCTTTCCAACATACACATGCAGATAGTGCCTATAATCCTATATTTTAAATGGTTACTTTATCAATAAAGGGAGTTTTTCTCTATAAAAACTGCAGTTTTCATCTCTAAATTCCAATCACAAATTAATTCAAATATCAGCATGAGAAAAGAGGTTCTGGAGTCCTTCAGACATAATTTGGAATCCATTGTGGTCATTCAGCTGCATAATACTGAGCAAGTAAAACTAAAGAATTTCAATAACTCCTCTTGAAAATGAAGATGAAAACTCTACTGAGAGTTTGTGAAAATTAGCAAAGAAAGGCTACACAAAGAATGAAGGTCAAAGCTACTGAAGATGCTCATTTGGAGAGTCTTGATTTCACTACAACTGTAATAATCAACATTCAAAGGAAAATTCGTTCATTAGTTGCCAAATCCACCTTGCATTATCTATAGTATGGTAAGCTTAGGTGACAAAATGAACATACTTAGAAAGACTAACAAATCTACTTTGAGTATCCAGTAAAATAATAAATATCAAAACTCAAATATTACCTTTAGAAAGAGGTATTAATTTACAAATATTCTATGCAAACTTTACAAATGTGGTCTGATATTTTTCCTGAATAACTTTTAAAACCTGAGTCATCCTTTTCCTACTCAAAGGGAAACATATATTCAAAAATAACTTTCAAACTTTTTTGTTTTCTTTCACAGGATTCTTAATGACAAATAATTCTATTCGTATATGCTTACCTGCAAGATAACCTGTTATGTACATTTAAAAATCCTAATCAGTGTGGTAAACATAGAGGGCATAGAGTTCTTTTCTTTATACTATTCAATAGATATATGAAATGCAAAAAAAAAAGAAAGTTTCTTCTTTCAAATCTTACCAATGGGAAGTCATTTATAGCTAAAAGCAGCAACAAAAGTAGAAAAAGAAACATTTCAGAGATTATTCAAGTTCTATGTTATAAATTCAAATCATTTTCTAGATTTTGGAGAAAAGGGGGTAAGTAAATGACTGTATGATTCTTCCAAATATTTAGAGTTGTATTTTTAAAAACAAGATCTGTGTGTCATATATCCAGTGATAATTCAGAGTTATTTTCTAGTTATACTATATGCTCTACTTTGTCAAACTAGAACAGCTATGTCCCAGCATGCAGAAAGTAAATGTTTGGATGTTGTTATGGTTTAGATATAAAGTATCCCCAAAAGCTCATGTGTAAAACAATGCAAGAAAATTTATAGGTTAAATGATTGGGTTATTAGAGTCTTAACCTAATTAGTGCATTAATCCAATGATATGGATTAACAGGGTGGTAACTGTAAGCAGGGCAGGATGTCACTGAATGTGATGGGTCATTGGGGACATGCCTTGGGATTTATATTTTGTCTCTATTGAGCAGAGCTCTCCCTGTTTCCTGATTGCTACTTTCTGAGCTACTTTCTTCCACAACTCTCTTCTGCCATGATGTTCTGAGTCATCTCAGGCCCAGAGAATAGGGTAAGGCTCATCTATGAACTGAGACCTCTAAAATTGTGAGCACCAAATTAACCTTTCCTTCTCTAAAATTGTTTTTGTCAGATCTTTTGGTCACATGAGCAAAAAAGCTGACTAAACAGGTGTGAGAAGTTTTCTCATTTTTTTTCAAGGTCCCCTTGGATTAGGATCTTTATTCATCTTTTGTTTATGCAAGGCAATGACAACCGACCCCTGCCTCCAATCGTGCAAAGTACAGTGGGAAATAAATGATCATGTGCTCACAAAATGAGAATAAAGAATTTCCCTCATAAAGAGATAAGACATGAGATAAAAAAATATGGTGATGAGTAAAATATTAATTAAATGAACTATAGAGTCCTATGGAGATGTGTAGAAGGAAAAGATTATTTTGAGCTAGAGAGGAAAGGGCAATTACCAGCCTCGCCCCCACCCTGCCCTGCCAAAAAAAAAAAAAAAAAGAAAAGGTTATTTTGAGTTCAGTCCTAATAAATAAGATGAAAATTTTTTACAATTATTGATGGACCTTTATTTATTTATTTATTTGTTTATATGTGGTGCTGAGATTCAAACCCAGTGCCTCACACATAATAGGCAAGTGCTCTATCACTGAGCCACAACCCCAGTCCAAATAAGATGAATTTTTATAAGTAGACCTGAGAGTATAGATCTTCAAAGAGAAAAGCAGGGAAAGGGAAATCAGAACTCTCTCATACAGTGCATCATTTAGTTTAATTCTGTTACAAGATCATGTGGATAAACAGTGGGAGATTACAGTGGGAAATGTTGTGGAGACAGATAACAGAACACAGAGAGACAAATGAGAAACTGGTCAGGAGGACAGGTTATGAATTTATACCAAGCTGAAATTCTGGAACAAGACACAGCAAGGATTTAAAGGAGAAGAAAATTGTAGGAGAAACTTAAGGTATAAGTCTTGTAGGACTTACATATAAGCAAAAGTGTATGTAAAGTCAAATAGCAGTCTTTGATGAGGCCAAGGATTTTATTCAGAGAAACCAGAACAAACCTATTTAGTTCTTAATTGATCAGCTTTCTCATAATACTTATCACAAAAAAAAATCTAAATATGCTTGCAAGTCACTGCATGAATACCTGAATCCCATTTTGGGGGTATGTGTTAGCATTTTCAGTGTACCCCAAATCCAGAAACTATTTTTTTCTTTCTCTCTGGGATAAATATTAAAATGTGTAACTTAGCAAGATAAACAAGGGAAAAAAATCTCACAGAAAAAAACTTAAAATTAAATTGAGATACTATGTGGCTATTTTAAAAATTGGAATTTGTACTTTTCAGAATATGTTACTTAACTAATTTACAATAATTGTATATATCATTCTCTCTGTGTGTGTGTGTGTGTGTGTGTGTGTGTGTATTGTGTATATCATTATGGTATAACATATTTTTACATCTTTGTGTTACTAATAAAATTAAATTCCACATTTAGTTGACATAGGTCAGTTGAATCCATTATTAATACCATCTATAATAGTTATATAAAGAACATTATATATATATTTATAATGTTATTAATAAATTTGTGTTTAATTTGATCATTGGTTTCCACTTTAAAACTGTGAAGTTATCAGAGTAATGATAATAAAATAATCAATTCATATATATATATATATATATATATATATATATATATATATATATATAAAAGAGTTCTCATTTTATCCCTCATAAAGAATATTACGTTCATCAAGCATAAGAGAGTAATAATATACCCAAACTTTGGAACACATTCTGCAGTGTTTTACCATCCTAAAATCTCTAAATATGTGCTTAAGTTAGAAATAGGAGTAGATTGTCTCAGATTGCCTGAAGATATGTGTAACTCCTCCAATTGTCACATAGTCGCTATTCCCATGTGCCACATTATGGCTGTGGGAGAAAGCCATGTTCTTGGTTACCTGAGCATTCCTTGCATTTTCAGAGCAGTTGCAGAGATTTTACAAACTTAAAGATTTCTTTGCATCCTGAGGATATAAGAAATGTTTGTGTCCTTGGGAACTGTTTCAGAACAAGAAATACATAAATGTATACAGGTATAAACTGGTCTGTGTTTGAGAATATTACATCTTATAACTGTACCAATCTGACCACTTGATTTTTGTTTTGTGTTCAATTGTTTGTGAGTACATTTTTTAGATCATATTACTTAAATGTTTTAAATAGTAATTCACCTGTAGAGAATGCTATAAAATAATTATGACTTTAAATACATTCCCACTTACCTATAAATTTTAGATTAGTATAAATTGTGTTAGCTATTCCTACTTGTAGTTTCTTTCTCACTACTCTTATTTCTCTTTATTTTCTTTCAATATATTAAAAATCTTTGGTTTAATATTTACCTATCAAATATCAGTGCTTCAAGCAGATATCAGTAAGGGGTGATGGATGGGGGTTTTGTGAAGACAATTCTTATCCCAACTTGAGAAAATTGGGCATTTTTTTTAGCATCAGATTCTTCCACACACATCTCTAGTATAAGTTGGCTCTTTATGTGTTCCTTAATTCAAAATATGTAGGTTTAAATGACCTATATTTGTAATTCAAAGGCTCTAGAGACCATATTACACTTTCACAAAAAAAGAGAACACTTGTCTTTAAATATCTGGAGCATATCTTAACTCACTTTACTGTGAGACTTCCAAAATTATTTTAACTTTTGAAGAATAATGGCTAATAAGACTCAATTGTGAAATATATATGCTAACTAAAGAAACAATTCCTGAGTAGACCACATCAAGAATAGAAAATTAGAACTTACCAAAAGGAAGTCTCCCAAGACAATTCTAAGGGGTTATATTGTAGAAGTACGTTGTTTTGAACTTCCCATTTCAATTTCTACGGGATGCCTGAAAATAAATCACACTCATAAAAAATAATTTTTTATGCTAACCTCTAGGATAAGTCATTATTTTGTCTCCATTAATCAATACAGAAATTTAAAAACTCCCTTTATATAAGGGTTCTATCATATATAGTTTATTATGACAACTCTTTTTTTATCAGAGTGATTAGGAATTATGTCTCATTACAAATATTGGTAAACCTCACTCTTTCCCCACCCTTCCCACTCCTCTTCTATCTCCAATCTCCATCTCTGAGTCTCTGTTAGTATCTCTTTGATTTGTGTGTGTGCGTGTATGTGTTTGTGTGTGTATGGGTGTGTGTGTGTGTGTGTATGCGTGTGTATCAGACACATACACATAGATGGAGACAGAAAGAAAGCTGACAGGCTGTAAACTCAGGATCATATATGCCCCAAAAGAATACTGAAACTTTTAAATGTTTCCCTGTCAACCAAAATAATAATAATAATAATAATAATAATAATAATAGTAATAATAACAATTCAGCAGTCAGTAAGTTTATGTGAGAGAAATAGCTAAGGTTTACTAATTGAAAATAATTTTTACAAGACGCCTTGTCTTTCTCTTCAGTCTTGAAACCGAAAACAGAATGTGATATTTATGGAATGTACTGATTCTACATTATAATGTTATTTTCTCTATATCTTAATCATATAATTAATCATAATATTTATTCTTTGTTTCATCTATTATTCCTATTATATAAAGGGAAGAGGATAATTCATGTTTATATCTTCAGTATGTGGATTTATTAAATAAATAAGTGAATGAGTAGATTATATTCATTATAACATAGAGTTCTGATTCTTGACTTCTTTGTTTAATATGAGTCTAAAACACCAATTTCTTCAAACATTTCTAGTGCATATGTTTCTAATAATGTTCTATAGTTAATAACTTTAATGAGGGGCACTAACACTATTCCCATCACAGTGATAGTTACTTGACCTGCTTTTTCTAATGCCATTCTCACAATAATCATTTAAAATGGATATGAGTATCTCCATCTTATACATGATAAAAGCAAAACTTAGGTTAAAAGACTTTTAAAAATTTTTTCAACACTCAGAGCTAGTAAATGAAAGAGCAAACTCTAGATAGAGACCTTTCTGAAAACAGTCTTTTAACAACTGTAACCTTAAAAATCTCCAATCTGATAAAATTTCATGCAGTTTTTCCAGGAAATCTTGTGGGATGCTTTTTCGTTATTCCATAATTGAGAAAGCCTTCTTTGCCATCCACAGTGGGGTGACATTTGTGTCAATGCTTTTCCCTACTAACCCTACAAAGCTACAAACCTTCAAGTGACTAAAGTATCATTGTATTACACAAAGATTTTGAAATGCAAACATGGTGGTCCTGCTTTATGAAAGTAGTGAAATACAAACTTCCATAATCAATCTCACACTTTGTTATTTATCTTTGTTTTATGAGAACTGCGTAAGTTCCATAGAGAACACAGTCCCTTCAGATTCTAGGTACAGATCTTCTTTCTAGGCATGTTTCTAGGAAGCTGACCAGGTGATTAAAGTCTAAGACAGATTACATGTTACTCTTCTCTCATCCCTACCCTGTCTCCAAAACCCTCACTAGAATTGTTCTTATAAAACTAACTTGATCAAATATATTTAATCTATGCAGTCTCAAAATTATACCAGTTATGTCTGGCCTATCTACATTTCACCAGTGATTTATAAGGTGCTAAACTACTATGGATAACTTACAAGGTACTCAATAAATATTGTTGAATGAATGAATGAGTGGATAAGTACATTTCTCACTGTGTATTGTCAGTGACAGCTTTTGTTCTAGTTAAGGCACACTTCTTTCTCTACTTTCACCACTAAACCTGCTATTTTTAATTACCAATATACAGGTACACACAAATACATGTACAGAAAGTAATATACTGAAAGAGAAACTGTATTTCAGATTCATTTAACTAAAGCCATTTAAGCAAATGTCTAGCTACATTTTCCCAGCTAGCTCCTTATTCACTCTGATTAAAACAAATTTCTGAGTATATCATATTAACTATTTTTTTAAAATCAAATACATATTTTTATGCAAACTTTCCTCTGATATAATCTGTGAGTTCCCCAGGGAGAAAAATAATCTTGGAAATTTAATTTATTATGGGATTTATTTGAAATTTATCACTGAAAAACAGTAGTGGTAATAATCAACTTTGATCATACAGATAATCCAATCATTTGAACAATAAGAAATCATAGTAAATATTTTCTTACAGGAATGAAATTGAATCAGAACTATAGAGAACTGAAACAAAAAGCAGTGTATTTTTGATAAAGATACTGGATAACGTATAAGTAAATGAGCATGTATTAAATTGAGTAATGTACTGGGGAAGTTCAGAAAGAAATTAAATTTTTGAAAGTGGAATTAAGTACAGTGAGTGTCTCAGGGAGATAGCACATTAGAAAGAGGGATCTCAGGTGTAGGTGACACCTCTGATCATGACAGGCAGTGAGACAGAGGCTGATTTCTGTTTTATGATGAGCTTTAAAATCAGCAACATTTTTGGGAACTGCTAGAACTCAAAAACTGGCATCTGCTAGTGAAGTAAATTTAATTGGTTTGTGGCCAAAGTTCTCAAGATGAATAAAAATCAATACCAATTACTTAAGTTATATTAGAGTTTATGGTGCCTATTGCAGATAGTTGTTCAGATCATTCTTAGGTTCCCAAAAGGTTATTTTACTATTTAGGAAAACAAACTACAAATATCTTATAGGTAGCCCCCATTGGTTAATCCTTAAGAAACAACTTACTTTGCTGATTGATGATAATTAACATTCTAATGAGGGGGAGCTCATATATAAAATTTTTCAGATTTAAACCTAACATCATCTGTCTTCCAAAGTTTATAAATCTCAAAGTACTTAAATTTACTTCTGCAAAAAGTGTCATTTAATTTTTCCCATAATATTTGCTTCATTATATCTGAAACACAAATCTATTTCTCCACATTTCATTGATTTTTGTATACAACAATTTAATCCTTAAAACCTAAAGAAAGTTAATTTGGTAGCATTCTATTGTATCCTGCAATGAATGTTGCTTTTCATTTATAACTTTACTATGATTAATTGTAGCATTTGTTGTATCTCCTAGTTATTAACTGGAGAATACTCTGATCTGCTCTAAAATGCATGTCCTTTTTTTTTTTTTGAAACAAAATACTAAGAACCCCCAAATGTTCTGCCCCTGGTAATCTCATAGTATTTTTAGGGATCCAGATTAAATGAAGGTATAAAACAACCTCAACAGCAACCAGTATTTTGAAATTTATTCAGTGCCATTTTGACAAGATAATCTTTTTGTTTCTTGATTTTAGTTTCTTTGCTCAGTTTTTTTTTTAGCCTTCAGCAGCATACACTACTACCAGAATTTTAGTGTATATACATACTTATATATTGTTTTAATTTGTTTATATACACCAAACCAATATGTGCTTGCCTGTCTATGCAACAATATTTTGGTGTTTTTACTTCCTATGGTGATTGGGAAACACACAACCTGTGTGTGCCCTAGTGGATTGTGCCTCTACAATGGCTTAGATTTTTTTTTTTCTCTTCCCTACATAAAGCCCGTTTACTATTCAAGTTTTCTTATCTCTAAAAAATTCTGGCCCACCTGGCCTAGGGTCTTTTCATCTTGAAAAGAATGACATGCCCAGCTTTTAAAATACCTGTGTTGAGAATTCAATAAAACTTCTGTTTAAATTTTTCACCAGAATTTTTAAGTGAAGAATAAACCCATCTGAAAGGATAGCTCAGGAACAATTCCAATGGCTGACTCCTTCACATCCATAAATTATAAATCTCTGTTAGTAAAAACCTATGAGAGCAAGTGGTAATGATGCTGAATTTAAACATTTACTTAGTGCAATCACCTGCCATAGTTTTATGAATTAATATTTGGATGGTAGTGGGGAATGGAATGTCAGCCAGGAAGCAAATCAGCAGTGGGTCCAGTCAAATGTTTTCTCATTTTTATTTGTATTCTTTTATTTATTTGTGGTGCTGGGGATCCAACCCAAGACCTCATTCATATTAACATGCATTCTGCCACTGATCTATATCTCAGCTCCAGTCAAATTTTAGATATAAAAGGATATTTGAAGGGAAAACAGTTTGAGTACAAAATTGCACTTTTACCCTTTGTTCTGATTTAAGTCAATATATTTAAATTCATTTGAAATGTTACAAAAATCTGCATGTGTATATATTATCTCTCTCTCTCTCTCTCTCTCTCTCTCTCTCTCTCTATATATATATATATATATATATATATATATATATAGTCTTTAACCATTTTGTAATTATGCCTGTCTCGACTATATTACAAAATGGTTAAAATGCTTGCTACCAGATCATTATTTCAGCTTTCAAGTGCACTTGTTACACTTACTTTTCTTAGGAAAGAAGAAAGAAATCTTTCATATCCATTAATGAAGTAAAAAAAGAAACTCTAAATATATCGTTTGTTAACTCCCAATTGTTCCTAGAACACATGACAATAAACATAGTGGCTTAAAGGAATATACATTCATTTCTTGTAGTTTTATAGGTTTGAAATCCAACATAGATCCTATTGGAATAAAAATCAGGTGCTTGGCAGGGCTATATTTCTTTCTGTAGGCTGTATAGCAAAATATGTTTGGTTGTCTTTTCCAATTTCTAGAGTCAGTCAGAATTCCTTGATTCCTGGCTGTCTTTCTCCATCTCCAAAGCCAGTGGTATTCCATCATTATAACTGTTCTCCTGCAGCCACTTCTCCCTGATAATCTCTTCTTCCTTCTTCCTCTACTTTTTTTTTTATTTTTATTTTTTTTTGGTACTAGGGATTATACTCAGGGACACTTTTATCTCTAAGCCACATACTCTGCCTATTTTGTATTTTACTTAGAGACAGGGACTCAGTGATTTGCTTATCACCTCACTTTTACTGAGGCTGGCTTTGAACTTGTTTTCCTCCTGCCTTAACCTCCAGAGCCACGGGGATTACAGGTATGTGCCAGTGTACCCAGCTCATCTTCTACTTTTAAAAATGCCTGCGATGATAGTGTGTCCAAACAGAGAATCTAATTTATCTCCCTATTTTAATGTTCACAACCATCATTTCAACTGAAATCTTAATTCCCTTTTGCAGAATTCATAGTTTCCTGAGATTATGAGATGAAAATATTGGGGATGGGCATTATATTTTTTTTTCCTTCCATATATCTTAATTTCCTTATTTTACATTAATTAAATAAATAGAAGTCATTGTATACATCATTCCACATGAAAACCTGTTGATGGTTTCAACATGAGCAACTATTCTCTTATGTCTATATAGAATAAATCTTAATTAGAAAGGATTTTTTTATTCCATTTTTTTTCTTCCCCAAAGCTGTCTAGGTTTCCATTGTAGAGAAAGAGAGCACATGATGCCTTTACATAAGAAATTGTCACAAAGAAAATTCAAAGGTGTGTACTGAAAAGAAACAAGAAAGATCTACTTGAATTTCCTGTGATAAAGTGAGGCCAGCCAAAAGAAAGTTTTTCTGATATTATTATGCATGCCCCATTGTAGGAAGGTTAAGATGGTTTTGTGATCAAATGTTTCTGTGCTGAGGAAGCTTTTACAGAGTGGGAGCATTGTGTTTCTGAATTTTCTTTGTGGGAAATTATTAATTGACCCTTCTTCTTGTCAACTATGAGTGTCTCTCAGAGAAGGAATAGATCTGGAACATCTTAGGTAATCAGAAACACAGGTGCCCAGCATGTAGGAGGTTCTCTTTACCTTTTCCTGGTTAAAAAAAAAGACTGTGTTGATCTATAGGCATGGTGGGGAGACAAAATTTGATATTAGCTATAGTATTAAAAATATAAAATCTACTGAATTTCAAAGATAATAAAATTATTAAATGTTATCAAAAGGTAACAAAATTTTAATGGTAACAAAATCATCAAAAGTTACTATATGGTCAGTTACTATTGCAAAATGAGGTCACAATATATTTTTCTTAAAATTCTATCTAGTAACTCAAGATTTTATTCAATTGTTTTGTAGCTACTTATTCATGTCATCTGATAAACATTCTAGACACACTCTCTCCACCACCATCCTAACCCTCCTGATGATGGAGTGTGAAAATAGGAAGTGTGAATATGTTTGAAAGAAACGTTTCAAGTTGATTATGATATCATGAACAGTTAAGAACCATAGGTCCACTCATTTATATGTAAATGCTTACGATAATGTGAAAAGTATTGGATGAGAGGATTTCAACAAGATTGTGTTCTTAGAATCAATCAAATTGTACCTGACTCTTAGAGGATATAAATTAAGTGGGAGGAAAGCATTCAATTCACAGGAAATCACTGGAACCAAAGCATAGAAACAAAAACAAAGTCATGCCTTCTTGCAGCTCAAATGGTTCTGAATTACTGCAACAGAAATTGAGAGCAAGGTCCTGGGTAAGTTTGGCTAGAGAACAATAGGAGATCAGAACATAGTTTTATACATTAAATGGTTTAAAACATATACTTTATCCAATTAAGGATAATAAATTACTGTTGATTTTCAATATATGGAGCTCCTATTTGTTATTACATTGGTGTCACTCTGAAACTCCTATCAAATCATGTATCCATCATACTAAATCTGGTAGTATCCAGTGGTACTCTGCTATGCTAGAAGAAAAGTATGGGATTTAGGATTTGAATTTGAAATCTATTTCAATAAAATTTTATATATACCATAGTTTATAATCACAGATATACTCAAACATACATTAATAGAGACCTGCCTCACTGATCTGCACAGGAGCTGAAGTACAGGATAGGCTAGAGTCCATCCTGCCACCACTAGTCACCCACGGGAGCTCAGGCTTGGCCCAGACCTGCCTCGCTGACCTGCACCACAGCCAGGACCCAGGGTAAACTCGGGTCTACACCACCCACCATCTGGGAGCCCAGGCCTAACCCAGTTCCATCTTCAGACATTGCAGCCATCCCCATTGCCTTCCCCATGTAGTAGCCTCTACCTTTGGACAACGGACAGTTCCTAGAAGCAGCTTCAACTTGAAGCAGGCATCCCAAAACCAGTGTAAGGCCCACCATTTCAGTCCCATCTCTGAAAGGATTGCACCCATCTTGGGGCACCTCCACTACTAACTAGAGTTACTTCTTACTATTGCCGCCATCACCTATAGTTGTAGTAGCATCCATCGTGGGACACAGGCAGGGTCTGGAAGTCCAACACCAAGGTGAGATAGAGATAATCTGCATAGATACTATAAGATTATAGGGTAAAAACCGTAATACCTCAGATCCACACTGCAAGAAAGGAAATTACATAGACAGCATGAAAAACCAAAAGAGGAAAGTGTCCCAAACAAACCAGGACAGTACAGTAAGAGAACCCATGGACAGCGAAATTGATGAAATGTCAGAGAAGAAGTTCAGAATGTTCATAATTAAAATGATCTGTGAATTAAAGAATGACCTAAATGAGTAAACACAGGCAAAAATTGATCACTCCAACAAAGAGATAAGAGAGCAAATACAGGCAACCATTGATGACACTAATAAGCAGATAAGGGAGCAAATACAGGCTTCCATTGATCACACCAACAAAGACATGAGGGAACAAATACAGGTAGTAAGAGATTATTTCAAGAAAGATATAGAAATTCTAAAAAAAAAAAATAGAAATCCTTGAAATGAAGGAAACAATTTAAACCAAAATAAAAAAACTCAATAGAAAATATCACTTAGAGACTAGATTACTTGGAAGACAGAACTTCAGATAATGAAGGCAAAGATAACAATCTGAAAAATAAAGTTGATCACACAGTGAAGATGGTAAGGAAGCATGAGCAGAAAAGCCAAGAATTATGGGATAGCATCAAAAGACCAAATATAAGAGTTACTGGAAAAAGGGAGGCACAGAGGTTCAAACCAAAGGAATGCACAATCTCTTCAATGAGATAATATCAGAAAATTTCCCAAACATGAACAATGAATTGGAAAATCAAATACAAGAGGCTTACAGGACACCAAATATACAAATTTATAACAGATCAACACCAAGGCACATTATAATGAAACTGCCTAGCGTACAGAATAAGGATAGAATCTTAAAGATAGAGGAATCAGATCACATATACGGGGAGATCAATTCATATCTTAGCAGATTTTTCAACCCAGACCCTCAAAGCCAGGAGATCCTGGAACAGCATATACCAGCTTTGAAAGAAAATGGATGTCAACCAAGAATCTTATATCCAGCAAAACTAAGCTTTAGATATAATGATGAAATAAATATCATACCTGATAAACAAAAGTTAAAAGAATTTATAATGAGAAAGTCTTCACTACAGAACATCCTCAGCAAAATATTCCATGAAGAGGAATTGAAAAACAATAATGAAAATCATCAAATGATTTTACCTTTTTACAAAAGGTATTACATTAAAGGAGAAATTAATCAAAGGAGAAAAAAGTCAAGTTACACACCAAAAATAAACAAAAATGGCTGGGAATACAAATCATGTCTCAATAATAACCGTGAATGATACTGGCTTAAACTCACCAATCAAAAGACATAGACTGGAAGACTGGATTGAAAAAAAGACCCAACAATATATTGCTTCCAAGGGAATCCTCTCATAGCAAAGGTGAAAGGTTGGGAAAAAACATACCACTCACATGGGCTATGGAAACAAGCAGGGGCTTCCATCCTCATATCAAGTAAAGTAGACTACAAACTGCTCAAGGGAACCAATCACCAAAAGACATAACAATTATAATTACATTTCTCCCAACAGTGGAACATCTACATTTATTAAATAAACTCTTCTCAAAGTTCAAGAATCAAACTGACCACAACACAATAATTCTGGGGACTTTAACACCTCTTTCACCACTGGATAAATCTTCCAAACAAAAGCTGAAAAAAAAAACTACAGAACTCAATAAAACAATAACTTAGACTAAATATTCCATCCATCAACGAGTGAATGCATTTCTTCTCAACAGAACATGAATCCCTCTCTAAAATAGATCATATATTATGTCACAAAGCAACTCTTAGCAAATTCAAAAAAGTAGAGATACTACTCTGAATTCTATCAGATTATAATGAAATTATAAATCAATGATAAAATAAAAAATAAAAGCTAATCCAACACTTGGAGACTAAATAATATGCTACTGAATGAATAATGGGTTGCAAAAGACATTAAGGAGGAGATGAAAAAAACTCTCAGAGGTGAGTGAGAACATAGATACAACATATCAAAATCTCTGGGACACTATGAAGGCAGTACTAAGAGGAAAGTTTATTTCGTGGAGTTCATTTCTTAAAAGAAAAAAAAAAGTCAACAAATAAATGACTTAACCTTACATCTCAAAGCCCTAGAAAAAGAAGCAGAAATCAACACCAAAAGCAGTAGAAGATAGAAAATAATTAAAATCAGAGCTGAAATTAATGAAATTGAAACAAAAGAAACAATTGAAATAATTGACAAAAAAGTTGGTTCTTTGAAAAAAAACATATAAAAGTGACAGACCCTTAGCCATGCTAATGAAGAGAAGGACAGAGAAAACTCAAATTACTAACATAGGTGATGGAAAAGGAAATATCACAATAGATACTGCAGAAGTACAGAAGATAATTAGAAATTATTTTGAAATATTGTACTAAAAAAATAGAAAATATCAAAGGCATGGACAAATTTCTAGAATCATATGATTTGCCCAAATTGAAACAGGAGGATATGCACAATTTAAACAGATCAATTTGAAATGATGAAATAGAAGATGCCACCATCAGAAGCTTACCAACCAAGAAAAGCCCAGGACCTGATCAATACACAGCAGAGTTCTACAAGATCTTTAAAGAAGAACTAATATCAATACTCTTTAATTTATTTCAGGAAGTAGAAAAAGAGGGAGTGCTTCCAAACTCTTTCTATGAGGCCAATATACCCTAATTTCAAAACCAGATAAAGACACATCAAAAAAAGGAAACTTCAGACCAATATTTCTAATGAACATAGATGCCAAAATTCTCAATAAAATTATGTCAAATCAAATACATAAACATATCAAAAAGATAGTACACCATGATCAAGTGGGGTTCATCCCAGGGATGCAAGGTTGGTTCAACATATAAAAATCAATAAATATAAATCATCACATCAATAGACTTAAAGATAAGAACCATATGATTATCTCAATAGATGCAGAAAAAGCATTTGATAAAATTCAGCACACCTTAATGTTCAAAACACTAGAAAAACTAGGGATAACAGGAACATATCTCAGCATCATAAAGACTATCTATGCTAAGCCCCAGGCCAACATCATTCTAAATGGAGAAAAATTGAAGGCATTCCCTCTAAAAACTGGAACAAGACAGGGATGCCCTCTTACACCATTTCTATTTAACATAGTTATTGTAACACTGGCCAGAGTAGTTAGAAAGACAAAAGAAATTATAGGGATGCAGATAGGAAAAGAAGAACTCAAATTAGTGCTATTTGCTGACAATATGATTCTATACCTAGAAGACCCTAAAAATTCCACCAGAAAACTTCTAGAACTTGTAAATCTATTCAGCAAAGTAGCAGGATGTAAATCAACACCCATAAATCAAATGCATTTCTGTTTATCAGTGACAACCATAAATTAAAGGCATTTCTGTATATTCTCTGAAACAGAAATAAAGAAAATTATTCCATTTATAATAGCCTCAAAAAATAAAATACTTAGGAAGCAACCTAATCAAAGAGGTGAATGGCCTCTACAACAAAAACTATAGAATGCTAAGAAAAGAAATTAAAGAAGACCTTAGAAGATGAAAAGATCTCCCTTGTTCTTGGATAGGCAGAATTAATATTATCAAAATGACCATACTACCAAAAGCACTATACAGATTTAATGCAATTTCAATCCAAATGCCCATGACATTCCTCATAGAAATAGAAAAAGCAGTGATGAGGGTTGGGGATGTGGCTCAAGTGGTAGCGCACTGGCCTAGCATGATGAGGCACTGGGTTCGATTCTCAGCACCACATAAAAACAAAGTGAAGATATTGTGTTCACCTAAAACTAAAAAATAAATATTAAAAAGAGCAGTGATAAAATTAATGTAGAAAAATAAGAGCAGATAGCATCAGTCTACCAGACCTTAAACTTCTCAAAGTTCAAGAATCAAACAGACTACAACACAATAATTCTGGGGACTTTAACACCTCTTTTATTACTGGATAAATCTTCCAAAAACAAGATGGTATTGTAATCAATATTACTCAGCTTTAAAAAGGAGTAAAATTATGACATTACCAGTAAATGGTTGAAGTTGGAGAATATCATGCTAAGCAAAATAAGCCAATCTTGCAAAACCAAAGGCTGAGTGTTTTCTCTAATATGCTAATGCTAATTCACAATAGGGTTTGGGGCAGGCGCACTAGGAAAGAATAACATTACCTTAGATTAGGTAGAGGGAAGTGATGGGAGGGGAAGGAAGGGGATGTGGGGATAAGAAAGATAATTGAATGAAACAGACATTATCAATGCATGTCTATATGTGACTACATGACCAATATGATTCTGCAATGTGTACACTCAGAAAAATGAGAAATTATATCCCATCTATGTATAATATATCAAAATGTATAAATGCATTCTAATGTCATGTGTAACTAATTAAAACAAATATTTTTTTTTTTAAAACAGCTTGTTATTTTCACCAAAATAGGATTGTAGACCCATGGTACAGAATAGAGGACACAGAAACAAAGGAACATAAATACAGTAATCTCATATTAGACAAAGGTGTCAAAAACATACATTGGAGAAAAGATAGTCTCTTCAACAAATGGTGTTGAGAATATTGTACTCCATATGCAACAAAATAAAATTAAACTCCTAACTCTCACCATGTACAAAACTAAACTCAAAGTGGATAAAGGACCTAGGAATTAAACCAGTGACAATGTGTGTATTGAAAGAAAAAGTAGGTCCAAATCTCCATCATGTAGGATTAGGCCCTGACTTTCCTAATAAGACTCCTACCGTGCAAGAATTAATACAAGAAACAATAAATGGGATGGTTTCAAATTAAAAAGCTTCTTCTCAGCAAAAGAAACAAGCAGTGAGGTAAATAAAGACCTTACAAATTGGGAGAAAATTTTTACCACAAGCATGTCAGATAGAGCACTAATCTTTAGGATATATATAAAGAACTCAAAAATCTTAACACCAAAAATAAATAAATAAATAACCCAATCAATAAATGGGCCAAGGAACTGAACAGACACTCCTCAGTAGAGGTTATTAAGCAATGAGCAAATATATATATATATATATATATATATATATATATATATATATATATGTTCAACATCTCTACCAATTAAAGAAATGCTAATCAAAACTACTCTAAGATTTCATCTCACTCCAGTTAGAATGGCAGCTATTAAGATTACAAACAATAAGTGATGGGGAGGATGTGGGGAAAAATGCTCGCTCATACATTGCTGGTGGGACTGAAAATTGGTGCAGCCAATATGGATAGCAATATGGAAAATCCTTGGAAAAGTGGGAATGGAACCACCATTTGACCCAGCTATCCCACTCCTCGGTCTATACCCCAAAATCTTAAAAACATACCACAGGGAAACAACCACATCAATGTTTATAGCAGCACAATTCACAATATAAACTGTGGAACAAATCTAGATGCCCTTCTGTAGATGAATGGATTAAAAAATGTAGTATATATACATAATAGAATATTATTCAGCATTAAAAAATAATAAAATCATGGCAGTTGCAGGTAAATGGATGGAGTTGGAGGATATAATGCTAAGTGAAGTTAGCCAATCCCCCCCCAAAAAAAATGCCAAATGTTTTCTCTGATTTAATATGCTGATTTATTATGTGGTGGTGGTAGGCATGGGAAGATTAGATGAACTCTAGATAGGGCAAATGGAAAAAAGGGGAGGGAGGGAGAGGATGTAGGAAAGACTGTGGAATGAGGTGGATATCATTACCCTAAGTATATGTATGAAGACACGAATGGTGTGACTCTACATTGTTTACGACCAGAGATATGAAAAATTGTGCTCTATATGTGTAATATTAATTGAAATGCATTCTGCTGTCACACATAAGAAATTAAAATAAAAACATGAAAAAAATAATTCATACAAAGTAACTCAGGATGGTCTACATCAGCGAGTTTCCTATGACTGATATTATGATATTTATCTCAAAATGTTTATTACCTGTATTCAAGTGCTTACCTGTTTGGAAAGTTCATTTCCATTTCCATATCCTCATCCTTCAACCATCTACATAGTACCATTTGATCAAAAATTATCATAATAGGCTTTTCTTATTAATTAAGCAAAAGCAGCAATGTTCAAAACCAATAGGAGTGTCACTGAGTGGCTCTGATGCCTAGAAAATACAGGTAAAATACTGTGTCATTGTTTAATCTTGTAAAAACTTCAGCACAAACACTGTCAGTAATACCAAAATGCTCATTAATGTCACCTTAAAAACATGCAAAGTTTAAATTAGATCATTGTTTCCAAAGTTATTTATATACTTCAAAAAAATCTGCCTAGCTTGTCACTATTGTGTTAAAAAAATAAAGTGAAAGCTCTTTTTTATTTGGTTATAAATCTAAATCTGGATTAGCACACTCTTCTAAGGTTACATATTGTTTTAATATTTATTTTATTGAGAGTTCATTCACTTATTCAAACTCTATATAGATAGATAGATAGAGACATTGATAGATAGTTGATATTTATAGAAAGAGAAAGAAAAAGAAAGAGACAGAGACACAGAGACAGAGAGAGTTGTTCCCATGGATTCTGTAGCTTAAAAATCCTTAGTCTTTTAGGAGCAAGAGGAGCTCCTAAAAGGAGCATATAGTCTTTTATATCCCTTAAGATGAATAATTTTTGGGGTGATAAAAAGATAGTGGTATTTTAGAATAGGAGGGTACACCATAAGGTAGAAGGGATAGAATATTTTAATGCTTAGGGAAGATAAAATACTAAGAAGAATTTCTGAATCCAGAAGCCAGTTAGAAGGAATATTCCAGGAAAGAGATGTTGCTATCTTGGACCAGAATGTGATGGTAAAAAGGACAAGAAGTGTTGTAATTCTGCAATTTTATTCACTGAAAATATGACATACAAAGTTTTCTGATGCTCAGATGGAATGTTAGATATGAAGAGATCTACCAGCTTAACAGTAAGATGTTCAACCTCAACAAACAGAAAGATAATGTCACTAAGATATAGAAGATAGTAATAGAAGAGGTGTGTGTGTGTGTGTGTGTGTGTGTGTGTGTGTGAGAGAGAGAGAGAGAGAGAGAGAGAGAGAGAATGTATGTGCTGTGTGTGAAATTTTTCTAGGTCAAGTTGGAGAGATTTTTACATATTCAAATGGAAATGTACATTCAACATTGGATTTGGCATTTTGGAATTTAGAGGAAGGAAAAAAGTAGGAGACAAACATGTAGAAATTAGCAGCATATAAAACAAACTTATCTTTTATTGACACACACTACATAATGATGGCATTCATCGCATATATCATAAAAGATAAGTAAAAAGGTAAAATAAACAATGAGACCTTGGGGAATTCCAACATGTTGTGTTTACACAGAAGAAAGGAAGTCATTAAAAGAGAATGCAAAGGATTTACCAGCGAGGGAAAAGAGAAGTGGAGGGAGAGTGTCCCACACCAAAGGGGGAACAGTGTCTCAAGAAATTATGGAGCAAGACGTTGTTATTATCAAAATAAAGCATGAGAATTGAACATAGGCTGTAGAAGCATGGAAGTAACTGGTGGTCCTGCAAAGAGCCATTTATATAGTGTAGGGGATTCCGTGAAGTAGGAGAGGAGAGAAATATTGTCATCAAATGTGAACTATTATCTTGAGCATATGTCTCTCTGCAATGGAATCAGAGAAGTAGGCAGAAATTGAACATTGAAGAAAAAACTTTTAATTATTTTCATCAGCACATTATGGTTATACCTAATACCGGAGTAATACCGGGGTTTGTTCTGACATGATTAAAGATGCATGAAATAGAATCTGGTCCACTTCAGTTTCTAGTACTTCCTCTTTCCCTCCTTCACCCTCCTTCTGTTTGCCTTCCTCTTCTCTACTGGTCTTCCTACTATTGATATATAGATTTTTTTAAAGTGGTGCTTTAGAGGAAAACTAATTTTCAAAGATGAGAACTATAACATCATGAAGTCAATCTATTATGGAGTAGAAATTCATTGATGTAGGACAGAGACAGAACGCTTTCTGGAACAAGTTCCCTCAGTAGAATAGTAATAGAATATTGTGAGTAGTTAGGAGAATTGGTTTTGGATCAAAACCACCAACTGACACACACAGAAAGGAAGGCAGAAATAAAAATATAGTTGGCTAAAGACATATTTGGAGGAGCATATGAAATATTTTAAAAAGTTATTTTTCAGTCAATTAGCAATTTGATCATTGTTGAATGGTTGGAGTGATGGAAATCTGTTAGACATTTGATGAGAAAGGTGAACATGTGGAGTAGTAAGCTAGGTATTAAATAGATGAACAAAATGTGATAATGATAAAAATAAAAGAAAAAAATAGTAAAAATAAAAAGTTAGAGTCCAAATTGGGAAATATATCTTCACTTACTTTTATTTATTTATTTTTTGTTTTCATAGTTTCACATGCAACTTTTTAGTAAAAGTGTCTTGTTTTCTTATTTTTACTTGCCTAAGGAATAAAATAATAACCACATACTTCAGTGAATCCATGACAGTTATTGGAGGTGGAATGACAGGCACTCAGCAGCATGGGGCTTCAGGAAGATAAAGACAAGAATGACAACAACAACAAAAAAATGGATTTTAGGCCATCGTAAGGAAACAAGAGGGAATACAGATAAAGAAACCGAAAATGAACAAAAGATGCAAAAGTCAACATCAGCTAGAAGATGTCTCATGTGATCTTCGAGGTTTCATATGAAACACTGAAGAATGAAATGAGTCAAACTAAAGGAGGGAGAACAAAAACAGATGCATGTGCAAAAATAATGTTAGAAGCACATTAAGAAATGTAGCCTGTAAACAAACCAGAAATAATTTTAGAGGAGAAATATCAAGTGTACATGAAGATAGTAATCTATAGATGATAAAAGTATGTTCGTTTGTTTTTTTAAACATTTGATTATTTGAGAAGAGCATAGATGCATTCTTTGATACTTGGTAAGAAACTAAAGGATTAAAATCATCATTACATATTTATATAATTTACATACAACATCAGTTAACAGATATGGATATATATATATATATATATATATATATATATATATGGGTGTATATGTATATATGCACCCATATATGTATACATATATACCCATATATACATATGTTGACTTAAATATGTGTGTAAACACACACACACACACACACACACACATATATATATATATATATATATATATATATATATATCCATACACACACATATACACACGCACATACATGTGTGTGTGTGTGTGTGTGTGTGTGTGTAGGCATTTAAGCCATGGTAATGTTTTAATTGTACTGTTGAAAGGAGACTCAGTCACAACAACCTGACAGTTTCTTTATGTCCATATATGTATGATCCTCCTCTAAAACTACAGTTCCATGATTCTAACTCATCTTTTAAAAATGTAAAGCAGCTTATTTCCATCTGTACATCTGCATTGAGAGCATGTATGTTGCTGCTCTTCATTCAGAACAGACTAGATTTAAGATATTAATAACAAATTTGATCTTTAATTGTATAATATATTGATTCTGCAGAAGTCCAGCTGTGGAAATCAATATTTGGCCAAGGTATTCTGAGGAAATGTGAGCACCACATATGCATCAAGATTTTTATAGGTAATTATATTATACCAGATTAATATAAGGCAGTACACTTCATCCATAAACCTCAGTCTCTTACACAGTTGCCTGTACAGTCTACACATTAATCTATGCCCTTTAACTTTTCTCAGGTGTGATATACAAAACAATCATGGTTAGAACACTTATGATTTTGAATGTTTCCTAAAATTTCTGCAAAGGATACTTCATTATACTATTTAACATTTGAGAAACATCACTCTGGGGATGTAGTGAAAAGGATATTTCTAGACCTAGGCCAAGAGGACACTTCCTAGGCAGGCAGTCCCAAAATATCACACTCAGGGGAATGCAAGTTATAAAGCAGAATGAACAGAGTTCAAGAGCTGGAAAAATAGGTCAACATAAATGCCAAACCTGGAAGATCTGTAGCAGAACTTAGCCTGCCTGATAAATTGAGAGGGAAACACAGAGCAAAGATGATGGATTGATGTGCTGGTGATACACAGGGGTGGTTCTGGATGAAAGTCCTGACCCTTGAGTCTATCTTCTATCCCTTGGCCTTTAAACCAACTTTTGGCTTACCCATAGTCATGAGAGAGGTGAGATAGGATCCCTTAAGGATTTCTCAGTTACACATTTTGAACATGACCTGCCCTTGTTCTGATCCCCATTCTAGGATAATGTAAAAATGTGGAACTTTTAATGGCTTATATCTTTAAGTGTTTGTAAATATTGATTTATCAGACTACCCTGATTTTTCAGTGGCTTAAGACTGTAGTCTGCTCTTCATTTTTTGATTTGTCTATATTTTCTAACAGTATATATATATATATATATATATATATATATATATATATATATATATCCATTGAGCTCTTAGATATGTAGGCTTAACACAAAATTAATGGGGAGGAATATAGTTAGTTAAGTATTAGATATATAGAAAGATATATATCAAGTTAATAACTAACATCTAGAACAATGGGATGCATTATGTTTCTATGTGATAGATCATGTATCTCTGTGATATATATCTATATATCCTTAGATGTCCTTCTGTTATTAATTTGGCAATTTGGGTGAAGTTCTCACTCTTCTCCAGATTATAGATCAACCCATGAAAAAGTATCTACTCTTCTGTACAAAAAAAAAATTAAAAACAATGTTAGAGTCATTAAACTTGAATGCTCTAGTATGCCACCTAAAGTTGCCCCAGCATAGTTTTTCTGTCTCCTTTATGGAGAAAGCCAAAGCAATTTCAATAAATCCTTCAAAATTCATCTTCTGCTTATGTACACACTGTCAGTGTTTTTCTACCTAGGGAAAGAAGAAAATGGACAAGCATATGGACAGAGAATTATTTAACTTCCTCCAAAATTAATACTCATTGTTGGAAGAACCTTTTAATTATTTAAGAAGTCCATTCAAGTCATCATGTCTCAGAATTCTGGAAACCTGCTCATTGGTCTTAGATAATCCCTTATGGATACAGAAGAGTGGTATCATGAGGTAAGTTTTATGATGAACTGTTCTAGACCACCAGTATTATGGCACTATCTGATACATAGAATGTGGACCAGAATAGCCTACATCATCATATATCCTCTTTACAATAGCATTAGGACCCTCCTGGAAAGTAGGGGAAGAAAAACAAATCAGTTGTTTAAACATGATGATACCTATGGTTGCTAAGTGAGATGAACATTTCCGGACAGGAAAATGGGAAGAACTTGTAACTTGATATAGCAACTTTTACCAAGTATGGGTCATATAAGGAGCATTGTATCTGATACCAACTCTCAATTTACCTCATTGATACATTTGTTCCCATGTAATCCTAGGGTATATAAGTAACCTGGTCCTAAAAATCATGATGGACTAGATTCAGGAACCTCACCATTTTGAGGTAGCACCGTTCCTCAGTTCTGAGAATTTATTTATTATCTCATGAATAAATAGAATCTATGGAAAGAAAAGTTTTGCTTAGAATCACAGAGACTTCTTCAAACTTATGCTTGGAGATTTTTGCATATAATTTTCTTATTCAACACATGCCTATCCTATACTTTTTTTCTCTGTTTTACCACTTATTACTTGGAATACCCACTCACTGTATTGTCACTATCACCACTTCTGTAAATTTTGAGCTTTCAATTAAATTAAACTTATTTATTTTCAGCTGAGTAATATCCCAACGTGTATACATATAACACATTTCCGTCATTCATTCATCTGTTGAAGAGCATCTAGGTTGGTTCCATGGTTTGACTACTGTGAATCAAGCTGCTATAAACATTAATGTGGCCTCATCATTATAGAAATGCTATTTTTAAGTGTTTGGGGTATAAAAGGAGAAATGGGATAGCTGGGTCAAATGCTGGTTCCATTTCACGTTTTCTGAGGAATCTCCATACTGCTTCTCATAATGATTGCACCAGTTTTCAGTCCCACCAGCAATGTATGAATGTACCTTTTCCTCACATCCTCACCAACTTTTATTGTTGCTTGTTTTCTTGATAATTGCCATTCTGACAGAAGTGATATAGAATCTTAGAATAGTTTTAATTTGCATTTCTCTAATTGTTAGAGATGTTGAGCACTTTTTTCATGTATTTATTGATTGATTGCAATTTCTTTTTCTGTGAGGTGTCTGCTTGTTACTGCTGTTTACTGGTGATGATTCCTTGCTTCCGGAATAGTGGAAAGTGGAAGGCTTTATTAAAGGATAGCAGAAAAGACTTCCTATTGGAGGAAGAAGGGGACCCGAAAGGCAGAATCCATAGAAAGGGGAGGTCTTTTCTTTTTCATATCTAAGGTCTTCTTTTAGACCTCCCGCATTCTGGTCCTTTATTTCCCTCTGTCCTGCAGTGATAGAATGCAAGTGGGAAGGCCAAAAGGTGGGAGATAGGTGGACTGCTGGGGCTGGGAGGGGTAATCTGTGAAGGAAGGGCCTGGGGTGATTAGCTCCCCCCAGTTTGCTGGGAGCTATTTAATTAACACTTCTTCAGGATGGGTTCTGGGCCTGGGGACATTAATATTTCAATTTCCCCAGGTGTTGTTCTGGTTTCCTGGGCTCCATTCTCCACATGGTCTCCATTTTCTTTATGGTACTGGATATTAGACCTGATTTACCTAGCTACACTAACTACCTATCTTTAAATATCTAAAAACAACCTATCAAATCTGACTTCATACTCAGTTCCTTATCCCATTTATTGATTGGGTTATTTGTTTTTTGTTTTTTTTTTTTTTTGATGTTGAGTTTTTTGAGTTCTTTATATATCCTGGAGACTAATGCTCTGAGATGCATGCGGTAAAGATTTTCGCCCATTCTGTAGGTTCTCTTCACAATATTGATTGTTTCTGTTGCTGAGAAGAAGTTTTTTAATTTGAATACATCCCATTTATTGATTTTTTTATTTTACTTCTTCTGCTTTAGGCTTCTTGTTTAGGAAGTCAGATCCTAAGCAACATGGTGAACCCTTGGGCCTATTTTTATTTTATTAGGCACAAGATCTCTGTTCCAGTGCCTAAGTCTTTGTTCCACTCTGAGTTGAGTTTTGTGCAGGTTGAGACATAGAGATTTAATTTCTTTTTTCTTTTTTTACATATGGATTTCCAGTTTTCCCAGCACAATTTGTTGAAGAGGCTATCTTTTCTCCAATGAATGTTTTTGGTGCCTTTGTCTAGTATGATATTATGTGGGTTTGTCTCTGTGTCTCCTATACTGTACCAATAGTCTATGTGTCTCTCTTGGTGCCAATACCATGTTGTTTTTTGTTACTATGGCTCTGTAGTGTAGTTTAAGGTCTGTTTTTTGATGGTTCCTGCTTTACTCTTCTTGCTAAGGACTGCTTTGGCTATTCTGGGTCTTTTATTTTTCTAAGTGAATTCCATGACTGCTTTTTCTATTTCTTTGAAAAACATAATTGAGATTGTAACAGGGATTGCATTCAATCTGTACAGTCCTCTTGATAGTACTGCCATTTTGACAATGTTAATTCTACTTATCTGATCTGAGAACATGGGAGATCCTTCCCTCTTCTAAGGTCTTCTTCAATTTCTTTCTTTTGTGTACTGTAGTTTTCATTGTGGAGGACTTTCACCTCTTTTGTTAGATTGATCCACAAGTTTTTTTTTTTTTTTTAGGTTATTTTGAATGGGATAGTTTTTCTAATTTCTCTTTCAGTGAATTTATCACTGATATATAGGTACATGTTTGATTTATGGATAATGATTTTATATCATTCTACTTTGCTGAATTCATTCATTAGTTCCAGAAGTTTCTGGTGAAAGTTTTTTGATGAAAAAAAAAAAAAAAAAAGAAAAAGAAAAAGAAAAAAACCTAGAGGTAAACAAAAGAGGCATTTTTAAACATTTATTTTTCATTAAAAATTATTATTTAAATAATTTGACACAATTCTTAAGTTTATCAATTATGAAATACATTGCTTCACAATAGTTGATGATTAGATACATGTTTACTTTATGTAATGAACAAATCAGGCTAATTAACATATCCATTATCTCATACATTCATCATTTCTTTGTGATTAGAGTATTCCAAAACCTCTGTTATAGCTGTCTTAATCTTAGCATCTCCGTAGCTTTTATGATATTGCTCATATTTTAAAATAATTACCAACCTAAATTTTTACGTGCTACCATCTGGATTTAATGACTGGGTAGTAAACAGAAGACATTAAAAGACAAAAGATCTGTTCATTCTAAAAAAAAAGACTAACAAAGTTCAAATTTTGACTTGATAATCTATAGTCATGATGTTCTTTTGTTTTTAATGTCCATGGAATTTTCACTATTATAAGTCATATTTTCTGTAATAGAAGGTTGGTACAATATAAATATGAATAAAAATTGTGTTTGGGATATGTTCTTTGGACACTAATAATATGTGTCAGTCATTTTTATTCTGTATATATTTATTTTCATTAATCACATACCTTCAAAAGTAATAACAAATGTTATTGTTAAACATATGATTAAGTCCCAAATTCAGAGTCACCAAGGGTACAGATGACCAAGGGTACTGGTGACCAAGTAACTGTATAATTCTGTGTAATTAATAGAAGGCTTTGGTTCAAGATAGTTATAGTATGAGTTTCTTAGTCCCCTCATTAGCAAATGTATCTGTGTAATGAAAAAATCATTAAAGTTTTCCTTTAAACTTCTAAATGTTTAAGAATCTTTGGACTATATCATATTTTATGTATTTATAAAATAAATGACTTTTATTAGTTTTCATAGCTCTTGCTACTTATAATGGGAATACATGAATGTGAATAAGCTAAAAAAGGTACTTGTAACCATAAACCAGAGAGACTGCATATATACTCACTAAAATAAACTGGAACTGTTTATTTTATTTCTGGAAATCATAAAAAGAGTTTAAAGCTTCATTACTGAACTTAACTCAAAATAAATTTCAAATGGAATAAAATTTAAGTGAAAAATATAAAATTATTTTAATATAATGAAACAACTTTAAGAAGAAGCAGTTATTCAGAGCTTATTAAGCAAGAGGTAAGTGAAAAACATTCAGAATTTGGTTCGCTGCTAAATATTATGTGGGTATCTTGACATGGGTATCACCTGGGCAGTGGACACTTTCACAATGCTTTTTCCCTTTATAAAATGGCAAACAACCAAGTCAGAACTACCTTTTTTTTCTCCAGAAAGTTGGTTGTTAAACATTTACTGGCATATTCCTGTGTATATAACTGTTTATAATAACTCTTGTAACTAGTCAGGTAGTTTTCACATATGATGAAACTAAATTGCAAAAAGGGCAGTGAATTAATATCTGGAAAACTATTTTAAAAAGCTAAAAATATAAAAAAAATTTAAAAATGCACTGTAATGAAAATCCCAATATATGAATCAAGGAAGTAAAAAAAATAAAGAAATTTGTGGCATCAATATAAAGAAATTAAAACATTCAATAACATAGACCCTATTTTTTTCTCTTACATTTGCAACAAAATGTAAAATGCTAATATTCTAGATAGTGAACAGTTATAGAGAAGGAAACAAGAAGACACATACCCCATTAGCAAAGTACAAAATAGGGTATACAATAAAAAAGTTTGATTAAAGTCATGTCATCAAATAATACATAATTATGTTTTGTTGTTGTTGTTGTTGTCATTGTTGATGTTTTTTGATGGTAACACAGAAAAGTAGTAGCAGTGGCAAGCTAATGTCTGGAATACCCTTGGTATCAGTGAAGACAAGAAAAAGTAGTAATAGGGAGAATGTTCATCCCATACAATTTTTATACTTTTTCTTGTAAACCATATGTTTAGTCAGCTGTTACTATAATAAGTATTGAGGTCACCAGCATATAAAGGGAAAAAGTTTTTTTTGAGGTTCCTGTTCACGATTGGTTTGTTCCATTGCTTTGGGGCATGTGGCAAAGCAGTATATCATCATATAGAGAATGTAAAAGCAAAACCATTTGCCTCACAACCAGGTAGCAAAAGAGAGAAAGAAGGAGCTGGGGCACTACCTTCCCCTTCGAGAACATATTTCCCAATAACCTTAAGACCTCCCATTAGATGTGCCTCTTAATGATGCCACCTGCTTCAGTAGCAGCATGGGTAGGAGGTCAAGCCTTTAACACATAGACCTTTAGAAAACAATTATTCAAATCAAAGTACCATAAAAATGTGTTTTCTATTAAAAGCATTTTATAAATTTTAGAGTGATAAAATCAAACATTATGCATTGTACAATGTAAATTTTATTTTAATTGCTATCTAGATATGCTTACAGAGAATGGAGTAAAAGACAAAAAAACATTTTTGACATTGATATTTAATTGCTTTTAGAGTCATATTTATTTCGCTATATTCAAATATTTTGAGGGTTCAATTTTAATAAGTAAAAATACTTATTACAGATCTAGCATAATTGACAGAGATAGTTAAGAAATTATGATATTTTCAGTATCCATAAAACCCAACCATGTTAAAGAGACACTTGGACTATGATGTTTATTGGAGCATTATTCATCATAACTAAGCCATGGAATCAACTTAAATGTCCATCAATAAATAAAGAGACAAAGAAAATGGGGCATATATGCACAACAAAATACTATTCACTATGTGGCCATAAATCTTGTTATTTGCAAGAACATGCATGGTCCTAGAACACATTGCATTAAGTAAAAAAAGTAACAAAGACAAATACCACATGATCTCATTTATATGTGGACTCTCAAAAAAGTTGATCTTATATAAATTGGAGAAAATAGTAGTAGTTACCGGGTTGCCAGAGAATGGGAAGAGTAGGGGGAAGGGTTGTAAAGGTTGATATATCCATACAACCTTAAAGTAAATAGGATAAATATGTTTTAGGGTTCCTGTACTATGGCACACCAGGGAGAATATAATTAGGAATAATGCAGTGTATAACTCAAAAGAAGAGGAAACTTTGTTCTAACCATAAACAAATGATAAAAGTTTAAGGTGATGGATATCCTAATTATTTAAAGTATACATCAATCAAAATGTCTTGTATCTCATAAATATGCATGAATATTGTGTTTCAATTAAAAATAAAATTAAAATCCAGCTACATAAAAAAAATAGCAGGTGAGATTTTTTTCCTCATTGAAAAATAATTGAATGCATGATAATTCCTTGGTTTGAAAATGTTGGAAACTGTGGTTTCAGTATTAAAATGATCCATTGCTCATAGTTGGCTTATTTGTGTGCAAAGAAGTACCTGCAGGCCTTTAGTAAGAGGCACATCTATGACACCGATTCCCAACAGATATTCCCCCAATTGCATGGGGCTTGAGACTGGGCATGCTCACAGGCATCCAGAGCACAGCTTCACACAACTACATTTTTCCTGGATGCTAACATGTTAAGAATGTATTCAGGCACTATTAAGGTTGATATTTGTAGCACAAGGGTGTTTGTTTTCATCTTCACTGAGACACTTTTCATATTTGATAAATTGTGGTAGTTTTACTTTATATTTTTTTCTGATACCAGTTGCAAACAGTAAAATGAAACAGAAAAAAATGCTAAAAAATGGCTCTCAAAAGTGAAGTTTTTGTTGTTGCTGTTGTTGTTTGTTTGCTTCTTTATTTTGTTTTTGTTTTGTGGAGCTAGGGACTGAACCCAGGGTTGCTTAAACACTGAGCCACATCTGCAGCCTTTTTTCATTTTTTATTTTGAGAAAGGATTTTTCCAAGTTTCTCAAGTCCTTGCTAAGTTGATGAGGCTGCCTCAAATTTGCAATCTTCCTGCCTCAGTCTCCCAAGCTGCTGAGATTACACATGTATGTCACTGCACCCAACTATCAAAAGTAAAGTAGTTTTTAAAGAAACATTTGGACATCACTTATTGGTACTTGATAAAATGAACAATGACCCTTCTGTGGATTTTCTTGAATAGTATAGACTTTAATAGAGAGCCATATATTTAAATGCAAAATATCTAAATCAGAACTCTGAGCAATAAATATATGCATAGAAGTATATTTTAAAACTGATATTTCATGAAACAAATAAAATGCCAGCATAAATTTAGAATGGGCATGAGACTCACCTTCTGTTTAAAAAAAAAAAAAAAATCACAGCCTAAATAAGCTTTCTATTCTGGATGAAAACGTGATGATGCCTGAAGGCATATCTTTCTTTTATAACTTTCTTTCATAAAGACAGTAAACACAAAGAGTAAAAAAGTAACAGTGTGTCTGGTAAAGCTAGAGAAAGATGCCTAAAATTTCGGAACACTTTGGAAAATACTCAGGAGTAAAACTATGTGGCTAGGGAGCCAATTATAAGCTGGAACAAAGGAACAGTTCCACACAGGAGGTACAAAACTGTCTCCCAGATGTGGAGCTCCAGTAAATAGACTATCCATGGGTAGGTGATACAGCATCTCATAACTACTTGGAATATTTCTGAGAGACACAGACAGGAAACTCAAGGAAAGTGGCAAGAGAGACTGACCATAAACAATCCATTTAAAAATAGATTTAAACGGTTATTAATGTGAGACAACATAGCAGAGGAGACTATCAAGAGCATAAGAAGGGAATACTAATGCTTTTTGAAAGGATAAAGGAATCTACCAATTATTACTCTCTTAGGGCAGAAATGTGGTTTATGTGAGCATGCAAGTATCTGAGAAGGGCAATCAGCAACCCAAGGTTGATATTTTTTTTTCCTGCTAACCCTTTTACCGTTCCTTCCTCACTGCCACTCTATTACTTAAAAATATCCAGACATTGTGTCTTCTTACTTGTGTTTATGTGCATGCATGTGTGTGTGTGTGTGAAGATTAGGACATGGGTTATGTTTCATTTTTCTGTATCTTTTTAGATTTTGCATTTAAAAATTCATATAATTTTGTTTTATATTATTTAAAATATTCTTGTGTTCAAGTCTAATGTACAAACTATGCAATATTCAAGGTTTCTCAGCTTCTCTCTCTACCCGGGTATAACCTACTTACAATTCAGTTCCAAGTTCCTGGCCTTGGGAGTGACAGATATTTGCTCCTTCAGTTTCTGTGTTATCTGATGCAGAAAGTTGGAAATGATGACCTAAACTCTTCATCTGAAATATACTTTTCTCTAAATCCTAGATTTGTAAATGATACTAAATTTCTTTCAAATACTTCTGCAGTATAATTACACGTAGAATATTATTATTATAGATTTTACTCCTAATAACAGTCTGGTAATATAAGAAATAGGTTTTTTATAAAGAAGAAATTTGAGAATAAGGGATCTTAATTATCCAGCACACTGACAAGCTTCAGAATTTGAATGTGAATTTCATGCTGGTAAGAAAACCAAAGAAATATGAGTCACATATTCGTGACTGTCTGCATTGAGAAATAGGTGTCGCTCAAAGAAACAGATACATTTATAAACAAAATCTTTAATCAAGAAAGAAAACTCATAAGAGAATTCCTAGTATCTAATTATTACAACACAATTGAGTCATATTTTAAAGTCAATGAGATGATGTGTTAATTGTCTATATAACACTAGCCAAAAAAAAAATGTGGGGAATTTTGAAAGGAGACCAAATCCTAATGAAGCAATGTATAAGTAATGATACAAGAACGAACACATAAGTTTCAAGAAAATGCATCCTCGTTATTTTTCTTTTCACATCATTAAAAAGTGAGGGGAAAGTTGTTATAAGATGTTACCGATTTCACAGGTCAAAATACTCTTACTTCAAATGTGTAAGGGCAAAAAATTATTTTAATGATATTTTGTTCTATTTTCTCTTCTTTATTTCATTCTTTCTGGTATTTGGCCACCCATAGTTCTCTGCATCTATTTTAAGATTTTAATTTAATTTGTCAAAAGCCTTTGCTTTGAAAACAACTATATTTTTCTTCCTTATCTTGCACATATGATGTCCATGTACATGATCATGTTTTTTAATTTTCAGAGTTTTAAAAAGTTTTATTGAGGAATAACTGATATAAAAAGAGCTATCCCTATTTATTATGTGCAATCCAACAAGTTTGTATGTATACAAACACTTGTGGTGCCATCACTTTAATCTAGATGATACCAACATCTCAGAAATTTTCCTTGTGTTCCTTTGTTTTTGCTTTCATTCAATAATAACATTTAACATGATACCTACTCTTAAATTTTTTGAAGAGCACGCCATATTTTTAAATAAAAGCACCGTGCTCTCCATTTTCCCCATCCACAGCACGTAGCATACATAATTGTCTTCTTTACTCATGATATTTACTATTTTAGATACCTTATATGAGTTCAATCATTAAAGATTTTTCTCTTATGACAGGTTATCTCACTTTTAAAAAGTCCTTTTGGTTCATTTATGTTGTCACAAATGTTAAAATCTCCTCCTTTTTAAAGCTGAATAATATTCCACATTATGTAGAGACCACATTTTTCTTTATGCATTCTTCAGTGATGGACCCTTAGGATATTTCCATGTATTGGTCATTGTGAATGAGAAGAATGCAGACAGACATTTAAGATTCTAATTTTCATTCTTTCACACATGTATGTTAAAGAAGCAAAGATAAACAGCATGATAGTTTCATTTTTAGTTTGCTAAGAATCTCTATACTTTACATTCCCAGTAGTGTACAAGTATTCCATTTTTTCCATATCCTTATCAATACTTGTTACCTTTCACCATTTGATAAGAGCCTTTCAAGAAAAGATGAAATGATATCATATTGGACTTTTGATATTCATTTTCTTAACAATGTTGTTGAGTGTCTTTTCACATATCTGTTGAACATTTATATATTCTTTTAAAAGTGTTTATTATTCTCCTTTCTACTATTAATTTTGTTTTAATTTCATTTAAAAGAGTATATCATATCTTTGTCTCCTATCTTACTTTTTTCTTTGAATTTACATTTATCAGAGTACCAATTTCTGTGCTTTTATGGCATGATTGGTATATATGTGTGTGTGGGTGTGTGTATGTGTCTACACATTGTGGTCCTTTCCTGTGTCAAAAAATTGAAAATATATATATATATATATATATATATATATATATATATATATATATATATATATATATATTCTTTTTTAATAGTCATCATTTCTTTTTCAGGCTCATTAAATCTAAAAACTGTGTAAAACAAATTGGGGTGGGAGTGAACAGGGAGTTAGCAAGGGAAGTAAAAGCTAGGTTTTTGAGATGGTGCACTCAGATGATTTCTCTGAGCCTATATAATGTTCACTTTCTACTTTCAATAGTACAATTGAAAATCAATGCTTGCAATTAGATTTGTTTTCAAATATATTCTATATGGATATCTTTTATTTTTTCTTTCTCTCTCTTTTCTTTTTGGTATGGCTAGAGAAAAGAAAAAATCTAGAATTTTTACTAAGAGTAAACTTTTTAAATTACAGATTTTAACTACTAAATCGAAATTGGAAGAACGTCTTTTTCAATTAATGTTTGAGAAGTTTTAGTTTTTGGTTTAATTGGTAAGACAGAAAATTCTGTCTCCCTTAAGTTCAGGCCACGCCTCCAAGAGAGGTGGTTGATATGCAGAAGGGCCACGTGGAGGAATCCAGTCTTCCTTGCACACCTTTGGTTTGTTCTCTTTTTTCTATTATTGTGTAAGAAACCATCATGAAATTTTGTGACAATAAAACAATGATTTATTATTTGCCCAAATTCTCCATTCTGGATCAAGGCAGCTCTAATTTTGCTGGTATTACTCATACAGCCTCAGTTCCCTACCAGAACAGAGGATCCTATTAGGTGGCTTCATGAACATTCTTCACCATCAGTGGATAGGTGCAAAGTTGGGTACTTTGATTCTCCTCCTGGTGGAATCTCAGCCTACTGTAGGATAGACCTGGATTTCACAGCATGGTATTCTCAGAAATTGAGAGCTGAAATTACATGGCTTCCAAAAGCTTAGACTCTAGAGTTGCACTTCTTTTCTGCAACATCCTAATTGTCAAAACAAGTAACACACATACCAGCAAACTCAGAATCAAGAGAAGCACATGAATAAACTTCACCTTTTGATGACAACAATGGCAATGTCACAAGGCAAAAAGCAAGGACCAAAGGGGGCATGATTCATGGGAGGTCATTAATATAACATAAGGGAAAGCCAAAATTTTTTCTAATAGGCTTAGTCATCATCACATGTAATTCTTTTATATTATGTTATACTAGATTTTCCAGATTCTGTAATCTTGTTTTAACAAAAGAGTTTGAGTTTATAGTTTTAATTATCATAAATACTTTAGATTAAATCAAATCATCCCATATTATCAGTGAGAAAGGGTCTATGTGGGATGAGTAAATCACTGCCTTTTATTTCTACTTGGCCCTCTGACAGAATCATATTAATACACCACCTATTTGCCCAGTGACTATTTAGTGCCAGATTCTCAGGTAAGCACTTAAAATAATTCTTTCTTTAAAATTCCCAACAATCCTATGAGGCCTAATTGGTATCCTCCTTTTGTAATTGAAAAATATGAGACCTGGGTATTAGTATACAGAATAGCTCTGACTAACCCATATGCCTTAGGCAGCAAAGCATCTGTGCTTTGCACCTGGGTCTCTGTAATTACTAATCTTGTAAGAAAAGAAAACAAAATAAAACAAAGAAAGAGCAAAACATGCTAAAGTCACCAAGTATCTTAAGAGGCTTATTGAAATTTCAAATATTTAATAGGATTTTGTCCCTTGAATATCTGTTTTAATGGTAAGCTAGTCTGTATTTCACTTGAGAAAAACAGCATCTAAAAAAAAAAAAACTCAGAAACATTTGAAAAGAAAAATACTTAGTAAAACTTGTTGTACAGACAACAAAATACACTAAAATTCTACAGCAGTCAATGAACTACTACTGCTCTAAGAAGAATAGTCAGATGCTTGGGAAAACACAGAAGCCCAGAAATAAACTTTGTCAAACAAAAGAAAACATATATAATTAAGGTAGGTTTTAGGAGAGTGGAGAAAAACATGATTATTCAATAATTTCGAAAAATTTGTCTAACTACAATTTTAAGGTTTTTAAGACTGTTATAGTCTATAAAGATAATAAAACTTAATTGCAAGTAGATTTATGATTTAAATAATTATTAAAAATTTGTGAGGTAATAACTTTTAGCTTTCTGTATGGAAAATACCTTTTTGAGCATAAAGCCACTTTTAACTGCTCTGTATAAAATAAAAATATTAATAGTTTTTATACGAATGGTCATATTAGAAAATGTGTACCCTCATTGAAATTAAAAGATGACAAAATAAAATTAGGTCCTACATTTAAGTTTGAATTTGGGAAAAACATAGAAAATATTTAAATTTCCAAGACTCAGCAAGAGAGGTAGAAATATCAGTATAAGAAAAAACGGGTGTGTGATTAAAGTGATACCTATCTTGAAAGAAATTCAACAATATATAAAGATATTCTATTTATTCATTTACTTAATTTTGTTTTGGGAAATATAAAAATAAAGTTTTTCTAAGGAAGTTACAGATAAAAGTTTTAAATAAAAGTTAATATACAATGTTTTTAAAATCAGAGTAGATAATTTAGATGTCTCAAGATGTTTGAATGAATAAATAATTATACACCCACATTATTTAATTCATATCCATTGAAAGTCAAATTGAAGAATATTTAAAGTCAAAGAAAAACTATTATAAATCATTGAAAGGAAGTTGTGTATATATCTTTGTAAATTATTTGATCTTCATTATTTAATCAAATAATGTTAAAAGATATGTTCTTATTATCAACAGCGGATCTACTATTATTATTTATTTTTACCACCTTAATGATTTTTATTTTCAGCACATAATAACTCAACATACTCATGGGATACATATAATTTGAAATACATATACAGAGTGTGATGTTCAAATTAAGGTGATTTGCATTTGTGTCTCTTTGAACTTTCTTCCTTGCTTCTATTTCACTCTAAAATACATAATTGATTGCTGTGAATTGCAGTTGGTCCACTGTGCTGTTCAAGATTGTGATTTACCCCTTGAAACAATTAGAAAGAAGAATCCTAATATTTGAGCCATAAGGAAAAAAGTCCTACAAAACTAGATTATCTTTCTTTTCTGAAGGCAGTTTTCATATTCATAAATTGGTTTTAACTTTTAGACACAAAGTAAAGGCAGAGCATGAACAATTTAAGACAGGGAGCACAATGCAAATGAAAGCAACCTTGACAATGTAAAGGTAAAGGTGTAACTGAAAAAAAAAAAAAAACAAACTTAGAAGTGGCAGAGCAAATACCAAGAAAGCAATCTTGACATTAAAATGTGCATTTTATGTGTGGGAGTCAACAATGATGGAAAATGGCTCTTTCAGCATACTCTTTAAAGTTAAATGTAAAAGTAGCAGCAGAATTAAAATAAAATTGTAGAAGATTTTTTTTTTTTTTCCCAGAAGGGACTTACTGGGTGGAAGTGGAGTTTGAGAAATGTGAATTAAATCTTTACCTTCCCCAAAGAACATCCCTAAACTAAAAAAGCATCCCTGAACTAAAAAAGGTAATAATAGAATAAGATTTGTTTTTCAATTGAAGGAGAAACTACTTTTGAACTAACATGAGAACAAATTAAAATATATACCTTCTATGAGATGGGACTTGGAAAGAGGTGAGAAAGACATGAAGAGTTTATGCTTTTCATAACAGAGGCAGCAGCACCTCTCTGAACTTAAATATTTTGTCACACAAACACATTAGAATAATAAAATTTTTACAATAAATTTCAGAATGAACGCACATGAGAGTACTTGATAGGGTGATTTTGATGCTTGATTTGAGAGTTTCAAATATTTAAACCAATACTAGTTTTATTGTTAGGTATATTAAAGCTACTTCTCTTATTTTAAAATTGAAACTATTTATTCTCATTCTTTATTGTTGTGCTGCTTTTTAATGGAGTTGATACTTTCACATGTCTTCATTCTGACCTTACCAAATGGACAAGTCAAGGTACATACGGAAGAATTCTTAGAATTAAACAATTAAAAATCTCTGGTTCCATTAAAATTTCTCTGTTTCCCATATGTCTTGGCACAATATAAATGCTAATTAAAGTTTATACAGTTGTACACAGGGAATTGCGATGTACAACTGTAATCCATGTACAATTACATAGATTTGTATACAATGCATATTTCTCCCTAAGAGCAGAAGGTTGTATGAAATGAAAATAGAAGATAATGACGTGTGTGTCTGAAAAGTGTAATCGTGCAATGCTTTGAAAGCACTTGCCAATCATAGTTCTCATTCTGTAAATATATTTCTAAGTCCAAATGTGTGACTCTTCACTTTTTTGTTCATTGAACAGACACCCTTTATTCTACACACAGTTTCTACAATTAAATTATGACTGCAAATTGTCAGTATGAAGCAAAATTTCTCAAGGGCATCAATAAATGCATAACTGAATTTCAGTGTAAGGGCAAAAATGGTCAAACATAAAAATAATCAGCTAAATAAAGGAGCAATTAAATTCCATGCCTGTAAAAGTGCAGGTGTAAAGTATAATGTGGCAGCTAAATCAGGAAATATTTGGCTCTTCATATCAAATTAAATAGATAGTTAATGCTTTTTGTATAATGATGAAGAGTTTTATAGGAGAGAAAAAAAATGAAATATAAATTTCTCCCCAATAGGGGCCAACTTAGAATCTTTTCGTTAAAACCACATTTGAGAAATTTGGCACTAAGTCTCAAAATAATTATGTCAATTGAAATCCCTTCTCATAAAGAATATGTTGAAAAAATTGCCTGCTAAGGATGAATGGAAGAAGCAATTATGTATCTGAAATTGGAAACCTGATACAAATCACCTTTCATTATCTTATCATAAAATCTGAAGTCTGCATTATATAAACACAGATTATTTTCCCATTAGCCAGCTCTCCTGTAATCCGTGACTAGGAAATGTTAATGCTGATGGTAACAAAGACTTGCACATATTTTTAGAACTAAAGTTATTTTTTTTAAAATTCAGAATAGCTGTCTGCCTTCAAATACTATTTACAAAATAGGTGGCAAAGGACTTATATTCAAATTTTAGACATTTAGGTAATATTGCCTGAGATTGACTAGACACAACTGGGATGTGAATATTCTTCCAGATAATTAGTGAAATGTTAAATTCATGTTATTCCTAGGTCATCTATTTTGGTTGTCCTAAATAATGATAAACCTAAATAAAACAACCATTTTCACTTGCAATTGAGATAACATAGAAAATCCAAGTTGCTTAGTGAAACATTTTATAATTTGATACAGCATTAGTTAGGTTCTTAAGACTGATTTGGGATTTAGCTACTCACTTATGAGACAATTGTGCACCCTATTCAATACACTAAAATACCTTCATAATAATGGATAATCTTTTTGCAAATATTTTTCCTGGTACATATTGTTTTCTATATCACTAAATAGAATGGGATTGCTAAGAGCTCAATAACTGCTATGAATGGAGTGTGGTGGCACACATCTGTAATCCTAGTGGCTTCAGAGACTGGGGCAGGAAGATGGCAAGTTCAAAGCCAGCTTCAGCAAACAGCAAGACCCTAGGCAGTTTATCGACAGCCTGTCTCAAAATTAAAAATAAATAAATAAAAAGGGTTGGGAATGTGGCTCTGTGGTTAAATGCCCCTGGGTTCAATTCCTGGGACCACAAGTAAATAATTAAATATTGCCATGAGCTGAAAATTCCTCTCAAATCCAATGGAAAGTAAAATATTCTTATTTGAAACAAGGAATGTTCTTGATTATGGTATAATAGATAGGAAACATTTTGGAGTCCATGGAAGAGTTAAGAATAGCCTCAGATAAAATTAATAGTTTCTTTTGCCAGTAAGTACAAGGATATAGAGAATTTTCTATTCTACTTAGCAAATATCACTGACAGATTGGGTGCTATAAAATGAAATCTGTTGAAACTGCCCATGAAAAATATGAATTATACTCTGTACATGGTTGCAGTAAATATAAAATTATCATTTACAAAGGTAGGTAATAATGCTTTGGCTATAATTTCAAATGAAGAAATTGAGGCATAGAGACATATGGTAACTTGCCAAAGTCATAGAACCAATACGTGTCCAATATGGTTGGGAAGTCCAGCTTCTGATCTTGTGGAAATCCTGTAGCAGAAGTAAGGCATTTTTATGAAAAACATTAGAGTCTATATAAAGCATATATTTTTCTACCAAAAATGTTATAGTCTTAAAATATATTTAAAAATTTGCCTGTCATATTGCTATTTTGACTGAGGAGATTACAGTACAATTTGATGTTTTAATAAAGCTCCAGTTTAACAGTTAAGGAAAAATAGCAAGCACACAATAACAAACCCAGCAGAGAGCAGTCCTTTCTTCTTAATTATTATTCCTTTGAGAGTCAATAGAATAGAACAGAATTTAAGAAAGATTTTAGCATATTAAATGTAAAATTATAGTAATATGTTGATAAAATATTTTTTATGCTATACTGAGATTCCTCTGAGGATTTCAAATCTTGAACAATAAATGGGATTTATCACCTAATCTTTGGTATTATAGTTTGCTATATTTTATCCCTTGTCACTTGTGCCTCTTATTTATTTCAGTTTGTTTTTGTGAGTTTTTTAAGTATCTTTTGTTCATATTTTCTAACCATTTAAAATTTGATATATTCTTTGATTATTTCCATTTCAGTAATCTGAGCAGTAAGCACTTCTAGTGTTTAATTCTGCTTCTTTTACCATGGCATTAGTTTGCCAGTTTTGACTTCTCAGATGGCACATAATCAATCTTTCAGGATTAGTTCAAGACATCCTACAACTATGGCCTTGTGAATTGCTCCTTATAACAAGTTGCCCGAGGAAATAAACTGAACAAAATAAAAAGACTGCACCTGGTTTATAGATGATTCTTCATGGCAAGATGGCATCACCTTGAAATTTGCCATAGCTCCAAACTTCTACTCGAGACAATGCCTGGGAGCCAGTGGAAGAGAACTCTTCAGTAGGCATATTTTCACAAAGTTCATGTGTTTTACTCACTGGTGAAGATTACAAGAATAGAGTGTGTACTAATCTATGGATACTGCTCTACAAAATGACATAAACCTTAGAAGCTTAGACTATGCTTTGGTCTGTTTATTTTCTTGCCAGCATAGATAACACGAGGGGTCAAGACATATGTATATGTGAAAATATACATTGCCATTCATCAGGCATGTGCTCACATAGTCAGAATGCATATTCTGCCACTTTTGAACTTTGGAATGGTAATATGAAATTCACAAATAAAAATGAAAATGTGAGTTACTTCCAGGATGAAATTTCAAGAACTATGTTATCACAGCTCTCTTCTACTCCTGGGTGATAACCGGTTGTAGTTGAGATTTGAGACCATGGCTGCTTCCTTTGTCTGTTTTCCAGAGTTATGATGAGAGAACACAGCCTTAACCAACTTGTGGCAAGCATGTAATATGAGCACAAAATAATTTTTTTTTAGAGACTGATCTCTTAAGATGCATAATTATGTTATTATCTAGCCAATTCTTAGAGATTAAAACATTATTACAGTAAGTAGGCCCTGTCCAAAAAAAGTAAAAGACATATATATATATATATATATATATATATATATATATATATATATATATTGGATTTCTTTTTAAATACATGTAAAAATTCCAAATACAGATGGGTGTACGTGTATACGTGTATTTTGTCTCAAAAACTTATAGGCAGCAAGTAAACAATTTTTGGTAACTGGAAGATTGTATCCCTTTAAAGCTGTAGCAAATCATTTGGAAAATAAAATGTGTATAATTTTGAATTCAATCTTTTATATAATAAGCCTTATCCTCTAAGGCTAAAAGTTATGAAGCAGAATGTTAGCACTGTGTTTTGGTTGCTTAGGGCTGGATTTTACAAGGAGGTTCACATAAGCTCAGCAAAAGGATAGCTCACAAAGAGTGAGGAAAAAAAGTGGAGTAGACAGTTCAGGAACTTGCAGTTCTAGAAGAGGTTTTTTTTTTTTTTTTTTTTTTTTCCTGATAGTAGTGGTGGTGGGGTTATTTGTTTTCTTGCTTTTTTTTTTTTTGGTAATCCCAACTCAAAAAGATAAATCTAAGAAAGTCTCCAACAAAAAAGGCAAATTGAAATTAAACTTCATGGAAAGGATCAAGTCAAGAAGATATAACTCAGAGTATATTAATTGTCCAAGTTATAAAGATCCAGTAAAGTGAAGATTCCCAATGAAATCTATTAAACCGGGCAAAATGTCTTAAGGAAAGAAAGTACAAATATAGTTCTCCACTGAAATCTTAAAGAGAAATATATCTAAAATTAATTTGAGATATGAGAAAGAGACACAGAGAAGCTAAATAAATAAATAAATAAATAAATAATGAAACTGATAAATTAAAGCAGAAAAGTCTGTGTACTTCAGTGTGTGGAATTGACTGCAATATAATATTAAAAGGCTAATTAAATTTTTTGAGTCTATGGTGCCAAAAAACTCCATTAACCTGATCATAAGAAACAAAATGCTTGATATATAACATGAGTTAGGAACTTACAACCTTCTCCTAGCAAGATGCAAACTGCACTGTCAGATGACCACTTGGCACAAAAACAAGGCATGGAGAGGAAAAGAATTAATGAAAAAATTCGAACAAGTGGAAAAAAAGAATAATACCCTTTGTTATGAGTTACACTTATGGATTTATACCATATTATTAAATATACCATCCTGAAATATTAAAGAGCATGATAACAATAAATAGCGCTGCCTGGGGAGAGGGAGAGAAAGAAACCATATATACGTAGTGTCATTATTCATTTATATATTTATTTGCACAATCAACATCCATGTAATGATAAAGAGAAAAAGAGTAAAATTAAATATTTAGAGAGAAAGAGAGAAAAAGAGAGCTCTGTGGGTAATATTTTTGATCAGAGACTGAGAACTTTTTTGTCTGAAGAGCAAAAGGCGATATAGAATGGAAGAGATTTTTCAGTGTTCTAAAGAAGGCAACAAGAAATAAACATTTTCCAGACAATTTGTTTTCAGAAACAATAACATAAAATCAAACTATGACATGCATATTGACATAGTAAAACCAGGGCTGGGATGTAACTCTGTAGTATAGCATTTACCTCAAGAGCCTCAGTTCACAGCACCAGAAAATTAAATAAATAAATAAATATTGCATTGGAACAACAAAATAAAATTAATTTATAAAGACTTAATATTAAGTCATAGTGTTGAATAATCAGACACAAAAGAAAATACTCCAGCAAGCAAAATCACAGAACTTATACATAAGAAGAAAAACTTGAAAAAAGTTGATATTACAACCCAAATGTTCTCAAAATGGGTGTTAAGAGAAAAAGAAAAGCACTGGCATTGTTCTGCTTAATTGGAAAGGTTTTTAGAAATATGTAACCTTAAATATGTTGCTTAAAACTATGAGCCCAAATTGAAGAGAAAGGAATTTATAAACAAATTTGATTAACCTAACAGATGGAAGAAGAGAAAAAGAGCCCCTCATCTCTCTCTGTTACACACACACACACACACACACACACACTCACACACACACAAGAATCTGAAGAAGAAATTCAACTTTTCCAATTAATCACAATACATATGAATTTAAATTCTATTAAGTGCAGACATTTTAATATTGAATTGAAAAATTTAACCTCATGATATACCATTTACATTTATATATTTATTTGCACATGCCTAAAACTAACAGCATATAGAATCTTTTTAAATCCAAATGAAAATTTTACAAATCGTGAGAAAATATTGGGAAGCAAAGCATGTGCCAAAAATCTTCTACATGGAGAATTCATGAGGCTGTATTCAATGTTAGCATATTTGTTATATTTGTTACCCACAATAGAACATTTGGCTTATTCACAAAAGATATAGCAAAATAATCCTCATCATAGAAATAACAAAACTTTTAAATATTTTTTTAAACAAAAGTAAATCAAGATAGTTAATATAAATTATTTTAAGAGGAAGTACACTAAGAATGACACATACATTTTTTTAAAGTAGGACAAAGTAACACTAAAATAGAAAATATGAAGTTATATAAATGAATTAAATATCTGTTTAAGAATCTATGCAAAAATCACAAAATAAAGCCAAATAGAGGAAGAGTAAAGAAGTAAGGAAGAATTTTTAAAATAGAGGTAACTTTATATTGATGGCATTAATAAAATTATAAGTTTTTTGTGAACAGGTTAAAAATACAAAGGACTGGACAAGATAAAGGAGAAAATAGTAATAGAAGTTTCTATCAGTTAATGTGAAAAAGGAGAAAACATCAATTTGCAGGGAAAATTTCAATTACTGAAACTGGCTGTAGAAATAGAAAATCTCTATTGATAGACAAACTTAGCAGAAGTAGGAAATAGTCATGATTTACCTTTAAAACTATAAGCATGGCTGAAATCATGAACAGAAGAATTCTACAGAACAAAAATGATCTGAGCATGATCAAACAGGAAAATACACAAAAATATCTTAACAGGCTGCCTTAAAATCTGAAAAACAAAGAGCAGAACTTCATTACAGAAGGAAAGTCACTGATGATTCAAATTCATTGAAAAATAAAATATAATACTACATATCAGATTCCTTTTTAATGTAAATGGTATCACTTAACAATGGTGAACCAGAGTTCTTGGGACCAGAAGTTTATGTGATTTGAAGGGTTGTGAATTTTCTTATGAAAAGAAAAAAAAAAAAAACAGAATTAGGAATACAAAGTTATATCTAAAGCCTTGGAAAGAGACAATTAACTAAAGTGCATTAATGCTTAGTCTTCATTAGGTTCATGGAAATAATCACTCATGGTCAAGAAACTTATAGCAATTATCATGCATCAAGTAAAGCCTTAAATTAAATCTTATTCAATTCCAAAACATAAAGAACAATATTTACTAACGGTGGTACTTGCTGTTTTAGCCATTAAAGAGGGAAAGACAAAATGAAAACAAAATTACATGTGCATGAAATATAAGAGTATCAATAATTAGTCGCAGATGATGTATATATGCAATCAAGTACACAGAAAATCCATTAAAGTCATTACTTGGCCATTTACTGATAAGTAATTAAAATCAATATTTTCCTTCTTACTAGAAATAAACATATAAAACTATATGGATGTGAATATATATTTATTTACATATATTACTTAAAAATATATGTATCTGTGTATAGAACAATATCAATATATTTCAAATATTCAAACTTCATCTGCTTTTGCTAAGGAATATAGTACCAGATGCAATAACTTATAGAAAAAAGGCCATTCATTTGTTATTTGTTGATTGATATTTTGCCCTTAATTACATTATATTTTCAAACTGTACATCTAAACAAGTATAGGCTGTTAAAAATCAATAGATGTTTTTAACTTATGCTATTTTCAAATAAATGCTGACTTCAAATTTCTAAAGGGGAAATAAAACATGAAGCAATTGTGTTAACTCATTTCCTTTATGGATTAATTTTTTTCATAAGTCTTGTATCACTGAATTTGAATTCAAAAATTTCCAAGAAATCTCCCTCTGAGATCTGGGAGAAGTTGCTCAGAAAAAAACAACAGGCATTTTGTTTCCATGCATGTTTAAGGCAAGTCAGTCTCTCTCTTTTTATTTTATTTTATTTTTTTGGATTAATCTGCTAGGTCATGATGATATAATTTAGTAACTGATTTGAGTATTTTAATAAAGCAGAGTACAGATAATGCAAATACAAACAAGTTACTTGGAATTTGTGCTAAAGAAATTCACAAAAGAAAAAATATACAAGCGAAGATATAATTTACATTATCATTACATTATCATGTCTATCATTTATTTTGCAATAAAAGGTGGTATAATGTCTATTCATATATGCACCTGTAGATGTCCATGTCTATTATTTTTAACATAGAAATCAATTAATATTTCACAAAAAATATACATTCATAGTACCTTTTTGTACAGTAGAGTCAATTTTTGGCATATATGGGGTGTAAATATGAAATTTAATTTTTTCTCTTATAAATATTTTGATTTATTATATCATAATTCTGTTTTATATTGAACTAAAAGAGGTTATCACAAGACTTAGATGTCTTTTGCACCTAAATGATATGAAGCCAATTCATAATGCCCATATAAGGCAGATAATAAGATGTTTGTAAAATTACAGATCCACTACATAAGGATGTACTTCAGTCATACCAATGGGATAAGCATATAAAGGTCATTTTTGTTTTAGATATTCATTGTGTTTGCAAATGAGATTCACGGATGATAAGCACCCATTAAAGTAGTCAGTGTGAAAAATTCCTCATTTATTTTATATCAGTATGGATTTCATATAAGAGATTCCTCATATCCTTAAAATCCTAAGACAACTTTCTCATTAAATGATCACAAAATCAAATAATGTCACCTATTTTATTTTAAATTACAGTTATAAAAATACAAGAAAAACGTTGTAATCCATGGATGGCATTTTTCTACCTAACATATGGAGAAGAATATAAAACTACCCACACATACCTCCTCTTCCATTCACCAATGAAATAACAACTCTTTTTTAAAGGTGGCATAACCTACCAATTACTCTTGACAAATCATTGATTCAGAAACACTGAACACCTGTGCTAAGACATTCAGTAACGAATCATTATTCAAAGGTTATGATTTTTAAAAATCTAAATAAATACACATTTCTGTTAAAAGAGTGCTCTTTAATTGCAGGGCTTATTTTTCCTCTTAAAGTCTTGCAATACTTCTGTGGCAATCTACTCTCAGTCTGCCCCTCCCCCCCCAATAATTGCTATGTTCACTGCTAACATTATAACCATTTTTGCAACTGACATACCAACATTTAAATGATATTTAAGAGCAAATACTGAGTCTTACTAACCTTATTTTTGCAATCAAGGCTGATGGAAAAATATCATGGTTTTTCATATTTTTACTATGAACTCTACCACCACCACCACCACCACCACCCCCTCCAAAAAAAAACTAAAGTGCCTCTTATACTCTCAAACTTAAAATCAACTGCTTATAGACTTTTATAGGGAAAAAAATGACCATATAAATATCAATCATGACAGAAAAGTTCAGTGTAATCAAAACTAACAAGATGCAGAGGAAGATTATAAGAAAATACCACTTGCTCATTTCAGCTACTTTTTAGTAATTTTCAACTGTTTTAATAGTCTGAGCAGTATTTTTTAAATCATTCATCAGCAAAGTATAAAGCTTGTTTCTAACAAAACAGTTTACTTCTCTAACCATTCTTTACCATATCTATTATTTACAAAAGAATAGTGAAGCAATGTATCTTTAGTGTGGTTAGCCCAAAACTCAAATCAGCATCAATCACTTTAATTGTGATTTTTAAAAAATCAAGTACTTACAGCTAAGTTTAGATCTACAAAAACAGAATCTCCAGGGTGGAGAATCAATTTTTTATTTTTAACAAACTGTGTGCATACATAGTGAAGTTTTAAATGTCTTTATACTTTTGTAGTTTTTCTATGAAATACACAGAAATTGGAAAAGCTGTTCTTCAAAAATTTTGAAGGTTGCAAGTTGACTGTGGTGAAGACAAATTGAGGCATATTAACAATGTAATTTGTATGATTTCTGTTCTATTTCCAAATTGGCCCTGCAGGAACTGCTTGCAACTTATTTTCTCCTGGACACTGAGGATGCAAGATTTGCTCTGATGATGAAAGGGTAATTAAACAGTCAAGAGTTTTATTAGGTATTTGATAATAGTATTTTTCAAAACAATAGCAGAGGACAAATGCTGTAATGGGAGTTTTCAAAAGAGATGGAGTGGAAGTGTCCAGTTAATAAAATACCAGAAGCAATAGTTAATACATTAAGGAAAAATTTAAATTGTAGAATTAAAATACTAGGTATAAAGATATTGGATAAAATTAATGCATTTAAAAATATCACCATAAGGCACTTACTTTGTTGTTGAATATATATACACATATTTTTTTTCCTACAAATATCAATCAGTGTCATGGTTCAGGGAAATAAATATCTTCCAAAATCCCTTGTGTTGAAGCTCTGGTCCACAGTTTGGTGCTATTGGAAGGCAGAGAAAACTTCAAGAAAACTTCAAGAGCTGGGTCCTGAAGGGTCCTGAAGGGACAGGTATTCTAGTCATTGGGGAGATGCCATGAAAGGGATAATAGGACTATGTCCCTTCCATTCACTATTTTGCTTCTGGTAATGAGGTGATGAATTCTCCCATACTCTCCTGCCATAATGTACTGCCTTACCACGGATCCCATGAAATTAGTAAACTATGGAATAAAACCTTCAAAACTGAACCAAAATAAATTTTTTCTCATTCTAAGACAATTAACTCAGTTATTTTGTTACAGTAACTAAAATCTAACATAATCATTCACACTTTTGTTTTAGAAATGTTTGCAAGGTTATATTAACATTATATAGTTAGCAAAAAATGTCGCTTAGAAATGTTAAAACATCAATACCTAGTTTGTATCAAACTGATTTGTAGATACTATTTTCAATGCACAACATTGTTTAATATATACATTAACCAATACACATGTTTGCTTACAAATATATAATAATGTCTATATATTTAAAATTGCAAAAGATGCACAACATAGGTTAAATCCTGCTGTTTTACTTTTTTTAGTGTATATGTATATAGGAAACATACTTCATATATAAATTATCATGTATGTAAAAATACCTCCACATAGCAATTCAAATATCAGCAAAATACCTCTGTTGGTCTCTTTTGTAGATGTACCATAATTAATTTTTGTCTTTCATCTGCATTGATTATTAAAATGTTTCCTATTTTTGCTATGCTAAAAATCCTGCAGAGAACAATGGAGCTAAAAGTTATCCTACTAGGAATGCAAATACAAATAATTTTAGTGTATTCTAAAAAACTCTTCTGTTTATAGCTATTCTAAGAATTTTGGATTTGGTATTTTAAGCAAATTAAAGAAAATTTGGACAGAAGTAAGATCAAGATGAATTAAAAGTATTTTTAAAACCCCAAAATACTAAATCTGATTAATTCATGATTGGTTCTCTATATTTAGATCTTTTAGATACAGTCAACCATTATTAAAATTGATTTGCAAATAAGCACTATGTATGCATTTTAGTTTACTATTCAGTCAAAATAAATTCTTTGAATCTTTAACAGTATATTAATGGTAAATAATACAACTGAAATAATCTTGTACCATATCTTTGTGATATTATACTATACTTCAGCATCCTAGCACTGTCTCACATAGTTAAGAGATGTTGGTCACATTAATTAATTTATTTGTATTCGTATTCAAATTCTCATGTGGTTTTTTCCTTCCTAGAGTATAGTTTTTTCAACTTTATCTGGACTGTTTTCTAGTCTTTCCGGACAACTATTATTTATTTGAAATCTCTGCCTCTGAAATCTCTCACTCAATCCTCAAGCAGGATTTTACAAAATGATATGGTAACTGTTCCCTCCTCACATTTTTCTAGGTTAAGAAAAGTAAAAGAGCATACAATGGGCATAAAATATAAAGTCCTATTTCTTTTAGAAATGTAAAGTATGCCACATCACAACATTTGAAATATATTTAAGGGAAGCCAGATAATTCAATGGTTATATAGAAAGCATTCAAAGTTGAACAAAATAATTAAAAGCAATAGGTACTTGAAAAAATATCATTCAGTAATAGAGTCAAATTGTATACATGCAGGTCATTCATTTTCTCTTGTTTCATTTGAGTAAGTATAATCTTCTTAAATTTGATCTAGACCTTTCCTCCCCTCCCGTCCCCTTTCCCTTCTCTTCCCTTTCCATTTCTTCTTCCCTTCCCTTCCCTCCCCTTCTTTTTTATTTTTTGGGTTTTGGTTTTTTGGCAGTGCCTTGCTAAATTGCTGAGACTGTCCTCCAACTTGATATTCTCCTACTGGCATTACAGGCCTGCACCATCCCACTGGCTCTCTTCTAGTTTTTGTATGACTATTCCACATCTGCAGTTATTGTTGGTTTGTTTTATGTTAGGAACTGAATGAACCCAGGGCCTTGCACATGCAGAGCAGGTGCTCGACCACTGAACTACACCTCTAATCCCTCCTTTCTTTTTTCTTGTTTAAGTTGTTAATATGTTCCAGATTTCAAATAAGTACTTTCTATTTTTTTAGATCACACTGCTACCATGACGTCTAATGCTATACATTTTAAGGGTGTATTATAATTGTATGTAATAGTGGGATTCACTATTATATATCCATACTCATATGTAATACATCAAAAAAAATTGGATCAGTTTCTTTCCCCAGTAACTCCCCTTTCCTTCCCCACCTCCTTCCCCCTCGCTCTCTTTCTCTACTATACTTTTCCTTCTATTTTCACGAGACCCCTCCTCCATTTCTTTTCTATTTTTCTCTCTTCCACTTATGAGAGAAAAGATATAACGCTTGACATTCTGAGTTTGACTTCTTTTGCCAAAAATAATGCTCCAAAGTTCCATTCACATTCCTGCAAATAACATAATTTAATTCTTAATATTTGTAGCTGAGTAAATATTTATTTTGTATATATACCACATTTTCTTGATCCATTTTATCTATTGATGGAAACCTTGGCTAATTTCAAAGTTTGTTTATTGTGCATTGTGTTGCTATAAACATGGGTGGCATGTATTGCTGGATTATGCTGATTTTAATACTTTAGGATAAATATCAAGGAATGGTACTGCTGGTCTTCTGGTGGTTCCATGCCTAGTCTTTTGAGGAGTTATTATAATGATCTTCATAGTCTTTGTACTAATTTAAAATGCAACCAACAGGGTCTGAGAAGCATTTCTTTTCCCACAAGTCCCCACCAGAATTTACTATTATTTGTATTATTATTTGTATTTATTCTGCCATTCATAAACTGTTGGGTAAAAAGATAACATACCTCAGATTAAAATATTCCAGTCATACTCCTGAAAAGGTGAAACAGCTGAATAGCACTGAAACAAAAATAACAAAATGTTAATTGTTACTGAAGCTGAAAGATGGGCACATGAGGCTCACTAATAGTATTCTCTTTAATGTTGTGTTGTTTAAAAATGTTCATAATAAATACCAAAAAATATGCTAAAATATCAACATTGAAAAACTTTAAAGGATTTGACAAAAATATACTATGGAATATAAAGTATCTCCAAATATTTTCTTGAGTAAAAATTTTTACCAATGTATTTGTAAATATATACACATAATACACACTGATATTTAAGCTATACAACATAGAATCATGGGTTTTTAAAATCTGTAAATGCTCAGTAGGTTGTGTAAATATCTATATTTTAACAAGGGTGAATAAGAAGTGTCTACATAATTGCTGTGATTTATTTCATTATTAAATTAGAGCATCAATAAATGTTTCTATAAATATAATAACAATTATAGTATTTCACATTTATTGATATTTTATGATGTCACATGTCATCTCTTAGGGGCTTTTCCAGCATAATTTCATTTAAATAATATATATTTTGGCTCTTTTTCTCCATTTTTATATAAAAAATCTAACAGAGATCAAGATACTTCTATATACTGTCATTCCCTGGTCTTGGGGAAGGGAGTCATATTGGTTTCAGGATTCCAAACTCTATTTATGCTCAAGTCCCATATATAGAATGGGATAGATTTATGCATTCCCTATGCACACTCTTCCATATGATTAAATTCTCTCTACAAGGAGAGATGTTATGGGGACGGAATTAGAGCAGATTATATCCCATGCTTTTGTGATTATGTCCAAATATATCCTAATGTTTTATGTAACTAAAAACAATCAATAAAAATCATCTATACGTTACTGTATAATACCTAATACCTAAATGTAATGCAAATAGTTGTTAAGCTTTATTTTTAGCAACAGAAACAGTTTTATTTTCCCTGAATATTTTCGATCTACAGTTGGTTGAATCTTCAAAAGAGGAACCTGAAGGTACAGAAAACTATACTATTTTGAACCTTTTTTCTAGTTATATCCATAAAGACATTTGATAGGAAGTAATGTTATTTGTGATCTCCACAGTAGTTCTACCAATATAGTAGTTCTACCATTTCCTACCCAAATGATAAGTATTTCAGAGAATTCAAAATCCATTACTTACCCATATTTATTGATGGTTATATTGTGTCTTTTTGTATAATTTTCTCCTTTTCTCCAGATTACATTCTTTTTTCTTACTCTTGGGTAATTCATTGTCTTTTTTTTCTGATTATTCTTTCTAAAATTTACTTTTATTAATAAGGATTTTTGAGTCCTGGCAATTAAAAAAATTGGCATACCCATGTGTTGCTTTAAATATTGTAATATACTACCAGCTGTCTGCTCAACCCTTGTGAATGGCTATTCACAACTCTTTCAAGTCAACCATTTTCAGAAGATTGATTAGTTCCCATTTCTTCTCGGCATCACATTAAAATTTAAAACTTGGGCTGGGCACGGTGGCGCACACCTATAATCCCAGAGGCTCCAGAGACTGAGGCAGGAGGATCACAAGCTCAAAGTCTGCCTCAGCAATGGTGAAGTGCTGTGTAACTCAGTGAGACCCTGTTTCTAAATAAAATACAAAATACTGCTGGATATATGACTCAGTGGTTGAGTGCCCCCGAGTTCAATCCCTGGTTAAAAATAAATAAATAATAACAAATAAAATGTGTGATTTCTTGTTGCTGTTTGTTGTTGTCGTTTAATGTTTTAAATGTCATCTGTTGATCTCTTACCAGAAAAGCTAAAACTGTAACCATTCTCCTTTTTCTTCTTATTCTCTTCACACAAAATATATCAGTGCCATGAAACAAGTGTTTCTCTCTTCACTCTTTTCCATATTATCCTATGTTTGATTTAATATTATTTAAATAAATTCCTCATTTTGATGCAAAAGACACTCCAATAATCTTGGGAAATAATTCATAGGAGACACAGTTTTTGTGAACATACACCTGGAAAATTATTCATTTAGTCCTCATTCTTGATTAATACTGGCTAGATCTGGAATTCTATTTTGAAACTTTCTTCCTGCAGATCATTGCTCCATTCACTTGCAACTTTCAGCATTTCTTTTCAGAAGTCTGATGACATTCTAATTTCCAATCCTTTTAATTTGACAAGTTTTGTTAACATCTTTTTCTGGAAATTGCTAGGCTCCTATCATAATACTGAGTATGATGAAATATAAAGATCTGGACTTAACAGATCTTATTTTTATTCATTTTCTAGACTGACTGTGCACCATTAAAATGTACTCTTCCACTTCCTTTTTGTTGCAGTTGTTATTAATTATCAATGCACAGTTTAAAAAATATAACTGCCATCGCTTTTCTAATTTTAAATTGTTCTTTCTTGTCTCTGAATGCTTCTGTGATAGAATCCTATTGCTTTCCTAGATAGACTAACAGATACCTCTCTAAGGATATTGATTGCAATGGAATTTGTCTTGATAAATACCTTGGTTAATGCGATTATTTATCTAGCAGCAACAAGACTGTTTTTAATTAGTCCTCCTTAAATTTGCTTTGCAAACACACAGCCAGACAGTTTTGAACAAACATTCCAACTACAAAATTGACTTTTCTTTGGGAGCTTTCCGGAAGTAACAGACTTGTAAAATCTTCTATTATAGCTTATCCCAAAGCTAGGAAACTGAGACAAAGAAGCTCTTTCCATAAGTTTTACCAGCAATATCTGTACATAAGGGTGAATTCAATGTTTTCAAAGGTCCTCAAAAATGTGCTAAAGTCTCTTTTTTTTTTTTTCCAGAAAGTTAATTTTCTTAACATTTGAAACGGGTAGCCTCTAAGCCAGATCCCAGGCTAGATTCCCTGGGAGATTTTTCTTGGTATTAATTAGCTCCTTATATAATACTAATGATTGCTGATCCTTTCCATTTTAATTAATCATAATAGTACTTATATTCTATATTTAAGCCTTCTGCTTCTAATTTATCCAACTGTACTCAAAACTTACATTAATCTCAAATTATGATCATTTGGCTGACACACTGTGTATGCCAATAAGTTGTATGGCAACAGATAAATTTACCAAAGTACTTTTCATTATAGAAACTTTGGAAGTTTAGAAGAGTTACTTTGAAAAAATTGTTTTGAAGAAGAAGAATAAGTTATCTAAATTCATCTTATTAGTCATTAGAAAACTACCTTGAGTATTTTTTCTCTTATTAAACTTAGTGTATTTTATATATATGAAAATTATAAAGGTTCATGGTGAATGCCATGATGTTTTGTTATAGGTATACATTGTGGAATGGTTAATTAAGCATTACCTCATATTTTTTATGAGAACTCTTAACATCTACTGTTAGGAATTTTGAAGTATATAGCGTATTATAATCAACTGTAATTATCATAATGTGCAATAGAGATATAGAATTTAGAATTTATTCCTCCTTCCTGAAATTTGTATACTTTATTAACATCTCCCTAAATCCTACTGGTTTGTTTTTCCTAATACATCATGTAATGGGGCTGTTTTATTAGGAGATTTTAGAGAATGGTAAACTAGACATCAATGAATATGTTCTTTCTTGAAATGTGAATATCTTCTTCTAATATCTTTACAATCTACCTAATTTTTGTGAATTCACATAATTATGAGTTAAATAAACATATATATGTATGTATTTGCTGTGCTTATCCCAGTAGTATGCAGCATCTATGTAAAATGATATATTGTAAATTTAAGTGATAAATAAATTTTGAATTCTAACAGATTTAATACTTCTTCTATATGAAACAAATTTACAATAAATTTAGAACAATTGCTCAGTACAGTGTAAAGAACAAATAGACAAGACATACATTGATATTTACATTTGAATATCAAATACCAAATAATTTTATATTGAATTAAATGACTATTTTGGTGATTATAATCTTGCTTTTCACTCTATTTTGATTACTTGATTTGTCTCGGTGAGAGAAGGCTTGTGCCATTTGGATATAATCAAGTCAGAATCACAGAACTGTAAATATTTATAATTTAAATATGCTTCATTTTATAATCATGTATAGATTTGTTGTGGGAATAAAAATATTAATACATTTGAAGTATTTTAAATAATGTCTGGTTTAAAATAATTGCCCAATAAATCGTAGACCATGATGATGATGATCTAGCCCAATGACGAATTAACCCAGATGTACCAAATGTGTTGTCTATAGCATTCAACTACAGGAGTGTGAATAAGAACTAAAACATCATCATCTGACTCAGTTTAGAAATTTTTTCATGATATCACCCATAAAATCCTAAGAACAGCTTTGTTAAATATTATTTGAGATGTTATTTTTACAGATGAGGGCATTAACACAGAGAGAATATAAAAATGACTTGCTGAAAATCTTTGTGGTGTGGACAGTCTGGTTCCAGAAATGTGTTCCAGGAGCTTTATCTGTATTTGCACATCTATATAAATTGAATAACATTATACCTAAACCAACAAGTAATATGCCTTCTGGACTTGGAGTGGCAGAAGTTTATTTCACAGCTATGTTGTCCTTTAAATGAACTTTCTGACTACTGAAGTGGCTGTCAAAAATTCTGGCAAGATTGAGTTTAGTCAATGCATCCATGCTCCTCCCTGAAATTCCTGAAGTTGCCTTTCCTCTTTTATCTTTTTGTCATCTGGATTTATATAGCTACCTATATGAATGTTTGATTATCATTTAGGATCCTTTTGATTTACTCAAACTAAATTAATCATGAAGTTTACCAGATTATCCAGCATCAAAATACTCATTAACATATTAATATTGGTCTAGAGGTAAAGTTTGCCTCTCACGTGAGGTCCTAACTTTAATCCTTAGTACTGTGAGAAAAAAGTTAGTATTTATATAAATAGATTATGTAGAATAGTTTATGTTTTATATATTTTATAGTATAAAGTATTGATACATTTAATGTTTTGTATAACAATTTTACAATATACCATCATATTATTATACTAATATTCCACAAACATCCAGTTTCTTTACTTTTAGAATTTAATATTTAATTCTGGCTTACTAATTACGTTTATCTGAAAAAGAAGATTTGTCCAGAATTGGCAAAAGATTTCATATCTTTCTCCTGGCTCATGCTCAGGTAAAAACTGGGGTTGAATCATAGCTCTAATTTCCACCAGGCCCATATAAAACCTCTAATTAGGTCTTAGCACAGTCTTTCGGGAAGTTCTGACAATGAGTAAAAACTGTTACATGTGTTGAAATTCTATTTCCACACTCTCTCTCCCAAGAACTTGGTAATGACCTCTCTGTGGAGAAGTATATATAAAACATATTAACAACTCCTCCGGTGTCTTTGATCTGCCTTTGGCAAGGCATCTTCTTATAATGACAGGAGTCACTGACAGTGCTCCAGGTTTCAGGTCATCACTGTTACTGATCAAGGCTCTTCTAGATCCTCCTCTCTCTGAACACTTTCTAGGTCTTTGAGCATCACCCAACTCTATTTATTTCTAAGCATCACTTTAAGAAGGAAGAGGAGAAGAGAATGCCTTATAACTTGTCCAGAGAGTGAGTCATTGTTTCTCAGATCCATGCTATATGGCCTACTAAATTTAACTTTGAGGTTATTGCAAGTAATCATCAAATTTAAACTTAAACATATGCATGATTTACCTTTGTAAAACAGGCACTGGGTTCAATCCTCAGAACCACATAAAAATAAATAAATAAAATAAGGATATTGTGTATATCTACAACCAAAAAATATATTAAAAAACACAGTGGGTTTTATTTCATGGTTATACACATTTCATTCCCTTGAATGGGTGAAGAATTGATTAAGTTAATGAAAAGAATTCATAGAGGGCTGAGATTATGGCTCAGTGATAGAGCATTCACCTAGCACGGGCGGGGCCCGGGTTCAATTCTCAGCACCACATAAAAATAAAAGCCTTGTGTTGTGTCCATCTACAAAAAAGATGTGTTCTCTCTCTCTCTCTCTCTCTCTCTCTCTCTCTCTCTCTCTCTCTCTCTCCTTTAAAAAAAGAATTCATATTATTGCATACAACACTATTTGTGCCAGATTTTACTATGTGACCATTTGCATCTGGCCAAATTTACAAGTTACTACTCTCCAGGAAGTGGTAACTTTTTGGAAACCTTTTCATCTTTTTTGTTTTTTTAGTTGGTTTTGTATTTTGGAAGACTTTTGTCAGTTTTCTTTTTTATTTAAAACATTTTGTTTATTTATCTTAATGAATTGCAAAAGAACCTTGGGCATTTTAAAACTGGAATAATTTAACTGAATTTTTTTGTCATTTCCCTTGGGGACAAAATAAAAATTATAGTTTGTAATTATTAACTGCAGTTAGTTATGACATTTAACTCAATTCTTAATTTGTGGGCATCTTTCTCAATAACAAAATGTATGCTGTGGCAATATGTGAAAATATCGGAGGCTTTCAAAAATGTCATAATTAATTATACTATCTTGGTGTTAATGTTGCTTAAATAAAGTCATGAAATTATTAAAGACATTGCTGTTGCCAATCACATATATCCTAGAAGTACCTATAAAGAGACAACACTTTTCTCTTTGAAGCCCCATAGCCAGATATGGAAGAAACCATTTGGGGCCCTCTTGTAACTCTAAGGAGTCTAGTTTTGTTCAGACATATGAAAAAGGAATTAATCTACAGGAATATGTCTAAAACTGATGTGGTATAAAATTCAAATATTATGAAATGCTAGTTTGTATATAAAGTGCAGAAATAGTTATTCCACTATTTATTATTCACTATAGGTGTTAGCTTTTAAAAATTTCTTATTATTTTAAAGAAATTAAATATTAAGCCTTCCTGTGATGGTAAGAACAGTCAAGTAAATGAATATCTTCAGGCCCCATTTTACTTTCTTATGAAATAACCCTTATGTGACCGGACAGTGGCCTCCTCCATTGCTTGAACTGGAGACACAGTTTGATTCTCCAAAGGACTTTCACTGCCCATTCATCACCCTTGCTGAGCACCTGTGAAGCTGTCAATTCATCCCTCTGCATTGGAGTCAAATACAATAATTCTATGGGGCATCTTTTGAGATAAACACATTATTATTGCAATACCTATCCCTCCCACATCATATAGTCATATTTATGAGAACAGATCTTTTTTTTTTTTAAAGATTAAGGATCAAGGTTTTTAGAGAGAGAATTTTTTAATATTTTTATTTTTTAGTTTTCGGCAGACACAACATCTTTGTTTGTATGTGGTGCTGAGGATCGAACCCGGGCAGCACGCATGCCAGGCGAGCGTGCTACCGCTTGAGCCACATCCCCAGCCCGAGAACAGATCTTTAGTAAATGTCTTGATAATTGGTTATTGATTAGTAAGGTGGGTGAATTTAATTTACAAACACTGTCACTTCATAAGTGTGTCTGATGTTTAAATAAACAACACACTGGTCTTGAGAAGTTTCAACCACAGAATATTTTATAGGCAGAACATAAAAGATGTCTATTCTAGGTTGGTGAAAAGATGTTAGTTTTTTAATATTTCTCAATTTATACTTTCAAGAAAGGAATAAATACATACATTTACTTGCAAAATCTAAAGAATAAAATAACCTATTCATATTCTTATCACAGCACTGGTATAAGAAGACCTATAACTTACATTAAAGACAACATAATTATTAAACAGTGAAAGCCAGCATTATTAATTTAACTGAAATCTGGTTTTATTGGGGGGAAAATCTGCTTTCAAGTATGGCTTGACTTCTCTTAGTAGCTCCTACACATAATCATCTGCCAATTTAAAAACCGCATAGCATGGAATTAATTATGGAAATTTTAACAGCTGATTATAAGGAGTCAAAAAAACAAGATTATTCTTCTAGTAAGATTATTTTGGGTGAGTAAGATGGAGATTCCTAATTGCTGGACAGCTGTCTCCATCAGGATTCATTCACACAGCTCACCAGTCCAAACCAAAGAGCAGTGACAGCAGCTGCAATTTGACACACACACACACACACACACACACACACACACACTCATATTTATAACAATTATTCCAAATTATTCAAGAGTCCTGTTTCTCAAGCCAGCTACACTTTAGAATCATGCAAATCAAAATTAAAAATAAATCACTGTGTGAAGTCCACTCCAAAGGAACTGAGTCTGATTATCTGCAGGTGGTTTCAGAGATCAGTATTTGCTTAGTCTTCTTCAGGGGAGTCGAATAAGATGCCAGAGGTGACGATCAAGGCTCTCGATCCTCAATTCAAAGATGATACTGGCCTTGAATAACAGCTCTACCTGGATATTTATAATTTGTTTGTTTTATATGATTATAAAATTATAAATAAAAATCATGAATTATTACTTTTTATTGTTCTTTATGAAATAAGCTGTGGTCACCCTTTGCACAGATTATCTTCTGACATCTCTACTTTTTCAGTGTTCAATGAGGAGTTCATGTTCTTTGCATGAATAATATAGTCCCCTATGGAGAAACCATGTGAAGGAGATTGTTTCTAAAAGTTTCTTTTTTCTTAGTAGAGTATAATGATTCCAATATTTCTTTGAACTGTATTAAGCTTTCATAGTATTGATTTGGTCATTAAATATTATTACCAACTTATGTAATAAGGATACTAAACCCTGAGTTAAAATTGTGCAGTCAATGGACACTGATCTAGTTCATTATTTAAGTTGCAAAAGGACAAATTATTATCCTAACTATCTCACTTAAGAAAGAAATTGACACCACATTGACACTAAATATGACAACCACCTCGTTGAAAGAATGAGGCAGAAGGATTACAAATTCAAGGTCCATGTCTACAACTTAATGACACCCTGTCTCAAAGTAAAATAACATAACAACATAAAATAAAAGTTTAGGAATGTAGCTTAGTGTTAAGTACTCTTGCCTTCAATTCCCAGTGTGTAGGGAAGGCATGGGGGATGAAATTGACAGATTATAGAAAAGATTACCAAAAAATAATTGCAATTTAAATATCTACTTATATTAAATTTAGGTTACATAAATGACAATATTTTATCATTTTAATCTTGAAAGATTATTCTATTTAATAACCTTTTCAAGACATAGTTTGATCCATGTTTCAGTGTTATGAAAGCAACTGACTGATCATTCAAAACATTACACCTCAAAAGGCTGCTGCTTCTTGTTTACTCTGAATTACTGAGCCTTTTTAAGTCTATAAAATTTCTTTCAGGAGAGCTCTATTTAGATAATGTTTTATATCTTTGCATACTTTTATCAAATTATCTAGTCACTTGTTAAAATTAACAACTAGAAGGGACTGGCATGGTGGTGCTTGCTTATAATGTCAGTGGCTTGGGAGGATGAGGCAGGAGGATCACAAGTTCAAAGCCAGCCTCAGCAATTTAGAAAGGTCCTGTATCAAAATAAAAATAAAATAAAATATAAGGGCTGGGAATGAGATTCAGTGGTTAAGCCCACCTTGGTTTAATTCCTGATACCAAAAAGAAAGAAAGAACAAACTAGAAGGAAAGAGAAATGAAGAGACTGAACTGGAGATGACACAAGCAGTACAAGGAATGAAGCCTGCCATCAGTCACATACCTGAGGAAGGCATGTGCCCTTGCCCACTCCTGCTAAGTGACAGGAACTCAGCACTTAGGTCTGATTTTTGTTTTCCTTAAGCAAGTTTGTGATAATCTAATATCTATAAAGGAGATGACTCCACTAGGATTAAGACTCGTTTTCCCTTTCTCACAATAACCAGAAACAAATCCCTACACTTCTATTTTTGTGAATTATTATATGACCAGAATTTCATATTTTCAATTAAATAGAAAGCTTCTGACATGGAAGTTTTCCCCTTAGGGTATAGTCCCACCTAACAAAACATTCACATAATGTCTTCGTTAGTGCATCAACCAAGTTGGGGCAACAAACACATCTATAAATTAATAGCAAAGATGAACTAGAACTTGATCTTTTTTTCCCACATAACTATCTGGAAGAATGGAGGTCTAGGTCTGAGTGGTCAGACTTCCCTGAAGCACAAGGTAACCAAGACCCCCATGCCTTCCATCTGGTTTCCAATATCCCCTAGGGGCATTTCTCTATTTCATAGGACCAAATTGGATCTTATGTACTATGTTGTAATCAGAGGTTTGATATGTCAATGAATCACAATTCAACATCAATTTGAGAGGGCTCAGTCATGGCCATTGCTATCTGAAAGAGAGACTGGGCAGTGTAGTCTTACAAATGATTAGTAGTATATCTTGTTAATATGTGAAGAAGTTTTGGGTCTGGCCTGTAGCTCAGTGATAGATCACATGCTTAGCCAGCATGTGGTTCTATAATTTAATTTCACTATCAAATGGTAGATTTTAAAATAGAAAATAGTTTACTTGGGTTATTGGTTCATTCTTACTCAAGTGGAATATTTTTAGAAGATATTGCTTATTTTAATTGGAAAAGACTACTTGGTAATTATTTTGAAATACACATCAATATGGAAATATAATTTTCTATGTCACCAAGTCAACTGAGGTTATAAACTTTCATTAACCAAATCAAGTTTTTTAAGTTATGTAGCTTCCTTTTGTTAATGAGCTTTTTGCTGTAATCATTCCTCCTCTTATATCCTTTGGTTCCTGTAATCAAATTATATATTTTTCCATGGAAAACATATTTTCTTCTTTTAATGTTTTTAACAATTTATGTAGTGTCTAACATTCAACTTCTCATAGTTTCTGAGACACTTTCTAAAACTTCCCATTCTAATTTTTATTCAATGAAAGCAAACAAATTAATTAAGCAAAAGCTATGTGTTAAGAGAATCTATCCTCAGGATTTTAAAATCAAAAGAGGAAAATGAGGGAAAAATGATATAAATTAAAATTATGACAGAAGCAGATTGTAAATAAAGTGCATAAAAAGAACACAACCTTTGATATGATACAATAAGAATATTTCAACTTTACAGTCTTTCCCTTCCCCACCCCCAAATTAAAACAACCTTTTATAATCATAAGTAAAACATAGGGCTAATCTTGTTGGACAATATGCTACAAAATGCCTGACCAGCACTCTTTGAATCTTCCAAGGTGATCAAAAACAAGAAAAATTTGAGCAACTGTCACACACAAGTTGATAGGAAATGCAACAGAGAAGTGGCAGAGCAAAAAAAAAATTCTGACAACAGATAATCCTTTAGTTGAGTTTTTAAAGAAAAATAGAAAGTATACAAGCAAAAAAATAGAAAGGGTAAAAATAGGTATTTCAGACCAAGGAAAAGGAATTAGCAATGCTCAAGAAATGTGGGAGAACACAGCATGCTCCTGGGACTTAAAAGAGTTCCCTATGGCTAAAGAAAATGTGCCTGCACAGATATGTTAAAATACAACCCTAAAATATTACACAGGAGCCAGACGATAGAAATCTTTCTGTGTCAGACTATGAGATTTCAATTACTTTCCTGAACACCAGGAAATGGAGAAATTTTACTTAGAAACACCAGGGGATTCACATACACAGATTTCATTTATTCCTATGAAGAATTCATGAGGTGTGAGGAGGAGATTAAGGACAGACTGATAGGGAAGTTATTGATATAATTCAGGAAAAAAGAAAGTATGACCTCCCATTTATCAGTGGAATGGAGAAGGGGAGAACATAGAAGAGGGAGATACACAGAAAAAAAGGAGCAGTGGTTTTGAAAAGTACTTTTGTAAGTAAAGAAGAGATGATCTTGCATGGTTTTCAACATTAATGTATAAGGTTGAAAAAGATGCTACTCACTGAAATATGAAATGAAAGAGAAACTATAGGTTAGGTGACAATCAACTGTTATCTTCTGCTTTGAATGAAGGAAGGAACTATCTAGGTTTCTAAAAGTAGACATGTGATTCTGGTTGACTAATTTACTAGTTTGGGGATCTTGAGTAATTTAATTCACTTCTCTGCATCTAGATTTTTCCATCTGTAAATGGAATTTCTAGTATTACTGAGGACTCTGGAAGCTTAGATGTAATATAAATTTAATGTCATCTCAGTGTTTTCCATATTGTTTCAATGAGCTTTTTTGCTGCTGTGACTAAAACTCCCAACCAGAACAATAATAGAGGAGGAAAAGTTGATTTTGAGGCACACAGTTTCAGAGGTCTCAATCCATAGCCAGCAGGCTCCATTCCTTGGGGCTCAAGGTGAGGAAGAACAATATGTTGGAAGAGTGTGGTGGAGGGAAGCAGTTCATATGAAGATTAAGAAGCAAAGAGAAAGACAGAGACTCCACTTGCCAGATACAAATATATACCCCAAAGTCACACCCCCAATGCCCCACCTCCTATAGCCACACATTATCTGCCTTCCATTACCACTCAGTTAATCCTATTAGGTGATTAATGCACTGATTGGCTAAAGAGTCCCAAAACCCAATCCTTTCCCTTCTGAATGTTCTGGCTTTGTCTCACATGTAAGCTTTTTGGGGAACAGTTTACATCCGAACCATAATACATATCATAAGCCAATAATAAATGGTGGCACATTTAACTATCATGTGATCATTATTCAGTCATGTTAAAATAGTCAAATCAATAAGATATGTAGGTGGATTAAAGCTCAACAGAAGATTGTCTATGAAAATTATTAGTGTGCATGATAAAAATAAGGATAATAATTGAAGACATGACTGTGAATACAATTCCAGGAGATCATACAATCTCTCTAGACATTTTTACATAAAGATTTCTCAGCAAACCTCTAATTTTGTCTTCTAATTTTTCTTTACTCTTTGCATTTTACTTAATTTAAGAAAAATATATGAAATACTTAAATAAAGTAAAAGAGTTCCCAGATATCCATCATGCAGTTTCCCTATTATTAATTTATTGCATTATCATGGTATATTTGTCTAAATTAATTAGTGTTGAGACATTATTATAATTAGTTTAAATTCATACTTTATTCAGATTATCCCATTTTTGCATAAGGTTTTCTTTCTCTTTCAAGATATTATATTAATTTTAGTCTTTCTACTTTTCTTTACTTTTTTTTTTTTAGTACTAGAGAGATATATTGTAGAATATCCCTTAGGTGGGAATTGACTGGTATTTCAATTGTGGTTATATAGGAATTATGTTGTTTGAGGGGAAGTTTAGATATAAAGTGCCTTTCTCATCCTGTCATATCAGGGTGCATATTATCAACATAATTTATCAAAGTTTATGTCTATCTTCATCTCCTGACTGTTAGTGTTTCTCTGGGTTTTCCACTGGGAAGTTATGATATTTTTTTCCCTTCCCCTACTGTACTCTTGGAAGGAAGTCCCTATATATAACCCATACATAATTAGCAAAGAGTAATGCTCCATTTGTTAGAGCAAAGTATCTATACAATCTACTCTGAATTCTTCAAGGAGATAAAAATTTGTGTCTTATTTATTTACTTAATAATGATTTCTTTATTTAAATTGGCATGACCTGGGAGTATTTAATTTATAGTTTTGCTTTTATTTCAATACTATGTTATTCATGTTGCTGCTTAAATTGTTCCACTTTGGTCACTGGAAATTTTACTGTTTTCTTTTGCATCCCTTTGACATAGCCCATCATTGTGTTTTATTTGAGCACATCTTAGTCTTTGTCATTGAAAGATGCTCCAAGTTCATCTTGTATATTTCTTACCCCAGTTCTAGAACTAGTTATCTATCCACATTGTCCTGGATCCTCTTATTGAAGAATTGTATTCAAAATAAAGATCTGAATTCTAAGGGTGGTTTTGCTTCAAGATGAAAACCTAACCCAGTGATGATTGCTCCTATTTAAGCTTTATGGTAGCTATAAATAACTTTTCTCTTTTAAAGTCAGATTAAAAATCATTATAGTGAAATTTTTGGACCTCTATGTATACTGCTTTGTAATTACATCACTTGAGTCCTGCAAACAGTTATAATGTAACTTAAATCATGTACCTTAACAATCATTTCTTAAATTAATGCAAACTAACTGCAAATTAGAAGTACATTCTGCATAAATCACTAAAACCATACAAAAGCCAGCAAACAAATTTAAAAAAATTGAGTTTAAATATATGTGGAACTATACCATCTTGGCTCTTTGAGACAAAGGTGCTCCTTCTTATAATTAGACATATCTGATTCTGTTGTTATTTTAATTCTTTAAATAGTTAAGTCCCCTCCAAGTGCATTTTAATGAAGCAAGAATAAGAAGGAATGAAAGTAACTCTGTGCTCTGTAAAATATTAGCATGCTATTATATTATATCCTATATTAGAAATGGGAAAATAGAATAGTGGTGTGGATTTTTTTTTTTTTTTTTTTTTTTTTTTGCTATGCCATCACCTCCTTGTGGGTTATTGTAAGATAAAAATCATAGCTTTAACTGAGTGAAACACTCTTAAACTCTATCTTTCCTCAAATATATGTACACTTCCTCAGGCTGCTTGTATCCTGCTTATTATACTCTAAGATATAAAATTCTACCCATTTGATTAATAAAATTTATGTTAAATTCAGATAATGTTTGGTCTTTGCAGTAAAAGAAAACTGATGTAACAATATTTTCTCTTACTTATTTGAAAATCTGAACTTAGGGCAACTACAAAGAAAAATTGAGAAATGAATTTTATTGCAATGATTTTGATCAAATCCTTCTGAGAAATGCCTTTAATGCAATCTCAAAATATTGCAGTATTTTCAAGCACTGAGAAATAAATCTATTTCTTCATGAATTAATTATCCGTGTTTCTACCAAATTACAATTTTCTATAAATTTTATATCAGGTAAAATACTTACAATATTCCTGAAAAATATTTTTCTAGTTATCTGCAAATAGTATTAATATTACTATAATATGATGACCTCCAGTGATAAACATTAGATAGTACTCTGCATCATCATTATAAATTTATCCAAAAAAATTTAAAGTACCTTACTCTATATAAAAATTCATGAATGATTCTGAACTTATACATATTAGTCACAAACAAATCAATTCTCAGAAGAATTAATAAAAATAAATTGTTTCATATAAAAATAAGAAAAATGGTAAAGAATTAAGAAACTATTTCTATGTGCAAAATCTAAATGCATATAATTTAGAGTTTTTCAAATATCTTGTTAAATTTCTCATAAAGGAAATAACACTATAGACAGATCACTTATAGTATGTTAGTGAGCTTTCCGTCTTTGTGAAAAAATACCCGAGACAATCAACTTATAAAGAAGAAAGGTCTATTTTAGTTCACAGTTTCTGTAGTTCGAGTTCATTGTCCATGGACTTGGTTGGGATGAAGCAATTCATCTTTTTTTCAGTGAGCATTTGGGTGAGGAGGCAGCTCACCTCATGGTAGCTAGGAAACAAAGACAAAGAGGAAGGTCCTGAGGCAGGTTCTTATGTCTCCTTCCAGGGCAGCCCCTAGTGACCTAATTTTCTTCTACTAGGACAACTTCCTAAAGTTTCCACGTCTTCCCAATAGCACTACAGGGTGGGGGGTCTCCAGGTGACATTTCAAATACAAATTATAGTATATGAACAGACAAGAGAAGTTTTAGGCAAATATTTCATTGATAAGAATGTTTACAACAATTTAATTACGTAAAAATAATATACTAAAAGACAATTCTAGAGGGTCAAATGTAATAAGTGATAGTTGGAGGAAGTTTGGAGGAATTAGGACTTCAATGCAGTAGAAATCTGAGCTTCCATTGCATTTGTTACCATTTATATGTGCATTTATTATATCACTTCCTTTAAGGTATGCTTTGAGACATCAGAAAAGTCAGAGAAAACTGTTATTTGGTGAGTGACCCTGAAATAGCAAGCAGAAGACAGGGTATTTAGTTTAATTATATGAAGAAATTGTTTTTTTCAAAATGCTTTTTAAAATCAGGCAGATAGTGTAATTTGAAGTTCAAGCATAAAAGCAGGGACCAATAATTCAGTGAACATAACTGAACTGAATCTCTATTAGGGCCACTATATAGTCTTAAAAGACTAGGAAAGTATGGCTGTCTGCTTCTCGACTACTTTTATTATTTTCCTGAAGAAAGTGGATATAAAATCTTATAGCTGAAAATAACTGAGAGCAGTTGTCAAGTGAGGCAGGTATACAGAAGCTAAATGAAGATGGATCATCTAAACAAAATATTACTTTATTGTTATATTTGGGTTATTACATTCACTACTATATAAGAATGTGTGCCTAAAATTTATGTGGTTCAATATCATAGTGGTAAAACCTCTATATAATAAACAAAGAGGATTTTTGAATGTTTTCTTTAAAAATTACTTGTTGGGGTCTGGGGTTGTAGCTCGGTGGTAGAGCACTCACCTAGCATGTGCAATGCCATGGGTTTGATCCTCCGCACAACGTAAAAATAAAAAATAAAATAAAGGTGTTGTGTCCAACTAAAAAGTAAAATATATATATATATATATATATATATATATATATATATATATATATATAAAGTAGTTGTTGGGTCAGGCATGGTGGTTCCCGCCTGTAATCACAGTGCCTTTGGAGACTGAAGCAGGAAGATCTCAGTTCAAAGATAGCCTCAGCAACTTAGCAAAGCCCTCAAAATAAAAAAAAAAAAAATAAAATTAAAAAATTCAAATATCCTGGAGATGTGGCTCAGTGATTAAGTTATGGGGGGTTCAATCCCTGGTTCAAAAAAAATGAGATATTTAAAATCTTCATAAGGTTTGTATTTTATTGCCTTATACATATTTCTGTTAAGGATGAAATATGATGTTGTGAATGGGTGATTGTGACCTTTGTAGGAATTATCTATATTCATACATATCTGGAGTATTAAGAAAGATGGAAATATCATCAACTAAGTACTCTCCCATGTCTCTTGATTGTCAAAGAATAAATTTTTATGTGGGAGAGTCTTTTGGGAACAAAGCAAGAATATTAGTAAAACATGTCAAACATCAAAATATGGCTCTTTGCCCGTAATCCAGTATAAGCAACATTTTTCTCAGTTTTCTCATCCATGGGACTCTTATTAGTTAGAAAATCTCTTTAATTATATTAATATGTTGAATTGTCATCAGACAATTTTATATTTTCAGGGACAGTTTACTTTTTTAAAATTTTGTAGTGGATAAAACCTACTGATACTTTTTCATGCTTTCTTATAAAATTTATTTGTATCATTTAATTAGACAGGTCAAATTTATTTGATTAAACCAGTTAAAATATGAATTATAATGAAAGTTAATCCTCATCTTTCATCTTATAAATGTAAAACATTTTCTACCTGCTATTAGCTAAAAATAGAATCGCATTCTTACTGTTAAACTAATTGGTTTTAACAGTATACCTTCCGTGTTTCATTGAATGCATAGGGAAAATCTAATAAGAAGATGAATATAATTTAGTGGCATAGTCTCCACATTTTATCAATGATTATTACTTTATATGCTCTCAAACTAAAATTCCTTCTTGTACATAATATACTAAAGATATCATTATTAACTAATAGTGCTATTAGTAGTATTTTATCCATCATACATACACACTTTTAATAAGATATTATTACTTAGAAAATGAGAGAAGTATTGGATTTCTTCTTTTTATAATAAGTGAATATATTAATTATATCTTCATCATTTTATAACAACCTCTCATAAGACATATTTAGCCATTTCTGTCTAAGGGTTTTTCATAATATACCCCTAAAGACATTTTGATACATTTATCTACATTGAAGAAAATGAAGTTGTACTATTTCTGAGCAAAGCATGTCTGATATTACTGATTATTTGGATAGGAGAGAAGCTTTACTAACCAATTAATAAAGCAAGCATTTTCTATAAATTAAATATGCCAAATATGAATTTTCTTATTATTGACTAATGTATTAAAGTTAATGAAATTTTATTAAAAATACATTGTGTTGGCAAAGATACATTAAAATTAAGATATCCTATTTTTTCTAACTATTACTTAAGATCTTTGTTAAAAACAGTTACCTCTAAAAAGGGTCTAATTAATAGTCCTTTGTAACTCTTGGTGAACAATTTTTTTTTAAAAAAATAGTATAAATAAATATCCCTAAACGACTGAATAAAACATCTCTTGCAAGTTTTTTGTTTTGAATTTTTTAAACAAATTCATATATATGGTTTTCATGCTTTTTAATTAAATTTATATGTGCATTTCTTTGACAATTAAGCAAGCATTATTTATGTAGTCATGTATAGTTTTATAAGAAATTTCTATTAGTTAATGCTTCCTAGAATTTTTTAGATAATTATTTGTAATAAAGCAAAATAAAATGAACATTTAATAATATATTGGTCATCCTTTTAACTAATTAAGACTTTAAATTACTGGTAATGTTTCAGATACAATTAATGTGATTTTTGCCTTTTTAATTTATTTGACTGAAAATATTACAAAAAGAAAATATCTAGAGGAACATCCATTTCCAGGAAGTTCTTAAAGATTTTTCACTTAAATTGACTACAGAAATGCAAAATTCACAGATAGTTAAAAAAAAAATCTACACAAAAGAAACATGGAATACTTTGGCATAATCAGGAAAATTCTTTATGAAAATTGCTTAGCTGGTTAAGGTAATATGTAATATTTATTAAGAGTACTGTGTCTTTTGTTATTCTCATGACTATATTTTGTTTTTCAGAATTTAAAATTAGGTTAACAATATTGTGAACCAACAATCCATAGCATGTGTCTATTTTCATGGATCTTTTCACATTCTTTGATTATTTTCTGATAATTAGAATAAATTATGAAAAACATAGCTATCTAGAATTAGTTATGTAGTTTATGGTGACTATGAAGTAAAATGACCTTTAAGTAAATAAAGTTAAGATCATAGATTTGGGTTAATGGCTTTCCCCAATTTCTTAGCTTTATTTATATCTAATTTTAAATATCATGGGAAACTAAGAGACAAACATGAATTATAAATTATTTTGCTTCTCTATGTGGTAAGTATGCATGTCAATGAATTTGGTTTATGTGTTGCAGAATTCTCATATGCATAAGAAAACTAATCAAGGTCAATTTGGCTTCTTGCTGTATGATAGATTATGTAATATGCTATTAAGAAAAAAATATATAAATTATGTATTCTTCATACATAATTTTATTTTAGGAGTGACATTTGCGTAGTGTTACAACTAGGCATATAGAGATGCACTGGAGAAATTAGTTTCAGATTTATAGACAAAATTTCTTTAACTTGTGAGTCATTGTGCTTTCAGGAAAGATGACTCTTAATGAGAACACATATGTTTATGCTAAATAACCTGTAACGCCAAGGGAGGTGGCACAAGCACCTTACCATTAGCAAGATTGATTTTGCCTCAGTGTATTGCTTCACAACAGAAGTACCCTTCAGGTAAGTTGAAAAAGTTATACAGCATGTAGTTTAAATGAGCAGTGACGATTCCGAGAGAGGCAGGAGAATTGTAACTTGCACTCAAAAATCATTGCAACTCTCAAAGAAAACAAACAGTCGTCTGTCAAAACAAAGTTGCCCACATCTTTAGGGGATGGTTTTCCTATTCTTTTTGCAGTATTGGGGATTAAATTCAGGGTTTAGGCATGCCAGGCAAACTCTCTCCCACTGAGCTATATCCCCAGCCCAGGTTTTCTTTGTCTAATCTCTTTATCAGTTTAATAATATTTATTAAAAAAACACATTTTCAAATTCAAATAAAAACTATGCTATAGGAGGTTTTTATTGGAAATAGTTACCAGTTTCACAATAATGAGAGGATATCCAAGAAAGTTTAAGTGCACATGGTTCTAAAACTAGCACTGTAAGTCATGTTCATTACAACAAATTGGTCTCTTTTCTTTAAGCTCATTGGTTCCTAAGCATTTAACTCTCAAACAACTCCATATTTTTACATCAGTCAATCCTCAACCACGTCTCCTGTTTCAATACTTGTTTAACGTTCACTTTCTTTTTTTGTGAAACAAATCTTTCCCTAAGGAACTACCTCAATAATTATGGTATATATATATATATAACTTATATCCTGCACATCTACTGAAAAATGAGCATTAACTCCCAGAAATATTATTTGTAAATGAAACACAGTGGAAGAGAATATATAATAAACTACTAAGCAAAAGTAAGATTATGTTCATGTCATTGTATTTGTATGGAAGAAACATTGAAAGGAAAATGATAACAGTATGTTTCCCCAGGGAAGGTAAAGTTGTGTAGGGAATTAGGAAGGTAGAGAAAAGAGAATAATAAAAAAAAAAAAAAATATATATATATATATATATATATATATATATATATATATATATATATATATATATAAATGATTTTGTTGAATATTTTGGAGTTTACTTTCTTTAATTCATTAGATATCAACATATTATTTTATATAAGTAATGCCAATCTGAGAAACAAAAATTATATTGTTACTTGTTCATAAGGATACTCTTGTACTAAATTCTTGAATATTTGGAAGAGAAGGATAATGTGTTAATATATACACCATTCATTTAAAATGTTGGGATGCATTGTCATGTATAGATGCTTATAAAAACAGAAGTTATTATATGCTAACATTAAGCAATGTATGTTCTTTTACATATTCCTTTTCATGATTTTGAAAAACAAGTTGACCTATCCCTTTAAAATGAATTAATTTTTTTGAGAAATATTCAAAGAGTAAATAATCATGTGAATATTTTCTTTTTCTTATTTTTTTAAAGTGGCACATTTATTTGCATTTTTAAAAAATCATGTGAATATTTTCTTTAGAAAAATGTAGTAATAGATAAATTTGGACAAATATTTTAAAACTTGAATTGAGATATTCTTATTAAGAAATATGCCAATGGAAATGGAGACTTTAATAGGTATAATTCAAATTAAAATTTGCTGAGGAAGTTCATGTACAAGTTATAGTATGATGCAAAATTTATGGACAATTAACAAACTGGACCACATAATTTTACAATGAAATACTTAATTTCAACAAAAGTTTTATGTTGATGTTTTTTATTCTCGTACTATTGCACTTTCTTTTCTCTGCAATTTTGTTTAGAGCTATTTATATTTTTTATGCATTTACTATTTTACAGAGAATGTATGGCAGTTTAAAATATATTTATGCTACTAAAATTATAACATCTTAAATTGTTAACTGAAATAAAACATATCTTTCTTATTCTTTATTATTCTTATTATATTCTTATTATTCTTGTTATTAAAAATATAATCATAGTAATGTTATTCTTATTATTTTCTTATTATTCTTTAATAGCACTTTTTACCTTTAAAATCATGTAATCAGTTTCTTAACATGATTTTATGATACGCACAGTTTTTAATAATATTGAAATTGTTTTAGCATAACTCTGTCTCTCATTATTGTTTAATATATGAAGCACTGTGCAATTATAGAAATTTTCTGTATAGTATTTTGATGGTTCTTCAGTGAAAAATAATATTTGCATTTGACACTAACTGTGATATATGTCCAAAAACAATGCTATGGATATGTCACAATTTACACAGTACTATGAAAATAATTTCTAATATAAAAAATACATATTGATTAAAGAGGAAACATCGATAAATATGTAGATTCTTCACTTGTGTGCTGAAAAGCAAGTAATAATATCAGAATATCTAAATGGTACAGAGAATATAATATTGGACAAGAATAATGGCTTATATGCTTGAGGCATTTCTGCTACTAAAAGTCATTTTCACTTGGGGGAGTCCATGTCACTGTTCTATTTCTGTATTTCAACTGTAAATGAAAGCATTATACTAAAACATCTCTAAGCAGCCTTCAATTTTCTGTGTCTATGCCTTGATAAGCCTTCAAAATAGAGAAAATAAGTAAATGGAAAGACATAATGTGTCATCAATGTTATAAATAACATGGAATATATTAAAATGACAGTTTTTTGTAGAGTTTACTAACCATTAATTGTGTTCCAATCATGAATCCATGATGCACTGAAGTTCATTTGATTAATGATGATCATAAATATTTGTGCATGTGCTTATGAATATCTCTAAATTAACATTAACATCTCTGCATGTCAATCAAAAAATTGGAGTATATGGGCAGGATTACATTATAAATATTTCTATTATCATTTTAGTGGCTCTTCTTCTATGTACATTTTTCATCAGTCCTTATTGATGAAATACATTCCTTACTTGTCCTGTTAGATTGAATATGGAACACATTACAGAAGATAAAATGTTAAAATGAAGAGGGTTTAAAAGAAGAGTAAATGAATTATGCACTCTACTCTTGAAAACCTAACCAGAGTATTTCAAGTTAACTTATTCATTTTCTGTCCCCTGAAGTGGTAGTTAATATATATTAATTGGTCTTCAGATTTTTACAAGGAATTTGAAATTTTATTTTTCTTATCTTTTAAATGTATTTACTTCAAGTGATACATAAAATGTAAATATTTACATATAATGAGGTAACCCGATGTTTCAGTACATGTATACAAATATGTAATGCTTATATCAGGTTAAACACATCTGTCTTCTCAAACATGTTTCTGGGGAAAAACTTTGACACGTAGAAATGAAAGAAGCTAAAAGAATACGAAATTATTGATTGAATTCAAGAAATTGATTTAGAAAAGAGGAAGGTTAGGGGAGAATTTTCAGTGATCAATAATATATTAAGGACAATTAGCAAAGGAACAAGGCTAGAAAGAAGCAACATGATATCACATAAACGGAATTTAATTACTGAGCCTGAAGCAAAACCCTGATTTAGCTAAGGATTCTTGTTAGTAATGAAACTAATTTATCCTTTTTGATCCATTTTCCAGAAAACCTTGTGATTCAACCTGAATGCTAAATTAGACAATTAGTATGAAGCTATCTAGTGTTCTCAAAGATATTCATTTTATTTTATAAAGTTAAAATTATTTTATAAATTCTTCAATAATTTCTTTCTGAGGATTTAGGTCTTCGAAATAAAAGTCAGGAGTTGGAATCAACCTAGTCCTCAACCCTGTGTTTTATGGATCGCTCTACAACCAAAAGAAACTAATCAAGATATTCAAAGAACAACATTTTTGGTGTTCTGTTTTGTAGAACATTTTTTCCCCATATTCTAATCACTTAATCACTTCAAAACCATCTCCATTGGGTTCATTCAATATATTCATTCATCATATATTTGTTGGATTTTCATTATGTGTCAGAGGCATTTTAAATTCTGGTGATAATGCAGTGAATAAATATAGAAAATAGTCCCTACCTACTGGGAAAAAATCATATTCTTGCGAGGGTAACATAAATTACCAAAGGAAATCCGTTAAAAGGCATGCTGTTTTGCACTGTGACAAATAATACAGGGAGAAAAGGGCAGAAAGGCATGGTTGGAAATGTGATGGATACTGGAATTTTGTGGCACAGTCAGTAAAGGAAGGTGATGTTCCACTCAAGACCTAAAGGAACAGCATGAGCAAAGTGTGAAGATATCTTAAGGAGACCTTTGAAGTTCTCTTGCCTCCAATAGGTACAGCAAGAATGTGACCTGCATTTGAGAAATGGATTTTTACAAGATTAGAAATTCAATTTTAATTTGAGGAAAGACCTAGGAAAAGGGAAACAATGTAAGCTTGGGGAAAACAGAATTATTGATTGAGTGTCAGGAATTAACAGAAGTTTGAGGAGGGATTGAGTTTTAGAGAATTAGGAGAAGATAATGTGACTGATGTGCCTACAGGTGCAGCTGATGAGGATGAGATAAGAAAGGTTATGTGGGGCTGGGTCTCATAGGGGCATATAGGCTTTCTCATTGATTCTTACTTTCATTCCGAGAATTTGAGGAATGGAGAAAAATCATCTAACTTAGCCGTTTTCTAGAGTATTGAATGTCAACTGAGAAAGAATAAGAGTGGAAGCTATTGTCATAACTCAGGAAAAAATTGACAATGGCTTGGAGCACGTGATAAAATTGAAGGTAAGGAAAAGCCATCAGAGTCTGGTTGTATTTTGAAAGCAATTAAAATAATTTTCTGCAATATTAATTGTTTGGTAAATATAAGTAAGGAAAAGTTAAAATTCAATATTACCTTTTCTGATGTGATGGCTGATATCCAGTAATAATAGAAAACTATGGGTAAATTAAGCTTTGGAGGGAAGGTAATTAAGTTTTATGTTGGAGGTGCTAACTTTGCAATGTTCATCAAACATCCAAATGGAAATTTAAATATTTATTTTTTATTTTAAATATATATACTGATATTCCACTTTAAATTTATATGTGTATATATATATATATATATATATATATATATATATATAGAGAGAGAGAGAGAGAGAGAGAGAGAGAGAGAGAGAGAGGAGAGAGAGATGGGCTGGGAGTTTGTAGAGAAATGACTCAATTCAAGATAGAAGTTTAGGATCACCAGCTTTAAATTGGATTTTTAAAAATAGGACTGGGGAAGATCACCAAGTGTGTGAAAGTACATGATGTATTTTCATTTGAGTGATTGAACCATGGGGCACTACACTGTGCCGGAGCCAGGGACAGAAGGAGAGGGCAGCAGAGAAACAGCTAGAGGAGCAAGAAAGATATAGAGGTATGAGCTCCTGGTCCAATCTCAGAAACTGTTTCTCCAGAGAGTAACTTGTCTCTAATACTGCAGCTAAGTATTTGTTGTTGTTGTTTATTTTCTATTTACATAAATCTTATGCTTTTTACATAAATCTTATTAACCCATCCTTAAATTTACACTGTCAACAAAGAGAAGCATTTTGATTTTTTTTCTCCAACTACAATTGAATGATTTTACATGAAAAACTGATAAAAGGGGCTGTAAGATTAAATGTTATTTCTGCAGGCTGAGATGAAGGAAGAGCTCTCAAAAATAGTTATTTATGGTTAGTTCTAAGGAATCTCTGCTGTCCTCTATTGTGTCTTTATAAACTGTCAGTATTTCACAGGAATCCCAATATAATTGATATCAAAAATGAATTCTTCACATTTCCTTTAAGACCCCAAAGTGGCATGATAGTCTTCTAAAAATGCAATATACATAAAATTGTGTTCCTTTTTGTAGGAATCATATATAACAGGACAACAGCATGTTTGTGTAGAATAAACATTGAAATAAGTTTAACTATTTTTGTAAAATTTAATCTTTTATATTCAGATTATCCTCTCTCTTTCCCTAACACCTTCACACAATGCAGATTTAGCTAATAAACAAATTAACCTTGTTGAAAGAAAAACTAATCAATAATTTATTAGCATTACGTTTTAAAAAATCTCCAAGATTTTGAAAATTCTTTTGTCATGTACTCTTTTAGTTGCTTTCTTCTTTGTTCTCTATAAGATAGTTTACATATTCACAATATGTTTTTCTAAGAAACAATGTATAGGGGTATAAACTCAGATACTCATTTTAATTTTCCAGTACACATAAAACATAATCTAGTTTAATATTACTTTAATGCATTGTCCCATGGCCACAAATGAATATTTTTTTTTAAATTTCTATGAAGTTAGAAATAGGTGCCTAGTTACATATGCATGATTAACTTTAATAATGATTTAGTACATGTTATAAAAATACTGAACATTTATAATCACTATCATATTTCATATAATGGAATATTTCTAAGGAAAGACATTAGGAAATAGGTATTCTTTATATTTTCACTCTTTAACAAAAGAAAAAAAACCAGAAGCTGAAATGATAAATGTAAAGCCAAATTTGGCATAAAACTGACACAAGTCCTATATGTCCATTATTTATTTCATCAGTTAAAATTCAACCATATGCAAATCCATAATATCAGGGAATATTTGCCCCAAAAAACAGATTCTAGCTGCTTTCCCAAATAAGAATCTTGATTATATACAAAAAATCTGTATTTGATAAACTTTTTTAAAATTTAGAATCATTTTTATTTGAAAATACAGTTGCACTGATAGCTCAGAGTACCATATACCCTTACCCAGTTTCCCCCAAAGTCAACATTTTATATCATTAGAATATATTTGTCAGAACAGGACAAACAACAGTGTACTATATCATAAACTGGAATTCAGACTCTATTTGGGTTTCGCTGGTTCTACAACTGTACCAGGACCCAATTGAAAACATCACATTAGAGTGAATCATCGCATGTCTTTACTTTTCATGACCTAGACAGTTTTGAGGATTACAGATTGCATTTCATCTTTCCACCACTGTAACAAAATACCCAAATTAACTAACTCGTGAAGAGCAAAGTGTATTTTGGCTCACAATTATGGAGCTTCCAGTCCAATATCAGGTGGACCCATTACTTTGCACCTCCACTGGGCATGCTAACATGGCTTTGGTAGGGAGCCTATAGAACAGCAAACTGCTCTCTTCATAACCAAGAAACAAAATAGAAAGAGGAAGAGGAAGGGACCAAGATCCCACAGTTTCCTCCAAGGGAATGTCCCCAGTGACCTAGGGATGTCCCATATGACCCTACCCCTAAAATTCCACAGTGCCTCCTAATAGTGCCACACTGGGGACCAAGTCTTTAACACATAGACCTTTGGTGTATGCTTATGTAAACAGCAGCACCGGTCACATATTTTGTCCAATGTCCCCAAATTTGGTTTTTATCTGATGTTTTTTTGTCAACTTTTATGGAATTATGGATGTTAGAAACTAATACAAAGGTAAACAACTCTTATTACCAAAGGTGATATCTGCAACCAACATTTGTTATCACTGATAATGTTGAAATATATTACTTCCTTAAGATAACTCCACTCTGAATTTACAGTTAAGATAGCTCCACTCTGAAGTTACATTTTTCCCACTTTATGTGTTTCAGTATTTGGAAGCCTGACATTGAGTACTGACCAAAATACTGTGGGGGCCAGGTAGGGATAGTTAAGTCATTTTTTAACCCTCCTTCTATTGAGTTAATAATTCATTACATTCATCAGTGTGGATATATGTATATTTATTTACTTTATACTTTGGGTTATAATCCAAATATATTTACTATACTACTCAAATTGTCTGAGTTTTGGCCATTATGAGTCTTCCAGTGTCTCTTTGATTTTCCTAATTTTTTTGAGGACCATAGTGCACTGCTCAAGTATGTTTCAGTCAATAACAAACTTTGTATATTACAGCTCCCATAATAGTAATGGAGCTAAACATTTTCTATCACCTAATGCCATCATAGCTGTAATAACTACTTATGTATTTGTGGTGATGCTGGTGTAGAGAATATCACTATGCTGCCAGAAGGACAAAAATATATCATATGCAAATATGCACAGGACATATATTTGATAAGGACAATGAATGTCTATGTTGCTATTTTCTACACTTACTATAGTATAATTTTTGATATTTTAGAGTGTATTCTTTTTTACTTCTCTATAAAGATTTCAACTGTAAAGGAGTCTCAGGCACCTCCTTAGGAAGAAGACTTTGTTACCATGAGAAACAATGGCTCCATCCATGTTATTGTTCCTGAAGACACTACACTGGGACAGATGTGGAGGCAGAAGATAGCCATATTGGTGATCCTAACTCCCTGTCAGCCTAGGTAAGGTCTGAATTTGCATCTTAGCTTTTATAAGTTTAGAGAGTAAAAAATACATGTTTTAAAAATAGAAAAAAGATTATAGATAAGAATATAAAGAACATATTTTATATATCAGCAATGTGTTAGTGTCTTAAGCTCTTATTACAAGAGTCAAAAATTTTAAAATTAAAATTTATAAAGAAAAATTGTTGTAGTAAGCTGCTTAATTCATTTCTGAGGAAATATATATATATATTTAAATAATTATAGTATAGAACAAGTAAGTGGTATTTATAAAATCTGTGGTAGTGTACAGAAATGTCAGGGGCCTACACTCTCTACTCATTCACTGGCACACCCCCAGTAGTGTCCAGGTCTGAAGCTCCATTCATAATAAGAACCCTGTACAGGTGTGCCCTGTGTTTTCTTTAATATCACATTTTTTCTGCCTTTCTATGTTTACATATATATTTATAAACAAAAATCTTTACCACTGTGTTACAGATGTCTGCAGTATTCAGTGCAGATATGGTACACAGATATGTAGCTCAGGAACAATACACTATACCAGGTAGCCTCAAGGTATAGTAGTCTGTACCATCTAAATTTGTGTAAATATACTCACAATCATTAAATCACAATAAAATTCCCCAGTGACACATTTCTCAGAAGACATATCTGATGTTTTGTGACATATTACTGTATATCCTTGCATTCTATGTCACAAGATGCCTAAGTGTCATTTTACATTTTCTCTATATCAGTCATAAAAAAATACATTCTCCAAAGAACTCTGATTCCCTTTACTGGAGAATAGTGAGCTGAAACTCACATCAGGGCTTTGAATATGATCATTGTTGTTGAAATGTCACTTCATCTAGTCCCCAGTGAATAGAGCTAGTAAATATTATGTATCTTCTAACCTACATTTACACACACACACTCACACATTGATATAAATATATAATTATTTGTGTATCTATGCTTATGGATATGAGTTCATATTGATATCTCCAACTCTTATCTAATGCCACACAGTTCTTGCTAACCTACACAAATATTTATAATTACTATGCAGAACAACTGTTCTTGTTTTGTAGGGGCTGAAAGTTTTTCTAGTATGTGTTATTTTCAGTGCTAAAATTATGAAAATGCCATGCAAACAGGGAAGGTTTTCACTCTAACATCATCTTCAACATTGAGAAACTTGGCTGCACCATCCATTATTATGCCCGAAAAAAATATTCATTTAATATGCAAGATGAGGCAATGGATTTCAACATAATGGAGTACAAAAAGTTCAATAAAATGGTTTCAGATTCCATAAGCTAATGTTGAAGAAATTTCTAATTGCCAAGTAGAACATCAATGAATGTGTGTGAATATCCACAATTATGTGAAAAAGTTCATAAATTATTCTTCCCTTTTCCAGAAAATATCATCCTGAGGCTATGTTTTCTTCCTACAATTCAACCAAAACAACATATTTCCACAAACTGGATGTAGATGTAAAAATTAAAATTACATATATCAATCAATAAGGAAATGAAAGTCCAGCAGTCATCAATCCAGAAAGTTTGATGTGTTTGAAAATAGTGACCATATTTCTTACATACGTTTTGTTTGTTTCAGGGGAAAACCACCCTTGATTTTTTATAATTATTTAGTTCTATTATTATATAATAGGATTATCATTCATTTATTTAATCAAATTAAACATAAAACAGTTTAATAGTTGTTTGGATTTTTAATATGATATTATTAATACATAATATCCATTTAACCTAAAAATCTTAGATTCATTTATAATTTGTAAGAGTATAAAGGACGTCTTAGGACAAAATGTGTGTTAGCAGTTTCCTTAGATATTTTGAAGGAAGATTGTATCCATTCTGCAATCTAACACTGAATGAGAAGAAGTTATTCAAAATAGTCAATAATAGATAAATGAAAATATTAGCAATAATGATAGCAATGATGAAGAAAATTCTTCTTTGAATCTTCTTAACTTCATTAAGTATGTACACTCTCAGAATGAGTTTCATATCTTAAAGTGTGATGGACATCCTGTGACATCAGTTATAAGGAAACTAGGTCCCAATCCAATCTAGATTGATGGTGGGTTAACCAGTCAATTTCAAGATAGACGATGTAGGACTGGGCATACATAATATATGAAGGCATACATGCACACATATATACATATGTTTATTCTAAGTTCTCTTTTATGTGGGCTTCAACAGGCTGTCTATAAAATCATTTCTGTGTCTTAGAATCATAGCCAACGGGAAACAATCGGTTTAGCTGATCTCAAATAGAAAACTGTGAACTCATACTAAACTTCAATGTAATTTAGACTTAACATACCAAGACCAATTGGAGAACCATGCTTTAATCACATATTCAAAGAAAGGATGCTTTCTCAGGATAATCTACTCTAGAAGGTTCTACAATGTTAGACATGTAAACTATGAATGTACCCTGAAAATTTCATCTGTTTGTTTTTTTCTCCAAATAAAGTCCATTTCTTCATCCATTCAGAATTTTCTGATGCTGTCAAGATTCTAGGCATAGGGTTGGGGATTGGAATACAATGTCTAAGGGCTGAGTCTGTCCTTAAAATTTTAAGTCATTATAGAAGTCTAAGTAAGAGGTTAATATGCATCAAAACATATCATGCTTCTATATAGAAGGTTAGTAATTACAGTACTATTCATAGAACAGTTTATTATGTTAGTTTTTAATTATATAATAGTTAGAAAATTGAAGTACTTAAGTCAGGAAGGGCAATGTTTTGAGGAGCTTAAGTGTAAAAATAATTTCAAAATATCTTTACAAATCTTATAAAATAATTTTATAAGTAGGAGATTTTACACACACACACACACACGTTTCTCTTTCATAAATTAAAAAAAACAGAATAGAAAGTAAATGCCTCTATATACAAAAGTTTAGTTGTAGGATTTGAATACCATGAAAATTGACATTTTCATTAATAGAGAATGAAGCAGATTTATATCAATTGACTTTGAGTTTCAAATGTTAATAAGCTAGGGTATAATAACCTCGATATAAAGAATGAACAGAAATATGAACCATATGAACATGTCTCTCTATATTTATTTATATATTGATATTTATCATATAAGTGTGTTAGTTATTATTATTGTTAAGATATGAGGTGTTCCCCAAAAGTTCATGTGCGAGAATGCAAGAAAGTTCAAAGGTGAAACAATAAGATTATAAATGCTTTAATCAAACTGGTGGATTAATCAACTTGAATGGATAATTGGAAGCTAACTATAGGTAAGTAGGGTGTGGCTAAAGGAGATGGATCACTGGGGGCATGCTTTGGGGGTTTCTATGTTTGCCCCTGGTGATTAGAGCTCATTCTCTGCTTCTTGGCTATCATGTCCTGAACTCCCCTGCTCTGCCTCCTCTTAGAACCAGAGCTGTGGAGTCAGTTAGTCATGGACTGAACCTCTGAAACCCTGAGTCAAAATAAAATATTCCTCCTCCACATTGTTCTTGTCAGTCTTTTGGTTGCAGGGATGAAAATGCTAACTAAAAGAGATATTCATCTCATTAAATTAAAATACTTGACATGAACAATTTAGAGGAGGAAATATTTATTTTGTTCCTAGTTTCAGAACTCTGAGCCCCTGATTGGCTGGCACCATTGCTCTGGGCCTTAGGTAAAGTGGAGCATCATGGCAGATTAGTGTGACAAAGAAAGTTGTTTAGTTGGGGGGGGGAGAGAGAGAGAGAGAGAGAGAGAGAGAGAGAGAGAGAGAGAGAGAGAGAGAGAAAGTGAGAAAGTTATGAAGGGGTTTGACATAAGAAATAAAAGAAATATCCTTCCAGGGCATATCTTCCAACTAGATTCTGCCTTGTACAGGTTTCATCACCTCCCAGTGCAAATTATTAACCCATCGAATGGATTAGTGCACTGATGAGGTTAGAGCTCTCATGCATCTGTAGCATTAAAGACCAAGTCTTCAATACATGAGTCTCTGGGAGGCATTTCATATCCAAACCATAACAATGAACATACAAGAAAGTTGGAAAACAAATCTACAAGGCTTTTAATATATTCAGATCGTGTACCTGTCATGGAGAACTTAACTGAGGTCAAGGAGAAAGACATGAGAAAAGGTAATCATAATTTTGAAACTATGTGTGTTTTGAAACAACCTAAGTTGTGGAATTTTGAGTTATTTTATTTTATTGTCCTTATGTTTCTTTTCAATTTTTATGATGAACACATTTTTAATCAAATAACAAAATATTTTCCTTTTGGAAGCAAAATTTACTTTCCTGGAAGTTGTATTAGAGGTGTTTTAAAGATACTACACTGAAGAGAAGAACAAAAGCATTTTGCTGTGACTGCAATCCAAATTAAGAAATAAAAAAGATTGTCAAGAAGTCAGTAATAGTGAAAAGGTGATGTAGCAAATAATTAAGCAAACTTTTACACTGTTAAAATACATGGGATTTATTGACAGCTTGGGTATGAGAAGGGAGCCAGGCATGTGAGAGTAGGATGAGTGTTAGATTTTTCATTTAGGAAAATGCCTAGACCATGAGTTCATTCACTGAAATGACAACAGGAGAGAGAGTATGTCAGAGTGAAAAATGATTCAAATGTATGAAATGTCAATCATTGTACTGTCATGTGTAACTAATAAAAATAAAATAAAATAAAATGGAAAAAAAAGAAAAATGACAAATTCAGTTTTACATATTATAGTATATATTCACATAGCAGAATCTTCTGGTTAGAAATATAGAAGTCATCAGTTGAGCTGAGACCAACCAAGGTAAGAGGGTCTCAGAAAAAAATATAAATTAATCACAAAGTAACTTTATAAAGAAAAGTTGAAAAGAGGAGACTATTTTAAAGAAAAAGTAGACATATAAAGTAGACATGATCTAGGGTAGGAGGAAGAAAATCAAAAGAAAATTTTCATGGATGTACTGCAAATATTTAAATGGCATAATCGTTCATAGAGTCAAACACAGAAGAGATCTAGTACAGGTAGTATTGTAACATTTCAACTTATTTGGAAAATGTGAAAACCATTGGCATATCATGAGAAGAGTTAAACAAAGGAGGGAATAAGAATTAATGACCACAAAACGTGCTCAACTCTATTTGCAATGCTTTAGCAATGTAATTGATGGAAAAAAATATGGGGAGGGGATGGAATGAAACTGAAGAGTTGTGTGGATTTGAAGCATGGTTTTAGTTTATATCATTCTCTGAAATGATAACAGGAGAAAGAGTTTATATCATGGTTGATGTAAGTGTCAATGTGCTTGCTCCCAGATCATTGTTCACAAACAGAACAGGTGAAATATCTGTACCAACCATTTTATTCAGAAAATAAAATTACAGTTACAGTGCCTTATGTTGGGATTATATGATGAGGATGTAGCAGTTTTTCTACCAAGGTTTTATACACAAGGATGAATATTTTTCTAATTGTTATTCTCTGCTTTGCATAAACCCAGATCTACTTTTAATCTAAATAGTTAAACTTTAAAAAATAATTATTTAATTGTTGTTTTCCTTTTGTTTAATTTAGGTTTTATCTAACCTTTGGAGTTGAGCATTTAACTTATTTTTGTTTTTTAATTTTCATGACTACAAAATTTAAGAATTTAGGTAAAGGATGTTTCATCTGGTTTTCCTTTTAATAACATGTCATGCTGTGATATATAATATTAATTTTTATCATGTGTACAAATTTATTTTTCTCAATTGTCGTTTTGATTAAAGAATATTTTAGTAATATTTTTCAAATGTTCTGAAGGAAGTTGATTTTTAATTTTTAATTTTGTCATTAGATTATGATAAAATAATGATGTTTATATTGTTTATAATTTGTTACTTTTTGGTATAAATTAAGAAATCATGTTATAATAATGATAAAAATATGCACTTATACAACATATAACCTTGAAAATAAAGTATGTTCTATATATCTGGGTAAAAGTTTAATATATTGTTTAAACTTACTTTAATCATGTTGTTTACATTATCCACGTTCACATTTATTTTTTTTTTCAAAACTTTGCTTGTTAACTGAAGGTGATTCCATAATTGTAAGGCTTCTTCTTGCTTTACTAATGTTCTATTTTGTTATATGGTGCATAGGCATAATTTGACTTCACTGTGAATAATAATATTCAGAAATTAAAGTTCTTTTTTAACATTCAATAATATTTGAGCTTGAATTCTATTTCATATGATTATAGTCATAACGCTTATTTTTCTGTTGTTTTCATATTCTTGAAACTTATTGGAATCATCTTTATGATTTCTATAGGACTCTTTTTTTCTAAGACATTTTCTTTGTAATCAGAATAAAGTTGGGCTTATATATTTTTCATGGAAATTATATTCACTTATTTTTGCTTTGTTTTTAATAATACACTTTCCCAAATGGAGTCCTTATATGAATTTTTATAGATATAAATAATGGCCTATTTATTCTTATCCAGCTTTAAATAATTTTCTCTCCATTTCATAAAGTCTTTACACTCATATCTCATTATTTTAACATGTTCTCAGCACCATTGGCAAAACGTTGGCAAAACTGCATTTTAGTGAATGTACAGGAAACCTTTCCCTGGGTTATACCTGTACTACTGCATTTTTTTCCATCAGAACTGAGACATTTCTTATTTGCTGGCCATTCATGAGGTAGTTGCTTTTCCATGATGTTCCTCGAAACTTCATCCTTTTAACTGTTCTTTTCAAAATGCATTCTACCATAGTTATGTTTGTTTTATAGCATGAAAGGAGGAATATAGCAAATATTATGTTAGTCCAGTTACTTATCCCTATTATAAATACTTCCATCCAAACCTTTTTCTGTTACTACTTCCAGTTGTTGCTATAGTAGTGTCAATAATGATGTAAGAAGCAGTGATAAATAGAGGATCTTGTAGAATCCCACAATCTGCCTCTGGAATCACAAAAACATTTATTCCCAAAACAACAGAACTGATTTGATGACTCTCACAAGATAAGAATTTTATTGAGAATTCAATAACGTGTCATATGCAGAATAGAGTGGTTGGACATAATTCTAGCAGAAGAAAACACCTGAATAGCTATGTGGATTTGAATGGATTATAATTATTATTATAATTATAGGAATCATTCTTTTCCACTTCAAAAAACTATAGTGAAGATAGTCATATGAATAATTTGTAGAGTGTTGTAAATCTAGTCACCTAGGGAATGTATTTTTTCCCATAATTTACCATAGTACCTATAATTTAAAAAATTGTGATGATAATCAAGATTGGATCACATTTATCTCTGAGGATTATAATGTAACTGATTAAATTTTGTTTCAGAATTTTGGAAAGCAGACACTGTTATTAGTTTGTTAATTTTTCTTCCTATTGCCAGTTACAGTTTATATAGGTAGGTCAACTTGGAAGAGAACTGAAAAGATATAAATGAGGTAAAAAGATATAAATGATATAAATGAGATAAAAAGGTATAAATGAGTTACAAAGTCAACAAGAAGTGAAGAGGACACAATTTCTGACACAGATTTTTAGGAGGCTTTTCACAAGGGCTTTTCATATCATAGTGAACATAACAAGACATAAGCAATGATAGTAATGAGGTGATCAGAATGTGTCACCACATTATCTAGGGCTAGGAGAAATAACTACAAAACTCTAACTGGACCACACATACCCAGAATTTCATGTTTGTTTGCTTCAAGCTTAGCAAATTAGTATATCCTCTAAAATAAACCAGAAGTATATTTATGATAGTACATCAGCAAAATATGACAAATTTTCATTCTTTCAAAAATTTTGTCTATCCTGGTAGGTTTTAGCTCCTAACCTCCGACTCCAATGGAGACTCGGTTGCCTTTTGTTTCTTCCCATTTTCTCAAAGCTTTTATTTTAATTTCCATAAGCTTAATGTCTCTAAAGTGTCCCCAGTAGAGAGCACAGCAATCTTTATGTGATTACCATGTTTTAGTGGCTTTACTTTCAGCTGAGCTATAGATGAACACCTTCTGTGACAAAAATGTTTAAGAGTCTAAAAATACCGGTCCATTAATAATACACTATCAATATATATAATCAGTCAATTGAATGCATTATTAGGAAATTCAAATAACCTATACTTAGATTGAGTTCCTATGCAAAAATAAAAGTTGATTTTACTTTCAAAAGATAATCAAGCATTAGAGCATTCATGCACAGATATTTAGTCATGGGCAATTATTAGATCAAGTTCAACATTTGAAATGTATAGCTTCCATTTTCAAAACCTTTCAGAGCAATATCTTTTTTTTTTACATAATGTTTTCTCCACTTGTAGTATTTGCAGGAAAAAATAGCCTCTGAAAAATTATCTCATAAATTCTAGAGAAAATGTAATTGATAATGAAATAGAAATATTAACAGTGTCCATGTTGAATGCAAAAATATATTTTATAATATAAATTATCAATTCTAGTTAATGGTGGCTGTTAAATGCTTAGTAGAAAATACTGCACATATTTCATGTAATACATATTTATGGATAATTTATTTCAAATGCTACCTTGCCTCATATACATTGTGGCTCCTCGTTAGAAGAATGTACACACTTTTATGTAGAGATAAAGTTACATTTATTGAGATGCCTATGGATCATTTTCCACTTCAAATTGATTGCATTTTTGGCCACATAGTTGAACATTAAGGAAAAATAGAAAGTGATGTATACTATTTTAAAAGCTGTGCTACAGAAGATCATGGCAGGAACTTGATTATGATGATTTCAGAGTTTGGAGAATAGACAAAGGAGAAAATCACACTATTACCTAATTTATAGAGCAAACTGCTATTCTACAGGAGCATCTCATTCTGAGTATAGATCTTTCATGGGGATTCCAGCATAATGACATCTTTTCCAATCATTTTCACAATTCTAACCTTTAATAGAGTTCTGATTTGATAAAACAAATCAATGCTAGCTTAGGCTAGGGAACCTAAGCTTCTTTGGAGTTGAACTGCATGAATACATATGAAATTAGGTAGCATGAGTTTGTATTTACTAAGTCTGCCTTTCAACTGTGTCTTCAAGGCAAGTGGATGCTGTGAAATCTTAAATTGAAATCATTTTGATTTACCATATCTGTTTTTCCTTGTTCGGAATCTAGGGTGGATACGTCTTGTTATCAAATATTACTCTACAGTAAGTGGTATTCAATTGACATTACAGTCACTAGCTCAGATATCAGTAACAGTAGGGAGTATTTATAAACAGTATCAGGCTAAAACATATTTATTTTGCATTCCAGTCCTTCCACCTGCATTCTATGAATTTTCTCCTTAAGTAGGAATCATTTTTTTCCACTTCAAAAAACTATGGCGAAGATAAAGTCATATGAATAAGCTGTACAGTGTTGTAAATCTAGTCACTTAGGGAATGTATTGTTTTTTCCCATAATTTATTCTAGTACCTATAATTTTTTTAAAAAATTGCAATGTTAATCAAGATTGGATCACATTTCCCTCTGAGGATCTGTCCATTCCATTATGTACAAGGATTATATGCAATAAATATTTTCTTGTTTGCTTCTTTGTGAGCATACCACCCAGTTTTAAGTGTCAAATGAGTTGAAAACCAGCCAACCATAAAATATATCTGTTTAAACTAGAACTGAACTTGTCCAAATGCTTATTGCTTTACAAAATATGTTCTTGCTCTTTATTTATTTTTCACAGTTGGTTGACCTACTCAGTAACACACTACATTCCTGCCCATTTTATAGCTGCTTCTTTGAAATGAAAAAATGCTCCCACCTTTTGAATAAATACAAATAGAGATTAAAAATTCAAGATGAAAGAAACATACGCTTATGGAGAAAAAAAATTAGATGTATCAGAAAAAAGCACTATTAATATATATTAAAGCATTTCTTTAGACTAATTTTACATTATATTTTAACCAAAGAAAGCCAGGTTTCTACCTAGTTATATAGGAATTGAGAAGATTTCCAAAATTCTTTAGTCAGCATTCTAAATATAGCAGAATGTTGTCTTCTCACTAGGCTCAGGTATGACTATTAACTTTATATCTTTACAAATATTCAGAGAATATGAAATGGAGATGTTAGCAATATGAACATAAGAAGCATATAGTATGTTAAAAGAATAACAAGAAAATTACCAAAGATATGAATTTCTATGAACAACATGATATGATCTTAAGAGAAATGGGAAAAATGGGACATACAAAACAAAAAGATGATAAATCAAGATTAAATAGTAAAATTAAGAAGGGAGGAAATAGAAAGCAATAATGCTTTTTAAATTGTGATCAGAGTAAAACATTTAATATAGTGTCAAATATTTTCTAATAGGGCAGCTAATTATGTTGAATACCATGTTAATTCTCATACAAGGTTGCTAACTTTGAGGCTGAGATCCATTGATTTTCTCATTTTCTACATTTTAAGTGAAGAATATTTTAATTTTCTATCCTTTGAAAACCCATTTAAGAGAATTTTACAGTATAGCTAATCAGTGATTATAATGAATTTGAAAATATGAAGTATTATGTCAGCATGAAATAATAATGCGATAATTACATGTAAAAGACAACTATCACTTTTTAGTTTTTAGTATGCACATTTATGAAGCTAAAAATGAACAGAAAAGTGGATAATATAAATAACAGTGAATAAACTGAAAATAAAGTGTTCAATAATTTATATTTCTGGCATAGCTATATTCTGTGTAATATTTCTGAGTATACACATATAACTTAGCCCCCCTTTTATATAAAACTACTACTCATAGTACATGTAAGTCCTGTGTACATAGAAAAATGGATCTAATGTATAATTCAGCAAAATTTTGAATCACAAAATCAGTGGTGGTCTAGGCAAGACTTTTTTACTAAGCATTGGTGTGTGAATGTCTTATACATAGTGTTAATTAGTTATGCAATATTCTCTCTCTGTTTTCTTTACTCATAACAAGTACATAGTAAGCATCTCCAGGATTGATTAAAGCCATCTTTCCTACAGTTAATATTATGCAGTGACCAATTTGGAGAAAGGTATATTTAAAACCTAGGAAGGCATAGAATCTTCTCTATATTTTCGGACCTTCCCCTAAACCTCTGTCATCTACTTTTACAGCATAGCTTACCATGGGGCAATGGTAAAATTTTACCATCTAGACAATATATTATAAAAATAGTAATTTTTAATCATACCTAGTTCTTTAATCACTATCTCATTTTTCCTCACAACAGAGTTAGAAGTAGGCACTACTACTATTATACTCATGAAATAGATTGTACTCATGAAATAGGGCGCTAAATTTAAGTTGGATGGAAATTAAATAGAAGAACAAGGATTATTAGTATCAAAATTATTATTGAAGAATAAAATTTCTATAGAGTTGAATATAGACTGTACATTTATGGAGAGTTTCAGAAATTTATTGAATTTCACAGGCAAAACCATCTAGGAATTTTCTTTACGGAGAGCTTTTTAATTATGGATTCTACTTTTACATATGTAGGATATGTGCATTTTCAATTTCACTTTTTATTATCAGCTTCAGTGAGTTGAATTTTTAAAGAATTTTTTTGTATTTCACTTCTTATAAAACAAGTTTTATAGTGTATATTTTACGTTTATAAAATGTACGTTTTCAGCTGTGTTGTGGTGGTGGTTATTGTAGGAACAACAGAATATATCCCATTACATGTTACTGAAGATCAGATTCCTGAGGAAGAATATCAACTTGTTCTTATCTACAATACGATATCAATAGGTAATCTGTATATATGGAAACTCAACAAATGCCATTATAAATATCTAATATGACATTAGGAAAAAACAGATAAAAAGAATGTGACCTGCATTCTTTGAGGATCAGAAATTTAACTTAAAACTGGACTATTTTTGTTTTGCTTATGTTATTATTTATATGTCTTGTGATAAATATAAATATAGCACTAAATTTTAAAAATTTGACCTTCAATTAGGCTCACTATTGTCTATAGTCTCCATATATCCCCATTTATAGAGATTTGGTTTGGTATTTAAAAAAGAAAAGGTGCAATGCAATCACAATACCTGCATTGTATGAATGCACATTTTATTTATCTATGTTTGGTACCAAGTATTGATCCCACCACAGCTAAACTACCAAGCTACAGCATCAGTCTTTTTTTTTTTTTTTTTTTAATTTTGAGACAGTTTCACTAAGTTGCTTAGCTCCTCGCTAAGTTTTGTCTTTTTTCCAAAAACAATTTGTGAAAGCACTGAATATCCAGAAACCATTCCAAGAAAATTGTAGAAAGCATTTTCTTAAAGTCAGAATACCATATTATTGATAATCTTCAGGAAATTTCAAAATATGATAATGATAATTTTCAGATGTTCTTTAATTTACATGCAGCTATATCTTGATAAATCCATTGTATTTCAAAACTTTGGTGAGAATGCATTTATGGCCCCAACAAATCCATCATAACTTTACAAAATCATAAACCAAACCATCATAAATGATGAACTATTTACATAAATGAATTAGGTTCTTCTTTCAGGTGTCTGTAAGTTACTGCTGGTTTTATTCAGGTGCTAGTTGATTGCAAAAAAAAAAAGCAAATTAGGTCTTGAGGAGGTATTAACAGGAGAAATTGAGGAAATTGATGGACAGTGGTGAAAAAAGGGCAGGTGAATAGGCAGAAGTGAGGGGAATAACCACAAACACAGAGTGCACGAGAGGGTGGTGCTCTGTGAGTTTCCTGTTTCCCTATTCTCTATGGCTCCTTCCTTCTGGACACAGATTCCCTTGCACCAACCTTCTTGCTGTGAATGTGGGCTTTGGCTTGAGTGCAGCTCTGACCCACAATTCAGCTGTTTTGAAGCACTAACAAAGGACATCATTTGACTGAGTCAGCCTCTATGACTTAATTCATTATTTCTAGAGAAGATAATCTAAATTTACTCAGGAGAGATCATAAATTGGCCACTGGTAGAATCAGTGTAACCAGGTTTTCTAGAATGATCTACAGAACTAAATATTTCAAAAGATTGAAATGAAATGTCTCTCTAAGAAGCTAGGTGCCTGCACTGAGTGGAAAGTGTGAACATTAATGATGCAATTTGGTATGATGTATAGGGCATATTAAATAAAACTTACATAAGTGTGAATTGCTTTTTAATAAAGGTTATCAAAAGCAGCCTAACAGTGCTTAACGGCATAGACTACAGAGTCATACTGCCTTGCTCTATTATTTGAGCAAGTGCTGTGAGGATTAAATCTATTTATTTGTTTGAAATTGAAAACTGACACATATTGAGAACTATGTAAGTTTTTGCTAAAGGAAAGTAGTCTGAAATATTTCATTGTTAGTATGAGCACACACACATGTTGTATACATATATACAAACTCATATGTGTATATATTGATTAATATTCCATTAACATATGTACAGTAAAAATACATACAAAATACACACCCATAAGCATGTAAGTATGTGTTGAAAGAGAAAAAATATGCCAATATATAAATTTTATTTTTTCTCTTTTTAAAATTTTTCTTTAATGGATGCATAAGAAGTTGTTTTTATTTATGGTGTAATATGTAATGTTTTGACACATATACACATAGTGTAATCTTCAAATCATGGTAGATATATCTAACTGTTAAAACATTTATCTGTAGCTCAAATATTCAAACTTGTTAATTTGACTGGTTAATATATATATCTTATTTAAGTTGCATTCTTTGACTACTATTGTGATTAGTAAAACTTTCTGCTATTTTTCTTATTTATATTGATTCATGAGCACTATTTATATTAAGTCAAGATGTTTTTTTCTTTAAGCACAAAAATGAGTTTTACAAATACGAGTTTTTTGACAATCTTCTTCCATGTCACTACATATTCTCCTCCTACATTATTAGTGGCCAGATAACAATATTAAAAAAAATAGCTAACAAATCCCTATTGTTGGTCATTTATGTTGTTTCCTGTAACTGCTACTATCAATAAAATTCTAGTATTTTCCCATAAATATTGCTCATTTTCTTGTGAATAATTCATGGGGAAAATAATACTAGTTAGGGAAGCTTGATAAAGGATATAAGAAGCATGTAAAGTTATAAATCTATGATACATTTTGCCTGATATTCCTCACTAGCTATTGTTCAGTGACTCACTTCTGTATATGAACGAGTTTGTTCCTCTTAACTTTGAATTTAAACTTGCTAATTTTACTGGTTAAAATATATATATATATCTTATTGTCCATCTGTGACCTTGGACTCAAGTAGTGAGAATATTGCGTATTTGCAAGTGTTAGAGAACTCCCACCCCATAGCTGTTCCTGCAAAGGAATTGGGCTGCTGTGCCTGCACAGGGCTCCAGTCCTCCGTGTCAGAGCAGGACACCCTACTACTTGCCCACACAGTTCTCTTGGATGCCAGAGTAGGACCAGCAGCATCAGTACCCATGAGGAACTCCTAGCCACCCACCTGTGCAGAAATCCCTGACTCCACTCCCACACAGGACACTCAGCCACTACCCACCCACTTGCAGGAACTCCAGACGCTGTTCCTGTGTGGACCCCCATCTATTAACATGGGGCTCGCCAGTTTGCCTCCATCTTGGGACTCTGCAGCCAATACCATAGTCTCCTATGCATTGTAGTCTGCTTGCACCTGGAGACATCATGCAGCCTCTGAAGACAGATGACAGCCACAACACTGCGGGCCACAAACCTGCATCTCTGAACACAGTGCCCAATGCCATCACCTGGCCCCCCACCCTACCCTAACCCCATTGCTGAAAGCAGCTGTCTCAATCTTGGGTCACTTGTATCACCCTCTTTAGTTGGGACAACTCCCAGCTTGGAACACTGGCTGGCCAGGTACCCATAGTTTTTAACTCCTCCTTCTCCCCAGCAGCCGCTAACAGGCACAGTGACTGCCCAATACAAAACAGCTCAGATGCACAGCCCCCAGAGCATAAGACACAAGACCTCAGATGAGAAATGTCCCTGATTAGGAAGTGAGGGAGATACACTTTAGAGACTAATTTAGAGATTAGGAACTCTGAGGTCTATAGGCGAGATAAGGAGATAAGACCAGGTACCCACATCACAAGAGCAGGCCCCAAAGGAGATCCCTATTGGGAATCCTGGGTGCCATACCTCATTTCCAGGTGCCCTGCACCTAAGACCAACCCTCCCACCCTGGTAACCTTTACCATCCTGAGGGTGGAGATAAAAGCTAACAACAGACAACCCCCCCCACCACTGGATGAGAAGGGAAGCAGAAAAGATATTGATTGCCAACCAAAACAATCCTTGTTTCTTCCTTTTTGAGTTCTTTCTTCTTCTCTATCTCTATTCTCCCACCTTCACATCCCCAACATGTGTGAAACCAAGTACTTTGCATGAATTAGAATACTGAGGACTGGAAAGTCTGAATAGGATATCATAGTTGTGTTATATATTCTTTTTCTCCTATTTTTACTATTTTTTAAATTTTTTTCTTAATATTTATGTGTGTCAGTTTTATGTACTCTATTGTCTTCCCACTTACTTGTCTACCCCAAATTTCTTCCTTTCTTCCTTTCTCTTCTCCTGTTACAAACCTTCTTCTTTAGATTCCTGTTTCACACTATCAAGATACAATATCTAAGGTATATCCTCACCTCCTACCTCCTCAGCATATCATCCTACACCTCATCCCTGGTTCTTTGTCTACCATCAGAAACTTTAAACCGTTTTGCACACCTACTGTTTATTGTAGGTAATATAGATAATAACTGAATTGACCACTTCTGTATATTGTGACAAAATGTAAATGTTTTAATAGCATTTATTTGGTTTAAACTTATGTATTGTTTAGATTGGGATCTGATAACATTGTCCTTCCCCTCAAAGGAGTGGTATTGGAACCCTGCAGGGGCATTATAAGCCTATAGGGTAAAAACTGTAATGTCTCGGATCCACAGAGCTAGAAGGGAAGACACACTAACAATCTGAAAAGATAAGGGAAGAAAGTACCCCCCAGAAATCAAGATACTACATTATTAGAATCCATGGCCATCAGAAAAAGAAGAAAGAACAGAATAGGAGTTCAGGATGTACATAATTAAAATGTTCTGTGAATTAAAGGATGATATAAGAGTGTAAATTACAAGCAGCAAAAGATCATTTTGATAAAGAGCTACATAAACAAATCAGGAAGCAAGAGATTACTTCAATAGGGAGATAGAGGTTCAAAAAAAAAAAAACACAGCAATCCTTCAAATGGAAAAAACACCCAAATTAAAAGTTCATTTAAAAGCATTACCAACAGATTAGACCACTTGCATGACAGGACCTCAGAAAATGAAGACAAAATATATAATCTTAAAAAGAATGTAGACCTTACAATAAAGATGATAATAAATCATAAGCAGAACATTCAAGAAGTATAGAATATCATAAAAGACCAAATTTAAGAGTTATTGGGATAGAGGAAGGCATAGATTTCCGAACCAAAGAAATGAACAACCTATTCAATGAAATAATATCAGAAAATTTTCCAAACAGGAAAAATGAATTGGAAAAACAAATATGAGAGGCTTAAAGGATGCCAAATGTATAAAATCACAACAGATCCATCCCAAGGCACGTTCGAATGAAAATTCCTAGCATACATAATAAGGGAGAATATTAAAACACAGGAAAGAAAGGAATGTGATTACATATAGGGGGAAACCAAATATGATATGTGCAGATTTTTCAAACCAGACCCTCTAAACTAGAAGATACTGGAAAAACATATATCAAGCTCTGAAAGAAAATGGATGCCAACCAAGAATCTGCTATCCAGCAAAATTAAGCTCTAGATTTGATGATGAAATAAAAATCTTCCATGATAAACAAAAGTTGAAAGAATTTACAGCTAGAAAGCCTGCATTACAGAACATCCTTGGCAAAATATTCCATGAGGAAGAAATGAAAAACAATAATGAAAATCAGCAGAGGGAGGTATTACAGTAAGGCAAAAACTAATCAAAGGAGAAACCAAGTTAAATACCAAAAATAAACAAAAAGGCTGGGAATGCAAATCACGTATCAATAATAAGCGTGAATTATAATGGCCTAAATTCACCAATCAAAGGACATAGACTGACAGATATAATTTTTAAAAAAGACCCAACAATATGCTGCTTCTAAGAGACTCATCTCATAGGAAAATACATCCACAGAATGAAGGTGAAAGGTTGGGAAAAACCATACCACTCACATGGACTGTAGAAAGAAGCAGGGGTTTCTATCAAATAAAGTAGACTGAAAGCAAAAGTTAATTAAAAGGCATAAAGAAGAACATGTCATACTGCTCAAGGGACCAATCACCCAAAAGATATAACAATTATAAATTCATACCCCCAACAATGAAGCATCTACATTCATCAAACAAATGCTTCTCAACTTCCAGAGTCAAATAAACCACAACACAATAATTCTGGTGACTTTAACACAGCTCTTTCACCACTGGATAAATCTCTCAAATAAGCGAAAAGAAGAAACTATAAAACTCAATAATAAAATGAATAGCTTAAATTTAATATTTCATCCATCAACAAGAGAATACATTTTCTTCTCAGAAGCACATGGATATTCTCTAAAATAGACCATTTATTATGCCACAAAGCAACTCTTAGCAAATACAAAAAAGCAGACATACTATCCTGCATTATATCAAATCATAATGGAATGCAATTAGAAATCAATGATAAAATAAGAAATAAAAGCTACTCCAACACCTGAAGACTAAATAATATGCTATTGAATGAACAATGGGTTGCAAAAGACATTAAAGAGGAGAATAAAAAAATGTCTAGAGGTAAATGAGAACACTGATACAGTATATTAAAATCTCTGGGACACTATGAAGGCAGTACTAACGGGAAGCTCATTGCATGGAGTTCATTCCTTAAAAGAAGAAAAAGTCAACAAATAAATGACCTAACATTACATCTTAAAGTCCAAAAAAAAGAAGAACAAATCAGCACCAAAAGCAGTAGAAGACAGGAAATAATTAAAATCAGAGCTGAAGTCAATGAAATTGAAACAAAACAAAACAAAACAAAAAAACAATTGAAAATATTGACAAAACAGAAAGTTGTTTTTTTGAAAAAATAAATAAAATTGATAAACCCTACGCATGCTAACAAGGAGAAGAAAGAAAAAGCCCAAATTACTAGCATACATGATGAAAAAGGAAGTATTACAAGAGATAGTACAGATAATACAGAAGCTAATTAGAAATTATTTTGGAAATTTGTATTCCAATAAAATGGAAAATATCAATGACATCAACAAATTTCTAGTGTCATATGATTTGCCCAGATTAAATCAGGATGATATACACAATTTAAAGAGATCAACTTCAAGTGATGAAATAGAAGATGCCATCAGAAGGCTGCAAACCAAGAAAAGCCCAGGACTGGATGAATACACAGCTGTGTTCTACAAGATCTTTAAAGAAGAACTAATGCCAATACTCTTTAATTTATTTCAGGAAACAGAAAAAGAGAGAATACTTCCAGACTCATTCTATGAGACCAATATCACACTGATTCCAAAACCAGGCAAATACACATCAAAAAACAAACAAACAAACAAACAAAAAAACAACTTAAGAACAATATCTCTAATGAAATAGATGAAATTCTCATATAAATTCTAACAAATTTCTGGCAAATCAAATACAAAAACATCAAAATTATAGTGCATCACAATCAAGTGAAGTTCATCTCAGGGACTCAAGGTTGGTTCAATATATGAAAATCAATGAATGCAATTCATCACATAAATAGACTTAAAGATAAGAATCATATGATCATCTAAATAGATACAGAGAAAGCATTCAACAAAATACAGGACCGCTTCATGTTCAAAACACTAGAAAAACTAGGGATATTTTGAGCATAACTGAACATCGTAAAAGCTATCTATGATAAAACCCAGGGCAACATCATTCTAAATAGAGAAACATTGAAACCAATTCCTCTAGAAATGGGAACAAAACAAGGATGCCATTTTCCACCACTTTTATTTAACATAATTCTTGAAACACTGAGCAAAGCAGTTACACATATGAGAGAAATTAATTGAATACAGATAGGAAAAGAACTCAAAATAGCACTATGTGCCAAGGATTTGATTCTATACCTAGAAAACCCAAAAAACTCCACCAGAGAACTTCTAGAACTAGTTAATGAATTCAGCAAAGCAGCAGATTACAAAACCAACACCCATAAATTAAAGGCATTTCTGTATGTTAGTGACAAATACTCTGAAAGGGAAAGGAGAAAAACTACCCCATTTACAATAACCTCAAAAAAAATCTTGGAATCAAGTTAATGAAAGAGGTGAACAACCTCTACAATGAAAACTGCAGAATACTAAAGAAAGAAATTTTAAAAAGACCTTAGAATACAAAAAGATCTCCCTTGTTCTTGTATAGGCAGAATTAATATTTTCAAAATGACCATACTACCAAAAGCACTTTACAGATTTAATACAATTCCAATCAAAATACCAATGACATTCCTCATAGAAATAGAAAAAGCAGTCATGACATCCATCCAGAAAAATAAGAGCCCCATACTAGCTAAAGCAATCCTTAGCAAGAAGAGTAAAGCAGGTGGCATCACTACATCAGACCTTAAACTATAGTCCAGAGCAATAGTATCAAAAACAGCATGGTATTGGCACAAAAATAGACTTGTAGACCAAGAGTACAGAATAGAGGACACATAGACAAACCCACATAACTACAATTATCTTATACTAGACAAAGGAAGCAAAAACATACATTGGAGAAAGGATAGGCTCTTCAACAAATGGTGCTGAGAAAACTGGAAATCCATTTGCAACAATATAAAATTAAAACCCTATCTCTCACCATGCACAAAACTCAACTCAAAGTGGATCAAGGACCTAGGAATCAAACCAGAGACACTGTGTCTAATAAAAGAAAAAGTAGGCCAAAATCTCCATCATGTCAGATTACGCCCCAACTTTTTAAATAAGGCTCCTATAGCACAATAATTAAATCAAGATAAATAAATGGGATGGATTCAAACTAAAAAACTTATTCTCAGCAAAAGAAACAATCAGTTAGGTGAATAGGGAGCCTACAGAATGGGAGCAAATTTTTACCACATGTACATACGATAGAGCACTAATCTCTAGGATATATAAAGAACTCGAAAATCTAAGCACCAAAAACCAAATAAACCAATCAATAAATGGGCCAAGATATAATCAAACAACAAACATGTGAAAAACATTCATCATCTCTAGTAATTAGAGAAATGCAAATCAAAACTACTCAAAGATTTCATCTCACTCTAGTCAGAATGGCAGCTATTAATAATACAAACAACAATAAGTCTTGGCAAGGATTGGGGAAAAAGGCACACTCATACATTGCTGGTGGGACTGCAAATTGGTGCAGCCAATATGGAAAGGAGTTTAGAGATTCCTTGGAAAACGGAATGGAACCACCATTTGACCCATTTATCCCATTCCTCGGTATATACCCAAAGGACTTAAAAACAGCACACTACAAGGACACAGACACATCGATATTTATAGCAGCACAATTCACAATAGTTAAACTGTGGAACCAACGTAGATGTCCATCAGTTGATGAATGTGGTATATATACACAATGGAATACAATTCAGCATTAAAAGAGAATAAAATCATGACATTTGCAGGAAAATAGATGGAGTTCGAGAATATAATACTAAGTGAAGTTAGCCAATCCCACTAAATCAAATGCCAAATGTTTTCTCTGACATAAGGATGCATATTCATAATGAGGTTGGAGGGAGGATTAGAAAGGGCAAAGGGGAGAAGCCGAGGTAGGGGAAGGGAGGGGGAATAGGAGTAGAAAAGACTGTGGAATGAGATGGACATCATTACCCTAAGTACATGTATGAAGACACAAATGGTTCTACTTTGTGTGCAAAAGATATAAAAAATTGTACTCTATATGTGTAATATGAACTGAAATGCATTCTGATGTCATATATAACAAATTAGAGTAAATAAAAATAATTATATAACTAATATACATCTTATTTTGATTTGAATTCTTCATCAACCGTTCTAATATTTTTAACCGTTCTAATATTTTTAAATTTATATTATTCACGAGCACGATTTATATGTTAAGTAGATGTAACATTATTCATTATTGACTATGCTGCAGTATGTCTATGTTGCTGTGAACATTTTTTTCTATTTCATATTTGTCATTATGCTTTTATTTAAAGAGAGAATTTTTTAATATTTTTTACTTTTTTTTTTTAGTTTCAGTGAAAACAACATCTTTATTTTATTTTTATGTGGTGCTGAGGATCGAACCCAGCACCCTGCGCATGCCAGGCGAATGTGCTACCGCTTGAGCCACATCCCAAGTCCCTGTCATTATGCTTTTGAGTTAAGAATTAATTTTATGTTTAGATAAACAAGTATTAATGACATTTCTTAAATCATAAAAATTATTGTCAATATTTTCATCTTTGAAATTTCTTAAATTTATATTTTTGCCAAATAAAAATTATTTAAACATTCATTTTCTTTATGATAGGATTCTATTTTGTCCAAAATATATGAGAAACATTCAGCACAATAACCTAAAAAGATAGTCAAAACAGTAAAGAGATTAAAAATAAAAACTTTCATTTTCTCCTAATTGCAGTCAGATGTGGTTATTCATAAACTAGAATGGGTTTTAAACCACACATCCTTGAGCAACTTGTGTGATCTAGAGTTTCTCAGAGGGTACGATAGAAAGAACATCTTAGAATTGAAACTACACTATCCATTTATAAAGCTAAACGTAGCTACTTTAAAATAATTGAGTAAAATTGAGCTTAAGAAATATATTAATTGCTATATTGGAGCATATTAAGAACAATAATTAATGTGTACTAAGCTATGGGTGCATTTTAGATTGCTTTGTACAAGGTATTCTCTCTCTTACACATATTAACTAGACATTGCTCAATAATCATGCTTATTTAATTAAAAAAAACATGTCTAATTTCAGTGGAACCACAATTAATGAAATTTATCCATAACTTTGGGAAAACTAGCCAATTTCTAGTTTGATACGTGTGTAGTTTTGCCCTATCCAAATATTATAGCAGATTCTAAATTTATAGATGCTCTGAAGAAGAAATCAAGCATAATCTAGGGACTAACAAGAAAATTGTTAAAAATATTTTAATATAACTGATCAAGTAGTCAAAATATATGAGCAGAGCATAGTCGAGGAATATGGACTTCTTTAGATCAAGTCACTTTTCAAATTTACTGCATGATATACTATCATTGTTCATTTTACTAATAAACTTGGCTTTTCTCCTTTGTTCCCAACCCTGGCACACCTGCCGGCCTCTCTCTTCCGCAAGATTACTTGGAAGTAGTCTACTTGAGTTTCCTAGGTTTAAGAGAGCAAGGTGAAGGGTGATGCCATCTGTCTCTCTCCTGATCAAGTGAAATGAATTAAGGAAAGAGGAAATAACAATGCTTCTTCTCCTGGATGAAGCAGAGACAGCTGCTTGTTACTATTTTATACTCGATAAGCAATATTATCAAGCTAAAGTTTTTATAAAAAAAATAAATAGATTCAAATTGTCATTATAACTTTCTCTAAAACATGACCTCTTTCACTGTCACTTTAAAATGTATAGCCTTTAATATTTTATTATTTTTGAGAATATTAATGTCTCAAACATTGTAACAGAGACCGTTCATTACTTCCCCAAAATCTGTTCTCCAATTTCTCTTTAGCAACAGAACCGACCCATACCTGGGTGAAAGAGGTATTTCTAAGAGTCTTTCTGCTGTATGTGGCCATGTGACTAAATTTGGGCCATTGATTTATAAGGAAAAGGGTTTTATGGGAATTCTAGGAAATCTTATAAAGGTGTGGTCTTTTCTTCTTCCTCCTTTATTAGCTTGGCTCCCTGGCATGTGAATGGACAGCTGAAATTATTGGGGACACTAAGAAATATGATTAGAACCTAGAAGTGCTAGAGTTGACATGAGACAAAGCCCAGTTCCCAAGAGAGTGGTAGAAATGCCTAACCCATCTTGAATTCCTATTTCTGCAACTATTTTGGGTGAGAGACATAAATTCAGTTCTTGTTCAAGCCACTATTATTTTGGAATTTATTTTCCTATTTTATGCCACAAAACACAGTCCCTATCTGTTACAAAGAGTGAAGCCTATTTTTCCTAAACATATTTTGGACCAGATGGAAGTATTAATTCAAGTGTTCTCATTATTAATTATACAACATATGGCATACTAATCATTCAAAAGGTTAATACAAAAGATTGTGCTAGATTTTTAGAAAGTTCTGTTAATTCTTGACTGACCCAAGAACAATCTCATAAGTTTTTGTAAAATTTAAATTTATGCACTGATTTGAAAACCTTTAATAATCACTTCATTCTAAAAATATATTCTGCCAATTAATAAGGTGAATATAATCCCAGAATTATTTTTGCTATATTTAGAACTGAATGGATATAAATTTCAAAAGATGCCAGCAAGGGACAACAGACATATTGTTCTCCCTTTTGGGAGAAAATTCTTTTCAGGTTCATAAACTCAATTTTGATTATTTGACATTAGTAGGGTTTTTCTTCATATTAAGTGCCCCAGATAGAAAGACATGTATACATAGAAAGCATCAAGGAAAATGGAAAACAATGCACTTTTTTGTTAGGCTTACACTGCTTAAGTCTCCCACCAAAAGGCAGTGTTCCTCATATCTGAAGTAAAAGCACATGTATTGACATTCAAGGACTAGACAGGTCTTCTAATCATTCTGTTACTTAATATGAGCTATAGGGAATCAGAATCTTCCCCAGGAAGTCAAACTTTAATTATTAAACTTCCTATCTCCTTTAGAATTTGAAAAAAAAAAAAAGATTCCCAAGGACATGGCCATTTGCCATATAATGACTCCAGTTATGGGTAATTAGACTCAACATTTGCAATACCACATTATAGAGTTTTCTTTTTTCTGTTGTGGGAGAGGGAAGGGTGACCATAAAAAGACAGAGAAGGACCTGAAAGAATGTTAACACTGGTGACTCCATGTGTGATTCAGAATCCACTGGGTTCTGTGGTAACAACTCTGAACTTGCTGACTTGTCAAAAGGAAGGAATTTGCTGAGCGGGAACATCCTGAGTATTATAAAAACTAAACTGTTTGCTAAAACAATGCATGATCTAAGTTGGTATATGGTAGATCAATTAACTATAAAAGTTAATTTATCCTCCAATCATAATTATTTACAAGCATCCTACATAACTCACAAAAATTTCTTCTTTTTTATACCCTTGAAAGAATGGAAGGGATGTTCTAAACCCCTTCCCCATGGATACATTTTAGTTTATGCTGAAATCTGTTCTCTTTGAATTACAATTTGAAGACCCCCAAATAAATGACATTTTTTTTTTTTTGCATCCAGGTATCTTTAGGCTCTAGATAACAATGGGAAAATGTATTGTTGAAACTGGACACAGGGACACATGCCTATAATCCCAGCAACTTGGGAAGCTGAGACAAGAAAATCACAAGTTTGAGGTAGGCCTCAGCAACTTAGTGAAAACTTGTTTCAAACTTAAAAAAATAAAATAAAAAGGGGATTTGGGCTGGGGGATAGAGCTCAGTGAAAAGAGCCCTGAATTAAATCCCCAGTACCATAAAAAAAAAAAAAAAAAAAGCCAAAGAAATCACTGAACCTGACCCTCTCTGCTAGGCCAGTTCTGATTTTAGTAGCATTTAGGCTTAACTTTTGAACCAAACAATAAAGATCAGTTAACTATCAAGAAAAAAACTAGTATGATCATATACACATACTTGTTTTCTACATGTTATTGCTAAATTATAGACAGTTGGGGCCAGGGAACATGAGATTTAACTGTTATCCAGAACTCTCTGATTACCATATTAAATTACCTGAAGACCAGAAAGTCACCTTACGAAGTATGCCTTAATCTTAAAAATTATTTCTCAATAGACAACAGAATATTATTTCCACAATTATGCCCTATTGCACTGTTCACATATCATTGAAGAATTTTGCAGAGTGCAACAGGATGGCAGATGAATGCAATAAAAAAGTAAAAGACTTCATGAGAAAAATATATATGATCATTAAGTTAGCAAAAAGGATTCTGAGTTCTAAAGAGCCTAAATCATGAAAAATCTATAATCCAAAATAGATTAATATCCATACATTATTTCCAGAGGGCAACTAAATCGGATTTCTTTATCTCTCTCTTCCTTTCTTTTTGCTATGGGAATTGAAGCCAGGGACACTTAACCACTGAGACATATCCACATCCTGTTTTTTTGTTTTTTTTTTAATTATTTTTTTTCCGTTGCCATTTTGTTTTAAGACAGGGTCTCACTAAGTTACTTAGGGCCTTGCTAAATTGCTGAGCGTGGCCTTGAACTTGTGATCCTCCTGCTTCACCCTGAGCCACAGGGATTACAGTGGGCCACTGAGCCCAGCCTAAATTTGATTTTTTAAAATTTTGGGTCCATTGTGTATTAAATAAAGCCTGATCTAAGAAATCAAAATAGTAGCCACTTTTATGATGACCTTAGCATCTCAAAAATTAAGTGAACCCAATTTCAATCTCTTATGTGACTCACTTTCCAAATTCCTCCAAAGTCAATCTGTTGTAATAGATATGCTACCACAAAGCATAACTTTTAATCTCAGTATTATTGCACCCATGGATACATTTCCTAAGCAAAAGGGGTGTTGTAATACACAGATGTCTACTCTAAAGGATAGCATTGTTGTTACTGCTGCTGTGATGTCATGATAAATGGTAAGATATGATAACAAGAGAGGAGAAACAATCTTTGTTTTTGGATGTCCTGGATTCTGTTCAGTCTAGGCTAACGTAAAAGGCAAAGAACAGATGGCAATAAAGGATAATAAATAATGCTTGACTGACCTGGCTTCCTATATTGAGGTCTAGCTGACCTATATGACTTTCTGCATCAGAAAAGAATAAAGACAGGAAATAAGAAGGTAATATTCCTTATTCAAAATGTTGGAACTTCTTATTCTATTAATTTGAAAGAAAAAGGGCAAAAATGAGAAAATCATGTTTATTACACAATGATACTTCCTATCATCAGCTACACTTAAATTAAATGTCTTCTAAATTAAAATTTAAAAATTAAAAAGCAATTGCCAAAACTGAAAGGAGGTCATGAGGCCACTAAGGAAAGAAAACATTTTCAAATAAGGCATCTCAGAGGTCTGAAATGTAGTTTTGACTTTTAACTATCCCTGTATTAATACATAGAGTAAAAGAAGAAGAGATAATTTTCAAAACCCTGTACAAGCAGAAAAAAATTAAAATATGACTATAAATTAATAGTCCCAATACAGTTGCACAAATCAGAAATACTATCTGAGGTTAAAAAAATCTAAAGAGTTATTATTGTTATGATCATCTACCTTTCTATGATTGCAAGAACTCGCAAGTAATTTTAGTCATTTATTTATGCTTGTTTTCATATATCATAAGCCTTTCTTTATTGTTTGCTGAGGGAAAATAGCAAAAGGATTGTACAGCATAAGCTTCTACATGATATTGACTTAATCTTTACACTGGTGGGGGGTGTAATTACCACCTAATTATTTTTAGTGAAGAACTTTTTCATAATTGAATTGCAAATTATACATATACTTAGTGGGTTTGATTTTCTCATTTAGAATAAAGTCATTTTAATAGATGACATAATTAAGCTAAGACATTCAGAGGTTTAAGAATAGATGCTGGCTCATAGATGTTTGTTACATGAATCTATTAATTTTATGTTTTAAGTCATAAATTTGAATAATAAAACGTATCCAAAGATATATTTGAAAATATATTTAAAAATAAAAATGATTGTCTCACCGCTTTCTTTTGCTGTTTTGTTGTTTTTCCGAAGACATGTCTTACTTCTGTTTTTTGAAGTACTGTGATTACCAATGAACAGTCAATAGTAAATCTGGCAAAATTTCTCTTATCAGTTTAAGAACTTTAATTGCTTTATAATATGAAATCCAGCCTACAACCAGACTTGCATACTCTTTTATGTATAATTAATAAGATTATACTATAATTGAGATCATATCTCACTTTTCACATATTTTAAAATTTGCTACTGTATGCTTTTTATACAAATATAGCATGATTGTATATGTATAATGTATGTATTTTTTAAAAAAATATTTTAAGTTGTACATGAACACAATACCTTTATTTTATTTATATGTAGTTCTGAGGATTGAACCCAGTGCCTTACATGTGCTAAGCAAACACTCTACTTCCAAGCTACAACCCCAGCCCATGTGTGTGATTTTCTATCTTTCCATTTCTAAATTAAAACAAGTTAGAAGCATATAAAAATATAAAATGAAAACAAGGGTGACAAATTAGAAAATAAGTTATCAAGTTACTAATAAAATGGAGCTACATTTGACAAGATAAATATTTTTCCTTTAAATAGTCACAAACTCCCATTATATATTAAAAATGAGATTCATAGAAGTTAAAAGACTTGTTCAAGATGATTTGGGAATGGTATGCTGAAACCAAGACTAAATATTTAATCTAAAATACTATTGATAAATTATAACAAATAGGTGTTTCCAAAACATTCCATCCAACAGATGGAGAATACACATTCTTCTCAACTTTATATGAATACTCTCTGGAATGGGTTCTATGTTAATGCTATACCAATAAATAAATCTTAAGAAATTTTTTAAAAATGAAAATAATATATTATCTTTTCTGACCACAATGAAATGAATGTGGAAATCAATGTCAGGAAGAAGTCTGGAAACACTATAAATACATGGAAGTTAAAAAATATGCTCCTGAACAACCATTGGGTCATTGAAGTAATTAAAAGAGAAATAGAAAAGCTTATGGAGATAAATGAAAATGGAAACACAACATACCAAATCTTTGGAATATAGTAAAAGCAGCTGAAAGAAGGAAGATATACAAAGCAATAAATTGCTATTAAAAGAAATAAGAATGATCTCAAATGAACAACCCAACATTTATATAAAGAAAATAGAAAAAGAACAAATACAACCCAAATTTAGCAAAATAAAAGAAAGAATAAAGATCACATCAGAAATAAATAAAATGGATGCTAACAAACAACACAAACGATTGATGAAACAGAATTGGTCATTTGAAAAATCAAACAAAATTAGCAAACTTTTAGCAAAAGTAAGAGAGGACTCAAACAATGAAATCAGAGATGAAAGCTGAGACACTGCAACTGATACCACAGAATACAAATAATAATTAGAAATGAATAAATAACTACATGCTAAGGAACAAGATAATCCATAAGAAAAGGTAAATTCAACAAAATCGAATTAAAAAAAAAATAGAAAACCTGAACAGATCAATAATGAGCAATGAGACCTAATCAGTAATACAAAGTCTTCCATCAAGGAAAAGGCTAGGACCTGATAATGTCACTGTGAAACTTATTACCAAATATACAAAGAAGAATTAATACCAATTTTTCTTGAATTATTCAAAAAATTTAAATAAAAAATAAAGAGAATGAATTTCTTTCAAATATTTTTGGAGGCAAGCATTACCTTGATACCAAAATCCTCCCATGAAAGAAAGTAATTTATTGCCCATTATCCCTGATAAACATTAAAAAAAAACCCAAAAATTCTAAACAAAATACCACCAAACCAAATTTAACAACATATTAAAAAGAATCATTCACTCTTATCAAGAGGGATTCATCACTGAAATGAAAGGGTGGTTCTGTTTATGCAAATCAGCAAAAGTCATGTGCCACCTTAATAGAATTATAAACTTAACCAAAGAGGTGAAAGACATCTGCAATGAAATCTACAATACAGTGATGAAAGAAATTGTGGAGTATACAAATACATGGAAAGATGTTTCATGTTTATGAATTAGAAAAATTATTATTATTAAAATGCCATATTACCTAAAACAATGTAGAGATTAAATATAATATACCAATGCAATTCTTCACAGAAATAGAAAAACAACTGTAAAGTTCATACATAAAAACAAGACTCCAAATAGCCAAGCAATTCTGAGCAAAAGGATCAAAGTAAGAGGCATTGCACTATTTTATTTAAAAAATATAAAAAGGCTCTAATGATCAAAACAGTATGGTATTGGCATAAAAAAGAGAAAGACCAATAGAACTGAAAAAAGACCCCAAAAGTAATTACACACATTTACACCCCATATATTATTGATAAAGGAGCCAAGAACCCACAATGAAGAAAGAACAGTGTCTTCAAAAGAAAAAAGAAAAAATGTTTCTGGAAAAACTGATATCCTTGTGCAAAAGAATGAAACCAGATCCCTATCTCTCATAGTTCTAGTCAGTTTTCCTGCCACTGCGATCAAAAGACCTGATAAGACAATTTAGAGGAGGAAAAATTCACTTGTGACTCCTGGTTCCAGAAGTCTCAGTGCATTGATGGCTCACTCCATTGTTCTGAGCTGGAGGTGAGGCAGAACATCATGCAGAAAGGTATGGTAAAATAAAGTAGCTCAGAACATGGGCATCAAGGAAGCACAGAGAGCTCTGCTACAAGAAACAAAATATATTTCCCAGAGGCATGCCTTCAGTGACCTACATCATCTATCCACACTCTACCTGCCTTTAGTTACCACCCAGTTAGTCCATCAAGTAGATTGATGCATTAATTAGGTTAATGCTTTTATAAGCATTACCCTGATACCAATAATTTCACCTCTGAATGTTCTTGTATTGTCCTTCATATGAACTTTTGAGGCTCACCTCATAACTAAACCATAACATTTACAAATATCAACTCAAAATAGATCAAAGACATAAATGTAAGAACTAAAATTTAAATTGCTAGAAGGAAACATAGGGTAAATGTTTCAGGACATTTTCCAGGGCAATTTTTTTTTTTTTGGATGTGACCCTAAATGCACAAGCAACAAAACCAAAAGTTGACAAATGGGATTAGAGCAAACTAAAAAGATTCTGTACAACAAAGACAACCAACAAAGACACAATCTATAGAATTATGGAAAATATTTGTAAACTATGTATCTGTTAATATCTAGTATATATAAGGAACATAAACAACTCAATAGCAAAACAATAAATAAGCCAATTTACAAATGGGCTAAATATATGAACAGACATTTCTCAAAAGAAAACATACACATGAAAAAAAGTTCAATATCATTATTTACTAAGGAAATGCAAATCAAATCCAGAATGAAATACCACCTGACTCAAGGAAGAATGGCTATTTTCCAAAAGACAATAAAAAAATAAATGAATGAATAAATAAATAAATAAATAAATAAATAAATAAATAAATAAATAAATGAATGCATGCTGGCAAGGATGTGGATAAATATAAATACTTGCACACTGATGATAGAAATATGATATGGAAAACAGCATTGGAGCTTTCTGAAATAACTAAATAGCATTGCCGTATGATCTATCAATCCCAATGTGTGTGTGTGTGTGCATGTCCAAAAAACATAAAATCAATATATTGAAAAGACTCATGCACTTCTATATCTATTGAAGTCATATTCACCGTAGCCAGCAGGCTATGGATTCATCTGAAGTGCTCATCATTAGATGGATAAAGAAAATGTTGTGTACATATACATATACACACATGAAGGAATACTATTCAGACATAAAAGCATGGAATCCTGTGATCAGCAACAGCATGGATGGACATACAGGACATTAAATTAAAGGCAATAAGCACTGAAGAAAAATATATCATTACATAGCATTATATCCTCATAAGTGGAACCTAAAAATGTCACCTAAAAATGGAAGTTCAGAGCAGTATAATGGTTACCAGAGACTGGGGAGAATGAGCTTAAGTAGAGGGGAGGTGGTTTATCAATGAGGAAAATGTCTTTCCTTCCTTCCTTCTTTCCTTCCTTCCTTCCTTCCTTCCTTCCTATACTGGGGATTGAACCCAGGGCCTTGTTTATGTTAGACAAATGCTCTACTACTGAGCTGTATCTTCAGTTCTACAATTGTATTTTTGTTTGGAGGTATAAATTAAGAATTTGGTGGCACACTAGGGTGAATATAACTGACAATAATATGTTATGGCTTTCAAAATAATCAAAAAGAAGGAATTTAAACAACTTGTCATAAGAAAATTATAAAAGTTTCAGGTGATGATATACTAATTATAGTTAGTAACCATCCAAGGTTTATATGAATCCAAACATCACATTGTGTGTCAAATGAAAAAATAAAAATAAAATAAAATACTACTAAATTTAATTAAGAAAAAAAATCAGATTTTTTAAAACACAGAACCAGTCATTAAAATTATTACATTTCTCTTACCAAATTGCTGTTATTTTAAAATATTTTCTCATTGAGTCTTTTTTAAAAATTTTTACAACATATGGAGAATAAATTTTCTCTTATGTCTACCTTGTGTTTCAATGTATTTTTTCAAACTACTTTCATTGTGGGATTTTTATTTCTCATTTTGGCAGTTTAATATGACATGCTTTGGAGTGCTCATTACTGTGTCCATCCTTATCGAGGGTCACTGACCTTCATGTATACATATGCTGATATCTTTCATAATTTTTGAAAATTCTCAGCCATCTTTAAATATTTTTTCTCCCCATTTTATGTCTTTTTCTGAGAATTTAATTACATTTGTGATAAGCTGTTTGACACTGTCCCAAATATCTTGAATATTCTTGTGTTTTATATTATGCTTATTTCTACTTCAGTTTGATTTTCATATTTTATTGTGAGGTTATCTAGTTACCAAATACTTTCTCTGAGATTTATATTTTTATCTACCCAGTCCCAAAATTACTTCAGCATTTTGTAAACACGAAGGGAAATAACTATCAATTTGAAAAGTACCAAGATAAAAAAAAGTTCATTCTCCAATATTATTCAGTTTCTGAATAAATGCACCTGTGAGCTTCCTGGTTTTAGTATTTTTTTAATGTATGAAATTTGACACACACACACACGTGTACACACATACACAATATATGTATTTATGTATGTATCTAGCTATCTCTACTTATTTATGTATTTTCCTGGATCAGTATTATCAGATTCTTGGTAAAATACACTTGAAAGTTGATACTACTAAACACTATGTTTGACAAAAATAAATGGCAGTTATTAGTTAACATTATTAATTTAATCATTTTAAGTAGTCTTCATAATGTCATAACCAAATGAATCCATATACATTTTTATAAATAGATACATGTGGAAGATATATTTTACTGAATATGGGAGCCAAATTTATGTTGTTTAGGTTATTGAAAAACAGTATGCATGAGTGTGTGTGTGTGTGTGTGTGTGTTTGTGTGCATTATACAAAATAGATCTCACATAGCAAAAACTCATTGGAAATCTCTTTTTTATACTCCCTCAAATATGATTCAGTTGGTGAAAAAAAATTAACCCTTAATATTTTGGATGTGTAAAAATCTTGGTAACTCCCTATGAATGTGTTATAATTACACTTACATTTCTGAATAATAACCATGTGCTCTACAAATCTTATATATAAAGTAATGAGGAACTAAGAATAGTTTCAAAATTACAACTGGTTGCTTTAAGTAAAGCATGTCATATTAAAACATATAAAGTGACATATATTCAGCAATTAATATGGACTTGTAGTCCCAAATGCTGATATACAGGACAACACTTTGGATAGCCATTTGTGGTGGAACATATTTTAATGTCAGAAATGCTGTTGGCATGTTTCTTAGCTAGGAACATATTCTTAGAGAAGTCCAGCAATATTAAAAGATTTCCAGAACATGAGGTTACAGTATTATTTCTAATAATGAATCAGATTATTCCAAAAGAGCTTTAAAGTTGCTGAAATTTTGAAATATTTCCTGTTTGAATAGTTTTCGTTTTGATGCTCTGTATAGTATAATAGAGACAAAATTTTTAAATTTCTCAATCATATAAGCCTTAGCATAAACCTGGATTAGGACAGAGACCGAAAACTCACAAATCAGAAAATGAAAAGTAGTAAAGCAACTTATGAAAAATGCCAAATTTTATTATTTTGCTTGTTTTAAAAACATTACTGTGAATATTATTTTTCAATTTGAATATCCAATTAATGGCCAATATTGACTAAATCTTCATAGTAGGAATATAGACATTTTGAATTTGTCCTAGGTTTATCTTAATTTTATATAAGAAATGTATTACATATATAGCTAACATATGCATATAGATAATCTTTTCTATGTCTATTTTAATGGAAACTGTGTATTTTTTAAAAAGATTGACTTGTAGACATTACAAAAATCTGTACCTTATATACAAAAATTCAAATATAATGTATTATATATAAGTATTGGAAAAAGGCAAGAAAAGATATATAAACTTCTTTAATCACTGGAAAGCAAGAGGCAGAATTGTCTATCTTTGTTGATGACCTGATTTTCTGCTTAAAATATTACAAGAGCTCTGTAACCAAACTCCTAGAAATGATAAACAAGTTCAGAAAGGTTATAGAATAGAAAATCAATACATCTAATTAGTCATATTACTCTACACTGAAAAAAAGAGCATATAGATTTTTAGTATACTTAAAATGTGTAGAATGTGTCCATTTTAAAAATTACTAAGTGCTTCTTAAAAAGTCAAAGACCTAATAAATATAAAGACTTTGTGTTTTAAATTTGAAGATTCAACATGGCAAATATGTCAGTTTTCCCCAAATTAATCTATAGGTTTAATATTAATTTCTAGCAATGTCCCAGGAAAGAATTTACAGTAAACAAACTAATTTTGCATTTTATAAGGAAAGGCATAGAATCTAAAATAACTTAAAATATCTTAATAAGAATAAAGTGGAGGGGCTGGGGTTTTGGTAGAGTGCTCACCTAGCATGCTTGAGGCACTGAGTTCGATCCTCCGCACCACATAAATGCAAAATAAAGATTTTGTGTCCACTTAAAAATAAATCTAAAAACAAAAAGAATACAGTGGAAGAAATCATACCATATCTTAATATAGTTTTGGTACTCAAAAATTGTGTGGACACCAATGCAATGATATTCGAGATAAGGTCTATAGAAGGTGATTAAGTCATACCAGCAGCCTTCAATAAGGGTGCTAGTGACCTTATAAAAGAGTTATAAGACAACCGTTCCTTCTACACCACATGAGCCCATAGAAAGCATATTTATGTTTAAAAGACTCTGTCCAGACACTAAATCTCCTGGCATGTTCATCTTAAACTTCCCATCCTCCAATGTTGTAAAGAATAAACTTCTTTTGCTTATTTATTACCTGGTTTAAGGTATCTTTGTTATAGCAATTGAATGGATTTATGGTAGGGAAATAACATAAATCAATAAAGTAGAATATCAAAGTCAGAATAAACATTCATAGATATTCAGTAAAATATATTCATCAAAGATATTAGATGATAATAAGATATATTTTACTGAATATCTATTTTTGATAAAAGCACCAAGAAATTCTGTGGGTAAGGAAAGAAGTAATGACAAAACAACAAATGTTAACTAATGAATAAAACTTACCTGAAGCTTTACATCATGCACAAAAAATTAACTCCAAATGAATTATAAATTGATATGCAAAACATAAGAATTATAAGTGTTTGGAAAAATAAAATAGGAGAAAAATTTGAAAGCAAGGAAAAAAACAAAAAGATCTTTTAGAATGAACAATAATAACATCACATGAAAGGATAAACTGGTTAATTGAACTTGCTAATTATTTGGTATTTGAAACTTTTGTTCTGTAACAAACAAGTGAAGGGAATAAAAGGACCTATGAAAGACTGGGAGAAAGCATTTTCAAATCACACATGTGATCGAAGGCTAACACAAATACCTTTTAAATGCTCTCAAAACTCAAGAGGAAATAAAACAATAATCTAATTAGAAAGTGAGCAAAAGATAAAAACAGACATCTCAATAATGATACACAAACGGTACCCATAAATATTGGTGAGTTTGCAGAGAAACTGCATAATTCATACATGCTATTGAAATATTAAATTTTATAGCCATTCTAAGAAAAATATTGGTATTTTCATAAAATTTACCTTACACAATTACCATATTTAATTAACATAAGACCCAGTTATTGCATTCTTTATCTTTCATTCTAGATAAATGAAGGTTTATGTTCAGTCACAGACCTGTACATGAATGGTCATAGCAGTTTGATTTGTAAGATCCTCAAACTGAAATTTTTCATGTGCCTGTCAAGTGGTGAATGGTATAACAAACCATGACATGTCTATGCCAGGGAACATGACAACAATAAAAAGATACAACCAAGGTATACATTATTACCATCTTGTGTCCAACCATCTCTCCCACCACATATTCCCTGGAAACCATTGATCTTCTCTCTATTTACAAATGTTTTGTAATAAGATGTTATATAAACAAAATTATACAGTACAGAGCCTTTTTAGATTAATTCCCACTTCCCCCAGTAAAATTCCCTGGAGATTCATCCAAGATTTTTGTTATTATTAACCATTTCTTGTATTGAAAACACTTAGCAAATATTTATTTAAAAATATGCATAGAGATTTTACTTTAATCTTATTGGCCATACTAAATATTCAACAAAGACATGGCCACCGTTAAATATATATGTGTCTGGGGATGTGGCCCTGTGGTAGAGTGTTTGCTTAGCATGTGTGAGGCTCAAGGTTCAATCCTCAGCACCACCAAAAGTAAACAAAAATAAATAACTAAATGCATATATGTGTATATGTATTCAAATATATATATATATTTATATACTGTAAAATTTATATAGTCATAATATGTTATATTCAGAGATACAAATTAAAGAAACAGTGGAAATATCTGTGTGATAGGGACATGGGAACGTTTATTTTGTTGGTTTTAAGCACTTCCAAATATACAATCTGTTCCATTCAGTAGATTATCCTATAAATATATTAAATAATTTCTCACATTTGACTTGAAATTTTTATTGAAGGGAAAGTGATTTAAATGACTCTAGTTTATAAGCATCACTTAATTTAGATTCTGAGAAGGTACACAAAAGATGTAGGGCAATAGCAGTACCATGTACTTGTCCATCCACCCACCCATAATTATTTTGTCCATCAGTATTTTTCCCATACACATCTGAATTAATTGCAGAGAAGGGCACTTACCAATGATAATTTCCTTTACAGCCATCATCCTACAGTATGTCTATTATTACATTATACTGTCAAATAAATATATCATGTCAAAGCCTATTTTAAATTGTTGACAAATTGCTATTTTTTTGGACAGCTTCAGGATTTTTTTTTTTCCCAGAGAGATGGTTATTGTAGGACTCTCTGAAAACACGCCTGTGTAGGCTTTTTTCTTCGTCTTTTTTTTTTTTTTTTTTGGCCTAACTGAGCAATGACATTATAGATTGTGACAAGTGACCTGTGAACAGTGGGACTGAAGTTTAATCACTATTTTGATGTTTTGCCTATTATGTGTGTCATTTAAAACAAATACTGACTGTTACTCCTTTCATGCTTATTCAGAACACTATATTTATAAACCAAAACCATATGCCAAAAATGAGCCAGATCTGCACAGAATAATTGAATAAAGATACAGTTGTTACTAAGGTGATAAAACAACTTTGCTATTATTAATATGTATGAACTTTAAAAAAAACCCTTAGTTGTTCATAGCATTTACAAAACAGGCATACAACCATTTAACTATACTGCACACATAGTAGGAAAAATCACAACACGTTCTATAATGCCAAGTTCTTGAAGAATATTAGAGGCAGGTTTATTTAAATCAAAAGAAGTCAAAGACTAGCATGTGATTCAATGCACAATAACCGAAAATGATGGAACTAAGAAATTAATACAACCAAGAATTTTCTTTTGGGTGTGTTATGATTTAGATATAAGGTGTTTCCCAAAAGTTCATGTAGGAGACAATGCACGAATTTTCAGAGATGGAATGACTTGGTTGTGAGAACCCTAACTTAATCAGCATTTTCATAGTCAGTATGGATTAACCAGTGTTAACTGTAGGCAAGTAGGGTATGGTTGGAGGAGGTGCATTACTGGAGGGTGTATTTAGGGTTTATACTTTGTCCCTGGTGAGCAGTGCTGTCTCTTTCTCTGCTTCCTGGTGGCTATGTCCTTAGCTGCTTTCCTCCTCTATACTTTTTCACCCTGATGTTCTGCCTCACCTGGGGACCAGAGCTGTGTAAGGTGGCCTTCAGTGAACTGAGATCTCTGTATATAACTTCAGAAACTAGATTTCTATCATGTAAATTCATAGTTTTATAACTGAAAGGGATCTTAAATGTCACAATCCCTTTTTATTCAACAATTGCATTACATGAAACATGAAAAATTAAAATGATTTACTTAAATCATTCTAGGAAACATTAATTATTTCTATGTCTGCTAATAAACTATGTCACTTTGGGCATCAAAAGTCACCTATCTAACTACACATGTGTAATTATACCTATACCTGTAATTGTTACCTGTACCTGCACCCACATCTACACCTGTATCTATACCTATACAATAAATCTAATGTTGTCTATATTATGAAGGCTTTGAAGAAATGACAACTGATGCCCTTTTCCAGACTCAATGAAGGGTTTGGGTCTGTGTGTAACACAACTAATTGCAGAACTGAATCTTTGTTGAACAAAAATTTTGTCTTCAAATTATGTACTTGCTATGGTTTAAAGATGGAGTGTACCCCAAAAAGTTCATAGGTGAGACAATGCAAGAAAGTATAGGGGTTAAATGATTGGGTAATAGAGTTTTAACCTAATCAGTGCATTAATTGCCTTAAATGGATTGAATGGGTGGTAACTATGGGCAAGTACAGTGTGGCTAGAGGAGGAGGGACATTGGGGAACATACCTTTGGGGTTTATCTTTTCTTCTTCTGAGTGGAGCTCAGATAAGCAGCCATACTTCCAGCTGCTTATCCTCCACTACAGGCTTCTGCCATGATGTTCAGCTTTATCTCAGGCTCTGAGGAATGGAGATGGATATCTATGGACTAAGATCTCTGTAACCGTGAGCCCCAAATAAATTTTTCTCCTCTAAAATTGTTCTTGCCAGGTATTTTGTTCACAGCAGTGAAAAAGTTGACTAAAACAGTACTGTTTCTCCCACCATACTCTTTTTATACATTGTGCTGCCTGTAATAACTATGCCAAACATATTTTAAAAATTTATTATTTATTTATTTATTTATTTATTTATTTATTTATTTATTTATTTTAGGGAGGATGAGTCTTGCTATGTTACCCATGTTGACCTTGAATTCCTGTGTTCAAAGAGTCTTATTGCCTCAACCTCCAAGTATCTGGGACTATAGGCCCTTGCTACCACACTTGGTTTCTTTCATTGATTTTAAATGATTATAATTGATATAAATGATATAGTCATATGCCATAGGAACATTTGAATCTTAAAAACACTATTATAGGCCATACATCCAAAATTATAAGGCTTTGATTTTTCATGAGAAAAAGAAGCCTTCTTCAAAATCTTAGCATAACCCCCAAATCTGATCTTTACATTATTTAATAGATTAATCAGTTCAAATGCAAAAGATCACTAATTTTCTTTTTAGACATTCCTGAATATATAGAAACTAAGATGAGGAGACCGTCTGGTATTATGTAATTTTAGTACCCCCAAACATATATATATATATATATATATATAACCATCCAGGTAACACCAAAAGACTGAAGAATGGTTTTAAAAATTCAAGTCACACTTTAGGAAAAGAAAACAAACTGGGGATAGTAAACCAAACAGCAATTTTCTGGCCCATTTGATTATAAAAGACTGAGACATTAAACTGTGTAAACTAGAGAAAAGCTGACAGTACCTTAATTAAATTGATACTACTAGTGACACTCCGATAGTGTACTTGTCAGGGTATAAGTTCTTACAACATCAAATAAAAGTGACAAACTTCCCCAAGGACCTAGTGTAAGTTCTTCTAGTGGGGATTAGTTTATACAAAATTACTCATGGGGTGTCTCATTTAAATTACTTAGAATCAAAGTGAATGTGGTCTAAGCCAAAACATTTCTCCCACCTGCTGCACAGGCAAAGAAGAGGGAGAAAGGATTCTAGAAATTTTAACTGCAAAACACTGGCCAGATCTATCGTTTTGGAGTAAAAAAAACTTTCCCATTTTTTTAAAGGCTTATATATAATGACTTAAAAAATCTTGAAGGATACCATATCGCTGATATAAACATCAGAAAACGACTTTCAAAGTGATAAATCATTTTAAAACATCTATGGAAAGCTGTTATAGTTATCAGATAGCAAGTTTTGCCACTTTAGAAAAAATGACAGATGGTTGTAAATAGCTCAGTGGTAAAGCACTTGCCTGGCGTGCCTGAGGTCCTGGGTTCAATCCCTAGCACTAAATGAATAAAATAAAGGTATTTTTTGTCCATCTGAAACTAAAAATAATTTTAAAAATAAAAATATTACAGATGACTTGTAAGTTGAGAACTTAAAATTTCTGTCAATGGCCCTCTCTCTTCACATTCTCTTGAGAAATAGGGTCCAGGCTTGTCAAAACAGAATATGTTGACCATAATCATGATCGCTCCTGAGCTTTGAGGAAAATGATTCTTATACAACCAAGTATTACTGTGACCCTTGTCCCTCACCACTGAGATGTGCTGGAACCGCTGGCAGTGTGAAGAGAGTAAGCCCAGGCCATATGACAGACTGATGAGAAGACAAAACTCTGTCAGGTGGGCTAGCTTTCAGACTCCAGAAACTTAGACTAAAGAAAGCTGACAGCTTTTACAACACATACTAGGTTCCTGCTGCTTCCCTGTGGTTTACATGTTTGTAACCTTAAAAGAGATAAATAGGGTCAAGCTATGCTGAAAGTTTATCTATCTAGAAAGACATAGTTCAGAAGTGGGTTCACGAAGCTGAAGAATGTAAAATATTAAATATTTATAAAGAAGTTAGTGACACGTTACTGTTTTAAGAAGACTCCCCAGGATCCATCTGCTCTTAACACATGAGTTTCAATTGCTTTTGACTATAAAGAGAATTATTTGGTAAACTTCTTTTTAGTTAGTATCTCCCAAAGACTTCTTGATACTAATGCGTATAAAAAGCATTGCCTTAGTGCTTACCATTCCCTGCTAAAATTATAGGGTTATCTAGTGAGCCCTTTCACAGTACCAGGTCCTGTGATAGAGAAGAGAGAAAAGGCAAACTGAAATTTTATAAATCATCTGCAATGCCTCTGATCCCAGCAGCTTTGGAGGCTGAGGCAAGAGGATTGCAAGTTCAAAGCCAGCCTCAGGAACTTAGTGAGGCGTTGAGCCACTTAGAAAGACTCTGTCTCAAAATAATTATTAAAAAAAAAAATAGAAAAAAAGGACCGGGGATGTGCTTCAATGGCTAAACACCCCTGTGTTCAATCCCTAGTATCAAAACAAAACAAAATGAAAAATCAGGAAGTCAACTCAGTCTAGTCAATCTTGTTTCCCTTTGTATGAGCCCCTCCCACTGGAAAACCTCCATCTGTTTTGCCACACAGATACCTATTTCTTTACTCCATCCATATGTCTAATTAAGTTGTTTTTTTAAAAAAAGAATGCTTTTGTTTATTTATTTATTTTAAACAGGCAGGTTAAGCTTTTTGAGCATTAATTTCCAGGAGATATAAAGAACTCCAAAAACAAATAACACAATCAGTAAATGGGCAAAGGAACTGAACAGACACTTTCAGAAGAAAAAATACAAATGTTCATAAATATATGAAAAAGGTTTATCTCTACCTTACCAGAGTTTTAGTAAAAAGACCAAAGAACATGCCATCAGCAGACTCCTCAGATTCTCCCTTTGCTTCAACATTTTCTCCTCAGCTGGGTCAACAGTGGAGAGGGGCAGGACCTCCTGCTGATGTGGTACCAGATGCTGGAGCAGGTCCACCAGCCCCAATATTGTAAATAAGGCTCCCAAAGTTGACATTGGCCAAGGCCTTTGCAACAAACCAGGTCATAAAGGTCCAACATTTACAACAGCTGCTTTGATGAGGGCATTGATTTTATCCTCTATACTGGTAACCTCAGCTGTCCCAGATTAGGGCAGATTAGATACATACCCCTAGGAGACAGAGGCTATGCATGGTTCAGACTGCAGGACAGGTTGCAAGTCACAGGATGAAGTGAGGATCTTGGAAAGACCTAAAAACTTGGTAACAGTTGAGGAAGGCAACAATGTTTAATAATTTTATAAAATGTGAAAATAAAACTCCTATCTAGCCAATATAGGCTTTAAAATAACTTCAACCTCCACCACCCCTGAATAAATATATGACAAGAGTTAGAAAGAGTTGGACACATTCCCTGAGCCTTTCAAATGGAAGAGTGTGTGGCTGGAATTCCATAGATCTAATACTAGATTATGAATTGCAGATTATATACATAGTAGCATCAAGATTTCTAACCTGTAGTAGGGAGATTTTCAGATCATCTCCTCTTCCCAGAGCACCCAGTCTTTTTGGTTATTCGTTCTTTCTGAAGTTGATATGGAAATTTTATTCAGATTTATACAGAAATGGGCAAAATAAACCTTATTCTTTATGGATTCTTGTTTCTTTATTTGTCAACAATTACAGGTCCAGTGTCCCCATCAATTAAATAGTTAAGACCATTTAAAATGTTATTTTGGAGCAAAAGAAAACAATAGGTTTGTCAAATTGTATAATGTGAAAACTAGCATCACATCTCTACCACCATCCTTCTAACCCTTAGTTTAGAGATCACCAAAGACACCTAAATCAGGTGTCTCTTTTCATTTTCCTGCTTTCTTCCTTACACTTTCTCAATATTGTCATTGTCACTCTCTTCCTCTTTTCTGCCTCAGAATATATCTCTTCCTTTAAGGTTAGCTACTCTGTTGACACTCTTGTTTCTTTCCACCTGACTGCTGTTTTAAGATAAAATTCCATCAACTCTTTTTTGTTTTCTTTTTTACCTTTTTCAGCATGTCCTTCCTCCTGTCTTCACTTATGACTGGGTCTACTTCTCCAAAAATATGACCTAATCCACAGATAAAACCACTTACTCATTCTTGTTTATTTCCTTCCCAGAAGACTTAAAACATTTTTTTTCTTTCTCACAGACAACTCCACCATAAAACCCCATCAATAAGTATCCCAGGGTTTACCCTTTTACCTCCATGACGACTACCCTAACTTAAGTCACACTTATCTTTTTTGATCCTGATAGATCAAAAAATTACTTATGGGTTTCCTTGCTCTCTCCTTCTCCACTGATACCTATTTTCCACCCTACTGTCAGTTATTCTTTTAAAACAAAAGTTAATATTCACCCTTATGCTCAGAATCTCTGTCTCCTTTTTCATTTGATAATAAAATGTAATGACCATGCCGTGCATGATTTTACTCCCTGCTACCTCTATGATTCCATTGCCTTCCTTTCTCTCCCCACATTAACCACATCACAGCCTTTTTACTACTTTTCTTCAGCATGCTAAGTGCACTTTCCCACTGGAAATTCTACTGAACTCTTTCCTGTGCCTGGGAAAAAAACCTCCTCTCTCTACTTTGTCCCTCTGATAACTGCATTTTTTCTTCTGCTCTCTTCACTTCTATGTTTAGATGCCACACAACAGAGAGATTTCATCTTGCTTTGACTTCCTCTCTCTCTGTCCCTTTAAACTCATTTACCTTTTACTCATTAAATATATTTCCTTATGATATACACATGTTTGAAGAGGTCCCATAAGATTTAAGTTCATGTGAGCAGGATTTTGTTCATTGCTATAATTACAGTAGTCCTTGGCACATGGTATGTGTAAAAATATTTGTTGAATAAATAAATAAGTCTTTGAAATTTACCTTGACCTTAACAATAGTCTTAACAACAAATGGTAAATCACTTTTTGCAGGAAAACTGAAATATTTTGGGGTGGGGAGCATATATTTAATGAACTCATTTAAAATATTAAAATGATTTCAAATTTAAATAAGTTTTAAAAAATTGTACTAAGAGGTTATCTTGAGAAATTAAACTAAACCTATAAAGTCATTTTTATACCATATTTTAATATTTGGGGTTATAATAACAACTATACAAAAATAAAACATGGCATTTGCACAAAAACATAATTCATCCCTCAACCTCTATTGTGTATACTAAGGCACATACTTTACTATGCATTTAACATTTTGAGAGTGACTTTCCAGACAGACATATTTGAAAACAAAAAATAATGTGAAGTTTCATCAATTTTGAAAAGAGCCTTTCAATAAATGTGTACACAATCCACTCATTTTGGAAACTTCCTATTGATTTTCTGTTATTGGAGTGTTAATGGAGTCAACTGTCACATTCTCAGTAGTTGAGGATCTTGAGTATAATTTGAAAACTACTCCAAATTCTCCAAGTGAAATACTGAATATTTTTAAAGATTTGACGGGGATTTTTTGTTTGTTTACACTTTGTTTTATTTAGTACTATATTTACAACACAAATATGTGAAACCAACAAAGATTTTGACACTAGAAAGAATATATCCTAAACAGGTATAAGTGCAAAGAAATATTTAACAGATCACTTCCTTAGTAAACCCCTGTGTGTTTTAATGATGTTTGTTAAAGATTTTGATGACATTTCCTTTCCTGTGAAACTCTTTGCAGGAATCTGGAAAATAAATGATAATAAACTCTAATGCAACATGTTTTATCAAAATAAATCAGTTGAGAATGAAAAATAGTGTTGGACATTTCAGCTTTGAGTCATAGCTCTGTCCATTGCTACTAATAATGACATCTTCTAACAATTTGTACAAGGTTGTCTTCTGATTAACTCTAGAAAAAAAATAAACTAGTAAACTGTTTTTGAATACTGAATAAATTATTTTCTATCAGTGTAACTGAAATTATCCTAGCAGGAATGCCATGGAATTCAGCGATCAATAGCAGTACAGTGTATGTTGTTTCATTCAGATGGCCCAACAAGTTGCTGCCCTATGAAGTGGAGACAGATCACTGGCCAAGAAGAAAGACAAAGCATCTCAGCAGTGGTTACATCTACATGATGAGCGCTAGACAAACCTCAAGCTGGGAAGAACTTAAGTATTGCAGGATCAGGTATGCATATAGAGAAAGGTAAAGGCAGAGGGAAATGATAAAATTTAAAATGCAGGTACACCACTGATGGATAGAAAGGATGAGTGGGAAGTGTTTTTTCTACTCTCTAATCACCTGCTCAGCACAACACTAGATATATGGAAATTGTTACTCAAACACCAAGCAATTCTCTGCATGGTACAAGCTGGGAGTCCTCCAAATCAGATTCATTTTGACAGTATGTACATGAATATAGAGTCGAATTCCACGAATTGATGGCTCAGTGCCACAAAAGTGTTTCCCGTTCAACCAATCCAGATGCCAGTAGCAAAAGGTAGATAGTCAACCATACTTTGAATTGATAGGCTATAAATGAGAGTTATCATGACCCCCCTCTTCAGATTGGGTTAATTTACTACAGCAGGTCATATTATTCTGGGTAATAGTTTATCTGTATATTATACAGAATAGGGAAGATTTTAAGGGAACAAGCACAGAGCTTCCTTGACTTCTCTGGGTGCATTACACTCTAGGAACCTCCATGTTTTTACTTATGTGGAATGTCTCCAAACAATTTCCAGTTGGATTTTTAAGATAAGCTTCATTAGTCAGTCATGAATTAGTAAATTATTATTCACTGGAGATCAAAGGAGTTTTCAGAACTTCCCACCTCCCTGAGGGGGCTGGTGGAGGGGGAGCTGAAAGTTCCCATCTCCTCGTCCACAAGGAAGTTTCCTTTGGCAATCATCCTGAGCCTTTCCAAGACCCCAGATGTCAGTCTCACAATTAGAACAAGGAATTCCGATCACCTAGGTAATTTCAAGAGATTAGGGGTTCTTTGCCTGGAATTAGTATCAAAGATAAGATACCAGGACAAAAGAGTCTCCTATCTTATCTCCCCTCTATCTGCAAAGGTTTTGAGAACTTTATGAGGATATACATCAAGTATACATTTCCTATTATATTACAATATTATAATAGTTTTAGAGAACTGTTAATCCTGTCACTCACTTTAATTATAAACGACACTTAGCCTCATTTGGCAGGTGATTCCAATAGAGGAGAATGTATCTGATGAATAATCCTCTGTAGAAATTTCTCAAAGGGTCAAAGTATTTTGAAACATTAACTGATTTTAAGATTTCTATAATCCTTTAAACAGTGGCTTGGATGAAAAATAAGAATTTTGTTTGCTTACTTGCTTGTTTTTGAGGTTGAAGGTAGTGTTTTTAATTGGGGGGAGCACATGGGCAGGTATGAATGAAGTCAAATTTATTTCCCTAAAATTTTGCTTATGTGGTTGTGCATCTAAGTTTCTTGATGGAAAATATGATAGTATTATTTAAACTTGCTTATTTCTACAAAGTTTTTCTAAAAAAAATAAAAGTATATTTTAAGGTGAACTGTACTGTTGTTTAATTTCTATTCTGAATATAAAGTCATCAGGCAGTGGTTTTTAAAAAAATTGACTGTCTGTATAAACATTTGTATGAAAAGTAGGAAATGCTGTCCAGTAATATTGTATTACAATTATGACAGGGACTTACGGTGGCTGCCTCTGCAGGAAGCAGAGTAACTTTCTTCTTCAGCCTGCAAATGTCAATGGGAAAATAAATGCAGGATAAAGTTTAGTATCTCTGTCTTCATTTTATATTAATCTCTTTTGTTACCTTGAACTTTGTGGCCTGCTCAGCTGTGCACCTAGGCATGCTAATCATTTAAGGAGTGTTCATCTAAAACCCCATAATCCAAGGTTTATTAATACTAAATCTGTTTAACCTATCTCCTCAGTCTGGAAAATTGAGGCAAGATTACCAACTGTCTGTTTGGTAAAATAGGAGTAATGCTGGAGTAATGCTAAGAAATCTCAGTCATTGTCCTTCACCTTCCAGAACAGCAAGAGCAGTCACTTATGGGAACTGAATTGCTTCCCTTCCAAGACCACAGATCTGATAGACAAACATCCTACATCCTGAAAAGTCCCCTCAAGTGATTAGGACTTCTCCAGAGCCACCTTTCAGAACCAGAACTGAGAGAATGATAGACCAATCCAGGGTTTGACCAAGTCTGCTTAATCATTCATATATACCTCTTGCCCCTGACATAGTTCTTCCCATATTTAAGCCTAAAATTCTGTTAGTATCTCAAAGAAAGAGCTCAGTAGTTAGATCTCACTTTTCTTCCCCAAGTGTAGTATGGATTAAAGTTCTTTTCCTGGTTTCACCTTGTTCTTTTCTCCTTACTGTATGGCTGAACCTAGTTTGTTGTGATAACAAATCTCTCTAGAAAGTCCTCCCCCTTTTTATTTCCTTTTTATTTTCTGGACTGTTGGTCCATCTGTGGTAGATATCTAGCTCTAAGTAAATATAAGTACCTTTTTAGACCCAGAAAACTGAAGTTCCAACTCTGTAAAGCTATCCTCCTTTTGGACATATGTTTACTAGTGACATACGCATTCCTTCGTTTATCAGTAACCTATAATTCCTAAGCTATACTTAAGAATGCAAATCAGCTAACGTGTCCTGGTTATAACCAAAAAATAAAATTTAGCCATCTCTCTTGGATAGTTGTATTAATACAGAGATGACTATGGAGCTATATTCCTTATAATAGTCAAGTTGCATAAGGAATAAATCAAGTAATACCTGTTGACCTCCACAGGCTGCAAAGCTAATTGAGGAGGAGGTTTCATGACTGCATTCTGAATTTAACTGTTGTTTCCTTTATGTATAATTATTAAGCCAGTATTGAAATCTTCCTCTGGTAAAGAATGCCCATGAAATATTAAAAATTACTAAAATTCCAGTAATAAAGAATATATACATCATAAAATAATCCCCAACTTAAAACAAAATTGATTCTAAGTAATGAGTACTAATGTTCAGTTTAGTATATACTTTATCTCAAGTCCAGCCATTCTGAAAAAAATGAAAATGTTTCTTGAAGTGCATATTGCCACTTTGGGGATCATTAGTTCCTTAAACATTCAACATATTCCTTTAATGGGACAGGAAGAAAAATGGTGGAACAGAGACAAAGAATTCCTTGATGTAAATTTATCAGCAATTTGGAAATTTACTTAGGACATATATTAACAACTTTATAAAATGCACATATTTACTTGTCTGAGTGTAGAATCTGCTAGACAATTTTAGTTTCCAGAGTGTTTTTTTCCCCCTGTAATGACTCTTATTTTATATCATTAGTTGTAAGAAGCTGTGACAGGAAGCACTAAAATTAGTGAAAAAGCTGACAGAAGTTCAAGTCTATGAATCAGAAACCTGCTAAGAAAATGTATTTTTTTTTGGTCACACACAACAGAGAATATTTATGTGATAGACTCTTGAAATTTAATTGAAAATGAACTTATATAGATATATACTAATAATACAGAGTACTGGCTGTATACTTGCTCTAATTTTGCTTCTAAGTGCCCCATAAAACTTCAATTATTCTTCTATCCATCTATATGGGCTGGGACAAAAAATAATTGTACAGTAAGAAGGAGAGTGTGAATAATATTTAAAAGCAGGATTGAAATGAGAAACTGGCAGTAAGCAGTACAAATATTACTGCTGTTAAAGGAGGAAATCTGCTTGGATTCCAATTGACTGGATTTGGTCACCTACCCACATAAGAAATAAGCAAATGCTATAAAAAAAATGAATTCCACTATCAGTTTTGTCCTGAGAAGTAGCTAAATTGTGTAACTCTATATGTTTGTGTCCCCTGTCCTATAGAAGTAGTTATATAGAATCAAAAGCCAGAAAATATATGTATGACAATTCAGCTAGGCTGTATGAGTCATGATTCCTGTTTTACAACCTTTGTTGTACTTTTGGAGGCATGGTGGTCAGTTTCTTATCTTCCACTGAGAAGAAGAAAGTAACAACCAAGAAGTTGGGGGAGAAATATTTCAAGGGCTTTTAATTTCAAAGGATCATTGTTTCAGAAAGAGCCCAACATTTAATTCTACTTTGCTCTAAGTTTGAGAATTGCAACTTAGTAATATTCATCATTCCACTATAATCCCTACTGCTTCCCATAATGAAACAGTTTCATGATACTGAAGAATTCCTTTAGGATTATTTAAATAAACACAATATATTCACACTTTATCATTCATCCATTCATTTAAAATATCTATTAAGTAATTATTGGATTTTACTCTAAGGCACAAATTCCAAAAGTCAAAACAAGAACTACTTAGTACTATAGAAGGATCTAATCCTTCTGCTAAATATCCAAGATACTTTGCAGTTCACCCAATAACACTGTCCTTAAATCTTCCTCTTCTTTTCTTTTTATGTTGTACTCTTCTGAAGAAGATGACATGCATACCAATCCTAGGCAAGCGACTGTCTAAGAACTATTTATAATGATTATTCCCTGTTCATTTTGCCTGGGCAAACAATCCCCTTAATCTTAAGATCTTGGTACATGCCAGAGAGACTATATGAGTTTTATATTCTATGAACTAATATATTTTTAGCAGGACATCAGTGAGAAAGAGTAGTACTAACAGAGAAATGACAAGTTACCTGGCAGAAATGATTCTTCTCTATTGCTATATAATTCAAGGATAATACAAGGATCAGGTATAATACAAAGATCCACTGTTTTAGTCAGATTTTTCACTACCAAGACTAAAAGACCTGACAAGAACAATTCTAGAGGAGGAAAAGTTTATTTGGTGGCTCAAGGTTTCAAAGGTCTCAGTCCATTGATAGCTGGCTCCATTCTTCAGGGCTCAAGATGAAGCTAAACATTATGGCAGAAGAGTGTGGTGGAGGGAAACAGCTCACATCATGATAAAGAAGCAGAAAGAGATTCCACTCACCAGATACAAAATATATACCCCAAAGGCATGCCTCAAATGACCCACCTTCTCCAGCTGTATCCTACTGCCTCTGGTACCACTTAGTTAATCACAACAGGGATTAATTCATGGATTATGTTAAGGTTCTCATAACCCAATAATTTGTCCTCTACACCTTCTTGCATTTTCTCACATATGAGCTTTTGAAGGATACTTCACCTCCAAACCATCATACCCACTTAAAGACTTTATTGAAGAGTGCCATAAAGATCAAATTTGTTCATGTCCCCAAATTGCTAAGGAAAAATGGACTCATCATGGATTGAACTGAGGACATTAATTCTTATCTGGGACATCATTTAGAATAATTCAGAAGGTATTTTTTATATAAATCTTATTATCCATGTAATGATTGAGACTAATTTGAGATTAATTAATTCATAATTTTATAAAGTAAAACATTGTCACCAGTACTTTAATCTCCTCAAGTGATTATGTACCAAGGATCCTTTTTTTCAGTAGCAGAGGTACATTTTTTTTTGCTTTGAGTATAAACCTTACTGCTTGATCCCTTAGTATTTACTTTAAAGACATACCTCCCCTTTTCTTTTTATATTAAAAAAAAAACTATTTAAAGTGTCTGGTAATTGTCCTAAGGACATATAGCAAATGAAGAAATATTTATCCAGGAAAACTATGAACCCTCAGTAAGAACAGTGAGTTTGTGATTTTTGAGAAATCATTCACTATATTACCAGTCCTCAGCCCTGGGTTATATAAGCTCTACCTCAGCATGTGCAGTCAAGGAGAGGAGGGTTTCCTCTCTATCCACCCTCCAGTTTGGGTTATTGGTTTATCATGAGATGTTCAGCCAGCTGGCATTTTCTATTCTCCACCCCCATACTCAGCTCCATGTTGCAAGGTCTACTTCATCTAACAGGACTGGGTATTATTTCTTCCTTATTCTTACCATAAGTAAGAAGTTGACTGTGGGTACAACTGACTAACGATATTGCAACCTCCCCTCCCTTGCTCCAGCTAACTTCGGGGTGGAGGAGGAGCCTTGAAAACCAGAAATTTCCATTCTGTCCCCCAATGCCCATGCATAAAGCAGGTGTCACTTTGAGATAAGCAGATTCCTGCCCCAGCTATATTGCAGAGCTGGGTTTCTGCCCAGAGTAAAAAGCCAAACAAAAGGATGAAGAGTTTCATAGTTCTGCCTCAGTAGACGGACTTTTCTTGGAATGGAGAAAGAACTATTCCTAAAGTCTTTTTTCTAAAATCATGGCGATATTGTTAGAGAGCAGTGAAGAGGAGGCTGGTAGGTTTATGATGTGGTGAAACAGTAGAGCAATCAAAATTTTAACAAAAAGAAAAATGAAAGGATACTGTTGGGATCAGAGTCAACTTGGCGAATGGGGAGTTTGTCTGCATGTGCTGGGGTACACCCCCAAAAGGAGCAATCAGGACAAAATATAGAGAGGACTTGAATGTACTTCTCAAACTGCACAGAACCTTTTAACATGGGGTGATAGCACAACTGGCCTGACAGCTTGAACATAACTCATGTTCAGTGTTAACTGAACAATAAGATACCTACCTTGATCCAGGGGTGACTCCTGAGAAACCAGGTTTAAAGATACTGGCATAGTCATCCCCGATGGTCTGCACGATCATGATTCCCATAGCAGAGTCCTTTCACAAGAGATCACAGGTAATCCTCAAGCTAGCAGTCTTTGACTGAAAGCATAGTAAAAAGTTATAAGCTCATTCAACTGTAAACTCGAAGTCACGGACTTGCACAATCTTATAGGGTAAACATCTGACTTGCTAAGAGGGCATACATATAAACCGTAACCAATCACAGGCTTATGTGACCTAAAGAGATCCCCCCAGAGAATGAGTTTATTGAACTCATTCAATAAATACACCTATGCAAAATTGAGACAAAGACAATACTCATCAATATAGATTATGTAAATCAGCACAATATTTCATTTTAAAAATATAAATAAAACCCCCTACAAAATATTTTCAGTCATAATTCAGCTGTCCAAAACAATGGTTTTCCAATGAGGTGAACAGGATTTATTACAGGAATTCAAAGTTGGTTTACCATTGGAAAATCAATTAATGTAGATTTAGGAGGGGAAATTATAGAAGAAAAGACAAATTAAAAAATTGACTTTGGAAAGGAAGAAATGAAAAAAGAATTAAACTAATAAATAGCATGACCTTATACATAGAAAATCATAAATAAACTAAGGAAAAAATATCAGAAACAACATATGCATTTAGCAAGTTTACAGGCTACAATATCTATATGTTTCAGTTTCAAATATCAACTTCATTTATATATATTAACAGCGAACAAGGAACAACACAAAAATAAAATTAAGGAAGCAATTCCCTTTAAAATAGCATAAAATTAGAAATAAATTAAATGAAAATTGTCAAATTTTTGTACAGGACATTATCAAAATAAATTAAACATTTTATCTAATAAAACAGAAATAAGTCCATATTTAAGTGTCTTAATATTATTAGTCTATCAATACCCAATACTCCAAAAATTGATTTACAGATTCAATCTAAATATATATCTATATAGAAACATATGCATAAGTAATTAGAGCAGCATTATTCATAACAGCCAAAGTGTGAAAGTGAATATATTATGATCGTATATTGGAATATTATTCAGCTGTAAAAAGAAATGAAGTGCTGATACATGTCACAGCTTGAGTGAATCTTGAAAATATTAAATGAAAGAAGTCATTTACAAAATTATATATCATATGATTTTAAATGTTTAAGATGATCATAGTAGGTAATTTTATAGTCATGAAAAAGTTGCATTGGGCTAACTGTTCAGATTGGGGAAAAACAGGAAGTGACAGCTAATTGGTAGAAATATCCTTTTGGAAAACTATTGAAAATATTATAAAATTAGATTGTGCTGATGATTATAATGCTCTAAAATACAGAATTAGACATTTTGAGTAGATGAATTGTGTGGTCTATGTACTATATTTAAATAAAGATGATTAATAAATACATAGCTAGCTAAGTAAAGAAAAAGGTAAATATAAATATTTGTTCACAATCTCCCAGGCTTCATATCACCTGGTGTGGTGGCTTTAGAAACATCAGTACAAAAAAGCTGTGCATGCAAACATTCTCATTTCTTGTTCTGATGTGTGTCAAAATTTGATATACTTTGTTTTTCCTGATGTGTACTAAGTTTAGGAATAATTTACCTAGGAAAATGTTAGGAAAACATAATAGGAATACCAAAAAATATTTTGAGTAATATTAACCTTAAAACACAAGGCTTTTCTTCTTTAGTTTGGTCTAGTTAGAATACTGATACTATTTGAGCTTGCTATTAGGCTGTACATAGGACATATCTCCCAATAGCTCACTTGTAAGACAATGTAAAAAACTTTAGAGGTGAAATAATTGAGTTATGAGAGTGTTAGCCTAATCAGTGCATTAACCCACTTAAATGGATTAACTGGATAGTAATCCAGTAGGCAGGTAGGGTGTGGCTGGAGCAGATAGGTCATTGGGGTCATGGCTTTGGGGTTTATATTTTGCCCCAGAACTGTCTCCCTTTTCTTAGTCACTGTGTTCTGAGCTTCTTTCCTCTGCTGTGATATTCTACCCACCTCAGGACTGATGGAGCTGACCATCTATAGACTGGAAACTCTGAAACCATGAGCATTAAATATATTTTTCCTTTTTTATGTTGTCTTGTTAGGTTTCTCAATCATAGTGGTGAAAAAAACTGACTTGCTTATCAAAAGTCCTGAAATATTTTGCATAGAGAAATATAAAAAATAAGGAGTAAATCCTTTCCTCTATGTAATAAAATTATACTATTATCATCACTCAGACAATGAAGTAGCAAATATGCATATTGATTATTTAAATACTATTAAAGTAACTTGATTATTTTGTTTTTGTAAAATTTCTTCTTATTCATACTACAAATTTTCAGATATTTAATATTATTCACTGCATAGGATCCATTAAGCCTGTTCAAAATTAGACAGTTTTACATTTCAACATTTACTTTTGTTTTTGCAATTTCAATGCTACTTACGACCATTATCACTTTAATTCTAAAAAAAAAAAAGATGTATTAGAAATTTTGGATTTAAAATTGCTTGCTAGGCTTTCGGTTTTCAAAAGCTACCATTGTCCATAGAGGCACTTGCTTTATTCCCATGAAACATTATCCCATTTGAAACATTCACCATTAGTATCAACTTATCACCAGCCTATAATAAATTTCATTCCTGTCCCATTTACTTAATGCACTAAAATTATATTTACAAACAATTTATGCAAAATGACTTGTACAGGTGGTGTCTAACCAAAATTATGACTTCCATTATGTAAGTTGGAATGCCTAATTAAGATCAAAGGTCAAAATATCCATAATGATGTAGCCAGAAGAAATGTGTTCCAGGACACCTTGGGGAATCTAGCAATGTTGTCATGCACTAATGCTTATTAAATGAAAATGAATTTTGATGTCCAGATTAGATCTTGGAAGTTGTTCCTCTTTGCTTACATCTGATTGCCATAAAATTATATGACTTTAATAGTATTTACAAAATATAAAGCAATAGTTGTATTTTATCAATTAACTGAAATTAACTGAGATATAAAACATTAGATTACAAGAGTAGATGACCAAAGTTCTTAAATTCATACTGCTTTAAGACTTGAAAATTATAAAATATGATAATTGGTGACATAAAACATTTAAAAGCATAGTTTTTAAGTTTAGTGCATTACTTGACAGAGATTCTTAAATCTCTGATTTTGGATTAATATGTTAAAGTGGAAAGATTCATGCAAGTGTGATAACAATGACTTAATTAACAGAACAAATGACTATATCTACATTCAATGTGAAATCTTTTTCAAATCTACCATCTTTCATTAACTGTAATGAATTAAAACATTTAGAGTGGTTATTTAGAACTTCAGTTGATATTTATGAAGTTCCTTCTGACCACTGTAATTTATATGATCTGTCAATGTAAAAATGAATTATATTGATTTTAAAAAACCCAGAAAATATTATGTAATGCTTTATACTTCTGGGCCAGTATGTGGATAAACACAATGTTACTGAGTAAAAATAATGTTGAATGAGGAAGATCAGTTGCTTTGTTATACTGATGTGAAATGCTAGATCAATTTACTCCAAAATTTTCCCTAAAAACTTAAAAAATAATATCTTTTATTAACTTCCAAATATTTTAGAAATGAATTGAAATGATCAACTAACAAAGTATCACAGATAGTTTGAATTTATTACTCAATTATTCATTTGAACTATTTAAATAAAGATTAAACTGGGTAAAACTCTTGTCAAAAGATTAATTCACTAATTATTTAACTGGTCTATCTCTCACTCCACTAGTCACTCGTTCTTTAAGTGCAGGCCATGGATCTAATTCATTTTTCATTCTTAAAAGGAATCTAAAGTAGACTGTTAAATATGTGTTTAAAAATGAATGAGTGAATGAATGGATGGCACTGAAGAACATTACTATACACTTAATAATTCAGCTAATTTAAATTTCATCACAAGTTCACAAAATATTAGCTCTCTTTCTTATCATTATTAAAAGCACCAAGACAATTAAATTAATGCTATTGTTTCTCCAATACATTGAACTTAGCAACTTGAGATTATTGCATATTATCTTACATTCAAAGAATACTTTATAAGATGGCAATTATAACAAGGATCTCCCAATGATACATAAAAAGATATGTTAGACCTTTTAGCTCAAATGATATAGGCTTAATCCATACCTATTAATAGACTAATTTTATTAAAACTAGCTTCTCTGAGAGCTAAATACACTCATGTGCCAAATAATGGTGTTTTTGTCAGCAACAAATCGCACGAACAATGTTGGTCCTGAAGATTATAATGAAGCTGAAAAAGTCCCATCACCTAAGGATGTTGTAGAGAACCCAATGTCATAGTGCAATGTATCCTCAGGTACATTTGTGACTATGTTTGTTTAACAAACCTACTGCTCTGCCAGTTATACAAAACAACACATATAATCATTTACAGCGTGTAATAATTGGTAATGATGAAAATGATCAATACTGGCTTATGAATTTTCTATATTATGCATTTATCATTATTTTAGAGGGTACTCCTTCCACTTATCAAGAATATGTGCTGTAAAACAGTATATTGCATTACACTGTGAACAGTCTCAAACATCTTATGTTTATGGTTTCTCTTGATTGCATAATCTTCTCTCATGTTCAATTTAATTTAAAGTTGTTCATCATAATCCTAGAAATAATGGGCTATACTATATATATATATATATATATATATATATATATATATATATATATATACACACACACACACACATATATATATATATATATGTGTGTGTGTGTCTGTGTGTATATAGTTGTATATATAGTGTGTATATCATATGTATATGTATAGATGTAAATATATATCTGTCTATGTGTATATGTGTTTGTGTCTATGTGTGTGTGTGTGTGTGTGTATAGACCATATAGCCTAGAGATATAGCAGGCTATACCAAATAGGTTGTATAAGGACATTCTATGATGTTTGCAACAACAAAATTGTCTACAGACATCTATCAGAATGCATTCCTGTCATTAAGCAATAATGATTATATACGTCATGGTAATCAAAACTATTTTTCTTCATCTCATGCACAAGTGAAAGGCATTTATGTAAATATTTTATGAATTCTAATAGAAAAGGGTAAACTACTGCACATATGTCCCACATGTCACTTTAGTCAAATGTAACCAAATGTGTTGCATGTGATTATGTGGGCTCTGCTTCTCCTTCCAAGCTAATATATGAGGTGTAGCATTCATTTTCATTCAAAAATTAACATTATTTTATCACAGCATCTAAAAATTAAAGAAAAATATTTTAAGTTTGAAAATCAAGAAATGTAGCCAGGGTTCATTAGTCTGTGAAATATATACATAAATTTAAGAATCTATACATAAAACTTCATTTAAATTATTGAATTTTAAAATCATTATACATCTTTAACTGTGCACATTCCCAATACCAATGTGTAGTCAATTTTATATCAGTGTGTTGTGTAAAAGGAATAAATTTTGCTTTTTATTGAAATGAAATCCAGCTGATGTGGATAGGCCTGGCAGAGCATGACTGCAATAATGCTGTTTTGCATTTGTGGCAGAGTTTGCCAAGACTGATTCTGTCATTGGCAGCAATCTCAATATAATGTTTACTAATAGCCCTGAAGAGAAGCAGAATTTCTATAGCAACAAATGAACAATAGTAGAGAGATTAATCGCCTCTACATTACCCGTATACAGTTTGCTGTAAAGCAATGTTTTGTAGTTTGATAATTGCAAGTCCAGAAAGATTGTACATTATGAGTGGATTTGCATAAACACTTAAGATGAAGGATGCCTCTGTTGAAATGGGGAGATCGTTGCAAAACAGGCAGGACTGTAGAACAAAATGACCACAGCTCAAAGACTGTGATGTAGAGTTTTTCAATTGTGGCATTAGTCAAATTATTTGACACTGGTCATTTCGCATGGCTCCTTAGGAGGGTCTTTTACTTGCAGCATAACACATGCATACATACCACACAGAAAGAATGACACTAGAATTTTAGTCAGATATCCCTCTTGGGCTGATCACTACACAAAACCATTAACTGATCTTGGGAATCTGCATTTTTGTCTATGTAGAAGCTCCTTGAGACCTATGTGCAATGCTCAGATTTTTTTTCCCTAAACATGTACATTCATGTAAAGCAATATGATTATAGAATAGATTTGACTATCACCGAGTATATCTTATTTTAGGATTTGGTAATTTTACAAAAGAAGAGTTCTTATTCTTCACAACTTTGTATTTAGTTAGTTCTTAGAAGCATAAAGTATGTTTCATACAGGCAGGAAGACTTGAGTTTATTTAGTAAACTCTAATGATACAAAAAAAATTAAAAACAAAATTAACTTTTGTTTTGTTGGATAAGAAACCTCTTGATTATTCTGTAATTTCATTAGATAGACAAGAAGTTTCATAAGGATGAATATCTGTTATATCAGAAGAAAATAATAATTTCATTTACATCTATGAAAAATCACATTTAAATGTTTTAAAATTGGAGCTCATCCATAGGTTCCCTTATGTTTTATTTCTTTAAATAGGTAGTCAAAATGCATGATATGATAAAAGGTGTTAAAATTATTATATTTTCATTGAGTGGCATAATACACAGTAGCTCTATCAAATCCCTCATTTTTTATATCAAATTGATTTGTTTAGTGCTTATTTTTATTATAACTATAATAATTATTAAGAAGGAATAAAAGTAGATACTATATGAAACGTAAAACAAACAAATAAAAACAATTCTCCTACAACTGCTCAGTAATCAGAATATAATTGAACTAGAAGAATTTCGTTTGTGCTGGATATAATTAGTGTATGGGGAATACATCCAATTTGGGCAATAAATATCACTATAAGATTCTATTAAGACCACAGTTCAGAATGATTGTAAAGGAAATAATCCCACCATGGCCCCTGGGGAGTGTGTGGTTAGCATCTTTGGAATGAACCCAGTAAATAAGAATTTGTTTCTAATGAGCAAATCAACTGTTCTTTCTAATAGTCACTTCCCTGTAACTATGGATTAACTGACAAATGTAGATCTGTTCCTTCATTTACCCACAGTTCTTCTCACAGGTTCACAGGTTATATTAAATAGGTTAAACTGAATTTGTTTTGTTTTATTTTGTTTTGGTATGAGGGATTGAACCTAGTGGTGTGTAACAACTTAGCCACAACCCTATCCCTTTTTAGACTTTTTTATTTTGGGACAATGCCTTGCTAAGTTATGGTGTCACTAAGTTACTGAGCTGGCCTTGAACTTGCCTCCTCCTGCCTCAGCCTCTCCAGTTGCTGGAATTACAGGTGAGTGCCACCATGCCTGGCTTTCATTGAATTCTTGCAGCTCAAGATATCAAATGATACTAATATAAGGAATAACAAATTTAAATTTGAATGATTATTCTGTGTGGATATATTTTATATATATATATATATATATATATATATATATATATATATATATATGTATATGTATATATATATATATATATATATACATATATATATATATATATATATATATATATATATATATATATATATATAAATTCTACATTGATGTATTCATTCCAAAACTTTATTTAATAAACAAATTCCTAAATTGTTTTACTAAATTTTATTAATAAGATACTTTTAAATCAACTCTAGAATTTAAATTTTATAAATGGATGCACTGATAGGTGATTACTTTCCAATAACAACAGCACCTAAGAGGCTACATTACTAGCCTCTGACCAAACTTATTAATCTTCTAGTTTAAACATTTCTATAACTTTGGCCATTACAACTAGGATATCTACTTTATTGACATACAATTTTCATGTGATTCTTTTTTAATCTTTTTATTGCTGCAAGATGACTTGCAATGTTCCCACTATATTCTTGATTTGGTCATTAAACTTTTATTTTTTTTTTAAGTTGGGAGTAATAAATTTCAAAATATTTTTCTTTGGAATTCTTTAGTATTACCAAAATTTTAATACATTGTAAATTTATAAAATTATCATATACACAATGTAGAAACATGAAAATTTACAAAAATGATTATAGACAAATGATGCACTACATAAATTGTAGTATTCTGTTCTTTTAAATCTTTTAGATTAGAGAATTTCACAATGTTATCCAAAATATAAAACCATACATTTTAATTATTACAAACTAATATCTCATGTCAGTATAAAAGAATTGACATGTTCTCTCTATTAGTATTAAATTTGTTTTTAATTTCAATACTATAAAAATAGAAAAATGTGTCTTTCTGTAAATCATCTGTGAACTTATGATTGCTTCAGATTGTGTTTTATATGTGAACTTAATAATTTGAGGTCATTTTAACAGATTGCTTAATTATACTCTAAACAATTTGTAAAATCTAATTTTCCACTACCAGTTTATGAGAGGATTTCCTGAATATTCCTTAGTAATGTGTTTTGTATCTAGAAATTCAACTTCTTGTTGAATTTGTTTCTTGCAATTTTTGAATTTATTTACTTCCTCTAAGTGTGTGTGTGTGTGTGTGTGTGTGTGTGTGTGTGCAGTTTTTGGATTCCTATTTGTTTCCAGTACAGGGTTGAATAGACATTTAAAGAGAGTACAGCCCTGTCTTGATTCTTTCTGTAGGGGAATTTTATTTGTTTTATTATTCATTATTGTGTGGATTTTGCATAGATGCCCATGATCAGGCTAAGAGTTTCCTTCTATTTCTAGTTCATTATGGTTTTATTGGGAAGTGTGCTGGACTTGTTTTAAAAAAATCTGCATCTACTGTGATGATTATTTATCTTAAAATTTTATCTTTCATTCTTTGAATGTGATAGAACACAATGAATTTGTATGCCAAACAACATTTATATTACTGGGATAAATTCCACTTGGATATGGTATATAATTAATTAATTATGTTACAGAATTTGATTTGCTGACATTTCCTTGAGCATTATTCAATCTACCTACATGGAATGTTGGTCTATAATTTTCTTTCCTTTTGATTTTTTTCTCTGATTGCTATCAAATAATGGCCTCATAGTATGAGATAGGAAGTGGTGTCTTATCTTCTTTAAAAAATAATATTTAGTCATAGATGGTGTTATTCTTTAAAAATAGGATAGAATTCAGCAGTAATGGCATCTAGACCTGTGTGTTAAATTTTTGCAAGTCTTCTTGACATGATGTAAGTCAGTTTGGTAGTTCATATATTTCCATGACTTTGTACATTACAATCAGGTTATCTACTTCATTGACACACAGGTTTTTATGTGATTCTTTTCTAATCATTTTAATTTATACAAAATGAGTTTCAATGTACCCACCATATTCTTGATTTACTCATTAGAGTTTTAACTGTTTTTTTTCCCATCAATCTGTCTCAGGCTTTGTCAGTGTTGATCTTATTAAAAAGTCAACTTTTGTTTTCAAAGTTGCCCCTTAATGCTTTTTGTTTAATTTATATTCACTATCATTTTATCCATTTACTCTTTTATTCTGCTTGCTTTGGGTTAAATTTATTTTACTTTTACTAGATTCTTAAACAGAGCATCAGGTCAATGTTTTTAAAATCCTTCTAGTGTTTTAATGTAGATACTTATAGCTATACAGTGCCTACCTTAAAAACCTCCAATTCCTGCTTTCACTGCATCTTATATATTTAGGTAAGTCATGTTTTAATTTTCATTGACTTCAAAATACTTTCTGGTTTTCCTTGTAATCTTTTTTGACAAAATGGTTGGCCAGTAGTATATTATTATTTAATTAAAACATATTAGATAATTTCCAAAAATTTACTGAGGCTTATCTTCTAGAATAACATGTGGTCTATCCTGCAGAATAGTCTTTGGGTTGAGTGGAATGTCTAATATATTTCTGTTAGATCTATTTGGTTGATAATGTTCTGGTATTCTATTTTCAGGGATATTTCATGTCTAATCATGCTACCCACTTTTGAAATTGGAGTTATAAAGTGTCCAGCTATTGATATTAAACTATTTTCTCCTTTCAGTTCTGATAGTTTTTGATTTATATATTTGGGGATTCTGTTATAGGTATGTGTTGGTGGATTGAACCTTTTATTATTTCATAAACCTCTGGTCTCTTGTAATAGTTTTTGTCTTAAAATATGTTCATTATGACATTATCAATAATCACTCCATACATGTTTTGGTCACATATGGAATATCAGTTTCCATTCTTTGAATCGATTTATCCTTGGATTGAGAATTAATATTTTCAAGACAGAATATGATAAGGTTATGTGTGTGTGTGTGTGTCTTTTAAATTTGTACTGCAAATCTTTGCCTTATATTTGGAGAGTTTAGTCCATTACATTTTTTATAATTAACTGATAAAGACTGACTTTTGCCATTTGACTTCCTCTCTCACCCCCCCCCCCCCTGAAAAAGAAGAGTATTGAAAGATTGGAATCTGCAGTGTTGACTAATAGAAATAGATTACTGGCAACGTTTATAACCATCCTTACTTATCTATTTTACAGTACTCACGTTTGAACTCAGGCCCTCATGCACTCCAGACTAGCACACTACCAGTTAGCTATATAGACCCAGCCCTTCCTTATAATCATCTTTAAATTGTTGCTTCATTTCTTAAAATTGGAGTCAGGATTTTAAAATTTGCATATAAATCTCTTAGGTACATGTTTGAAGCTTTACATGCCTACTACTATTCGTTTCCTGTAGTCATCATAAAATGTTCATTTTCTTATCAAAATCTGAAACAATATTAACCTTTATTGAAAAATAAGCATGAGATAGACACATAAGAAGTTTTTGCATGTTATATTCTCCAGGAGCCCTTTGTACCAATATTCAAGTCAAGAGTGAAATACATTTTCAATTCATCATATAAACCTACAAGGTAACTTACGTTTCTAATTGTAGGATGTGTAGATTAAGATACAACAAAAAGACTGATTACTCAGTTTCTTGATATAAGGGAATTGTTAATAATAAAGGTGTGGTTACCATTGTTAATCCATGAGGTGCTGGATAATTCTGAGGGCAAAACTCTACAGGAATAGAATAGCTCAGAATATTTCACCATCAATATGAAAACTGTAGCTATACTTTTCAGAACTATGAAATGAATTGGTTTTAATAAAATCATTTAAAAGTTAGGTAGGTTCAAGGAATCTCAGTAATATATTTTTTCTTCAGAATAACATCTATAGAAATGCTAAATGCTTTAAATCGCTTGAATTAAATACTTTAAAGTCAGGAATATCAAACTCATGAATGAAGATAAAACGGTGTATATATAATTTCCACATTTTCAATTTTAAACTCAATTGAATTCCTCTCTGAGCTCAAGCTGGATTTTAGTATTTTTATTTTCTATTGATAACTAGTCAGCTATTGAGAAAAAAATCATTTTAGAAAGAAGTTGTTTGTGAATTTCTATCCTTGAATATATTTCAACATATAGCAATTCAGTGTGAGGAATCTCCATCAACTTAGTTTACAGACTTTGCTGTTTTACATTTACATAGAAAACCAGAAATAAAGTCTTATCTCCACAAACTAGAATTCTATGAATCTATTGAGTTCCAGCAGATGGGATTTGAAATGTTTCAACCAAATAACTACTTTAGCCATTTAGTACTCTAAAAACTTCTGCAGCCATTAGGCATTCTCCCCCACTGGCTGTTGGAACCATTTCTCTAGAGAGACTAATGAAAGAATTCAGGGAGGAGGAGCAGGGGAGTCCTAGGGAAAAGAATCTATTAACAAAGAAATTCAGGCAGGATGGCATTTAGATCTGGAAGGGGAGGAACAGGAGAAAGAAGGGACAGTACTGATACAGCTCAGCTTTTCCTAAAAGCAAGTGAACCTGAAAAGCAGACAGCTTTCTTGCTTATCATTTTAAGCTATTTTTGATGCTAAAAAGACACAGAGTTTTACTATATTTTAAAAATGTTTTCTTTGATGGGCTTCTACTTTGTTACATATTTTGGGGGATGGGAAATAGTTTTGGGGGGCCATGTTGTATTGGCTACATATCTAAGAAGATGTATTTTAAAGACATTATAATAGCAATTTTCTGATGCATTGACAACTTCTGTTTAATAACGCTCAATAGACTAAGACATTTATAACACACATAGTAAGGCTGAAAAATACCTGCGAGATGTGATGGTATGAGATATACAACCAATCAAGCAAAGAAATTGATCATTGTTTACCCAATTTTATAAACTTATTATCTAGCTACTATTGATGAAGCTACACCTGGTCTTACTCAAAAGGCCAAGAAGAGATTGATGATGCATTATGTATTGTTGAAGATCTACAACATTTCTCCCAAATTATTATTATTAAAAATTTATTGTTATGCTAAATTAATGGAATTTTTCAATAAATGTGATTATACCTAAAATATGTTCCATTTTATCAAATTTGTTTTATTCTTACTTTCATTATTCTTTCTAGAGTAATTGTTTTGTGAAAAATTAAAACCAGAATATATTTTTACCAGAAAATGCATAGTAAATAAAATGATTTAAAAAAAGAGAAAACCACAGTAGGAAATCGTGAATATCTGGAAGGCAAAGTATTTCTTGAGGGTTTATTTCCATTCTATGAGCTCCAAAGACAGCTTCCAGGCTGGGGTTGAATTGCTCTATCACCAGAGAGCACATAACTTGAGCAAGGATGATCACATTTCACAGTGTGACATAATTTGTCCATTTTTATTGCGGTTAACTTCTTTTCCTTACATTAATATTTTATTAAAAGTAAATCTTTAATGAATATTTTAAGGAACTTTAGGAAATGTCCTGAGTACCATATTTACTAGATATAGAGTATATAAATATCATGCAGTAAATATCAATTCATAAAGGATAATTTTTCTTTAGGTAGATACATTTTAGCAAATGGTGTTATTTGTAAAGAAAAAAGTTATTGATATCATATTTCTAATAATATGAGTTTATGTTAAAAAGAAACATGATTAAAATTTTAAAATAATATTCAATAAAATTTGAAAACAAATCTATTCCAGTTATCAGTTTGAGATACATTTTCCTTATACTTTCTGATATCTAAATTACCTGTTTTTCTTCTATTAGTTTAATTTGAATTTTTTCATGATAAAAATAATAAATGTCTAAAAATAATAAACACCCATGATACTTCCCTCTCACTTAAGAAATGAAATATCTGTAGAACTTTGAAAACTTCTATGCATTCCCTTCACATGTCATCTCTCAACATGCTTCAAGGTGACTAAGTAGCTTGTTTTTTGTTACTCACTCTTCAATTTTTCAAAAGAAACTCATATACTTGGATCTAGATTTAAAGACATAGTTTTAGATTTTTCCATTTAAAGATTACATATTATAAATAAAACTGTATTGTATGCATTATTTATAACTTGCTTTGTTCAATATTATTTCTCAGCATAACTCATTCTGAGGTGAACTTATGTAGTTCACTTATTAATCCTCAGTGATACATAATATTTGATCATACCAATACCAATCATTAATGTCTATTCTATTATAGATTAAAATTGTTTTCTATTGCTCTGTGTTATTTTTATTCATTTTCATGATGTTTCTGTACATATACATAACTTCTGATAAAATACACGTTTTCAGCTTTTCTTTGAAACATGTTTTTAAAAAGAGGGTTTATTGTTTGTTTGTTTTCTTATAAATTCAAAGAATGTTTTATGTGTTCTCATATAAATCCTTTATAGACTATCTATGTTACACATATCTTTTCTAGATATGTTAAATTATACTTTGTTTATGGTGATAAGTTTTGAATATGAGAAATTCTTAATTTCAGTGTATTTAATAGTGTCTGTATATTCACCTATGGTTACTGCCATTGGATGTTCTTAAAGAAACACATACCTGGCCCCAAATTATATACATATATGCTTCCTTCTCATTTTAAAATTATCTTTTAGATTTAAGTTATGAACCCATTTGGAGTTGATTTTTGCACATGTGGTCAGAGAAAAGTTTATTTAATATTTTTTTTTTCATTTGACAACATTATGTTTTAAGCACCATTTGCTGGTTTAATTGTTTCCCCTCAGTGACTGACTCACAGTGCAATCTCTGTTGTATAGCTGGTTTCTATAGATATATGAACTTTTTCTGTGGTATTGCACTGGTGTCTTTGTCTATTACTCTGCTGAAAACTCATAGGTAATTACTGTATCCTTCTCAAAATTCTCACGAAGAGTGAAACAGGTGGTATAGTGATACCAGATTTAAAACTATACTACAGAGCAATAGTAACAAAAACAGCATGGTACCAAAACAGGAGGGTAGACCAATGGTATGGAATAGAGGACACAGAGACCAATCCACAAAATTACAACTACCTTATATTAGACAAAGGTGCTAAATGCATGCAATGGAGAAAAGATAGCATCTTAAACAAATGGTTCTGGGAGAACTGGAAATCCATATGCAACAAAATGAAATTGAATCCCTTTCTCTCACCATGCACAAAAGTTAACTCAAAATGGATCAAGGAGTTAGGAATCAAACCAGAGACTCTGCACCTAACAGAAGAAAAAGTTGACCCTAATCTCCATCTCGTGGGGTTGGGCTCCAAATTCCTTAATAGGACACCTATAGCACAAGAGTTAAAATCAAGAATCAACAAATGGGATGTATTCAAACTAAAAAGTTTTTTCTCAGCAAGATAAATAATAAGTGAGGTAAATAGGGATCCTGGGAACAAATTTTTACCCCTCACACTTCAGATAGAGCTCTAATCTCTAGAGTATACAAAGAAGTCAAAAAGTTAAACAAAATAAATAAATAAATAATCCAATCAACAAATGGGCCAAGGACCTGAACAGACACTTCTCAGAGGAGGACATACAATCAATCAACAAGTACATGAAAAAATGCTCACCATCTCTAGCAATCAGAGAAATGCAAATTAAAACCACTCTAAGATACCATCTCACTCCAGTAAGAATGGCAGACATTATGAAGTCAAATAATAACAAGTGCTGGTGAGGATGTGGGGAAAAAGATACACTTGTACATTGCTGGTGAAACTGCAAATTGGTGCAGCCAATTTGGAAAACAGTATGCAGATTCTTTGGAAAGCTGGGAATGGAACCACTATTTGACCCAGCTATTCCCCTTCTCGGAATATACCCAAAAGATCTAAAAAGAGCATACTACAGGGACACAGCTACATCAATGTTCATAGCAACACAATTCACAATAGCTAGACTGTGGAACCAACCTAGATGCCCTTCAATAGATGAATGGATAAAAAAATGTGGCATTTATAAACAATGGAATATTACTCATCACTAAAAATAACAAAATCATGGCATTTTCAGGGAAATGGATGGCATTAGAGCAGATTATGCTAAGTGAAGTTAGCCAATCCCTAAAAAACAAAAGCTGAATGTCTTCTCTGATATAAGGGAGGTGACTCAAAATAGAGTAGGGAGGAAGAGCATGAGAGGAAGATTACCACTAAATAGGGAAGAGAGGTGGGTGGGAATGGGAGGGAGAAGGGGAATTGCACGGAAGATGGAAGGAGACCCTCATAATTACACAAAAATGAATGATGATGTGAGGGGGAAGAAAAAAAAAAGAGAGAGAAATGTGTCACAGTAGATTGGGTAGAGAGAGGTGATGGGAGGGGAATGGAGGGGAGGAGGGGATAGGAAGGGCAGCAGAATACAATACACACTAGTATTGCTGTATGTATATAAGTGGCCGTATAACCAATGTGATCCTGCAACCTGTACATGTGGAAAAATGAGAATTCATACCCCATTTGAATCAAATGTATGATATGTCAAGATCATTTTATTGTCATGAGCAACTAATAAAAAAAATTAAAATGGTAAAGATTTCTACCATTTTCTTCAGGAACTTCTTGCCTATTTGCTCCTGAGTATTTTATTCTTCTGTCAAGTTATTCTCAAAATGCTGATAGAAATTTTTACTGCACTTGATTTAAATATAGATAAAAACTAGGAAAATTTACACTAACAATAGTTAGCATAATTACTATACTTAATACATAATAAGTACTTTTAATATCTTTCATATAATTTTTTATACAAACATCTTGAATAGTGTTACATTTTAATTGCAGATATTACTTATTGCCATTAAAATATTCTTTAAGTATATATTCTTTATTAACAGAAACACAACTAATACTTGAAGAGTAATACTTACCAATATGAATGTTTTGGTATATTTTTAATATTTTTATATAGATAATATTATCTGAAAATAATGGTTGTTTTAAATGTATTTTCTAGTGAGGACATTTTTCTGATACTATCATGACATTCACAAAGCAGGTGTGATACTGGAAATTTTTTTCCTTAATTTATAAGGAATATATATTTTGCAGCTTGTGAAATTCAGTTTTATTGTTGTTAATGCCTTTATCATGATTTGATGTTGGATTTTATTAAAAACTCTTTTTTTATATGATGACAATTTTTTTTAGTTTTCCAGATTAGAATCAACTTTATTGTTTTCTAATAATACAAATGGTATTGTGTTTTTATATATATTGTCAAAATTTACTAATATTTTGCTTAGAATAATATTTCTGAACATTTTCTTTACTTTAAATCAGAAATGAAAGTTAAACAAATATTTAAAATTGGCAAATCCTTAAATAGGCACTTTACAAAAGAAAGTAATTACCGCCACCAAGAAAATGCAAATTAAAACCCTATGAGATAACTCTAATTAGATTATAGAAGGTTTAAAAATCTAAAGAGACTCCAAATGCTGGTGATATAATTTGTCAGATTTTGTGGCAAATAGAGTTCTCATATACTGATGGTGTGGAAGAATTTTGGTTACTTGTACTATGTAACATTCAAAGACAATCTATCAGTACCAAATATATGTGTTGCATTACCCAGCATTTTCATTCCTAAGCATGAATCACACAAAAAAGGAAAAAAGAAAGAAAGAAATGCATGGGTATCATATACACGTACAAACATGCTCACTGATGATTATTCATAGGAAATAAAAGAAAGAAACACAAAAATATTTTGCATTTATAAACAGTAGCATGGGTAAATAAATTATAGTCTGTTCACTTATTAGAATATCATGCAGCCCTTAGAATTAATGAACTATTTCTACACGAGGGACATTGATAAAACTCACAACTGTTAAGATTGAACTGTGTCATTTTGGAACTCATTCTAAAGCCCCACACATCACTGGGATTCATTCAGAGGCCTACAACTACATTTGAAGTAAAACCAAAGCCTCTGTGTTTGTATCAGTGCATCCAGGTAAATCTTTACAGGTTTATTAGAAAGCAGAAAAGATTAGAAATATTGGGGAAACATTTTTGGTCTCTGTTATTGATACTACATTAGTTATGGCAGAATATTTCAAATCGTACAATATTGTGAAGGAACACTGGTTTTTATTTTGTCAGCAATAGGAAAATCCTTGGACAACAAAATAAAGGAGATATCTGATGGCAATGTGTTTCTACCATGCACAATACTCACTTTTGTAATGTGTGGGATGTGCTCCAGGTTTTCTTGCAGAGGATTCTAATCTCACATTTCCTGATCAATCTATTCTTTGTACTATTTTCTCACCATTCTTTGCAAAATTTGTAGGATATAGAGGTCAATTTGCATGCATCAAATAAATTCATTTATATTGAAGCTTAAATATGAAAAGATTTGAGAGTTTATATTTTCATTTTAATAGAAACACCATCCTTTCATAAAACATATTAAACACAATGGCAGCATTTTTTTGTATCAGATAGAAAAAAAGGAGAAAAATTAGGGCACCTAGCTAAGATATTCTTAGTGTTTCTTGTATCTTTCAACATGGAAATTTGACTTTAAAGACTCTGTGTATAATACTGTTTTCATTTAAATCACACACAGAACGTTTTAAAAATTGAAAAGTTAAATTTGTACATTGTCTAATGTGTCACTCTTTATAAGTCCCATAGTTAAAGGTAAGCTCTTTCTGGCTAGTCAGAATAAAGTTAATTGTACCAAAGAAGTAACTTAATGGTATCTTAAGGAACATGAACAGAGTAATGAGGTTTAAGTCGCTTAATTCAAAACCAGAGTAGAGTTTGAGCACAGATAACTTACATTATAGTGTCTTTCATGAATCATATAATAAGTGTAGATTAAAATAGCTATATTTTAAGTTTAATAAACTCTAAGAGTTTTTATATATCTATAGACTCTGTCACATTGAAATGCATGGTCAAATTAATAGGGAGTTAAATGCATCTTGTTAAATTCATTTTCTATCACTAATGATATAGAAATAGATAAAACTATTCATGGACTTACCCACAACTCCCTACCACCTTAAGTGTTTATGTATTTTAACTTTTACTTGCCTTACCCCACGCTTTTGACCATTGTTCTCTGAATAAGAATTTGAAATAGAAGCTTGCTAACATGTAACTTGCTCATTGTGAAGGAACAAAATTTTATGAGATCGATTAAATGAGAATATGCACTTTTATTTTTCATCGGTGTTGTTACTGAAATTTTTATTATTCCTTGATGATATTTTTCTTCTTGTCACTTTTAATTTTATCTGCTTTATTTCATTTTTTTAAATTGAGCTTAATGTAGTAGCTTTTACAGATGTTTCAATACATATATTCATTACTATTACTAATCACAATGAGGATTGGGTGGCAAATTGTGGAGAGGTACATTAACTGAAATCTTAAAAATATGTACACCAGGATTTGGTAAGACACTTACTTGGGGAAATAGGGTGGGAACTGGAAGGAGTGGGAGGGATTTAGATGTGATATGTTTCTGTCATCTGTGAAGAACATAAAGAAAAAGGGGGAAAGCAAAGAAGTAAAGAAGAGGTTTTTAGTACAATGTAATTTGAAGACAGTTTTGACCAAGTCCTTGAGACAGACTTGATCATCAGAGAATTACCAATGCTCCTGGGAACCAGTTTGGTTTAGGATCCTGCCATAGACCATTGTTGACTGGGAATGGCTCATCAGAAGCTTGGCCTCCAGAGGAAGGCAGTGTTGAGTTTCCCCGTGTAGCATCTGAGGATGACAGTTAATTTATGACTGATAATCATAAAGTTGAAGATCAGACAGATATATTTTTATGGTCAGAACAGGAGCCCTTAGAGACAAATAAAGGTGACCAAAGGCTGATTTTAAATTTCACTGATATTATACAGTTTTACTTAGTTCTCTAGACATTGCTTCTATTGAATATTCTCTGTATGGTAGATATAGATTGAAAAATTATTAAGAACTCAGGAACAGTAGTTTGTGTTTATCCATTTTAAATCCATAATCTAAACCCGTTCTGTTCAAGATAAGCCTCTGGAGTTGACAGAGCTATTTGAACTTTAGGATCCTTACATAACAAGGAAGCAGGACATCTTATCGAGAGAGTGTGCTCTCTCAATTTCATCTCCAACATAAATGACTCAAAATAGTCACATATCTCACATAATTGAAACTCTTTAGAATGACTGCTGGAAGGACAATAGGATATTCTTCATAAAATTTATTCTTATACTTTTCTGCTTCTAGAAAAAATCCTCAGCTTTATACACCTTTCTTCAAGTTGGTACCTAAACAAATAAAACCCAAACTGAACAAACAACAAAAAACTCAAGTATTATATTTTGTTGTTCATTTCTACACTTTGACATTGTCAAAAAATGAGGAGGTGGAAATAACTTTCCCATATATCTTCAGAATTATTTTATGCTTCTTAGAGCACATTTCCACTTGTTTGAAATCTATTTCTATATTAATAAATATTCTATGAAAAAAATTACGAAACCCCTGTATCAGTCTCTCTTTGTTGCTGTAATAATTTACCACATATGTAGTAGTTTAAAACAAAATAAACATATTCTTACAGGTTTTGGAGACTAGAGTCCAAAGCTCACTGGACTGTAATCTAGTCCAGGGAAGGGCTGAGTTTCTACTTGAGGTTGTACATTGTCCCACTCAACTTTTCCAGTTTCTAGAAGCTTCCCATATCCTTTGGCTTGTGGTTCCTTCAATGGTTAAAACTAGCAATGGGTGGTTGTGTCTTGCTCAAGCTGACCTGACTCTCCTGTCCTCCTCTTTTATTAATAAAGACTCTTGCTGTTATATTAAGCCGACCTAGATAACCCAGAAGAATTTATCACAAAGCTATTAATTTAATCACATAATCTTATTACGTAAAAAAAAAATTCCAAGTTTTGAGATTAGGTTGTCACATCCTTAGGGTTAGAATCAACTTGGTTGCATTACTCCACCTCCCACACCTTCTCAAAAACAGAAAGAAATGCATGCATTTTCTCCTAATCACTGTATCTTGGATATGTTGTTTTGTGTTTGTGCTTTTTCTCCATTTAGTTAAAAAGCTTACTATCATTCCTGAAAGCTGTTTTTTTTTTTTGTAATTGAATTTAGAACTTTGAATTCATATTTAGAACTTTGTTATTCAGTTTCCAAATGTTTGGAAAAATGATTGATATCTCTGCTTTCTTTCTTTATGAAAATATTCTGAGACAATTGGTCATGTAAATAATTTTTAAGTATATTATAGACATCTTGATGCTGCTTTTTGAATACCAGTTTCTAATAAAAGTTTTCTTAATCAAAACTTTTATTATTTTTCTAGTCCTTCCTTTCTGGAGTCTTTAACATTTTCTTTGTATTACTGATTTTCAATATTTCTGATTTTCAATGATGTAATTATAATATATATTGATGTATTGTTATTATCATCATCAATATCTTCTTATATTTCTTGGATCTGTGAGTTTGTAGACTATATCCCAGCTACAGAAACTTCAGATACGGTTTTGTTCTCTCTTGCTCTTTTTAGGTTTTAATTACACATATGCTAAGACTACTTTAGAACTTTTTTTCTTGCCTGAGCCTCAGTTTAAATAGCTTCTCTCTGTATGAATTTAAATTAGTTCATGTTTTCTACTATCATGTCTGTACTGATGTTAATTTGAGTAATTTTCCCCTTTCAGGCATTATGTTTTCAGCTCTATATCTTCACATTAATCTCTTTTTCATATCTTCAGTTTCTCTTCCCACTGTTTTCATATTTTTCTTATAATAATTTATCATATTTGTATCATATTGTAACTGTATAATCATTTTTGCCAATGGGTTGAATAGAGAGAAAAATCATCTTTCATTGCTGGAGCTATATCTAATTGATTATAATCTTTGCATAAGTTTCATTGCTCTGCTTTTCACATGATAAGATCCACACAAGTACTGCCATTTCCTCCAAGGTGTTCATGACCCTATTCCTGGCATCTTTGAGTGTGTTAATCTATATGGTAAAGGTGACTTTGTGTTTTGCCTCAAAATCTGTTTTTCTTTTCTTTATCTCAGTAAAATTGTAAAATTCTTCATTGAATCATGTGTCCCTTTCAGGAAAGTTTCTTCAGGTAGAAAACCAGAGCCATTTTAAGGATTGTCTCATGTGATTTCCTGCTCCAAGTGATCAGACTTTTGTTCTACATAATATCCAATATATGAAAATAGTTGTTTCATAAATTTTCATACTTATTTTCCAATTTTGTTTTTGCTTACATCTTTTTTTCAGTAAGAGGAGAGTTAAACAATTAAAGCTAAAAATGCAATTCTATCTGCATGTTGGGGACAAACTCAGTGTTAGGATGAAGGGTTAGAAAAGTCATATGCATGTGACATAAAGATATATACTTAAACACACATCCACACATAACACAGACACCCAAACTAAAATCTTAAAGACATTTCAAGTAATTTTTATGACCCAGGCATCTTCCAGAGATAATACCCCAGGATGTGCTTATGCAATCTTTGACCATCTGAGGATGCTTTTTGTAAGGTCAACAAGAAATTTATCACTTGGGAGAAAAAATAAAGTGAAAAACAGCTATTCGCATAATGGACTGTTTAAGAACATTGGTTATAAATTTAGTGAAAAATATGCTCTCTTTATGCAGTGAAGAACATAACTCTCCATTTTTATGTAGACACACATACACATTTACCTCCTTAATCAATTCAATGGAGCAAATATTTAGTTAGCAAACCCCATTTCTAAAGCAAGAAGGTGAGTCAGTGAGAACTGCAATTTAATATGATTAATCACACAGAAGTGTGTGCCTGGTAGTGCAGATGGGAGAATCTGCAGCCAAATAAACCAATTAGGACACTACTGCCATCATTCAGGTTTATGTTTTATAACAATTTGAAATACCATAACAGTACTTCATCCCAAAGGAAAAAAAGGTTGAGGCTCTTCATTATCAGGTTATTTTTTTCAACATTTAAAGAGTTACTGATACCTGTTGATGTTATCAGCAAAAACCTTATGATATTTAAAAGATTTTCAAATTAATGGACTTTTTTGTGTGGGGGGGTGAGTCTACCAAGAATTGAACTCAGGGGCATTCAGCCACTGAGTCATATCCCCAGTCTTATTATGTCTCCACTGAGTTGCTTAGCTCCTCACTTTTGCTGAGGCTGACTTTGAACTCTCAATCCTCCTGCCTCAGCCCCAAGATGCTGGGATTACAGGTGTGCGCCAGTGCACCTGACAAATTAATGGATTTTTTTAAGTAAGTAGTCATTTACACTTCAAGGGGAAGAGAAAGGAGCAAAGACAAAACGTTCCCCCAATAAAGTTTTGTAAGAAAATCTATTAGAAAACCATTGGTATCTAACTGTCTAATAATACAAGACTAAGAGTGGCAGAGCTCTAATGAGATGAAAGTAGATTATAGTGCAACACCCCATACTAGAACACTGCCTCCTTGTAGTAAGCATCTTGGAAGACATTTCATTTAATTTACTTAGAATTGAAGAAGAATGGAAATGTTTAATAAATGTTAAATAAGATTCATGATAGCTTGGTTGCACCTTCAAAACAGTATCAAAATCTGGTCTTAATATTACATGCATCCTCAACTACAAAGAAGAAACTCTGTGATCCAAATAGAGGATCTAAAAATACATGAACCAAGTATCTTTAGTACATGAGACACTCTGTGAAAATTGGTGCAATCGATTCTGTGTTAGAGTAAGGAAAGGACTCATTATTACACTGTGTATCCATGCTGCAAAATCTTAGGCAATTCTATCAACCCTCTTTGCTTTATTACTAAATTCCTCCTTAATTTTTTCCTCTTCAGTTAGAAAAAATTGAAAGAAAACTCTTTTAACTCCCAATTTATGGTTTTTATTTTGTGTAGTGTTTTAAGATATAGTTTTCTCCATTTCTCCTGAATAGCTCCTAAAAAGAAGCATTTAGCACAACACTCCATGAAACTTATTATTTTCCATTAACTACTGTTAACTACATTTATGGGTATCTTGCTACATCCAATGTCCATTTTCAGTTTTCAGCCTGAAAGTCCTTTTTGATTTGTATTTTGTATTCTGCTTCTTCTCTTGACTGTACTCTTTCGTTAGGGATGTCAGCATGACTAAGCCTGTCACCTTAGTCAAGCGTTTCTTTCAAGTGGCATCTTCTCAGTGAATACTACCCTAAGCATTCATTGTGGGTGTGTGTGTGGGGGTAACAACATACACAAAATTTATCATTTTATATGTAAAGTTCTATGAAATTTAGTACTTTTACATTGTTGTACAACCACCACCACAATTCCCAGAAAAAAATTTATTTTGCTCACTGAAATTCTGTACCCTTTAAACACTACTGCCATTCTTCCTTCTTTCCCAACCAGCCAATTAGTATGCTACTTTATTTCTCTAAGAATTTAGTAACTAATCTGGGTACATCATATGAGCGATCACAGAGTTTCTTCACAATATATGTGTTTTGGGGACTGGCTTATTTCATTCAATAATGACTGAAGTTTTGTTCATGCTCTATCCTGTGAAATAATTCTCTTCCTCCTAAGAGCTCAGTGATATTCTATGGTGTATATTTATAGTATTTTTGTTCATCCATTCATCCACTGATAAAAGCTTGGGTTGCTTCCATTTTATGGCTATTGTGAATAATGTGTGTGAACATGATGATAAACTTTTTTTTTGAGTCTCTGATTTCTCCTTTTATGCATATATACCAAGAAATGGAATTGCTAGATTATATGTTGATTCTTTTATTTTCATACAATTTCCCAAAGTGGCTATACATCTCTGCATCTTGAACAGCAATGCACAAGAATTCCAGTGTCTCACATTCGCATCACTCATTGCTCTCTGTTTCTTAATAATATCATTATTGTTATTTTATTAAAATTTAATTTTATAGAGAAAATCAAAACATGCATTCAGCTTACAGTGAAACACAGTGGATTATACATAAATATTTATCAAGTTTTCATCTGAAACCTCCATATCATGAGAAAAACTAATAATAATATTAATAATAATAATACAAACATTGACACTAGGAAAAAACAAAGGTGAAAGAACTAGACAAAATTTTTTATTGTATATAAACAAATATGTGTTACATATAGAAAATCACAAAAAGTGAAGCACAATTTGTTAATGGCAGGAACACAGAAATCAGCTGATGATTCTTAAAGGAAAGCATGAAGTGTTAAGAATGAAGGCACCAAGTATCTAACAAAATAGGGTGTGAAACGGGGTTAAAAACAAGAATTTTTAAATAGGCTTTAGGTCTTACAGTTTTTCTCCAAAAGGACTATAGTACCAAAGAACCCAGTATAAATACTGAACACAGAGAAATGAAGTGAACAACTAAACACTGAATGATAAGAGAAGGGATTCTTTTCTCTCACCGAATACAAAAGTATTAATGTTCCAATCTTTAAGAGGTTTGAAAAGTCCTCTTTAGGAAATTGACTACTCTAAGGAAAAACACTTTCATAAACTGAAATTTCATACCACCACCAACTAACTATGGTAGCCATGTAGTTTGGACAAGTATGGCTCTGAATCAGATTTCCAACATACCTATTTAAATATGACCTTCTGGAATTGGTTATCAGATATTGCAGCAAAACCTCTCAGGAAGACAAAAAAAATAAACAAATACAAAATAAGAAATGAAAGTAAAAGATAGTGGAAGAGATAGTGGAAGAACACTTATTAACATATATAATATTAACATTATTATTACTGGAAGAATGAAGTAAATCAAAAGAAAAATTTCATAGAAGAAAAAATTCTAAATTTGTAGACTAAGAGAATTCAGAAGCTAGCCAGAGCAATTGGTAAAAATATAACTAATTCAACATAAATGGTCAAAAAATTCTATTAAAGGGGATGGGAATTTCTCCCAATGATATCTAGAGAGAAAATTAAAACAGTTCTCAGGAAAGAAAATGGAAATCTAACTAACTCAAGTCTTCTTTCGTGTCTATAATATTTTAGAAAATAATGCCTTCAAACTATTGGGGAACATTTTCTCTATTTTTTTTTCTTTTGTGGTGCTGGGGATTGAATCCAAGGCCTCATGTATGTGAGGCAAGCACTCTACCCACTGACCCCTATCGCCAGCCCTATATTTCTAATCTTGAAAGCTACATTTATCTAAATCAGAATGAAGATAAAGAAAGAGGAAAGGCTTATTCAAAAATATGTATGTATTCCATTCACCCTCCTTTGGGAAGTTACTAAATAATGTGTTCCACATAATCAAGGAAAAATGGAAACACAAGAATTTCACACCAGTAGTGACAATAAAGGGATGCCCATGATGATGGTGATGGATAGGCATAAGTTACTACCATGGTATAGCTTAACATTCAGTCTTGGTAGATGAAAGAGAATGACAGGCTCCAAAGAAGATGTCACTTAGAACACACAACATGAAACGATAAATGACATGAAGAGGTTAGATATTATGAGAATATATAACTCCTCTGGAAAAAATGTGAGAATAAACAAATAAATTATCCATCTAAAACTCAAAACTGTGTGAAAAGCAACAGTGGAGAATTAATTACACACACACACACACAAAAAAAAAAAAAAAAAAAAAAAAAACTTAAAAAGTAAATGAGAAAGAAATCAAATCATAGTACAGTGTTACATTGTATTGTTCAGCTGTGAGTCATATCTATACAATCACAAAAACTATAGATTACTGATATAATGAAATATAAAGAGGATGAAGATATATGAGACTAAATATGTATCTCCCACCATGGGAAATAAACAGGAAAATATGTTAAAAAAACAAACATCCTGTATATGCATATTATTAGAAACTTTAAAATACATTTGCATTAAAATATTAGGAAATTGTGGGGGCTGGGGTTGTGGCTCAACATTAGAGTGCTTGCCTAGCATATGCAACATGCTGGGTTCGATCCTCAGGACCACATAAAAATAAACAAATAAAATAAAGGTATTGTGTCCAACTACAACTAACTAGAAATATTTTTTTAAAAATTAAGAAATTGGGATTGGCTTATGCTAAATGAAATAAGCCAATCCCCCAAAACTAAAGGTCAAATGTTTTCTCTGATTAGTGGATGCTCATCTATGATGGGGGTCTGGAATGGGAAGAATGGAGAAACTTTGAATTGGGCAAAGGGGAGCATGGAGAAGGGTTATTGGGGTAGGAAAGATGGTGGAATGAGATGGACATCATTACACTAGGTACATGAATGGTGTGTCTCTACACTGCCTATATCTAGAGAATTGAAATGTTGTTCTCCATTTATGTACGATAAACTGAAATGCATTCTTCTGTCATGTACAACTAAGTAGAACAAATAAAAAATAAATAAATACAAATATATAAATAAAAATATTAGGAATTTGCCAAGTGGAACTATGAGACAGAGATTGCTTTTTTAATTTAAGTTTACATACAAGTCTTATACGTTAAAAGTAAATAAGCAATATAGAGTCGTCAAAATGCAGTAAATTTTTTCACAGAAATTTTGAGTCTTTTCATAATGAAGTATCAAAATGGAATAATGTATGCAAGGGATTCATTTATTAAACACCTATGAAGAATGAAAAGAAAGAAGGGGTAGACAAGTGACACCTAAGATAATAGTGGTAGGTCTGAGACCTGTGAAGGGGCAAACCAAAGAATAAAGGATTGGGTAGTTAAGAAGAAACAGAGTCATCTAAGAAAAACGCAGCCAGATCAAAGGCAGCCCTGTAGGGGAGTCTTGCTTTGTGCAGACATGGCTGATCTCTATGATCACCATAGGTAGCAGTGCTCTGAGGAGAATGATTATGGTCTTAAAGTTGTTGGGAGTCCAAACTGGCAGCAGAAGCAGATCACCCAGCTACTTTTCTTTTAATGGCTGTTACTGAAGGAAGAGACACATTGTGTACTTCTATGGCTGCCATACTAAAAGTGGAGAACAGTGGAAAAATTTAGTTTATTTCTCAATTAAATGCTCCACTTCTCCTTTTGAGATAGTTGAGATTGAGATGTAAGTTACAGTTGAAGTGTTGAATCTCAGTTTAGAAACTACACATTAATTTAAATACTACAGATTCTTGCCTTTCTTACAAAACTCTTATAGGGTTTTTGTTGTTGTTGACTTTTTTGTGGGGGAATAGATATTTCTTCATTAGGCATCTGCTTTCAGTACCATTTCCAAAGACATTTAAACATTTTTAAGTTTTATTAACATTTTCTCAAGTTTCGCTGGAGAGTATGTCACCAAAGCTTTTCATATTGTCATGCTGAGAGTCAATCTCAATGACTAGTTTTTAAATTGATGAGCAACATGATTATATTTATACACCCAATGCATAATTACAAGCTCACACACATATATTAGAAAGATTATTTGTAAAGAAATTTTAAAAAGTCAAGAAGTCCCTGATAAATTTCCATTACCTGCCAAACACTATCCCATCATCACCCAGATATACAATAATGAACAGCATAAATTAATGTCTTGCTCAGAGGGAACATATATTCTATTGAGGGAGAAATTAAATTAGGAAATAAATAAATATCAGGTAGTCATAAATACAATGAATAAAACACAAAATGTGGTAAAGGACAGAAAATGTGAGAGGCAAGTTCATTTTTAGAAGTTTCAGGGGAGAACATTTTGATGATGGGATATTTGTGTATAGAGCAGAGATGGTCAGGTGGAAAGGGTGTTCCAAGCTGAGGACATAGTGAGTGCAAAGACCCTGAGTTAGCGATATGCTTGGCTTGTACAAAAAATAGTGAAGAGGCCAAGGTTGCTGTAAGGAAGTGGGTTAAGGGGAAGAATATTAGGAGATAAGTTCAGAACTGCAACAATGAAGGAGTATACAGGTGCTTGCAACTTGTTAAGACTGGAAAACCATTGAAAATTGAAAGTAGAAAATGATATGATCAGAGCCCCAAAAGAATGTTCCAGGTAGTGTTTGTAGAATAGAGTGCAGCGATTTAACCATGGAAGCAAATGAAGAATTAAATAAAGGACTATGCCAACACACTAGGCAATATATAATGGTGAGTTGGATATCAGCTGTCAGTGGCATGAGACAGAATTTATTGATGGGCACAATCAAAATGTTAACCCTAATGTGCATTATGAGGCAGTATGAGAGTTTTTTGTTGGCCAATCAATTGAGAAATGGGCTTGTCCTTTAATAAGATGGAAACCTTGAGGGAGGAGCATTTGAAGTGTAGAAATAGGACTTGATTTTTGACCCACTGAGATAGTGATGAAGTTTGAAAGTCACATACAGAAAACAGATTTGCAAGGAACAAGAATAGATTTGAAAAACAATTTATGAACTCAGCAGAGTGTTAGTAAAAATGTAGAGGCAATGTGTATGGAGGGTAGAGAGATAATTAGAAAGTAGAGAGAGGGAGGAGTCCAGGATGACTTTGCAAAATAATTCTATTAATCAAAACAGGAATTACAGAAGGATATACGTCTTTTGAACTTTATTATAATTGAATTTTATAGGAACTTACTTTAATTGAATATTACTTTTTCAATTTCAAGTGTTATTGACTTTGGGAGATTATATATTACTCAGTTATGCAGGTACAGCCACAGTAGGTTATGACTCTGTGGAAGGGAGGAACGGACCCAGGCTGAAATACATGGATTTGCTCATCGCCACTAATAAGAGATTTAACAGCTTCTATCATACTACTGATAGATCCTCCAATTATTCTCTTTTGAGTATTAGTTTTCTATACCAGGTAAAGATATTTATAGGTATAATCAGCCCAGTTGACCGCTGGAATACTTTAAAAATACCCCTAAATTAAGGGCACAATGACTTTTTCTGTCAATTACACTTGATGAGCATTTTAGTAACTGATATTAAATTTGAAAACTTTGAAATTATACAAAGAAATATCCTGTTCCTACAATGAGAAAGGGATTACCTTAGTCTTTTGTTGTTGTTGTTGTTCACAAAAAAATTCTACAGACTGGATAAATAATAAAAAAAAACAAGTTTATATTAGCTCACAGTTCTGATTAAAAATCAAGAGGTCACATTCGGTGATAGACTTTGTGCTGGTAGAGTCTCAGGTCAGTGCGGATCTTTACATTGCCAGAGACTTCTTCTTATAAGTCACGAGGGTTCAATTATAGGGGCTTCACCTGATGACCTTATCCATTCCTAATAACCCCCAAACCTGCTGTAAACACCATAGTCAGATTAAGTTTCCACCCTCTTAATACCTCACAATGGAGATTAAACACACAGTATGAGTTTCAGAAAGGTTGAACCATATTCAAACCATAGGGGGAAAATAACTGGTTTCCAAAAATTATTTCCAATTATTTCATAATTGGTTTAAAAATATATTTACAAAAACTACAATCCAAGAAGAAATTGTTGTTGTTGTTCTAATTCAGAATATTATCTGTGATTTTATAGACTGATTTCTGCAAATGTTCATGGTCAGCATTAGACATCACCATCCTCTGTCAATGAATCTATATGGTTCCTGTGCTATTCTGCACTCTGATGTTTCCCAATTCTTTGCTAAAAAGATGTTTTTGATCAAATTGAATCTTCAAAGTCATACTTTAGGATTTTCTTTATACTCTGAACTTTAAGCTAAAATTATAATTCTTTTTATAACCCTCAAATGAATAACATGCATTTTACTATTTATAATGCAACAGATGAAATAGTGAACTATACTTGTTATCAATAGTGGAGTAATATTTCTATATTTCATGAATCATCTCTTAGCTATCACCTGTGATTAGTACTGGATATACTCCTCATTTATAAAAACTATCTCCTATGCTCATATTTCATTTCTTCCAAAAAAGCTATTTTATGTTTGGGCTTGGGATGTGGCTCAAGTGGTAGCACCCTTGCCTGGCATGCGTGCAGCCCGGGTTTGATCCTCAGCACCACATACAAACAAAGATGTTCTGCCCACTGAAAACTAAAAAATAAATATTAAAAATTCTCTCTCTCTCTCTCAAAAAAAAGCTATTTTATGTTTCTTCTTTTATTTTTCTCTCTTTGTCCTCTATTTCTTCCATCTAGCACTTATTTTGTTTGCTACACATAGGTATTGTCCAAGTAGTATGCTAGGATCCTAGAAAATAAAGATGAATAAAATATAATTTCTGCCATTAAAGATCATGTAATGTAGTACGCATATATAGATATATATAAAAACAAAACATTAACTAGTAATGAAAAGTCCAAAAATACAATAGAAACACAGTGAGGTAAATAACATTCTCCACATGGGAAAGTCAGGTTCCTGGTAAAACTGAAATCTGAGGTGAGTACTGAAAGATTATATTATTATATGTGTCCAGGGACATATCAGATGCAAAGGCTAACATAGAGAAACCACAAAGTATGAAAGAAATGTGCTTAAGAAACCATTGGTGGAGCCTAGACAGTGGTACAGGAAATGCCTAGGGATATTGTTGTGGATTTAAATAAAATAAGACTATAAAAGCTGTGTATGTTGTTATAATTTGGATATGAAGTGTCTCCCAAAGACTCACTCTTGAAGTCTTTGTCTCTAATGTAGCAATGTTCAGAGGTGGGCCTTGGGGGAAGTGATTGGATAATTAGGGCTTTTACATCATCCTTGGATTAATAATTTGAAGGTATTATCAGGAACTCTAAATTGAAGGAAGTTGGTCACTGGGAATGCCCTTGGAAGCTATATTTTACCCATGGCCCCGTCCTCTTCTCTGTCTTCTTCTTGGCTGCCGTAAGCAGCCTTAAGTCCTAATCAGTGGGGCCTACTGACACTGGACCCAAACCTCTGAAACTGTGAGCAAAATAAATCTTTCCTGTATGATGTTAGCGTAAGGCGTTTTGTTCACAGAGACAAATAACTAGCACAAATGACATGACGTGAAAGTCAATGGACCTTAGTGTTATACCCATACAAACTAGGCTGGGAAGTGCCTGAAGGTAGAAGTAGGTGCAATAAAAATACCTTTATGGTGGGAAAAAGAAAATGACTAAATTCAAGGAAGAATGCAGAATGTTAAAAATTAATACAGTTGAATTGAATTGCATATAAAAGAAAATTGACTCAAAATAGCTTCAATAATAAAGGAGTTCATTGGTTTGCATAGCAAGAAACTTAGCAGATCAGCAGACTTCAAGATTTTGAAGGGTTCAAAGTATCATTCATGGGCCCAGTCTCTTTTTCTCTCTGCCACTCCTTTCCCTAGTGTTAGGAGGCTCTCTACAGTGATTGCAGGAAGCTTCTCCACAGCACCTTAAGCTTCATGCTTCATTATCAACCTGCAATGACAACCACAACTGGAAAGTTTTAATTTGTGGATCAAACACAGCAGCAGTTGTATGTGGCCATCGCCAGCATCTGTGTTAAAAGTGTAGTTGTCTTCTGAACCCATAAGAGACACACCTAATTTAAAGGAAAGCAATGGTAGCTAGAAATATGTTTTTCAACACACTACCATAGGCAGGAGGTAATAAGATGTTCAGCACTGGGGACTCCAGCCCTTTTATGTGATCTTGAGGTAGGGCTTGAGTTCCAGCAGGAAACTGAAATAGTAAGGAAAATAGTAACTTCAGATGATTAAACTGCATGAACTGAGTTTGGGTAAAATTTATAAGATGAGAAAATAAAGGCTAATAATTCAATGCATTTGGTATGTACTTCACATCCTTATTTGGCACATATGTGGTATATGTCACAATTGGGAGATCTTGATCTATTTAATATGGATGCTGGAAGAGAAGGTAATCTCCCATACTCCCAAAGGGAATTCTAAATATGTACTCTAGTCTCAGACTGTAGTTTAAATATTCAAAAGTCTAATCATAATATTTAATTTACTTATACATACATATTTAAAACCACATACTATATAAAATAATAATGAAAAGATTTTATTCAAACTTAAGTTTCAATACCAGACTCTATCAGAATGACATTTTTGGATTTATGTCATGCGGATTTCTCCATGAGCATCTATATTATTTGTGGAGTGGTCAATGTTGAATCCTTGTATTATACTGCCACTATAAATTTTATCCAAATCCCCAAGTAAGCTTTTGGTATGACATTAGAGTTTCTTTTCTTTGACATTCTTCTGGGGATGTCTTTGTAATTTCTTTTGTGTAATCCTTTCTCCTATTACTTCTTTAAATTATTTAAGACTTTGGTTCATAATGACATGCAGCCTTTAAACATGGGAGGTCACACTTGCAGAAATAATGACTAATTGGTGTTAATTTTCTTTGCTTCCTCTTTTCCTTTCCTATTGATGACCTCTGTAAGTATCTCAAATTAGCATTGATTGAAGTCATTACAGGGTAATGTATGTTCTCTCAATGACATTTTGATGTTGCAAATAAAGTAATTGAAAAACTAAATAAAATAAAATATCCTCCTAATATGAGAGGTATGGTAAAGATTCAAACCTAAAAGTCTTTTTCCTTTTTTAATTTTATTTTCTTATTTTTAAAAGGAGAAAGTATCTTATATTTAGGGGCATAAGATATTCAAAAGCTTACAAGTTCCCTGCTGAGTATTTAAATTGCACCTCAAATTCAATGTAGCCAAAATAGAACTCAATATCTGTCCTTCAAGAAATGGCCTTTCTTCCTACTTTGCAATTTCAGAGAATAGTAACATTATTGACCCACTTATTTTTCTCATTTGTTGTACCTCATGAATCTCCAAATTTCTCCATTTAGCTCCTTACTTATACTGTAACACCTTACTCTTTCAATGTCCCTGTCTCATTTTAGACATCATTTTGTTTCTAAAAAATTTTCAAACTGATCCAATTATTCATATTCTGAGCCACATTATACTGTTTCCCAAGTTGACTTGAAGTTGTAAATGTCATTTCCTGATTTGATCATAAATAAGTACTTGTAATTACTTGAACCTGATATCCTGTTTCAACACAGGCAAACTTTTCACATACTCATGGCTTGCTGGAAATATTCTTTTCAAAATGTATGCCAATGTGTATTCATAATCTGTATAGCCTTATACCAGAATTATTTTGTGTCCAATTCTGTGCCTGCAGCATATGTAATGCATACCCCTTCACAACAGTTACTATGAAGCATATATTGCTTACATATGTATTTTCCAACAGTCTTGGATTCCTCAGTGGGGAAGCTATATTCTATTCTTGCTTCTCCAATGTAAAATATTGATATTTTGCAGAGGGCACAGTAAGCCCTTATGTTGCATAAATAGACAAAAGAAGAAATTAACCCAAACATGACATATATTCCTCTGTTAAACACGAATAAGGAGCATATTCTAGAAATAAACTGTAGATGATAGTGTTAAGAAATCTGATGAGATTATGGAATGTGAATGCATTGCATGAATTCCATTAGGGATGAGTACAATACTCGCCCAACAATATTAAATTTTTAAATTGGAGTATAAACTCTGTTTTAATATGCAAGAGTAGAACCTCCAATTTTATCCAGCCTTAGAGTGTGGAGAAAATGATGACTTATAATCTTTACTTGAAATGAGTCACCATGGTTTTCAGAATGAGAAACAAATTCAAGAATGGGAAAATTCCAAAGAGAAATTGATAGTTTTTTCAATGGAGACTTATAGGAAGTGAAGGCACATTAGTACTGGGGAAAAAAAGTAGATTTTGCCTAGAAAATAGATTCCTTATGAGTTCTGTTCAAGTTACCATTGTGGGAGTAGACTGTACAAGACAGCATGGTTATCCAAAGGAAGATCAAGCTACTTTGAGATTTCAGGGCTAGAAGCCTTTTGCATGAGATACATATATTGTCTATGTGCTATGGTAAATTAAGATGAGTAGGTAGACAGTGCTCCTAGAATGCAACATGCAAGAATTGAGAGGTGAGACTTTATAACTAGCAATCAGAATGTGTAGATACTAGGAGCCTTGATGGAAAAAGGTTAGTTCCCTAATATCTCTAGTTGTACATTTATACTATTCCTTCAAACTGTCAGTCTGCTTAATTTTATTTTCATTTTTTCTGTAATTAATACAAATTGCTATATAATAAAACATTTAAAAATAATAATCATGCCACCATTAGGTATCAAGATTCTCAAAAACTATGCATAATTTGTCAAGGAACTTTTTGACATTGCTCATTGAAATATCCAAAGCCAACACTGTCAGTATTTAAAAAATCCCTTTATGGTTATGCTACTTGTAAATATGTGATTGTGCATTGATTAATCTTTGACTGAAAGACATATCCCAAATAATTGTTAAAACCAAAATTAAATTTAGTTATATATTACCACAGTTAAATATTATCAATTTCTGTCACATAATTTTGGGGCATATAAATATATATGTCACATATAAAAGAAGAATATATAGTGCAAGTGTTTTAATTATTAAAGTTTGTCATAAAAATAGCATGCATATACTTGGTAAAATGTTCCTAGAAATAAATGTATATTCATTGAAAAATTATGGCTCTTTATTTTATTGCAGTCTTCCAAATTTATTCTCAAGAGAATAACTTCAAAAGCTTTTGTGTCCCCTAAGAATGTTATACATATTTTTATACATTCTTCAAAACAAATAATATACCAAATTATAGTGTGCTGCAGTTCATTATTTTGATAGTACTGATTTACTCACAAATATATTATTTTCAGTTTCTATTTCAAGTTATGCAAACACATTATTCTTCTAGTAGCCATATATATTATATATTATACATCACATATATAAATATAATACTGTATATATATTATAAAATATGCAGGTATATTTGCATGAATGCACATGAAGCACCATGATGAGTGAACCATTCTTTATTAATGGGCATTTATTTTGAAGGTTAGTCAGAATATGTGCATGAAATATCTCAGAGACAACTCTTTTTTTTATTGTTGATTATTAAGTACTCACATGTCATTACTCAGTCAAATTAAAGATATGTCTCCCATACATTTTGAGTCAAATGTAAATTGTTTTCTTAGATGTTCAACAAGCCTTCTGTGCTTTCAAATTCATTTTCATATAATTATACACATGATTATTTTTATCATATCTTCCATATTTTCTTCAATTTTATTGTTCTATCTTTGCCTTATTATTATCTATAATTAAAAATCTTTAATTACTTTAATTTCATCCATTCTATGCTTCAACTGCCACTTCTCCCTGCCCAAAGCGGAGGACCAAACTCAGGCCCTTGTGTGTGATAGGCAAGAACTCTACTACTGAGCTGCATCTCTAATCCCTCCAACTGTCACTTCTTTTCAATCTACTTCCTCTGATACTCTGCATCTGTAAATTACATAACCCTGCAAGATCTTCTGTCTCTTTGTTCGAGCATATTGTCACCATATCTCACTGCCATCATGTATTCAATATTTCCGTTCTCAATTCATTTCCTTAGTCAATGTAAGTATCTTCTTTACCTTCATTATCTTTCTCTCACTTCGCTGTATTTACTTAGCTAAGCCAAACCTTGGTTATTTCTAACTCTTCACTTATTCTATGTTGGCACTCACAAAGTTGAATGTGACTGCAAAAAGACTTATGATTTCCCTATTTACCTATATATATTTACCTATATGCTCATGAACCATAGGAGGACTTGTCAAGTATTCTTTATCCTCTCAGTACTTTTCCATTCTTCCAACCAGTTATTGTATGCCTACATTGCAGGCACATTCAACTGATAACACCGATTTATGTTTTTATTTCTCTGAGAAAACAATACAATCAAGATGAAGCTCTATATTTTCCTGTTGCTACATCTATACACTTACCTACCTGTAGAATCAGAGTCTATCTTCTGTCTTGTTGTTATGGAATTATTGTATATTCTGTATCTTAGCCCATGTTACCAAGTTGTCACCCAAAAATTCCTCTTTCTTCCATTATCAATTTCCTGCTTGATTTTATTCTTCTCAGAGACATACAAAAATGGTATCATTTTAAATATTCATAAAAATTCTTCTCTATACCAAATATAACTCTCTAGACCAGCATATTTATATTCTTTGTTTTATTACAAAGTAATTAGAAGATTTCCTGTTTACCATATTCTAGTTTTCTTCTCAAATTCTCCCTTAAACCTTTTCTTGATTCACAACACTAAAACTACTCAGTAAACAAGCTAGTGATCTGTCTTAAAGATTTTAATCTCTCTTGAAGATTACTAGCTTGTTCACTGAAAACAACAGTCATTTCTCTCAGAGGTTTGCTTGACCTTCATGACAACATAGTCAACTGGCATTCCTTTTAACACAGTGTTCACCCCTCCTCAGTATACTTAGTGGACTATTCCTTATCATCCCTTTTCTATTTTTTAAAATAACCAGACTTAAACCTTTCCTCTTACATTTATCCATTTGCTGATCTTGATATCATATATTTGCTATTTAGTCGTGAATTTATATCTACAGTGTAAGTGAACTGTCGTGTACTCCAGACTAATATACTTAAACACATACTCATGAAATTTACATTTTGCTATCTAATGGAAATTTCAATTTATATCCTAAACCAAGCCCTAAAATCCCATCCATTGATTTTTTTTACTTTCATAACTTTCCACATGTCAGTAGATTACATTGCAATTCTTCAAGTTTCTTCAATTCTTCAATATTTTGTCAAGAACAAAATATTAGAGTCAACCTTGTCTTCATTCTTTCTCTTTTCCTCTACCTCAAGTAAACTGGAAAATTCCATTGGTTTTTATCATTCTAATATACACATGATCAAATAATTTTCATTTCTTTTTCTTCTTTAATTCTAATATGGTCAAAGTCACTTTTCTTTCTTTCTTGGGTTATTTAAATAGTTCTTCAACTAGTCTCTTTGCTTCTGAACCTCTCATTTCTCATTATTTTCAACACAAAAAAACAACCTTGAATTTTGTTCAGATTTAAAAATCCTGTTTGGATATATTTCTTCATTGCTACTGGCTATCTTATCTCATTTCAACTGAACCTCAAGTCCTTAAAATAACCTACAAGGTCACTTAGATCAGGTGCTTAATTGCTTCTCTAGATTCATTTTCTGGTGCTCACTAACCTCTGCTCAATTCTACTATAGAGATTTTCTGTTTTCTCTCAAACATAACAAGAGAACTCCTAAATCAGGGAGCTGTTTGATTTTCATAAAATACTTTCCCCCAAGATCTATCAATGATATTCACATACACTTCCTTAGGTCTTTAAGCATTTACTTCTCAGTGAGATCTTCATTTCCTATCATATCTAAAAATTACTTTTTCTCCAGAGTATTTCTTAACATCCTGATCTATGATACACTTCAATAATTCACCTTATTGATTTATTTCTACCTCTACATGCTACTTTTCAAATTCCACAAAAAGAGGGATTTTGTCTTTTTGCATTGGCGGAACTCATAATGCACACAGTGATGACTAATGTACAACAGAGATTCAACACTTGTTCCCTAAATGAATAATTGCAGATATGTAACTGTACATCTCATTCCTATTGTTTATGTTCTTTTGTCACTCCTCTCCCTTTGCATCATTTATTTCAAAACTTTGCTTATTTTATCTTTCTTTTCAAAGTCTATGTCTACTTTAAATTATACCATTCAAGTTAAGATGAATTTAGGTCATCACCTTTGCTTGTCTTCTTAGCTTCTTGGGCTGAGTCCCTTGTTTATCAGTGGTTTTCGCCTAATATATTTTTTCTCCAAGGAAACATCTCATGTGTTTTTCTATGTAGAGCATTCATTGTATTTATTTCCAAATTATCCTCACTGTGATAATTATCTTTATTATTTAGAAAAGTTTGCTTCACTTTTTTTTGACAATTGTATTTTGTTTCTGTCCTTTTCTGCTGGTCGGTCAGAGGGTACATATCTTTCAAGTGAAGGAAATATTTTAGTTTCTCTTCAATTACTGATTTCTAGTTTATTACATAGTAGTGATGTCTTATTTTATATGATTTTTAAATTATTATTCTGAGGTCATTTTAATCCTCTGCTACCCTATCAATGAGATTTCTCTTACTGAAGCATTGTCTCACTCATCACCTAATCGCTAGGCATCTTACTCCCATCTTTACCTCTTTTTTTTTTTTTTGTATCTTTCTCTGTCCTATTATACAGTGAATCAAAAACAAATATTTAAGAAAATTTGTAGAAACAACCAAGCTAAATTCGTTTCAAGGAGCCATGGTGGGGAAGCAAGAAAAAAAAAAAAAACTTCTGGAAAGGTCTTTTCCAATCTTTTTAATCAGTTTGTGAAGAAATTTTAAAAAAGAATATAATATTTTTCTGTGTGGCAGGAATCTTGATAATAATATATACTGTTACAAAAGAAATGTTCAACAGAAAAAAATCCAGATTCTATAATATAGTCATTTCAAAAATAGAAGACACAAACACAGGCAAATTGTGAATACATTAAAAGCATTACTTATGGGATTTTCTTCTTTTCACAGACAGAAAGAGAAACTTTTATCAGTGTACAATGCAATAATATAAAAAGCAATGTGCATATATTAAATTGGGTCAAATGACATTTCATTTTCTTTCATTTTATTGGTTCAAACATGAATCTAAAATCCCATGCTGTAAGAGATGAATCTTTTTTTAATTAATATTTTTCATAAATTACTCCCACAATAATTTGTTAAGAACTTATTTTTGGTCTTCCAAATCAAATATTCTATCTAATTCATGGACATTTTTAATGGTAAGCTAAGTTATCACATATTTCCTGTTGACATTATGTAGCATTAACATAATACATTAACATAAACATTATGAGCATTAAGATAAATAAACTTATAAAGTAAAATTTAATTGGACTTCTTTCTAATATTTTGTTCAAAAATAAAACATAAAGATTCAGCTCAAAGTCTTAAATATAGAAAGTGGCTTAATATGTATTCATTAGTTCTAAAAAATCTTTATACTAAGTCTTGAGGGAACTCAGAATTTTGGGGGAAGTTTTATTAAAAGCATTTGAATTTCAGAAGAAAACATAAGGAGTATAATCTATCAAAAAGCACTCAACAAGGAGGATGACCAGGAGGAACTTCTGAAATATCTGTGTGAGAAGTTAAAAAAAAAATAAAAAATAAAAAAAGACGTTTATTACTGATTAACAAATAGCAAAGACAAACCTATAAAGTCTCTAGTCCAGTTATCAATGGACTTGGATAAATTGAGAGACATTTACTCAGCAAATCCATACAAAGTCAGAAGGAAGAGCGGGAGGCTGTGGAAGGTAAAGCTAAGACTATATCCTTTTCCCGACATCTGTGTCTTACAGAAATCCTTCTTCACAGAGCTTAGTAGATAGATAGGCAGCATTTCTACAATGCCCTAGTCGCCTAGAGTGAAGGAGCTATTCCAGGTGATTTTCACTGCAGGTGAATATCAGTAGATTCTACTTTCCACAGTTTTGTGCTACAGAGGTTTATATTAAGCAGATGGCTGTAGCCAGGAGGCATCAAGTCCCCATTCCCAGTTCTCATTACCTAGAAAGAAACCGGGCAGGACAGACAGCTGGGGAAAGAGAGCAATGTTACCTTGCCACACACCTCTGAGTTGCAGGATAACAGCTCTGGTGGGTTTGGCAGTCAAATATACATTCTTATAACTTCTGGTCTCAGAGAAGAAAGGCTCTGCTGGGTAAATTCTAGTTCATGCTGATTTTCAGGAAGCGGTGGCAGGTGCCTTTCCCTCTAGCTTGTGGTTATGGAAGACCTCTTCTGGGCAGTGGTAGAGTTGATGACAGTATCAAGATTTTACCCTCAACACACACATGCACAGTTTCAGTTCTATAGTGAGGATCCAGTTAGAGCAGTACTGAAGAGTTAATTTTCTACCCCTGTCATTATCTCCCATTTTATAACATAGAGGTCGCACTCCATGAAAGGTCAAAGAAAGCCTAAAAAAAAAAAAAAAAAAAAAACCTGGCAAAATGCTACATTGGCTAAGGGAATTAATTTTAGTTGAATTTGAAAATTCAAAAATATATGCATCAGGGTGCTACCAAAAACAATATAGATTTGTGAGATAGCAGGTAGTTGTGAATGTAAGATAACTAAGTGTGACATCAATAGAGAAAGACCAGCCATAATTTCATCAGGAACAGGAGGAAGAGACAGCCAGCCAATGTAATTCCAGCTAAAACCTTGGCAATGCTTGGCATTTAGGAGATTGTGTGGCATGAATGGGTTACATCGCTGGCTACATACAGCTGGTGCAAAAAGACAACAACCATGAGATGTCAATAAAAATAAAAATAAATAAGCAAATAACAAGTCCTATGGGCAGAGAAGACCAAAATCCTGACTTACCCCATTATAGTTTCTAAAATATGCGATTAACATAAGTTATGAGACAGAGAAAAGCAGGAAAGCATGACTATACACAGGGGAAAAATGAAAGAAAGTGCATACAAATGTCCCAGAAATTACACTGAGCAGACAGAATTTCAAAGCAGTATTTATAAATAGGCTCAAATACCTAAAGAATATCATTTGTTAAAAAAAATTAAGGGAAACTAAACAAATGTATAAATAAAATAGAACTTACTTAAAAAAGGAAATTATGAAATTGAGAAGTGCTAATGCAAAATTACTAAAAAAAATTCAATAGCAGAGTTGAGAGGGCAGAAGTATCAGTCAATGTGAAGATAGCAGGATGGTGATGATGCATTTTAAGGCATGAGATTAAAAAAAAAAGAAGAAGAAGGAAAATAAACAAATCCTCTGGGGGGAAAATGTATAATCCGTGTAAGCACCCTGAGAGAAACAAAGTGAGAGAAAATAACCACAAAAAAAACCTATTTGTAGAAACAATAACTGAAATTTCCCTTATTTGAGTTAAAAAATCATAAATCTACATGACCAAGAAATTCAATAAATTTCAGTTAAGATAATGAAAGGAAACCCATACCCAGATCATCAGACTCATAATGTTGAAAAACAAGGACCATCTTGAAAATGGTATAAAAAAACTCAACTGATACAATGGGGCAACAATAACATAAATATCTGACTTTGTTAGAACAAAATGGAGGCCAGATGGCAGAGGGATAATATATTCAAACTATTTAAAGTAAAAATCTGTCAACTAAGAGTACTATATTCAGCAAAACTACATTTCAAAACTGAAGTCAAAATAGAGGTAGTCCCAAATAAGCAAGCACTAAAATAATTTGTTTCTAGTAGATCCACCTTAAAAATAACTCTATGAAATTTCTCTGACTGAAAACAAGTGATATCAGACAAAAATTCCAAAACACAAGAAGAAACAAAGAATGTCAGTAAGGGTAATTGTGTAGGTAATTATAAAGACATTATAATAACATAGTTTTTCTCCTTTCTTCTCAACCTATTTACATGCAAGTAGATAAAACAATATAATGTAATTTTAGTTTGATGTATACTTGTATTATAGATTCTAGAACAGACAGAAATGTATTCTGTTTGACAATGAAAGCATACAAGAGACAAATGCAAACAAAGCTGTTTTGAAACAAGCAATTGACACCAGTCAGTAAACATGAATCTGCACAAAATGAATAGAATTAGGATTAAAAAGAAGTGTATTAATAAAAAATATCTATGGCTATACATATTCAATCTTCTTTCTTTTCTCAGTTTCTCTAAAAATCATTTAACTAAATTAATATTTATAACAATGCATTTTTGGTTTGTAATATTGAAATACAAATGCAACAATTAATATTGCTAATAATATTAATACATAATTACAAAATAAAAGAAAGGAGTAAAAGGACTATAGAGGTATAGTTCCTATAGCTTGCTGGAATTAAGTTAGGATAAGTCTAAATTAGATTATGATTTGTAAAAGTGTATATTGTAAGCCTTTGAGCAAACACTGAGAAAATAAAAGAATAAGCTTTTGAAATTATTAAAAAATAAAAATGCTACACTAGATAATATGTATTTAATGCAAAAGAAGAATGTAAGAGAATTACACACACACACACACACACACAACAAAGAGACCCCTAGTTTAGAGACTGACATTTAATTGCTAACAGAACATTCATTGTGTCATTATGTCATTATTCCCCAGTGAATAACACCATGAGCAAAGATATCAACATGCACATTTGTGGTTGTAACCAAATGAAGAATTCCAATCTTAAGGATCAGAGTATACATAGGTCAGCGGACAAATACTGTCCTTCCTTCTGGAAGGAAAGCAGAACTGTTGCTATGGACTACAAATAATCCCCTTCAGGAATGGGAAAGGTCTCTAGCTTTACATCTTCAATGAAAATAAATGCCTTTAGGGATTCTGGAAGTGACCATTAATAAGAAAAAAAAATTATACTGGAGAATGACATAATATTTCAAAATTACATTTTTGGTGACAGTTGCATAACTCCATGACAATACTAACACCATTTTACTGTACACTCTATGAGGGTAAATTTTATGTTTTATAAATTATGTCTCAATAAAATTCTTGAAAATAGCAGCAAGTATTCCTTCAAGTAGAGTATCCTTAATTTACAGTCATACATCAATATTTCTCTGATAGTAAAATAAATCATAGTGTGTGTGTGTGTGTGTGTGTGTGTGTGTGTTTGGTTAAACTTTGGTTCATTTTTGTTCATATTTGTCATGATGTGGATGTGAGGTATACCCTAAAAAGCTCCTGTTAATGCAGGAATATTCAGAGAAGAAATGACTAGATTATGAGAACTATAACCTAATCAATCTTTCCTAGTTTAAATGGACTGACAGAGTAGGAACTGTAGGAAGGTGAGGAATGACTGGAGTTGGTGGGTCTCTGGGGGCATGCCCTGGAAAAGTGGATCTTCCCTGAGGTCGGTTTATGCCTTTCTACCTCTGCTTCTTGACCCTGCAAAGAGCTGTGAGGCTTTCCTCCACTGGGCCTTCTCCTGTATGCCCTGTGCAATGGAATCTGCCTTCTATGGACTGAGAACTTTGAAACCCTGAGCCCCGATTAAACTTTTCCTCCTGTAAGCTGTTTGTATCAAGTATTTTAGTCACAGCAAAGGGAAAGCTAAGTAAAATAATATTCAATATTGAACTTAATTTTCTCATGATTTACTTATTGTGTGTGTATGTTTTTTGTTTTTTTTTTGTGTGTGTAAATATTTGTTGTGGGAACATGCTGATATAAGTTTAAAACACTTTTGTCAATGTTAGACTTGTTAGACTAAAAACTGACAATCTTGTGGATCTTCTGGCTGCCAACCATAATCAGAATATCTAAGGTTCTGGGAACTATACCCATACCCCAAAGACAAGGGGTGCTAATTTTGACCTCAGAGTTCTGTGACACAATTTCTCTTTTTCTGCATACACTCTTTACTGTGCTTTCCTTCATACTTATTTCACATGGAATAAGGAAATTTCCATACATTAAAGATCTTTCCTAAATACATGAGTTGATACACTATTCCTTCTGTTTTGGAACCATCATAGATTAAGGAGAGAACATATGAGAGTAGGAAAGAACAGACAGGGAATTTATTTTCAACAACACCCACCCACATCTCAAAAAAAAAAAAAAAAAAAAAAAGAAAGGAAAAAGAAAAACGGAAATGGCTAACATCTTCTACTGTGTAGAACACATCTTGTTGAATTCTAAATGGCAATTCACAGAAAAAAAAAAAAACCTTTCTGTAAACAAGAACTTAACATTTAACAGATAACATAAGAAATTTCGAGTAAATTGAATTTTCTGTGGCCTCCCAGGTCCAGCAATGGAAATCAACAAGCTGAAGAAGCCACCTTAGCTGTTGCTAAGCTACAGTGAATATCCATTGTAATGCACGTGGATGTACATTAATTCCAAGTACTGTCATTATGCACTGTGGTAACACAAAGAAGAACAAATAGATTTAAAATGATTTTTTTTTTAAATCAAACAAAGACAAATCCTTTGGCTCCATTTTTCCTTTGTCTTCATTTTTATTATTATTATTATACTTAACAATAAAAGAAGGGAGGAAATGTGCCATTACAGGTAGAAACATAGCATATACCATGTTTCTGCCAATAAGACACAGGAATAGAAAGCTGTTCAAAAAAAGAAATAATGTTTGTGTATGTGCAATACAAATGTAAAACTTGTCATCAACCTTTTCTTACTGTTCAGTTTCAACACAGGGCTATTACTGAAGCTTACTTAGAATAAGATTTTGTTTCAGACAGAAATTTACAATTTCTACCTGAAAATCAATAACTCTAGTTCAGCTATCGTGCATTTTCAAACAGAGAGATAATTGTTTGTACATCAGTTAGCAGTAGATATTCCTTACAGAATCTATTCAATCTAAGGCCAGAAATACTGATGTAATTGCCACATCGTTATGACAATTCTGAAAACTATTTTATTCATATCATTAAAAAAACTTTTAAAAAATGGATAAATCTTTATGTATAAAGTATACTCTACATGCACTCTTTTACAATTTTGATGCCTTTATCAATACCTCAGGTATAAGTAATGCATATAAACTTGATACTTACCCATGGTCTTTTCTCACTGAGACCTGTCTTCTTTTTCTCTGTATTAGCTAAACTGCTCATGCTGACCTTTCCATACCATTTACAACAGCATTTCATACCTCCCAAGAATACATTTTAGCTGTGGTATTTTCTTTCAGTCATTCATTCAATCAGAAATATTTGAGTACCTACCAGATTCCAGGTCTGTGCCAGACACTAAGGAAACATTGGCAAATGTTAGATGGGGTTAGTCAGCCATGAAGAGGTGTTCTTCAGAGGAAAGAATACAGAGAAGTAAAGTCCAGGAAAGGCATCAGATAAATGCATTAAGAAAATTCCATGAGTCATAGCACTAAGACTTCAGGGACCCTTACCAGGCAGGCAAGCATCTGGAAAATAGGTGCTGGAATGTCCCACCTTCCCCTGCCACAGTTAAACATAATCCCTTAAAGGAACCACTGCTTCCAGACCATGTCACACACAGTTCTTGTACCAGATCAACAGGATCCTCCCTTAATCACTGAAACCAGGTCACATCTGCCCTTGTGCCTAGATTATCATGACCTTCACATAGCAAATCTGCTAAAAGTTATACCAATGGATAATTAACTACTTAAAGGGTTATAGGAGAATAGAACAAGGTCAGAAACTCAAAGCCTTAAAAACCCCCAATCTGCAAGGGCCATGCTACTCTCTTTAGAGATGGACTGGGCTTCTTGATTCCTGTACTGTGAACTTATGTTTCTTACTCTCACTTTCCCAAATAATCCCTGCCTGCTTCTATGTGCAACTCACCTGAAATTCTTTCTGCAAGATCACAAGAACTAGTAGCTGTAGAATCTCACGATTACTCCAGCTCCATAGGTTTATTCCTCTGCATCAGTAAGTGGTACTAAAATCTTATAATATTGACCAAGACCTGGATAAATAAGAGAATACTTAAGTTGTTTTTGTTGTTGTTGTTGTTTTGTTTTGTTTTTAAAAATTCAGAATTTACTCAGGGATAGTTTCCAAGAATGAGCTTTTACAGAAACCAGCTCATTTAGCCAATGATTTTTGACTTCAAAATCTCAAAATCCCCTTTGCAAAATATGGCAACTGCTCCAAAAAGGAAACATGACACCTACAAGGGCTCTGCCTCTGCAAATGAACCATGAACCCTAACACTCCCCTTCTTGACATTCAATCAACAAAAGACTTCTCCCTTCTACCTTTGTATAAATTACTCTAATAACATGTGATTGAGTAGGTAGATTTAAGCTTTTTGTGGTGCTTCTGGCCTCCTTGCTGAATGATCTCATAGTAAAGTTTTGTTTTGCAAAAATTAGTTACCATAGCATTGCCTCTATATGCTCTGGGTAGTGAGTCCTTGCTCACTATCACTTATGACCTAAAGAAGAATAGTAACTAAATGATTACAAAATATAAATGATAATATGTCTATAGTAAGTGTGTAGGGAAATTTTTTAATTGACTCTTTTTTCTTCTGAAGTTTCAACAGTTTTAGTCTATGAAACCCATTAACTATAGACAGATACTAACTCTGAAAAATATATACAAATGTTATTATGTGCTTAAATAAAGAAGCAACACACTTACAGAATTAGATTTGAAAAGAAGTAAGATGCTGAACTTTAAAGAATAGGGACTTAGGCTTCTGGGGAGGTGGAACAGGCCATGGAATGCTGAGAGGAGAAGGAGCACAGAAAAACAGGTTCACCTCAGAAGGCAGATAAGTCTTCCAGGTAACAGCCACTGTGGCCACCTCTTTCTGGGCCAGGTCTCAGAACCTCAATCTCTTCTTCTTATAAAAATATCTTTTCTAGGCAGAGAGGTGGATATCAGACACCTCATACACTTGTATCTGCTCTTTTTTTCCTTTCACAAATGTAGATTTTTCTTTGTACATGAGATTTCTTTAAAAGGAGAATTTTTGACAGCCATCTTTGTCTTCGATGGTCTGAAGTCTACTGAATAGCAAACTTGAGATATGTCATCGAAATTTCAGGTGGCATTTGGGGGAGCCCATTGTGTTGTGAGTGAGTAGTACCATAAGCTATGAAATCACATACTAGAGATGCCTGAGCCAATAAGGAAGGTCAAGGACAATGAACTGAAAGAGAGAAAAACTGAAGTGAGAGCTATAGAGTGAGAAAGAATTCAGCCAGGCTAAGTGAGAAGTGGAAAGCTTCCATCAATACATGAACATGTGTGGCATGACTGGAAAAAAAAAGTCACACCAATGCAGGGCATGAGTGAAAGACCTATGTGAAATGAGGCTATTGGGAGAGGGATCCCTTCTGCAATGACTTGAACCAATATGTAGGAAACTGGTATTTACCCTAATAGCTATGGGAAGTTATTCAAATGGCATTATTCAATGGAAAAGTAAAAAAAAAAAAAGAAAGAAATATGGAAAAAATGCTCAGAAAGGTATTGTCTTAATCAAGTTTAGAGAGGATAACATTTGGCATTAAGGTAGTAATAAGATCCAGGTTAAGCAGATGAAGTTGGAGAACATTTAGAAATTCACATTAATAAAGGTGATATAGATGGTGGAGGTGTTGACTATTTTCCCAATGGGGATGCTTGCACAGGTTTATATTTTCTATTAGTATAATTAAATAACTAAAGCTATTTTTCTGGGTTTTTAATTTTTTTTATTTTTGAGAGGTTTATTTAGATTATAATTTGCTATGCTGAAAACTTAAAAATTGTGTGACTTCCTTGGTTTGGTAAGCACTGGAAGGCGAAAAGATGATGTCAGCAGACAGACATGTTATGGTCTGAGTTAATCAATATAAGTTATATGTTATAGATTAGAAAATATAGATTAATAAAAGAGTAAGTATAGCCATATTGACTCTACCTTTATGGTTCTCATGTGAAACTGTTATATAAGCTGTTTTTAAGAAGTATTAAAAAATTGTTTTTCTGTGCTTTATATACCTGCAAGTGTATGCAAACCCAGGATGTACAAGAAGTGCTCACAAGAACTCACTCAGTGACAGTGAGAATTACCCTAATTCCTTCTATAAGCAGTACCCTCAGTGCATCAAGGACTTGACACCAGGCCTCACTTCTTAAGTGTTTGCCACCTTTCATCATGGCCACACTGGGAACCAAGCTTCTAACAGGTGAATTTTGGGGGAAAACGTTTAAACCTTATCCAAACAATAGCATGGGGTGAGACATGAATTCAATTTCCACTTGACAAAGTTTAAGACACCTTTGAAAATTACAGGCGAATGTTAATGTCAAGAAGCTCTAGACTACCACAATACTGCTAAACTGAAAGAATTTTCTTTTCTCATATTTTTACCTTCTTGTTCACTTTTCAACCTATTCCAATTTTTAATAGAATCACCAATATGAGGAAAGAAGATTCTTTGAATAAAGTTTTTAGTTTCTCTCTTTAGTTGCTTAAAATTGAGTCTTTAATTCGGTTCTAAGAATTATTACTTTAGTCCCTATCACATAATGAAAAAAAATGTACACCATTCTTTAACACAGAGATGCTACATTGTATGGTCTCAAAAAATAAGAGTATATTTAAAAAAGATGGCTGCAGAATGGCAATTACGGCTATACTTGAGAATATTTCATAGGTCTTACTAACACTGACCAAAAAAAGAACAGTCAGATTTGGATTTAACCAGTTGGCTCTCCCTAAATTTTTAGAATGTTTTTTCTTTCTTTGGTTTGCTTGTATTCCTGTTTCTACATCCCAATAACCATCAGGACTTAAAAACTGCACATTTTCCACTCTCTTATAATTTTGATTATTTCCAGATTTCATGTGGTTAACACTTTCTTGACTATATCCTAGAGGTTGAAGTAAAGTTACATTAGAGTATTTCTTTCCTCTCCCCCTGTTTCTCCCACTTTAGCAGTTTTGAACTCGTACCACAAATGGAGAGCACCATATGGAGATTTAGGGTGTCTGTATTCACTGGAATATGTAGGTGAAAAGTGTTCAATCATTGACTCTTTTCTATTGGTCCTTATCCAGTAGGAAAGTAGTCTTTCACTCAAATAAAATTTGAATTTTTTTCCCCTCTAAAGAGAGGCTCCCATGTGTTACAAAATTGGAATGAGAACCATATACTGACTCTGTAGCAGAATCAGTGGTCTTTTAGGCTAGGGTAAGAAAGGGACTGATGATAGTATCAAACAACTATAGTGTAAACATCAGTACCCAGTTTGGAAGAAAAGAAGCTGATGGAACAACAGGTTTGGTGCCCAAGGGTTAGAGTATAAGTATTCAAAAACTTTAACCCAATATAGACATAAACATAAAAAACCCACATCAATTTATGTACTCACACACATATAAGCACATAAAATATCACTGTTTTGTGAATGGGGAGAGACTGAGTGTATGCACTGAAGTGATTTGTTTTAAAAAAAATGTCCAGAAATTAGAAGGATATATTTTATTAATTCTTTTTTAGTTATACATGACAGTAAAATCCATTTTGAGATAATTATAAAAGCCTGGAATATATCTTGTTCGAATTAGTCCCCAGTATCTCTTCTTTCTCTTCCCTTTCCCCAGCCCTGCTCCATTCCCTCTATTGATCTTTCTGCCATTTACCCATATTTTATTTTTTAATTAATTTTTTGTGGATGTACATGATGGGGAGATTCACTGTTGGTACATGTTGAGAGCCACAGCCGTAGGGGCCCCAGCAAACTTCCAGCTGCCAGCAAACTTCTAGCTGCCAACTGATTGGCTCCTCTACGGTGATGCTCATTGGGCTGTTTCGCAGCCCTCTCAGACCACGGAGATGCTCATTGGGGAACTTTTTTTTGGCTCCACCCACGCAACCCAGCCAATCAGCCTCAAGAGCAGGGGGAGTGGGGGAGGTTGAGAGGCTTGTGGGAAGCCAGTGGTGGCAGTTGGGCTCTGAGGGAATTCCTGAAGAGCTCCTGTGGTGCAGTGTGTGTGTTCTAAAAATAAAGTTCATTTCTTTTGACAAGTGGCTCCTGAATTGTGCCCAGCCAGATTGTGGCAGGTACATTCATATATGTACATCGGAAATTTATGTCAGACTCGTGGCACACTGTCTTTCCTTTTTCTTATCCCCCCTTCATTTCCCTTTGACTAGTTCACTAAACTACTATTTTCCCCTGTTCCTTTATTGGAGCTTAGCTTCCACATATCAGAGAAAACACTCAACCTTTGTTTTTGGAGGGATTGGCTTAGTTTGTTTAGGATGATCGTCTCCACATCCATCCATTTACTGGCAAGCGCCAAAAAGTGATTTCATCTCACTCCAGTCAGAATGGCAAATGTCAAGAATACAAATAACAGTAAATGTTGGTAAAACGTGAGGAAAAATGTACACTCATACATTGTTGTAACTACTCTGGAAGAGCAATATGGACATTCCTCAAAAAATTAGGAATGGAGCCACCATTTGACCCAGTTATGTCACTTCTCAGTACATATCCAAAGGACTTAAAATGAGCATACTACAGTCACATCAATGTCTATAGCAGCTCAATTCATAATAGTTAAGCTATGGAGCCAAACTAAGTGCCCTTCAACAGATGAATAGATAGAAGGATATTTTTGGAATATAACTTTTATTAAAAATTTTGTTGAACCACTGGTTTTATGAAAAATACATACAGAATTTCACCAAAAAATTACCTGTGGCCTGGGCCTCAAAATGTTTCCACCTGATCTTGAAACAAACTTTTGTACACCAAAGAGAGAAAACAAAATACTCGAGAGTGCATATATTTGTGAAATATTTTATATTATAAAAGCTATTAATTAATTAAAAAAAACCCTAAATTTATTGGAAAGAAGATTTATTGTGCTACAATAGAAATACAGTCAGAGCTGGGTGTTGTGGCTTAGTAGCAGAGTGCTTGCCTAGCATGATCAAGGATCTAGGTTCAATATCCAGTACCCCTCCTCATTTTTTTGCTTATCTAAAATTAAAATTGTTTAGTATACAACAAGTTCTTGTGACAAAGTTCATTGTATGTTTCATGGTTAAAAAAAAAAAAAGAAACAAAAAAACTAGTACCCTCTACCTTAACGATAACAATCACTATTTAGGAAGTGTTGAGATACTTTTACTGAAATAGACAAGATCTCCTCAGAGATGAGGCTTACTGTAATGGAGTCTTAGGAATTAAGAACTGCAAGTTTTCTCCACTTAATAGGAGACTTGCACAATCAGTTGTTGTGAATTCAACCTTTCTTCCTGCCTAGTCTGACACATCTGGTCAAGTAGATAGATGTCCACCTTCAGAAGGTCCCTGAAAAGGTGAAGGGGAAACCCAATCACTCTGACATACCATTATCTGCAGACCAAGCTAGCAGAGGAGCTCGCCAGATTTGTCACCTAATCTATCTGGAAGCACAGGTAATAGAAGAGGTGCCCAAGCAGATACAGGACAACAGTCATTTTCTTCTTTAATCATACTTTGAGTATTCTGGGTCTTCACTCCCCTATCATGGGTCTCACTTGCACAAAATTAATCCTCAATTAGAAATATAACAAAAATTAAAAAGAATAATGATTCTTAAAATTGATTGAAATAACACAGTGAAGTGAGCAATTAGTGAGATCTTATGTTAGGCCTTGAGAAATATAATTATTTGGGGAATAATTAATAGATTATTACACACAAAAGGGAAAAAATGTAAAAAGCAGTCCACACTAGACATTCCTACTTGATTATTTAATACTTTGCCAAATTGTTCCTTGGAGAAAAATAGAATTTGTCTTCTCAATATGCTAATTCACATAAGAAAATTAACTGAGATTATTATTTTTCAGTTGTTTTTCTGTGAGTTTTGGAAATTTCAGAAGTTTATATGCAGATAAAATTTATATTTTATGTATAATCTTTCCTGCATCCTTTTTGATATCATAATTTTATTGAAAAGCCAAATTTTGGACAATAGTCAAAAGAAAATGCTTGATGTTTTTGGTAGAATATTCCACATAACTTAGTAATGACAGGAATTTTTTTGCACTGTTATATGGAGTAAATGTTGCCAAGAATGATCAGGGTTTCAGAAGGAAGTAATCATCCCTGACATCTTCACTTCCTATAAAGTTAAAGCTTTCAGATTAAACAAATGCACTGTATGATCAACTTTTGACTAGGTGATAATATGTCTTCAACAGGTGAGTCAGAACAGATTTTTGCAGCAACACAGACACAATGCGTAATTGTGATGCCACTAACTACTATGCCCACCAGAATTCTAATACAGCCATTTCTGGGTTTTATACTCAGCTTTGTGATGAATTTTACCCTATCACATCAGGTTTATGAACTCAAAACTCTGTCTGCTTGGTATAATTATCAGTAGTGGTCAGTGGTGACCACTTGATATGGACTAAAATATTTATTCAGAATTTTTGTTTATCATGCAAGATAAGATCATTTATATTTTTATTACACATATACATACGAACGTGCACACACAATTTCCCTCCTTAATATCCATCTTTTCTATTATTTTTGCCTTAGACTTCTAGAAGAGCTGTAGTTATATAGATTATTTTCTCTAATAATGGAATCTCAGAGTATTTTCAATTAAAAATTATTTGCACCTCAGAGCGTGGACACATAGACCATTACTAAATGTTTCAAGATGAAGAGAATGGCCAAGCCACAACAAAGCAACAACCTTGAAAAAATCACTGTTCTCACTCATTCTTGTTGACATGCATGCATCAGCTTTATTTTACACAACAAATAAGTGCTATTATATTAATCTTTTTAACATGGATTCCCATTGCAACTGTTCAAGAAAGGAAAATCCAATTCTAGATGCAACAGACTAATGCAAAACGACTGATATTCTAGCAAATGATAAATGCAAGGATGTTAACTCATCTGACACCTGTTTTATTTCTTTAATCTCCTCAAAATACCAAGCTCTATTTATCATAAAATTTAAATTTTATCCATTTTTTAGCTTTTTAAAATATATTCTATTATTATTATTATAATTAACAAAATTTATAAGTATGTATTTGGTGCTCAAGTAAGACTGCAGTTTTCATTATAATATCAGTGATATTGTACAATAAGACTCAAGATATAGGAGAAACACAGGGCCCTCCATGCATGAGTGTTAATTAGGAGAGTTATTTTTTAAACACTTAAACAAATGGGATAATTTCAAAGAAAAATCCAACAATTCTTATGTTCCTACAATTTATAATTAAGCAGCATTGATTCCTCATCATTGTTCCTTTCTATTTTTCAAATAAAAGATAAAATGATATTATACATATTATTTATGTTACTGTATTATTTTCTTTTTTCCTCTCTCAGAAAAAAAAAAAAAAAAACAAAACTATGACAGGTTGAGCATCCCTAATCTAAAGATCCAAAGTCCAAAGTGTTCCAAAATACTAAAATTTTTGAGTACCAATCTAACACCAACAAGTGAAAAATTCTACATATAACTTCATGTGATGGATCACAGTCAAAACTCGGAGCCACAACACATAGTTTAATATTTAGTGTCCCCAAGGTAAAAAATACCCCTCTGTTCCTTGAGCTACAATACAGAAACTAGATTTTTTTTATTTAATTGATTTTATTTCTTTTAAATACACGACAGAGGAATGCATTACAATTCTTATTACACAAATAGAGCACAGTTTTTCATATCTTTGTATATAAAGTATGTTCACGCCAATTCATGTTTTTATACGTGTACTTTGTTTTTTTTGCATTACAGTTATTATTACACATCTATACCACAACTATCTTTCATCCACAAAACTATAAAAATATTGTATTAAATTATATTCAGTTTTTGTAAGATGTATAGAAAATATAAGTGAATTTCAGATTTAGTCTTGGATCCTTTTACCAAGATATCTCATATGTACATATACATATTTCAAAGTCTGAAAAAATCATAAGCACTTTTGGTCCCAAGTATTTCAGATAAAAGATTTTCAACTTACATCATAATTTAAGTGTATGCCCTGTGTGTGTGTGTGTGTGTGTGTGTGTGTGTAAGAGTTTGCATGACCATAAAATATCACTTGGAGAATATATTCTTCATTATCATAAGTGACATAAGGGACAGACTAAAATTTTTGTTTTACTCAACAGTGTCTTCAAGACCTAGCCATGATAAATAATAAATAGAAACTTCATCTATATATTGAGATCATTCATTTCAAAGGTATGTTACTCCACCATAAACATCTACCACAATTTATATAACCACTGGAACTGAAATATGCTTCTAATTTTTCATCATGATAAACAATATCACAATAAATTTGTATCCTCATTCCTATGCATATGAAGAGCCAAGGAAAATAGGCCTAAGTAGAATCCCACCTTATATGTGCATACATCATTATGTTTATTAGATATTGTGGAACTTCAGGGGAGAACATTTACCTTAGCTTAGCTATAAAAAAATTACTGCCTTTTCCTGTACAATGAGTTTGCTGACTCACATAATCTAAGCATCTATAAATTAGTATTTAAAAGACTTTTGTGTCAAGGGCAGAGATTTAATAGTACCAATTGACCATTTAGTGAGTCATGGTAAATACTGTGGCACTGTTTCTCAGCTCTAATCTTTATAAACATAAAGCCAAAAGTGAATAATGTCTTTACTATTTTTAAATTGTTAAAACAATAGTCTTCTTCCAGTAATTTCCATATATAATCAAACTCTTTTATTTACATGCCATAATTTTCTCTTGAAATCATATATATTTATAATTGAAATTATAGAGAATAACAACTCATTTTAGCAATGAAATAAAATAAAATTCAGGCTGCCAGAATTATTAATACTTTTAAATACATCACTTTTCTGTTTTACTCAGGATGAGTATAGATGTATTCACCAGAGGAAAAAATAGTATATTGTACACTCAGTCAAATTTTTATATGTTACCTGTTACCTCTTTCTATTTGGTTTTATCTACATCCATCTACTCATTCCCATGTTGGAATGTTTCCCAAACATAAGGTTGTATTTTTATAGTACTTTTAAATTCAGGTAACAATTTATATTTTGAAAGTGTGTTGCTACAGATGATAAAAACAATTTTCTTATATCTTCACTTTCTGAAATGTAAACTTCTTCTCTTATTATGAACTTAAAATTTGCACATGTTTAAGGAAAAGCAGGAACATAAAGTACGTTCTCTTTGGATTCTGTACCTATTTTTTTTTGTTCTTCTTTACTCCTGTGGTATACAATATAAATTAACATAGTGTTTTCTCATAATTTGTCATCTGTTCCTTTCATTTTCATGACTCTCACCCTCACTAATTTAGGCATGTCAAACCCACTCTCTCTTTTGTAACAATACAACCCAACTAATTATTTTCAACAGCATTTGCATAAAGTAGGTGATTGAAGGTACTTGACCTCTGGGCTCTTTCCTTAAATTGAGAGGTACAGATTAAATTATTTATCTCTAAATCAAAATGGATGCTAGTTTGGTGTTCAGGAAGATTTCATTTCATTTACTGGACTGCTTGTCACTTTTCTGTGACATCCTGATATTCATTTCAGTACATACTGACTCCTTTATTGTAGTGTACTACTAAAAGCTCTAGAATAAATCATTCACTTCCTCTTTGTAGTGACTGGCCAGGCAGCCTCAGTGAAATCAATCTTTGTTCTGTAAATAAATTGTTAATAAACACACTCGTTTATTGGCATCATCCACAAGAATAGGTAAAAATCCCCAGTCAATTATTTCACTGTTCTACGAACAGGATAGTTGATTTGCAGTCAGATATACCGTCTTGATATCCTACATAGGTTCTCTGTAGGAATGTTTCCTGAACTGCATACCTATCAATCTATCACAAAAAAAAAAAAACCCAGAGCAATTGGAAAATCTCTTGTTTATGCAAAGTCAAAGGCAAAGCTGCAAAGCTCCAAATCTTCCTCCTTCTTCCTAAGAGATGTAGAATTTGCTACCAATAAAACAGCACCCCATACGTACAACAAAGGAAAAATTAAAAACAAAACAAAACAGGTCTCTCACTTTCTCCTCTTTTTCTGACTCTGTTTCCAGTTTCACTCATAATAAGATAGAGAATCACATCACCAGATCAAGAAGACTGCTGCCCCTGAGAGAAGTGCCACCAGCCTTTCAAAGCACTGGCTTTGACAAGGGGCAGGTGCGTGATTAGAAGGGTGGATGAGGAAAGAGCTTGGTGGAGAAAAGACTGTGTGTCCACAGGGAAAATGATAGGAGGAGAAAATATTAAGAAAATATTAAGTATGTAATATTGAATTTTTATTAGAAAGTGTTATGTAATCCCCTATTTACATTCTGAAGATATATATTACTTTTTCAGATACTTAGAGATATCTGACTATTTACAGAATAGCCTAACAATATTGTCTCTTTGATAATGATTAATTGAAACAGATTTGACTTCCATTGCAGGCAGTCATTTTGTGTAATTGTGTGTATGTGCATATTTGTGTTTATGAATATTCTATGTTATACTAAAAAGAAGAGCTATTTTTTTGCTTAGTGTGTTTTTGTGTTCATATACATTAACCTAAACTTCTTATTCATATTTTTAGCATCCTTATATACTAAATATAACCATGAATATCAAGGTGTTTGGGGTACAAAAATCTTCACTGTAAATTTCAATATAGTTCTGGTTTCTGTTTCAGGGTCTAGAATTTTTGCTTTTTGAATTTCTGTCTATATAGTTGAGGCTTATAAAACCATGCTCCATTTTTTCCTTAATCAACCTGTACTGCTTTTCTTAATTTCTTATGTGGCTTTCATCTTAATTTCTCTTTTGGACTAAAGGCTTTCTTTTGGCCCATGTTTTATTGCCATTTTATATCAAGCTTTTCATATGTGCTTATTTAAATAGGAGTCTTTTAACAAAAATATTGGATCATATTATTCAACTCAACATGAGTCTCTCACTGAGTTTGACATATAATTGCTTATAATTTCTTTCTTATTAGGAATGATTTGCCATTTTGTTTTTAATATTGTGTATTTTCCATTTCCCACTAAATAGATGATTTTTCCCAAAATTAAAATATATATATATATGTATCTTTTTAACTCTAGCTTAATACGTTAATTTTTAAGAAAATTTATTTAATTTTTGCTTACTAACATTTTCATAGAATCATCATCATCGATGTATCTCACTAGAGACAGACATGCAACAAGAATTTTAGAACATTCTGCATTTTGCTAGAATCCTAAACACATTTACCATCCCTTCTCTAGTTAACTAAGATTGAAAACACATACATTTGCCTCTCTGATGTAGATGATACCTTAGGCTATACAATTCTATATGCAAAGTTCATCTTCTCTATCAGTTCGAACATATTACATAATAATCTTTGCTTTAGAATACTGCTGACATGCCTGATAATAATCAATATATGTTCCTTATAGGTAATTGAAATTTTCTTTTAAAAAGAGGTTTTTAGAACTAATCTTTGTTTTAAACCTTTAAAAGTTTTTCCATAATACTTTTTTTTGTAACATTTTACTTTTGTTTATAAAAATAGCATTTTAAAGCTTTATATAAGTTTTCAGGTAAGGCCCAATAGTGTTGTTTAGTTGAAGGACATTTTTAATCATTATTTATTTAAATATTTTTCCTTTTTATTTTTTTATCCTTTGAAATTCACACAATAAACATATTAATAATTTTGCTTTTCTCTCCATATTTCTGATCTTTTTCCTCACATTAAAAAGTCTATTTTTCTTTTGTAGAAGAGTGTTGAATTTGATCTTTTCACTCAGTAAACTCTTTTAGTTATAAGCACTATGTACTTTATATATGAACATATATACTCATTTACATAATAAACATCATATGCCATTCATTTCAATATGCCCACATTTTTCTGCTTTCTTTGAAACCAAGACATTTAATAATTGACATCAATTCATTACATCCCAGTGCCAGATTGCACTTATGTTCAACAGTTGCTATTGCTACAGGAACTAGATCATTGTTGCTTATATGGTTGTCATTTAACAATAAAAAGAAAAAAATGCAGTGTCAATACTGCACATTAGGGGTTTCATTTCTTTTGGAGGTGTTTTTTTTAACTATTACACCATAGTCTTATCTTAAGAAATAACTAAATTTTTAAAAAAAATTATAGCAAATGACATTAGGGTCAGGTTGATGTTGGTAAATCAAATGTTTGTCTTTGGAGGAATTAATGTTACTTCATAATGATAGAGGCACAATAAGAAAGTACTTTAAGAAACCTAAGACAAGTGAGGTGCAGTGATGTATGCCTGTAATCTCAGTTTACAGCATTACAAGGTTGTGACACTATCTTGGAATAGAAAGGGCTGAGGATGCAGCTCATTGGTCAAATTGCTGCTGGGTTCAATCTCTAGTACTGCGAAATAGAAAATGAAAGGAAATGAGAGAAAACCCAAGACAAGATGATGGTTTCCAATAAATGAAGTTATGTGTTATATTTAGTAACCAAGACAGATATAAAAGGCCTATAAAAGACAGGTGGGCTTGGCATTCCCCCCCCCCCCCCCCGATGTCTATATAGAGAATGAGGTTTTTTTTTTGAGGAATTGGCTTACAGTCTGTCAAGTCCAAAAATCTCAAGGAAGTCTGGCAGGCTAGATATTCTGACAATAGCTGATGTTATAGTCTAGAGCTGAGAGGCTGGAAGCTCAGGCAGAATATCTAGGTGGCAGTCAAGAAGAAGAAAGCCTTCTCCTCAGGTGTCTTATCTTTTCTCCTTAGGTTTGGGAGTGATTGAATGAAATCCACCCACAATACAGAGGGTAACTTGCTTTACTTAGCACCTACTGACTTGAAAGTCAATCACATCAGGCCAATTCCTTTCCTGATGTTTGATCAAATAACAGGGCAGTAGGACTAGCCAAGTTGACAAACAAGATTAACAATTATACAGGCCAAGCAATGTAAATGAAAGCAGGATGAAGAGTCAAATTCCTAAGAATTGATCCAGAAATTTTCAAACTCGCATGAGGCTGGTGTAACAAATTCTGCACTAGTTGTTGAACATCGATATTAAAAAAAAAAAAAAAAAAATTCTGCTGACTTTAAACAAAAATGTTTAACTTCCAGGGATGGATTTCACTAGAAGGCAGGGGAAGTAACTAGTAAAATTTTAAAAGATGCTTATGAGATCTTGATATATTTACATATGCTATAAAATATCACACTAGTCAAAGATTGCAAAGACATCAATATATGATCATAGGTAATGCGCAATTTACATCTTAATATGCTGGCCTGAAAGAGGTTTACCAATAAATACAATAAAAACTCTAAAAGCTAAGTTATAGGTACTATACACATTTTCTTATGGAAAAATATTGGTGAGTTCTATAGTCCAAGTCATGTTGTTTATAATCTCTGGTTTCTTCCACATATTTCCAATATGGTCGATTAATTCTAAAAACTTTCATTTTAAATCCTGTCCTGTCTGGTTCAAAAATTTTTTATATAATATTTAATATAAATTGTTCTGGGACTTATTAGCCACATCAGTATTGGTATCTGTAAGGAAAAATAGATAATTCATATCTTAACTTGTACAACTGCAGGTAAAGTAACTCAGAGAGGATGAGAGGGCGTGATGTGCCCAATGTGCTTGCAGAGCAGAGAGACTTTGGTAGCACAAACTCTGCTCAATTTCTTCCTGCTTCCCTCATGTCTAATAATGTTACATTACCCTGCAGAGGTCCTCCAAGAAGCTCTTTAGCTCTCCGTAGCTGTTTTGTTTATAAACTTCTCTTTCTCTCTCTCTCTCTTTCTCTCTCTCTCTCTCTCTCTCTCTCTCTCTCTCTCTCTCTCTCTCTTTGATAATTTACTAGCATAAATATTTGATGTTGCATTGAAGTTAGGTTGACATAGAGGTAAGGCTCGTGTTGAGTTGGTGTGCACCATGACAACTGGAAAAATATATTATGGTTTGTAAGTGGATATAGTTTTAAGTTCCATCATCCCTAGTAATTAAAAAACTTCCTCATTATCCAATGAGTAAAGGAATTCTGGTTGGTACAGAAGACATCTCCATGACCAGCTACATCTCTTGCATCTGTCAGGAGTTGGGTACAGCATACCTCTCAATTTTTGAACATTTTGATTGAGGGGAAGAAATACCCAAAGCTGTGTATACCCTGATGCTTTTTACAGTGTGATACTTACCCTAACCAGGTTATAGCATTATCAATATATCACCATTTTTTTCTGATTGATACTAAAATGTCACCCATTTTCCTGTCCCAAAGTATAATGGGATCAGTAGTGATTTTTCTAGAGTAATGGAGAAATAGAAAATGTCACAAATAGGCAGGTCACTCTCTGGTCTTTCCTCCTCCTCCTCCTCCTCTTTCTCCCCCTCCATTTTTGTGGTGCTGGGGATGGAACTCAAGGTCTTGCTCATGCTAGAGAAGTGCTCTACCATTGAGCCACACAAGTAGTCCATTCAGTCACGTATGATCCTAGAACTCTGCTCACAAATTGACCTAATCACTTTTAGTGTTACTAAGGAATTTCCCAGGTTTGTGTCTTCTATGGGAAAGATCAGTCCACCCCTCACTCTTCTGTTGTTCTCATATCAGGTTTGGTAGTCATAGTCAGCAGCACTTTCTAACTCTGTTCAGAATTACTGGCAGTGGAGCTCAGGGGATAAATATTACCCTTAGCTTCATATAATTTTCAAGTAATCATTTTCTCTTTACCTTTAACTTTCCATTTTATAAAAATGTGGCAGTACTGTATATAGTACAATCGTTTTCCATCAGAAAATATGTTGCTTTTGCAGTATACATAAGGAAATGGATAATTAGATGTGCTTTAAGATTGATATAAGAATTAAAATTTTTCATCAATCTGTTTCCAATCAAGTCCACTTTTTTGATTTCTTAAAAATATTATATGATGAGTGCATTTTTGTAACAAAGCACTTTTGTTATAATGCAAAGCCCCAAGTTCATAAATGTTCTAGATGAATATGAAAATAAATCACTTTACTATACATCTTAATAATCCTAATGAATCACAGAAATTCTGCTACTCATTCTTATGTTGGATTATACCAACTAAAAAACTGAATGTTGATAATCTGAGAAAAACATTAGATACTATTTGTTTCAGTTGACAATAATGTTTTTAGTGGAAATATGGAGATTAAAAGAAATCATTGCAATTTCCAAATTTAAGTCACCACATTTAATACGTTCTGAATACCTTAAGATGTGTAGTGTTTGAAGAAAGAAGTGTTGGTCCTAATAACTTATAGCTCACTAGTCTGTCATCCTTTGGTCACAGTTGGGACTTGATTTTTAACTCAGCATAGATGTGGCTGGTAATGAACGTGTTAGTATTCATTTATGGTTAACCCTGGGATGATTCCTATTGACTCCATTTTTAGATGTCTCTACAGAATATCTAATGGGTGACTTTCAGTTCTCAATTTATACCCCAAATGAATCATATGAAAAACCACAGAACTCTTAGTCCATGATAAAGGAGTTTATTCTTTTCACAAAACCTTATCTGTCTTTGGTGAGTTTTCCACTTTCTCAGTAGCGTTCATAGTGGTCAGAAGGAGAGTTCTGAAAAAGAGCTGTTATTTTTTTCTTATTTCCAAAATGAAGATAATTATATTTTTAAAAAAAATTTCAAAGTATAACTCTATCTAGTTCAACTTTTATTGTTCACAATTTTCATTATTAAAGAAGAATAAATACTTTGAAACCAAGAACCAATTCAAACATCATTTTGGTAAGTGATGGTGTATACCACTGGTATACCAGTGGTTTGCAAAGATCATTTTGAGTCTAGATCACTGTGCCAAATTCCTGAATCATAAAGCTCACTTCAAACTGGATATATCCAGCTGGATTTCCACTCAAAGTTAAAACTGATATTTCCAAAAATATAAGGAACTTTTCCTTCCTTAAAAGAATTTCTATCACCACGATCTCACTATTGGCAACCCAAGTACAAACATAAAACTAAACTAGAAAGTTGAGCATCACTCATTTTTTGTGTGGTTTTTTAATTTGTTCTAATTGGTTATACATGACAATAAAATACACTTTGACACATCATACATAAATGGAATATAACTTCTTATTGTTCTGGTTGTACATGATGTAGACTCACATGAGTTGTGTAGTCATATGTGCACATAGGGTAATAATGTCTGATTCACTCTACTATCCTTTCTACCTCCAAACCCCCTCCCCTTTCTTCACGCCCCTCTGCCTAATCCAAAGCAGCTCTATTCTTCCCTAGATGCCTCTGATTGTGAATTGATATCTGCATAGCAGAGAAAATATTCAGCCTTTAGTTTTTTGGGATTGGCTTATTTTGCTTAGCATGATACTCTCTAGCTCCATCCATTTACCTGCAAATGCAATAATTTTATTATTCTTTAAGACTGTGTAATATTCCATTGTGTGTGTATATATATATATGTATGTATGTATATATATATATATATATATATATATATATATATATATATATATATATATACCATTTTCTTTATCCATTCATATGTTGAAGAGCACCTAGGTTGGTTCCATAGTTTAGCTTTGTGAGTTGAGATGCTATACACACTTATGTGGCTGCATTATGTTGTATGCTGATTTTAAGTCCTTTCAGTATAAACTGTGGAGTGGGATAGCTGGATCATTGCAAGTTACAGTCCAAGTTTTCTGAGGAATCTCCATACTGCTTTCCAAAGTGGTTGCACCAATTTGCAGTTCTACCACCAATGTACGAGGGTGCCTTTTTCCTTACAACTCCACCAACATTTATCGTTGCTTGTATTCTTGATATTTGCCATTCTGATTGGAGTGAGATGAAATCTTAAGAGTAGTTTTGACTTGCATTTCACTAGTTGCTAGAGATGTTGAACATTTTTTCAAACAAAGAACCCATTCAATCAATTGTTGATCAATTGTTATTTTTTCTTCTGTGAAGTGTCTGTTCAGTTCCTTAGCCCATTTATTAATTGGGTTATTTGCTTTTTTGGTGTGATTTTTTTTTTTTTGGTGTTAATATCCTGGAGATTAATGCTCTATCTGAGGTGCATGTGGTAAAAAATTTTCTCCCATTCTGTAGGCTTTCTCTTCACATTATATTTATTTGCTGAGAAGAAGCTTTTTAGTTTGATACTTGATTTTACTTATTGGGCTTTAGGAGTCTTGCTAAGGAAGTCAGATCCTAGGCTGGTATGGTGAACATTTGGGCCTACTTTTTCTTCTGTTGGGCACAGTTTCTCTGTTTCAGTGCCTAAGTCTTTGATCCACTTAGAGTTGAGTTTCACGCATGGTGAGAAATAGGGTTTTAATTTCATTTTGTTACATATGGAATTCCATTTTTTCCATCACCATTTTTTGAAGAGGCTCTCTTTTCTTCAGTGACTATTTCTCCAGTGACTGTTTTTGGCAGTTTTGTCTAGGATGAGACATCACTCTTGAACTGTGTTTCCTGCATCCATTCAATTAACTACACACTCCTATTGATTTTCTTGCGCAGAAATGCCCTAAGTATCTTCTCTCCTCTCCATTCCTTCTATTATAACACTAGTTTAGTGTCTCATGTATTTTTGGACCTTCACAATCCTACTACCATCATTTTCAACCCCTATTCCTCATTTCTATTGTCCAAATAACACAGCGATCTGTTTACAGCTCAAAACCCCTCCTTCCTTGTTCCTCAATGTCTGTACTAGTGGTCCCACCCCACTCCTCAAAGGATACTAAAGTTTTAGAAGTTATTAATTGGTGCTCAATAAAAAGCATATACATATATGGAACAAATGTGTTTGTGAAATGCTCAATGTTAGACCTGATTTTTGGATTGTAACAAAATTTATTAGCATATGGTGATTTTGGAAAATTCCATAGGAAGATTACCTATTTAATTTACTTTCTCCAGTATGAGAATTTATGAAGGATCTATTAAAAGAGTATGCTGTTTTAATAAATTCTATCAGCATCTTATTGTGCTTTATAGAGAACATGTGGGAACTCTCTGACCTGCAGGATCAATCCCAAATTTCTTAATAAAAGATTCAAGGGAACTTCATGTTATGGTGCTCATCAATCTTTCCTGATTCATTCCAAGTTAAGAGTTTCCTTCATATTATTATCCTATAATCAAATGCCTATTTCTATTCTTTCGCTTTTCACATTGAATTGTAAATATATTTTGTTTTTTCCCATGATTTTCACTAGTCTTTGACTTTCTTATGTGTAGAAATTATCTTATTATATTCACAATGGCTTATACAATGGCTGGACAGTAAATGAATAATAACTAATGAATGACACAATGAATTGTACTTAAAATATAAACAAGAAATATTTTATTCACCAGTTCATTTCTCTTTCCAATCTGAGCATTTCTTTGACTCTAATGATTGTGTAACCCTAAGCCCTATTCTATGAGTTTGTTACAGCAGCAGAGACATGCATGAAAGAAAAAAATCCAAATTTAATTCAAGGGCCAATAGGTATATATTTTAAGAGAGGCAAAAAATATATTTTTTATGAGTTCAACAGAGAGGAAGCACATAATTTTCACTTGCTTATGAAACATGCTTTTGTAGTTGACTTTCAGATAACAAGTAGTTTTCCATCCTCTGGTAAGGATATATAGGGATAGAATTATAGAGGCATAGTAGTATGTGATATATCTGAACACTAAAATCTGAATCTAATGCAGTGGCATAAGTAGTTTCAAAGTCTGAGATAACCTGGATGCTATTCTTACAAGATCATCAGATTGTCACATCCATGAAGGAGAAGATGCCCGTTTGAAGTAAAGTCTAGCTTTTGTTTCTCACTGTAAAAATAATTTACATATGAGATAGGTTTTTAAAAGGCATTACATTTGACAGTAAACTGTTAATAACTGCATTATTTATTAAATTGTTTTTAAAAACAGAATAAAAGGAAAGTAACAAAATATGGATAATACATCAAGGAGAAGAACAGTTTCCTTGAAAATTTCATTTTAATTAAAATATTTGCTCTCCGTTGGGGGTCAGTATAAAGGCGAATTGAAAAGAAAAATTCTCATTACCAAATATGGTATCTCCTGATATCCCAGAAAGATTGAAGTTGAAAAGGGAGTGCAATAGGGAGGGCCTGTTGATGATTTGAGAATGTAAAAACTAAAAGTCGTACATTCTGAAAGTCAGATTTAAAGTGAAAGGAAGAAAAAGAAGACAAAGAAAAAAAAATGCTCTGTTGAAGTATTGAATTGGTTAGCTGCAGACAGGAAAGGAATAAAGACATGAGCTGGTTTTTAGCCAAGCATTTAGGATGTAAGCTTGAAATTAGATTTCAGTGATTTTTTGGATCTAATTTGCACCTGCACTAGGGGAAGCAGATGTGAGTAATTTGGAGGGGTTTTATTTATAGAGGTAAGAAGTGAAAACTGTCCCAGGGAGCAAGGCAAGAAAATGAGAATTTAAAGTCATAGGCCTAAGCTTTGTGTCGTGGAGCAGGGAAGCAGACATCACCAGCTTGCAAATCTAGGTAGCTGCCTGTAGCTCCTTCAGAAGCTGTGTACTGGGGCTGTTGTTCCTCCCCAAACAGATGTTATTAGAAGGTAGTGTTGTCAACCAAGCAAGAGTTGTGGAGAAGTAACTGAGAGAAAGCTACAATAACCTGTCTTTGTGACTCTCAGCAAGTCTCACCAGGTAAAACTGAGACCTTCAGTGATGACTTGAATAATTCAAACAAATAAAAATACTTCCTCTTGACACTCGGATTTTGGAAGGAAATAATTAAAAAGAAGTCAAAGATTCATTTAACTTTGCCTTTTTGGACAATGTGCAGTGGAAATTTTCAATATTACTTAGAAATTTAATAAAGAATTAATATTTATAAAGTAATTGTTATTATAAATGTATTTTTCTTTTAAAATCAGAATCAGTATTTTTTAAATATAATTATGGCTATAAATAGCACATATATTTAATTTTCTTGAATATCCTTAACTATTTTGTTCTAATGAACCTGGAGTTAGTTGACAGTTATATCTCCTAGAATAAAAAAAAAAAAAAAAAAAGGAAAAAAGCACAGGCATTCAATAGTGGCCAGTTATTAATGGATTAATTTAAGAACTCTGTGGTGGGAAAATGCCTGATGATGAAATTTGCTATTTACCATTGCTGGTTACTAGAAAATAATAATTTGGTAAGGTCTTTTATGCAAGATTTAATTGTGTCTAAACACTCCAGATCTTTTCAAACCCTCGACAAAATATTTACAAGGGAAAAATGAATCCCATCATCAACAAAGAAAAGTGAAATTAAGAAAAGTTAATAATGAGCAACATAAGTTGGAATAAACACAGATACCCACGATTACGCATCACTTAACAGTGAGGATATGTTCTGAGAAATGTACTATTAGAAAATGTTGTCACTGTGTGAATGTCACAGAGTGAACTAACAGAAACATGGATGGTGTAGCCCACTACACACCTGGGCTACACAGTATATGTTCATGTATACAAATGTAAAATAGCCTTTAGCTACTAGAGCCATGAAGAACAAAATGAGATTAAATCAAGCACAAGATCAAATAATGCAATCAAGATGCATGATAAATGCCTGAAATATGAGGCTACTGCTGTTATATCATGACATATTTTTTTGTTTTACGGTAAACTTTGCTTTATAAGTAGACGGAGTATATGCTAAAATATAGAATAATACATAAACCACTAACAAAGTCATTAATTTTCATTATCAAATATCATGCTATGTGCAGAATCATACGTGCTATATGTTTATATGACTGGCAATGCAGTGCAGTTGGTTTATTTACACAGGCATCATCACAAATACCAGAATAAGGAATTGTGCTACAATGATATGACATCTGCAAAGGCCTGGTGTGATAGGATCTGTGGTCCATTTTTGTCAGTGTCAGTATGTGGTACATGACTATATGTATAACCACACACTGACACTGTGTGAGGGTACACATCTAAATAACAATATGTGCAAACCAGTTTTTGTTTCCATTGAAAATATGTTGAACACACATTATTTATTAGGAATATTTATGTTTATGAATGCAACTCCCCATGAGAGGCTCAGTTTTAGCCTTTGATCCTTGTTCTCTAATTTTTTCTCCTTTCACATATAATTTTATCTTGTGGGTTTTATACCGTGCATGCTTCCAGGACCTTGCCCTTCAGACACTATTTCGATTTGTGTTCTGCTTGACTGGATCTGCATCATCAGATGCCTTCCTGTCAGATAGTCAGTGGAGACTCTGGTTTTATTGCCCATAACAAATAAAAGTTATCTCCACCCTTTAAAGCTTATCTGTGACTCTGAGACACTACAAGTTCAACAGCACTCAGATGACAGGAGGCTATAGCACTAATCAGTAGATGAGACAATCAGATTATAACCATTTGTTTAAAGGATTTAAGACCTCTTTATAGCCAGAGCAAGCCACTATTAATGCTTTATTGTCTTCCTTTAGAGGGACAGATAAGTCAAATGATAATCTTAAAGTGTGTATATGAGAAGATAACACCAGAGAATCATTTTTAAAAGGTTTCTGGGAGTTGAAATCTAAGTTGAAAGCAAAGATTATTTTAAAAATCATTCATTAAAAAGAATTAAAATTTGTGTTAAGACGTACCACTTTTTAATCACTTAAAACAAATAAGTTTGTAATAATTCAGAAACTGACTCAGAAGTGACTTGTACACTACAAATATTATTTTTTTTGCCAAATGTACTTTTGCAAATAATAATATATGTTTGTTACTATCTTATCTGGTGTAGAAGAGGAAGCTTCTAATTATATGGGGGAAATATCATGATTTGGAAACACTGTGGAGGAAATTCATTCCACAAAATGAGGTAAATGAATGTTATAGTGTACCTGATGTTTGGAACCACCATTAGTGATAGTTTTTAAAATTTTGAAATATATAGAAAATTATAACTGAAAACCTTCATTTTGAAAATGTCTTTCCTTCTCTTTGAGTTGAGAAGAAAGTTTTTCACTTATGGTAATTGCAAATATGGCTCTGCTTACTATATGCCAGATTCTCCTTTACCGCTACACATTGACCATCTGATGAAATTCTCAGAATAACTTACATGTGGGGACGATTCCTATAGTCATTAGAGTTTCACAGATTAGTTAAATCAAGTTTAAGTAGTTTACCTAAAATTATATTTTGTTTGAGGCCAGTAAATCTAGAATTTGAATATGAACTGTTCTATTGAAAACTTCTGTAGGATATTTTTGATCATATGAAACATACAAACTTAAAGCAAACTTATAATTGGTTCAGCAGAAATGAACTTGAAAGGAAACTTGAATACTAAACTTTGCTAAAATGGAGGGAAATGAAGAAATAAATTCTGTAGATCATTATATTAGTCAAATAATATCAACTAAACAAATGGTGAGAAAACTGGAGAATATTTATTTAGAATAGTTGACTTCAAATAGAAAAAAAATTAAGTATAATTTCTTTAAAAGTTTAATTAAAGAAAATACTACTTAGTGGCCCTACATAATTTGCATAACCTCATATCTTCTTTCATTAAAGTGGCAGATTTACTGGAGCACTTAGGAAAAATAGTTGAGGGAGTTTGTATTTGGACTGTTATTTTGATGAAAACTTCTGTAAGGTGTATCTGATCATGTAAAACAGACAAACTTAAAAGAAACTCATAGTTTGCGTTGAACCACACACACCCTACTAATAAAAGTCTCTACTTAAGTACACAAAGAATCCTACTACAAGTAATAAGTAATTATTCCTCAAATTAAGAATTTTAATGGGAAAGTCCATGAAGTTTTAAGAACTTCATTTTAGCTGTAGCTCAAATATAGTATTTTAACTAAATGTCAAGCAAAGAATCATTTGAATCCTTGAAGAAAATATCCAGTAAGCTATAATAATTATAATAATGAAGCAACATTGTTCCTACATATAAGTTTATATCTGTATGTATCTCAAAACCCTCAGATCAATGCCTTTCATCTGTGACAATTCTTTTATTTTTTCTTTTTTTTGAAATTGCTTTCTTTTATTGTTTAAATCTTTCAAGCTTTGAATACAATGATCTATGATGGATTTTACATTTTGTAAAAGTAGCCATGTCCATTGACTGTCCATAGTGTGACAATTCTTTTAAACCAGATACATAGTATGTCTGCCAATATTTATTCATTATAGATCCTGGAAAGGCATATCATTTCCTTAGTCTGGGCTCCTGAGATCCTCTTAACATAGACCTCCTCTTGTTATCAATTAATTAAAATTAACAGACAAGATTTAACTTGCCTATCAGTTCAGGTTTAAATACATTAATTAAAAAATATGATATTAGCTTTCTTAGATTAGTACAAGCTAATTGTGTTCATAAATGGTACAAGTAGATTTAGTAGGAATCAAGCTCACTTATAAAGAATGAGACCAGGGCCAGAGGTGTAGCTTAGTGAGAGAGAGCTTGCCTAGAATAAATGAGACCCTAGGCTTAAAAAAAAAAAAAAAAGAAAAAAAAACTGGAAAATCAACTTTTGTTCCTAAGAATCAAAGCAGTTTAATTAAGACAGTGAGATGTTTCATCAACTTTAATTTTTTTAAATAAAATTATTTATCTAAGTCTATGGTAAAAATATGCCCCTACAATAGTTTATTCATAGAAAAAATACTAGATATTTATAGTGTATATAAAACTATTTTAATTATTAATGTAAACAATTTTATTCAAGATACCATAAAAGTTAGATGTTGTTTTGCTGAGTTAAAATTCCATCAATTTTAGTAAATCAAGAAATGATCTTTTATGTTTAAAGTTGTATCCAGCCAGTTTATTTATGATGAAACTTCAGTTCCCTGAGTCTTATCATACCTACTATTAAAATTGACCAGGAAAATAATTCACATAATTCTGGGTCTTTATTTCCCTGGTTGCATGTAGAGCTTTGTCCTTGTTTTTTCCTTTATTTTGAGAAATAAAATCATCTTAAACTTCTATGAGCAAGATATCTTACAGGACTAAATGACTATCAATTTGATGTTTGTGAGAGAAAAAAAAAATTAGTAGTTTTCAAAGTTTATCAAAGGTCGTATAGAGCTATTTAGAATCTTTTAGGGGACACTCAGCCAAGGAAATGGTAGAGGATAAGAGTTCCAAAGGAATCTAATTGGGAGGAAACTCCCTGTCACTTTTCAATCAGAGCAGTTCTGTTCAGTGATATAAATGTATGTTTGTGTGTATGTAGGATCCCTTATGACTACAATTGAAGATAAGTGTTCTTTTGCAAAAAACAAAATAAGAAAAAAACTATGCAATACTGTGCTATATACTTAGTATCACATAATCTCTTGTATCATTCGGGAACAATTGACTATGAGCCTCAGTTTCCTAATTATGAATTATAAATAAACCATAGTTTCTCTGATATTCACTATATACTACAGGTTATGTATTAGCTGCAGGTTACACAAAAGTATCCCAATCCTAAACACACAAATACTTGTAGGAATAAGAAATGCTCTTTACAGACATTAAGATGAAAAAAATACAAAGTCAAAAGTTAATAAAATGAGAAACAAAATACTTTTGGTGACTCCATATTTTTGCTGACTTAATTTCCATATCACTTAAATCAACATTCATTCATTTATTAAATCACCCAACAGCTAATGTTGTAACATTTGCCTTGATGTCAGGAATATTGACCACAAAAGTTTACCAAGGGAGTCAAATATTGTTTAGTGGGAAATAATACTCAATCTTCATATTTTATCCATTGAAGATGCTCTATTTTATCACAAAAATTAAACTTTAATAATAATCACTATCATTGATATGTGTGGCGGGGTGCTCAGGATTGAACCCAGGTTCTCACACACTCTAAGAATGCACTCTACTGCTGAGCTACATACCCAGTCCCTAAAATTACTTTTGCTGACAACAAATCTCAGAAAAATTGAAGAGAAAAAAATGAGCACATATCAAGGAGCAAAGGAGGTGCCTATTATTTTCACAAGCATGACATCCAGTACCCTTGCAGTAGCCTTCAACTGTATAGCAGGGGATTAGAAAAGTGATTAACATCACAGAGACTGAGGAGTGAAACTAGATCCACTCCAGGCTTGTCTCACTACACTTCTCACCCACCTTTCTCTCCACCTTGCTGCCTATGACTGTTGCAGCCTAGAGAAGCCTTCTGTCTCCTACCCAGGTATGGAAAAGTATTTAATTATGTACTATGTTGTTAGAATAAGACAGTCTGGCAACTTCTAATTATCCTTCATTATAGCACTAAATGAAATGGATGAAAACACTTCAGAAAACTGTTGATATTAACAGGGTATCAGAAGAATTTTTTTTTTTTTTTAGGACCCAGAACAATGGTACTTTAGAGAAAAGCACCTCATTGTAGGAAGTATAGGAAAATAATCATGTAATGATAGTACTAATATTTTTTCTACCTAAAAATAATTTAATGATTGCCTCCTTTCAGAGCAGATGAGACTCACTTTTAGACATTTCATGTAAGCAACAAGTAGAAACTTTTTCTTCCCAATAACATGCCACTGTGGACTGACAGTTCACGCAGAACCACACAAAAGGCAATTAATTCATCCAGCAGAGCACTACACAGAGGCAATTTGTCTGACATGTAGCATTTGCTTTTCAATAGTTGCTTATCTATCAAGGGAACATACCAAGTTCATCCTTTGGAAATGGGATAGGCCAATATGCTGCTATGAGCCCTGAAATGCAGGAATACTATTTAATTCAGGATCTCACTAAGGACATAGATAAACAGTAGACAATGAAATTACATTATCTACAAAACAGACTGTGAACTAGTGAGTTAAATTAAAGGTGCAAGCTGGGGAGGTAGATTTCTGGTAGAGAGCTTACCAAGTATGTATAAGGTCTTCGGTTTGATCCCTAGTACCATAAAATATATATAAAGGTATAATTCACTATATAGTCATTTTATAAATTTACATCTGGTACATGAGAGTTGATAAGTAAAATCCATAGAATTAAGTAGTTTAGTGGTAAGATGGATGTCACTCTCACAACATCTTCCCCTACTGTAAAAATCAAGCAGGCTTGATCCTTGCTATAATCTGCATTTGTGAAGTGAGAATACCAATAGCATCCTTTATAGTGCATTCTTGGATTAGCTATAAAACACCTAGAACATTACTCACTTTATGGTTAGTGATCAATAAATTAAACTGTAACTTGGTCTTGTTACTATGACACTGCTTAATAATAGATATGTGTTTGGATTAGCAGCCTTCAGTGTAGATTATCATGTATCTCACTCATATCTACAATCATACTATAAAAATGTGCTAATTTCTTCTCTTTATATTTTCATCCTATCACTGAGCATGTTGAAGTAAAGATTGTGGCTGTCTCATCTGTGTCACCTCCAATCCCAGCATGGTGCCTGGCACAGAATACATTCTCAGTAGATATTTGTAGTATGTGAATGAATTAGCCAATATATAAATATATTAATGCTTTATATTGCATTTTTATTTGTTTTTTTTTTGTTTATGTGGATGAAATATGAAAAAAACTTTTTTTAACTGAGTACTAAGTAAGATAGTTTTAGTTCAGCAAAGTTCTTTCCCTGAATTTTTCACTTCTCCTCCATTCATCTATAATTTAACAACCAGGACATAAACACATACCTCTCTTGTTCATTCCTATCATCATCAAAATTCTGAGGACCTTTCTGATCTATAAGTAATTAGATGTACTAATATTGTTTTCATTATTCAACTAACATTTGAGCACAATTAAAGGCCTGTCATTGAAGTAGTGTGGTCTTTAGGAATGCTTTCCAATCAAAATGATGTGAGAAATAAAAGAAGCATTAAAAGACTGAGTGAAAATATTTGTAAACCACGTATCCAATCAAGGACTAACATCTAGAACAAATACACATGTAACCTTTCAAATTTAACAACAACAACAATAATCCAACTATAAATGGGTGAAACATGTATAGGGAATTTTACTGAAGAGGATATGCAGAAAATAAACACATGAATAGACATTCAACCTCATTAGCCATTAGAGAAATGCAAATTAAAACAGAATGAAATATCACTACACTACCAGTTTTCTGAAACAAAACTGAATTTTTTTTTGTTACCTAGCAATATATAGCTTTGTCATTGAAGAGAAAGTAAAATAGCCTATCTTAGTGGAAACCTGTTATTACACAGGTTTATGTAACTGAATCTGGGTCAATTCTTAAAGATGATCCAAAGGAATTTCACCAGGTTCTAGTGGTCTCAGTCTCACATAGTGAGCAAAATCATATATTTATATGTTCAAATCTTGGTGAAAATTTTCTTTGACATACATTGTTATAGTTTCTCTTTCAGGATTTTTTATATTCTCTAATTTTGAGATTTTTTTTCTATTCATTTGTCCTAAACATTCTAGGAAATTATATCATTTTAAAAGGTCTTCTTTTTTTCTATTCCTCTTATTTTGCAAATCCCGTGGATACAACTATGTCTTATTCTGTTCTGCTTGTCCATTAACCTTTTTTTTATGTTTTCAATTTGTGTTTTATAAAGCATTCTGTTTATCTATTTAGCCAGCTAATTTGCTTTTCAATAATAATTATTCAGCTAAATAAGCCTTCCATTAGGTTTTTAAAAAAATTTTAATTAAATGACTTTTTATTTTATTTCTAAAAATTCTATTTGGCTGTTTTTTATATCTTTCACTTGAATATATATTTTCATCAGTATGTTTTTTTTTCTTTTGTACTATCTTTAAATATACTCTGTATATTTTATCTGATTAGTGCCACTAAATTTCATAGCATTTTAATTCTGTTATTTGTCTCTAATGAAATATATATATATATATATATATATATATATATATATATATATATATATAAAATTGCATTGTTTGGAGAATTGATCTGTGTAAAGAAGACTGTAAGATCTGAAACTTCTAGAAGGAAATTACTCCTGATAAAGACCAAGTCCTATCAAAGGGTTTTTCAGCTTTAGATGTTCTGGATCATTCATGTAACATAAATTCATACACAACTGTTTGAGATTCAGATCGTGTTTATCAATTCTCAGATAGCCTTTTTCCCCATATATAGCCTACATCGGTCTAAACCATTTGCTAGTAATGACTCTCACCCCAGATTATCTCGTTACTGAGGTTTCAAACCTTTAAGTTTTATATGGCAAAATCAAAGGCTTTTGTCTGTCTTGGGTGGGAACAAGTCTTGATCTCTAATTCTGGTGATTAATGAAATGATTATTTAGCTGGTTAATCACAGCAATAGAAACAAAGCAGTAGTTCCAAAGTGAAATTGGTACTCCCTGATTTCCACCGTGGTGGTCCTATTTGATTGTGAAGGGCTCCCATGTGTGCATGTGTGTGTGTTTGTGCATGGGGGGAGGGAGAGCTGGCTCTGTATTTTGAAGGATATTTGTTATGTAGTGTCCAGAATTTCCAAATTTTTTTAAGTTAAAATGTACTTCAGAATATATTGTTGCCCTAGTCTTGCTTCTCCAAATTTCAGTGTAGATCTGGGGTTTATAACGGTATTTCAAACCTCTTCTCCTGTGCCTACATTGAAGATATTTCAAAACTAGATTTAAAATTAAAAAAAAAAAAACTAGTCAATAATTTATTTAATCCACAATTGTAAGGGATGTTCAGTCTCTTTACCACAACTTGCTATAAAAGACCTGAAACCTTTCTCAAAGAGATTTCAGCACTGGCCTCAAACTCATTGCCAATTTTCATATGTGCAAAGCAGAGGTTTTTGTAAGCCCCTCCAGGGCTTTGCATTTCTTGTCCTTTTTAGAGTTCCTTCAGTTATTTTCCTATATTTTTATATGTGCCTCTTTGGTGTTCTTTTGGTGGATTTATTTATCACTTCTGGGTGTTTGAGTCAGAGTATTTTATCAAAGTGTGAGTTTTCTGTTTTATCTTCACTGGATGTGAGACATGCATTTTACAAAGAACATTCTGGCAGCAACAGGAAGAATAGATTATAGGGAGTGGTATACTAGAATTGTTAGAGGATGTTTGCAGTAATTTAGGTATGATTATAAAAAGCCCCAAGCCAAAGAATTCACTGTGGTAATAGAGAAGTAAGGACTGATTCAAGAGATTCAAGAGATTCCTTGTATTCAGTTGAATGGCCATAAAACTTAAGAAATAAAAATCTAGGAAAGATATGTAGACTTTTAGTAATCTTTTTGTGATTGCTTAATGAGTTCTAAGTGAATCTTTGAATACATCATTTCATTTAGTATAATACTACAAATCTTCCTATAATGTATGTTCTTGGGCAAATTAACAGGGCTATGGTATACACTCCCAGGATTCATACCTAGTTTCTCTGTCAGTCAACTTTTTATCACTGTGACCAAAATACCTGACACGAACTTAGAGGAAAAAATGTTTATCTGGGGCTCAAAGTTTTGGAGGTCTCAGTGCTCTGGGCCCAAGATGAGGCATAATATCATGGTGAAAGAGTAAAGCAGAGGACAGCTGCTCAGTTTATGACACCAGAGAAGTGGAGGAGACAGAGACAGACAGAGCAAGAGAGAGAGAACTCAAGGACAAGATATTGTTCAAGGTCACATCACCCAGTGACCTACTTCCTCCAATCATGCCTCCCCTCTGCCTACAGTTAAAACCCAATAGTCCATTCAAATCACTAATCTACTAAATGGATTAATCCACTAATGTGGTTATAGCTCCTAATCTAACCATCTAGCCTCCAAACATTTCTTAATTGCTTAACACATTAGCATTTCGGGGAACACCTCTTACCCAAACAATAGCATGCAGTTATCAGAAGCAACACTATCAATCCCCAGAATATACTGATCTGTAGTGTAGAAATGACACCCATAAGAGATAGTTGTCATGGTGAATGAGGTTACCCTTCCAGATTGAAGAAAAAAACAACACATAAAAACGTGTAACAACAAATAGGAAAACATTTCTTTTCATTAATTATCTGTCGTTTGCTCTACCAGATTAAGAAGTCATAGGTTGAGTCACAGCCCATATGGGCATAAATTTTGTGGGGATCCTTAGCCTTTCTATATTCTTTCTTTATCTAAAGGAAAAGAGTGACACTGATCTTATCCCTGAATTTCTCTTAAATTTGTGGCACTCTAATTTTTTTTTTTGCCCTAATATCAGATTTTTTAATGTCCCTAAAACTATAGACAATGTTCACTGAAAATTCAGAAGTTCTACTCCAATAGCCTGCTCACCTAAAAGATAAATAGAAATAAGAACAAAATAAACATAAATAACTTAGGTAAAGGACTACAGCATAACTATTTTTGAGTGATTGACTTAAAAACATAGGGCTTATTTTTTTTCCTTAACAAAATAAATTCTTAAGAACAAAATGAAAAGACATAGTTATTATAAGGTTCTTATAACTTCTCTGTTCTTTCCTTGTCATTTATGAAGTATAACTAAATTAAAGAGAACAAAGTTCTCAATGGGAAAGACAGAAACTTCCATGTAATATATTTACACAATAATTATAATACACCAACAATAAAAAAGTTTTAAAAAATAACAGTAATAATTATGGGGTAGAGGTTTAAAGTCATTATACATACTGCTTTCTGTGTTTTGACGTTCAGGTAAAAATATCTTTTACTTAATTAGAATATTCTTTTATTTGGAAAAAAAATAAACCTTGCATACTCTGGGTAATGGCCTGTTGTTGACGGGAATGATAAAACAAATAAGCTCAAAACCTTAAGACCCACAGAAGAATGTGATTTCTTTTAAGAGGGTATTTTCCAGGAAAGCCTTTGGAGTAAATGGAATTTGAGTTCAACCTCAGAGCATGAAAGGATCTCAATATGCAGAGAAGGGGAAAGACCATATTCCACGTGAGCATGAGGAGCATGAGGGTAGCCAGAGAGGGAGCAATCCTTATTGGTGTGCTTTAATTGCTCGTAAGGACTCTGTCAATTGAGTTAGAAAACAGGTCACTTTAACCTCATTAGTGCAGATCAGGGTAGAAATGTGTAGTGGTCACATGAAGTAGCCATCACATAACAGGCAACTGAGAATTTGTTAGTATAATTTTTTTTATATTGAACATCACTTCCTCACAATTTATACTTCACATCAAAAATCCTTATTTATCTCACTTGTGCTTATTGAAAATAACTTTTAATTTAAACATGAATTTGCTTTTTTTTTTTCTCCAGGGTTTACATAAGTGTATATAAGTTTTTCTGATTCTCCTAGAGGTCAGGGATACATTTTTTTCTTTCCTTTTTTTTTTTGTTTGAATTTCTATTTAAATATAAGTAAATTAATTGCATACTTTCCCCAGAAATGATAGAACCTAACATAGCAGAAGATGAATTAAATATGAACAGTAATCTTCCTCTGCACTTCCTGTGTAACCATTCCTCATCTTGACTGCCACTCAGCTTGTTTCAAATAAGCCAAGACCTAATTTAACCTAAATGAATAATTTTTAAAAGATGTGAGTTATTGTGCAGCAGCTATTTGAAAAACAATGTCATTAATTTAACTACTGCTATGAAACATTCTTTCACACTAAAATCAAACTTCAAATATTTCCAATTCTTTGTGCTTAATGAAGCATCAGGGGGTTTTGCCTTTTCCTTCAAAAGATTAAGCAATATTGTAAAGCAAATTTATAGTAAAAAAATGTAAAACATTAAAGTTCTGTTAATGGCTGTGTATTTATCTCATGAAAGACAGTTGGAAAGGTAATTATAGCATGCAAATTAGTTTCCATTGGGCTGCATATTAAAATTATATATTAATATACAGTATCTCAAGTTGCAACCTGTGCTTGGAATTTTTCCAGGTAAGCAAGTTTGTGAATGTCTTAGTTCATCTTCTATTACTATAACAGACTACCACAGACTGAGTAATTAATAAAGAAAGAAAATAAATTCATTTCTCATAATTTGGGAGACTGGGAAGTCCAAGGTCTAAAGATTGCCTCCAGTTAGGGCTCTCTGCTACTGATCATACTATTGGAGGACACCGCATGACAGGATTACATGAATGAGAGAGAGAGAATGCAAACAGGACAGCTTGCTTTTATGCAAAGCCACTCCCTTAGTACCTAATCCACTCTCACGATAATGGCATTAATTCATTCACAAAAATGGAACCCTCATGAACAAACCACATATTAAATGTTCCTACTTCCAATATCATCACAGTGTCCATTAAATTTCAATGTAAGCATTGAAACCTTTGTCTTAGGTTTGTGTTCTCCCTATTTATTAGTCCCGTGTGCTGTTTTGCTTAAAGTTCTTTAATGCTCTTGCTTGAAATCATTTTTTTTTTCCTAGTGTTTCTTTCCTTTCATACTTTTCTGGACCCTCACACCTCCCAATTTATGTTTTATTCTCAGGTACTTATCTGTACTCAGGTATGAATCTGTACTTCATTACTATATTTTTCCTAATTCCCCCATATTTGCAATATTATCATTAAACAGATTGTAATCAAATTGAAAAATCAACCATTATTTAAAAGTTCAATGACATATGATAGGTGATGTTTTGTTCAAAATTATTATAAAATTATTCAATTCTTGTGATGTATTGATATTTATCTTCAAGTTAGTGAACTATTTAGAGAGAAATAATATACTATTAAAGGAATTCAGATTTTTTGCTCTTTGTTACTATAACAATTATTAACATATTAATTGTATACATTAATGCATTTCACTGTGACATTTTCATATATGCACATATTGATCTTTGATCATATCCCCACACACTTCTCCTCTCTGCCCCTCTCCCCTTTCCAGATCCTAACATAGTCTCTCTACTTTCAAGCCATCTTTTGTTTTGTTTTCAGTTTTTTCAGTTTCCACATGAGAGAAAACATGCAAATTTTGTCTTTCTTTGCTGGATTATTTTTATTGTCTTTTAGTCTTTTAGTAGGACCCATTTTCCTACAAACAGTAAAATTTCATTCTTCTTTATGGCTGAATAATGCTTCATAATGTGTATATTTACCATATTTTTTAATCCATTCCTCTATTGGTGGATACCTATGCTAATTCCATATTTTGGCTATTGGGCTATTGTGAATAGCATTGCAGTAAACATGAACATGCAAGTGTCTTTTTTGTATGCTGACTTTATTTCTTTCAGGTTTATACCAGGAATGGTATAACTGGATCTTGTGGTAGTCCTATTTTTATTGTTTTGGGGAACCTCCATACTGTTTTCCATAATAACTGCACTTATTTACATTCCCACCAACAGGGTATGAAGATTTTTCTTACTCTACAAACTTGGCAGGATTTGTTATTTTCTGCTTTTTTTTTTTTTTATACCAGCCATTCTAGCTGGGGTGAGATGGAATATCAATATATTTTATTACTTGCATTTCTCTGATGGCTAAAGATGGTGAGAATTTTTTCATATATTTACTGGTTATTTGTACTTTTGATTTTGTTAAATGACTGTACAGCACATTTTCCCATTTATTAATTGGATTATTTTTTTGTTCTTGCTGTTAAGCTTTTCAAGTTCTTAATATATATTGGATATTAATCCTCTGTCAGATGAATAACTAGCAAATATTTTCTCCGATTCTTAAGATTATCTCTTCACTTTGTTGTTGTTGTTTTATTATATTGGTGCAGTCTTGTTTGTCAATTATTGCTTGTGTTTTCTGGCCTATTGGAGTTATTTCCTGAAAATCATCACCTGTGCCATTATCTTGAAGGATTTCTCTTACATTTTCTTCTGTAATTTCAAAGTTCTAGTTTTTACATTAAGGTCATTGATCCATTTTGACTTCATTTTTGTACAGGGTGAGAAATAGAATTCTAGTTTCAATCTTCTGCATTTGAATATCCAGTTTTCCCGGCACAGTTTGTTGAAGAGGCTGTCCTTTCTACAATGCATGTTTTTCGGTTTTCCTACTGCTTTAGTCTCATTACTTGTTATAGATCAATTTAGGTATTTTATGTTCTCTTGGTTTAATTTTAGTAGGCCATATGTGTGCAGAAATTTCTCCATTTCTTCTAGATTTTCCAATTTATTACCACACAGTTTTTCAAAATAAGTGATTCAGTTGCTTTTAACTGTCTTTCTTTTTCTCATTACAACCAGTAGTTATTGATTTCCTCTCTGCCTGGAACATACCATTAATGCATACACCTGGTACTGTGTTCTCTGTAGCTGTTAGTAGGAATTTACAGCATGGGGTTATTTTCATAATACAACACAATCCTTTTCCTTGATTTTTCTGTGTAGGTGCATAGTCATCGATCCTGGTGTGATAGTAAATTGCTTGTTGTGTTATTAGAAAATGGTGCATGTGCATTCCTTCTGAGAGATGATCTGGACATTCCTTCAGTGCTCTTCATGCTGGTCTTACTAGTGGCATTTTGTATCCCCTTTTCTCTTCATCACTGTTCCTCACACCACAGATTTGTATCATGTTCCATCTTTTATAGACCTTTGTGAAAAATCTGAGTTATTTTTGGTTGTATTTGTTGTTTCTGCTCTTTTAAATTGTATGAAAATGCTCAAGTGTGTCAGTATAAAATATGCTATTGCATTTTGCTCCTAGGCACATTGAACTATATTTTTTTTAAATATGCATTAAACTCTTTAGACACAAAGTATTATAAATAAGATCACATCAAGTGTGTATCCTACCTTCTACAATTCTTACAGTTCTATGGTAGTAGTTATATGATCCTAACAATCATTTTTACCATGTTTTTTCTTTTCTGAATAATTTGTATTATCCACAAAATTGAACATATCTTTTGTGATTTGCTTTTCTCATTTGATATTATATTTCTGATATTTGTTCACGTTGTTGTGGACGGTTTTCATTCTCTAATTTAAATTGATTTAGCATATTCTAAAAAATCAACAAAAAATTATATTCATCATAGCTGAATTTCTGTTGTTATCCTTAAAAGGTCTTACCTCAACCAGTGTTGTAGAGTGTTCTCAATAGGTTTTTGTCTAGAAGTTTTGCAGTTTCAGACTCATGATTTCATAAGTCTTTACTTCATTTTGAGTTGATTTTTGTGCTTGATGTAAGTTAGGGCCTAATTTCATTCTCCTTATGTGAATAACCAGCACTAATACATGGGTTTATTTCTGGACTTTCATGTGGTTCTGTTGGTAGATATGTGTGTATTTATGTCAGTATCTTCATGCTTTGATTATAATTTCTTTGTAATATACAGTGCTTTGATATCAGATAGTGTGATGATTCAAGTTTTGTTATTTTGGCTCAAGATTGCTTTGGCAATTCCTTGGTTTATTAGCTTTCTGTAAGGTCTAGGTGATACTGAGTGTTGACTGAACTTATCTCCATTTAATTCACCTCTTTGATCCCTTCATGAAATCATTGGATATTAGGGATTAGAACACCCTCCACCCATCTCTCCTATCCATATCTTGGGTAGAGATAAAACTTCCACCCAGGCATTTAATCAAGTCTTCTACTGCTTCTCCATTGCAGTTCAACTTCTCCCTCTCCCTGATCTGCTTTTATCACCAGTGTTTCCAAAATCACCCTTTAATAAGCCAAGTATATATAAGTGTCAGTGTCTAAAGCTGATTCTCATGGAACCAATTATTACAGTCCACCAAAATTTCAAAACTCAACAATGTATTGTATAGGAATTCCTACATGCATAATCATACAAAGCAATCACAGTAATTATAAGGATTCATTTAGATTCCTTGTTATTCCAAGTTGGAATTGAGAGTGATGTGGTTTACAGTTGGATTTACAGTTGTTTTAAGAATTTTTTTCTTGTAGATTCCAGTAGAAGGGAAAGGGAGAAAAGGGATGGAGAGTATATTCAAAACAGTGATTTTAAGTCTTAAGCCGAAACTGGTGTTATGGGCTGAATATGGTTTGTCCCTTCCAAAACTCATGTTGAAATTTCATTGTCATTGTGGTAGGTTTGGAACACATGGCCTTTAAATGTTGATGAGGATGTTAAAAGGAATTAATGCTTTTCTTGTGAAAAAGGATATATTTATATATAGCTAAATTAGTTGCTACAAGATTGCATTGTGGAAAAGCGAGGTTGCTTCTGGTGTTTGTCTCTTCTCCATGCACCTGCTTGCTTTACTGCTTTTCATCATGAATTGAAGCATCGTGAGAACCTCACTAGTAATATGTCTTGGGTTTTCTCAGCCTTTAAAACTATGAGCCAAAATAAATTTATTTCTTTTATAAATTTCTTATTCTCAGATAGTCTGTTGTAGCAACAGGAAAATGGAGTAAAACAGCCAGGTGAGGAGACAACCCGTGACAGAAGGAGGCTAACAGAATGTGACTGTAGTAGATTAGGTTAGAAGTCAAGATCAGCTCAAACATTGTAAAATCCAGGGTAAGCGTTCAGGTATAAAAATAAGCTAGCTTCCTGTATGTATAAAGTTTTAAACTGAAGTAGGCAAGCATAAAACTATTTGTCAGCATAAGATGTAGAGTATAACTCTGTGTGGGGGAAACCCAGTTGGGAGGAAGAATATGATCACTGTTACAAGATTATAAGTAGAAGAACCGGGACTCAAGTTGCTGGAATTAATCATCTCAGATGTTGAAATCATTGTAAATTATGAATATAATTAAGAGGAATATTAACATCTTCAAAAACTTCTTCAAAATGAGAACTATTCAGCTGTGTATTGATATTTTACCCAAAGAAGGAGAAATGTTACTGGTGAATCTGTTATAAGTTTTCAAAGAGCTATAGTAAGGATGAGGGAATGAATGAGAAACAATAGGTAAGGGATAGAAAGGGGAGGGAGGAGAATACTAACTTAACTCCCAAGATCAGTGTCTAAGAAAAAAAAAATCTTAAGAACAGCAAAGGAAACAGAGCACATGCAAAAGAGGTGAGAAGAGCCCCCAAGGAAAAGGGTAAGAATAGGAGAATTTGATGATGAACTGTCTTGATTTCCAGAGTGGAGGTATTTAAGGATAAAGAATAATGGGGGAGAATACATACCAAATGAGAGATGTACAAACTGTATTAATGAGAGGTCAAGAGACGTACAAAGGCCTTGAAGCCATGGGCTCAGTGGTGACTGAGACAAACAGCAACATAAATGTGAAAAGTTACATCTTTTTGGTAACTTCCTGGAGTGAGGGTAGATGATTAGTTTCATTGTAGCTTCCCTCTGAAGACTGAACTCTGGTAGATCATGTCATAAGCAAGAGTGAATGCAGGTGGCAGGTGCTCTCCAGGAGCTTTTGAGGTGATTTTGACATCCACTTTTGCCCTGTCAATGATGACATTGAGGCAAGGAGAGAGGCATACTGCCAGGAGCACGCAGTGCTCTGTGAAGCCCCTGTATATACCTGCTGATGAAGATCATCGTTATCACCATCTTGGTTGCAAGAAGTCCCAGCAGGAAGGATAACATCAGCACATTAATATATTAATGGAGAAATATGATATGATCATTTCAACAGGAGCAGAAAACAAATTCATAATTTTAAAAAATATATTTAGCACACTAGAAATAAGAATTTTTCTTAATCTCATACATAATCCAAAAGCTGTAGTCAGTAATATTCTTAATGGTGATAACTTAGGAGCATTTTATTAAGAATTGAGGTGATACATTAATAATACCATTGCTTCTACTTAAACTATAGCAGTGGAAAACTATCTAGAGCATGTAAAAAAAATACAAAAATTGACAATAGAAAGAAATAAAAGGCAAGTGGATGAGAAAAGACAAAATATCATTAATGTTATATATACTTTGAAAAATAATTTATGCATGATGCTATAATTCCTATAAGTGTACTATGCATGGGAATAAAAATATTCATCAAGTTTGATATTATGGCTACCAGGAGAGACAGAAAATGATGGGATGGAGATTGTCACACAGATATCTTCAAAATGATCTCTAATATTTTACTATAAAATCTAAATGTATGTTGTAAAACTTTACAATTTGAGAATGCTAGGTAGAAGATCCATGAATGATCTGATTTATTGTTTTAATCATTATAATTTTATTTTGAGATATTTCTTAATAATATATATATATATATATATACCCACATATTTGTGTATAATTAATATTTGTATTAATTATATCTTCTTAGTATTTGTATTTTTAATATACATATGTATAAATCATGTCTATATGTCTGTATACACATATGTACTTGATATAAATACTCTCTCTATATATGTGTGCATATATATGTATATGTGTGTGTGTGTGTGTGTGTATATATATATATATATATATATATATATATATATATATATATATACACTTTGAAAATCTTTCCTGAATAGAATACCCTCTAACTTTCTTAGCATAGTATAAAATGTCACCCATGAAGTGACCCTTGTTAAATGCATTTTAAGATCCGGTGTAAGCATCACTTCTTTCACCAGCTCAAGCTGTGTCCCACATGTGCCATCCTTACACCCGGAACTTACATCTACCATAGCATGGTCCACACTGGATTCTCGTATTCACTCTTTTCTGTGTCTCAGATTGTAAATTCTGAGTATGTGGGAACTAGATCTTTGTTTACCCAATGCCCATGTGTACAACAGCAAATATTAAGGAATGAATGGTATTTGAAGGATTAACTTAAAGTTACAGAAGTCATATTCACAGAAGACCAAATTGAGCAATGACAATGATATTACTGAAAAAGAAAAATAACTCTTTGTTAATCTGAAAATCTAAAAATGGAGTTAGTTACATTATTATATTATCTACAAGGGATATCAACCCTCATATCAAAAAGCTAGCCACTGAAAGATTTCTCTTCCAGTTCAGATCATTTACATGTGTTGATAATAGTCTTTTTAGAATCTCTGTGACTGTTATTTTGTTTGAATAATCATTTGTAATATACATGGATTCATTCATCTGCATTTGTTGATAGAGCAGAAAGCTGAATTTTTTAATATAATTAATTTCACATGGGATACATTAAGAAGCAGCCTGCAGTGAAAGAGATGTTTCCATAATATTGTATTTTTTCCTGAACTAGTACTTTATTTTTATTGAAATGCTCATAATATTTCTCAAAATCATTTTGAATATTTTCACCTTTCACTCATACAAATATACATACTCATACAAGTCTAGTTATTTAAAGCATACAAACGTAATATAGCTTCTTCAAATAAACAAAATTATTCATTGTACCTGATATTGCTAAAAAAACGTGTAATCTCTTTTATTCTTTTTACATTTATGACTCAGAGCACACAGAATAGTGTGAATGGCTACTATTAAAAATTTTAAGTCATGCAACTTGAGTTCTGGGCTCAACTGCCATTTGCAAATCACACTGTTTGTCTTTAAGCAGGCAACTTAATTTTGATAGTTATTTTTTTTTTAAATTCCCAACCTGGAAAAATAATTATATCATGACTTTCTCATGCAAGCCAGATGCATTATTGTTGATTCTTTAAACTTAGAAAGCAGTTTTCTGTGTACTGTATCTAGACATATCTAGTCACTATTTCATGATATATAAAACTTAACCTAAAAATATGTATGAGATTATTTTGATCACAGGCCTATGGTCTAGGGGCCAACACATATATGCCAGATTCATTCAGTTTCTTTTATTGATGTTGCTACTCTAAGTGCAAAATTGAAATCAGGAGAAGTAGTAACAATGACATTGGATGATATGTTGGAAATGCACAATATTAGTGAAAAGGGCAAAAAAATATTTTTAAAATTATTACTGGTGCTAAATAATGGCCTAGTGATTATTGGCACTAATATAGATAAAGCCTTTATTCTATCTAGTGATATATTTTGTGTATTTAATGGTTAAGGATTAACACTTCCTGTAAGAAAGAAAATTACTTTTACTTAAAATTAACATTTAAAAAATGTCTTTTGGCTCCAATATACATTGTGTTTTTGAATAATCATTGCAGGTACAATTAATTGATCATTCATTCAGCATAATCTATGTTTTAGCAAACAAACCATATTTACATGAAAATTTCTGAGGTTAACTAGAAATCTTAATTAAAATAAATTAAACCAAAAGGGTTGATATTGGACAAAACTAATTACCTAAGACTCATCAATACTACAGTCAATCAAAAAAATTGACTACCCTCAAATTACTGCCCACTAAATTGTTTTCTTACAAAATATTTTTGCATACCATGTATATTATTCTCAAATGATGCCTACCTAAAATCAAATATAGACAATCAGGAATCTATTTGTACACGATTACAATCTGAATAATCAAAACTAATTTAAAAATTCTAATAAAATATTTGATAGTTTTGCTAACTGGTTGTATATAAATTAAGAGCCCTAATATCCAGAGTATACAAAGAACTCAAAAAAATTAAACAATAAGAAAACAAATAACCCAATCAACAATGGGCCAAGGACCTGAACAGACACTTCTCAGAGGAGGACATACAATCAATCAACAAGTACATGAAAAAATGCTCACCATCACTAGCAGTCAGAGAAATGCAAATCAAAACCACCCTAAGATACCATCTCACTCCAGTAAGATTGGCAGCCATTATGAAGTCAAACAACAACAAGTGCTGGAGAGGATGTGGGGAAAAGGGTACTCTTGTACATTGCTGGTGGGACTGCAAACTGGTGCGGCCAATTTGGAAAGCAGTATGGAGATTCCTGGGAAAGCTGGGAATGAAACCACCATTTGACCCAGCTATTGCCCTTCTCGGATTATTCCCTGAAGACCTTAAAAGAGCGTACTGCAGGGATACTGCTACATCGATGTTCATAGCAGCACAATTCACAATCGCTAGACTGTGGAACCAACCCAGATGCCCTTCAATAGATGAATGGATAAAAAAATGTGGCATTTATACACAATGGAGTATTATACAGCACTAAAAAATGACAAAATCATGGAATTTGCAGGGAAATGGATGGCACTAGAGCAGATTATGCTTAGTGAAGCTAGCCAATCCCTAAAAAACAAATACCAAATGTCTTCTTTGATATAATGAGAGCAACTAAGAACAAAGCAGGGAGGAAGAGCAGGAAGAAAAGATTAACATTAAACAGATACATGAGGTGGGAGGGAAAGGGAGAGAAAAGGGAAATTGCATGGTAATGGAGGGAGATCCTCATTGTTATACAAAATTACATATAAGAGGTTGTGAGGGGAATGGGAAAATAAACAAGGAGAGAAATGAATTACAGTAGATAGGGTAGAGAGAGAAGATGGGAGGGGAGGGGAGATAGTAGAGGATAGGAAAGGTAGCAGAATACAACAGTTACTAATAGGGCATTATGTAAAAATGTAGATGTGTAACCGATGTGATTCTGCAATCTGTATTTGGGGTAAAATTGGGAGTTCAAAACCCACCTGAATCAAATGTATGAAATATGATATGTCAAGAGCTTTGTAATGTTTTGAACAACCAATAAAAAAAAAATTCCTATAACAAGACAACTTAAAAAAAAAAGATTAGTTGAAAATTTTAGGAGATATTCAATTGTTGATCTTAACTACTGAATTGTCATTTTTAATATCTGCTATTTTTACCTGGCAATCATTTACCAAATGTGTTTTTAAAAGATATTTAAAAATTCATTCATTATTCAAATGAAGTAGATTATTGAGAATCCTTCAAACTATTTGCATACCTCTATACATATAATATTGAGACAGTATCCTTTCATTACTAAATATAAAAACACCTAATTTTTATGAAATTCTTAATCAAGTATATTTTCTAAGAATACAAAGTGAAGTAGAAAATGGAAGGACCATTAGTAAAAGCAGTAAGTTCTCTACTGTATAAGTTTGCTTTGTGAGAGTATTTCTGATAAATTTGGCTAACGGAAAATGATGGAAGAAAGGAGAAAGTAAAATGTTTCTCATAAACAAGGGTAAAAATGAAATTAGAGGGGCATAAAGTGATGGTGGGAATGAGGGTAACACTGTCAATGTATGAAGCCACACCTATAATGTTGGAGTAAATGAAGAATAAAAAGATATTGAACTAGCTTCAAGGAAATTACTGGGACAGTAGAAGAAAATTGAAAGCAATTTAATCATCCAAAAAGATGAAATGAAGAAACAAAGAATATTAAAGATTCTCCAACTGCATAAAAAATTAGGTAAAAAAATTTTTAAGGAATAAAAGTAAAATAAAATGGGGAAACTCTTTATAAGATAATCATATGTAAATTCACATTTTGTACAAATATCAAGTAACATTTCATATAGACATCAGGGAAGATTTTGGATGCACATGTAAGGAGACATACTCACTAATTAAATAATTATAATATCAGATTAGCTTTCTAAAATTATGAACAAAGTACTATGTAGGTGTGTGGAAGACTAAATTTGCTAAGAAGAAAACAGAGTAAGTAACATTCACTCTGAGACTGAAAATTTCAATAAATGCTTATAAAGTAAGGGAGATGCCATCTGATCAGAGGGAGCATATTCTGAGATGTTCCAAGTACCCTAATGACCTTGGTACTCCATATAGTTCTACAGGAAGCAGGAATGACAGAGGTGAGGTTGGAGACAAAATCTGGAGCCAGACCAACAGTAGTCCTGTGTGTTTCAAAAAAGTTCTCAATTTTGCACTGGAGGTGAAGTGAAGCCATTGGGTAATTTTGAGTTAGAGTATGACTTAGTTAAATTTGCTGTAAAAGATTACTTGATGGAAATATGAAGGAAGAATGAGTTATGGAAATATTAAATTCAGGGACATTATTAAAAAGATAATTGAAACATTACAGAAGAGAAATTATAAAAGCCTTAACTAGTGCAAAGGTAATGGACTAGGAAAAGAAGAGATAAATATTTAAGATACAGAGTTAACAGGATTTAATGATTCTAATTCTGCTATATTTATAGGCTTTAGGTGTGCCAAAAATCTTTCACCCTCAGGACATCCAAGCTGCCTTGCTCATTTATTCTGGTCCTATGCATAAATATTGTTATCTATGTAACCCATGAAGTGAAAAAAAAAATGAAAAGTTTGGGAAGTTCTGACTCTACTTATTAATGATTTGTGAAAAGACTTTCAACAATCAACAATTGTAGTTCTTAGGAGATTTATTTTCCATTGAAAAGAAAATCATTAGTTTAAATTATAACCAGGATAAAACTTCTTCAGTGCTACGGATTTTCATGGATTTCCTTCATCTGTAGAAACAGAGAGAAGAAACAAATACTCATCTGCTACTTCCCTGCTCACAAACATAGAAAGCACGATGCCCAATAATGCCATGAGCATCTAACTAGTAAGTGAGTACTGATTTTAGACATTAAGAAGACAGCAGTAATGAGGAGAGGGGCCACTTCCCTCAGGAAACAGAGTGGGAGTGACAAGATGCAAATATTCATGGGAATAAATACAAAGGCACCAACCTCTAGCGTGCAATGCAAGGAGCCCTGAGACAGTTGGATGGAAATGGTCTAGTGCAGATTGGTGAAAGAAGGAAGCTGGAAGGAATTGGCCATTGACAGAGTATGGAGGATGAGCATACAACCAGAAGAAATATTTACAATGCCCTGAGGTAATTAATACACTGAACAAAGATCAATGTGGCTGCACTGAAAGAGAGTGACATAGACCCAAGACTTTGACCCAGGAGGCAGAAGGAAGATAAGAGAGGATGCAGTAAGCTTGATAGGAGTAGTCTGAGTTTCAGCTTAGATGATGTCAGGTGGGACTTGAGTGTTGAGTAAAAGATTGAATTGCTAACATCATAAGGGTTCCAAAGACTTGATTTTAGAAGAGCGATGACATACACAGAAGTGGACATTTGAACAACAAAATTCATACTAATTTTACATAGTCACAGGACAAAAGGGAAGCAATATATTTTATGACAAAAAGGTAACTATGGGGGGCTCAAAGATGGTGGATGAGTGTGAGGCATCATTTCTTTTAGCTTAGCTACGCAGAACTCAAACAACAGGAATAACACATCTCCCAGAGATTTAGAATGATAATTCCTGATTCTGGAGGGGCAATTCTGGCCTAACTAAATCAGAGATTATTTGACTCATTAATCAGATAACAAACAAACAAAGAAACAAAAATCTCTGCACCAAAGTTGATCAGTTATCCAAAATCCAGGAGCCATTTTGGGACTGCAGCATTGGGGAGCCCAAGGAAACTGGAAACCCAAACACATAAGTTTGCAGATAGGTCTGCGTGGGCCTGTCTGAGCCTAATAAACCTGTGAAAAGTCAGAAATTGGGTGCATTTCACCCCTGGGAATACAGATTAATGATGCAGGAGAGACTCTCCCCAGCTCTGTGAACCCAGAGGCTCATAGGAAATGACAGAACTGATTACCGGCAAGTAAGATTCAGAAGGTCGGAAGAGGGTATGAGGGAATTTTGCCCTTAGCTTGTCCAGCTAGCCAGTCCAGCATCCAGTGGGTTCCCAGGGCCCACACTGGAATGGCACTCACCCATTCCAGACACCAGCCTTTTCTTTCCCCAGTTGTGCATACACTGGTCCCTGAGTCCTGACAGGTTCAGCATGAGTACCCATTAGGGCCCTCCAGCTCTTCAGTCCCAAGTAACCCAATCCCTCCCTGGCCCCCAACCTGGCCCATCACTCCAAGATTCATGGTTAGCCCACAGATCATTGCACCCCACCTTGAAACACTGGGCTCAAAACAGGTGGGTCCCCAAATGCCGAATAGCCAACAGACTCACCCAGTCTAGTGTGCAACTTTGCGGCCATTTACAGGTCCCAGCCCCCGTCTGCAGGTTCCTGCATCTGCCTTGATCCACCCTGTGCAGAACAGTTCACAGCCCCACCTAATTGCTGAGAAGGGAAACTGAGAAACTTTTGAATTCCAATGGAAACAATTGTTCAATTTTTCTCCAAGATCTTTTTTTTTCCTTTTCTTTTTCTTTTTGTTCACATTTCTACCATTTTGCTTCCTGTATTTGTTTATGTAGCTTTTTGTCAAAATGATCTTTTGTTGCCTGTATTTGCTTTCTCATATCATCCTTTAATTGATAGAACATTTTAATTATGTACATCCTAAACTCCTTCTCTGTAATTTCTTCGGCTGTGCTGGCCATGGATTCTAATAATATGGTATCTTGATTTGTTTAGGGCCCTTTATTCCCTTGTCTTTTCATGTTGCTTGTGTGTCTTCCTTTCTAGCCCTGTGGATCCAAGGCATTACTGTTTTTACCCTATAGGCTTATAGTAACCCTGTAGGGTTTCAATACCTCACCTTTGTGGGAAAGGACAATGTTAACAGATCCCAATCTAAATATACAACCTAAACCAAATAGATGTTATTAAGATATTTGAAGTTTGGTCACAATGTACAGAAATGGTGAATTCAATTATTATCTACAATATAATCAGTAAATTTGTAAAAGGGTTTACAGTTTCTGATGGTGAACAAAGACCAAGGGTGAAGTGTAGGAAAATAAGCTGAGGAAATAGGAGGTGAGGATATAGAGTTATTGCATCTTAGGAAGTATGAAAGAGAGCTCTAAATAAGGGGGATAGTAGCAGGGGAATAGAAAAGAAGTAATTTGGGGTAGACAGGTAAGTGAGAAGACAGTAGAGTACATAAAACAAACACGCACATATATATATATATATTAAGAAAAATTAAAAATGTTAAAATAGTAAAATTGGAGGTAAAATAAAGAATATACAACACAAATGTAATATACTATTCAGTTGTCCCAGTCCTCAATATCCTAATCTATGCAAAATCTTGGTTTCATATATGTTGGGTATGTGAGGGCAGGAGAATAGAGAGGGAGAAGGAAAAAAAATCTCAAAGGAAGAAACAGGGATTGTTTAGGTTGGAGATCAGTATCTTTACTGCTTCCCTTCTCATTCAATAGGTGGTGTTGTCTGTTGTTAGCTGGTATCTCCATCCTCAGGATGGTGAAGGTAACCAGGGAGGGAGGGTTGGTTCTGAGTGTAGGGCACCTGGAAGTCGGGTGTGGCACCTGCTGTACCCGAAGGGAGACTGCACCTCAAGGATCTCTTTTGGGGCCTGCTTGTGTGATGTAAGCTCCTGGGCTTATCTCCTTATCTCTCCCAAAGACCTCCCAGTTCCTGGTCTCTGTATTAATCTCTAAACTGTATCACACTCACCCTCCCCCTTACTGCTTCCTAATAAGGGAACTTATTCTAAGGGGCTCCAGCCAAAGTTAATCAGAAGGGACAAAAAGGATATTTTATGGTGCTTATGGAAATTATACAACTATGAGATAATAAATATTTATGCCCCAAACAATGGAGCCTATATGTACATCAAACAAACCCTTCTCAATTTCAAGAATCAGGTAGACCACAATGTAATAATACTGGGTGACTTTAACACACCTCTTTCACTACTGAATAGATCCTCCAAATAAAACTAAACAAATAAACTGTAGAACTAAATAATACAATGAATAATTCAGATTTAACAGACATATGTAGAATAATTCATCCATCCATGAGTGAATACACTCTCCTCTTGGCAGCATATAGATCCTTCTCTAAAAGAGATTATATCTTATGCCTCAAAGCAGCTTTTTGAGATAATACCATGAGATAATACCAAATATAGATAATGCCATGCATTCTATTAGATAATAGTAGAATGAAATTAGAAATCAATACGAAAATCAAGAAGTTACTTTAACACCTGGAGATTAAATAATATGCTATTGAATGATGAACAGATACCAGAAGAAATCGTGGATGAAAAAAAGTACTTAGAAGTAAAATAGAATGGCAGTACAACATATCATAATCTCTGGGACAATATGAAGACAGTGCTAAAAGGAAACTTTATTAAGCTCATTCATTCAAAGAATAGAAAGTCAACAAATAAATGAGCTAATATTATGTCTCAAAGACCTAGAAAAAGGAGAAAAAAAAATCAACACCAAAATCAGTAGAAGACAGAAAATAATTAAAATCATGGCAGAAACCAATGAAACTGAATCAAAAGAAACAATTAAAATAATTGACAAACAAAAATTTGTCCTTTGAAAAAAACAAATGAAACTGATAAACCCTTAGCCATGCTATCAAAGAGAGAAAGAGAGAACACCCAGATTACTATAATTGATGATGAAGAAGAGACTATTAAGCTGTCATGATACACTACTGAAATACAGAAGATAATAAATTTTTTGAAAATGTATACACCAATAAAATAGAAAATCTTGAAGATACCAAAAAATTTCTATAGATATACAACCTACCAAATTGAATCAGGAGGAAATACATGATTTAAACTCTCAGTTTCAACCAATGAAATAGAAGATTCCATCAAAAGCCTACAAATTAATAAAGGCCCAGGACCAGAGGTATTCTCATCCAAGATCAACAAGACCTTCAAAGAAGAATTAATGCCAATACTTCTCCAATTATTCCATAAAATAAAAAAAAGAGGGAATACTTCCAAACTCATTGTATGAAGCTAGTATCACCCTGATATCAATACCAGACAAAGACACAGAAGGGAAGAAATCTTCAGACCAACATCCCTGATGAAAATATTTGCTAAAATTCTCAATAAAGTTTTAGTAAATTGCATTCAAAATCATATTTAAAAGATAGTGCACCATGCGATTCAACATACAGAAATCAATAAATGTAATTCATAACATCAATAGACTTAAACACAAGAATGATATGATCATCTCCATAGATGCAGAACAAGCATTTTGACAAAATACAACACGCCTTCATGCTCAAAACACTAGAACAATTAGGGATAATGGAAAAATACCTCAACATTGTAAAACCTATATATGCTAAACTCAAGGCCAACATCATTCTAAATGCAGAAAATTTGAAAGTATTCTAAGAACTGGAATGAGACAAGAATGCTCTCTTTTACCACTGTTATTCAACATAATTCTTCAAATTCTAGCCAGAGAAGTTAGACAGAAGAAAGAAATTAAAGGGATACAAATGGGAGAAAGAAAAAAAATGGAATTAATCTAACAAAAGAGGTGAAATACCTCTAAAATGAAAATGACAGAACACTAAATAAAGAAATTAAAGAAGACCTTAAAGATGGAAAGATCTCCCATGCTCTTGGATAGACAGTTAACATTGTAAAAATGGCCATGTTACCAAAAGCATTATACAGAGTTAATGCAATTCCAATTAAAATCCCAATGACATTCATCATAGTAATTTAAAAAAACAAACATACAATTCATTTGGAAAAATAAGAAACCCAGAATAGCCCAAACAATCCTTAACAAGAAAAGTGAAGCAGGAGGCATCACAACGCCTGAACTTAAATTACACTACAGAGTCATAGTAACAAAACAGCATGGTATGGGCACCAAAACCGAAACTTAGACCAGAATAGAAGACACAGACAAACCCACATAAATATAGTTATCTCGTACTAGAAAAAGATTCCAAAAACATACATTGAAAAAAAAGATAGCCTCTTCAACAAATGGTACTGAGAAAACTGGAAATCCATGTGTAGTGAAGTGAAATTAAAGCCCTACCTCTCACCCTTTATAAAACTCAACGTGGATCAAAGACTTAAGCACTAGAATAGAGAGACCCTGAGCATAACAGAAAAATTAGGCCCAAATCTTTACAATTTTAGCCTAGGAATAGACTTTCTTAATACCTCTAAAGCACAAGAAGTAAAATTGAAAATCAATAAAAGGAATGGAATCAACTAAAAATCTTATCAACAAAGGAAATAATAACATGAAGACAGAGCTGGCAGAATGGGAGAAAATCTTTACTACATGCACCTCTGAGAGAACATTAACCTCCAAAACTAACAAAGAACTCAAAAAACTTAATACCAAAAGAACAAATAACCCAATCAGTAAATGGGTTAAGGACCTGAACAGACTCTTCAGAGAAGCAGAAATACAATCAGTCAACAAATACATGAAAAAAATATTCAACTTCTTTAGCTATTAGAAAAATGCAATTAAAACTCATCTCATTCCAGTCAGATGGCAATTATCAAGAATACAAACAACAATAAATGTGGGCAAGGATATGGGGGAAAATGTATACGCATACATTGCTAGTGGGACAGCAAATTGGTGCAACCACTTTGGAAAGCAGTATGGAGATTCCTCAGAAAACTTGAGGTGGAACCACCATTTGACCCAGTTTACCACTCTCCAGTTTATACACAAAGGACTTAAAATTAGCATACTACAGTGACACAGCAACATCAATGTTTATAGCAGCTCAATTCACATTAACTAAATTATGGAAACAACCTAGGTGCCCTTCAACAGATGAATGTATTACAAAAAATTGTGGTATATATACACATTGGAATATCACTCAGCCTTGGAGAAAAAATGAAATTATGGCATTTGTAGGTAAATGGATGGATCTGGAGAATACTATGCTAAGTGAAATAAGCAAATCCCAAGAAGCAAAAGCTGAATGTTTTCTTTGATATGCAGATGCTAATTCATTATAAGCCATAATCTGGGGGGTGAGGACTAGAAAAGAATAGAGTTACTTTCTATTAGACAGACAGGAGTGAAAGGAGGGTGGGGAAGGAGAGTGGAATGAATCAAATGAATTGGACATTATTACCCTGTACCATATATGATTATAAAACCAGTGTAATTCTGCATCATGTACAATCAGAAGACTCAGAAGTTAAACTCCATTTATGTATATGTCAAAATGCATTCTACCGTCATGTATAACTAGTTAGAACAAAAAAAATCCAAAAAATATAATAATATCCAGGCATGGTGGCACATGTCTTTAATCCCAGCAGCTCAGGAGGTTGAGGCAGGAGGATCCTGAGTTCAAAGCCAGCCAAAGCAAAAGTGAGGTAACTAAGCAACTCAGTGAAACCTTGTTTCTAAATCAAATACAAAATAAGGCTGGGTGTGTGGCTCAGTGGTTAAGCACCCTGAGTTAAATCCCTGGTATCCCCCCAAGATGTAACCATAATAAAAAAAGGTAATAATGAAGGCACCAACTGTCCCTCAATTGCCTTCCCCTTTTGCCAGATTTCAGAATAGAAGAAATCTGTAATTCAGTATAATTTTAGAGCACAAAGAGAGTGATATGTAACTACAAGTCTTTCCTTCATACCCTTGCTGCCTAATTGAGATAAACACACACACATACATGCATGCTCTCACATGTACACACAGGACACACTTTTAACATGTATTTAAAGACACATACATCTACAAAGATTAAATATATATTTATTTATTGAGGTAGAAAAATAACAATAAAGATCAAAGTCTGAATATGCATAAGTTTGAAACAGTAAGTAAAGTCTGAGGTTGGAGAGGATCTAAGAGTTTTAAGTTCTTTATTTGTTTTAACCAGTGTTGGGCTAAGTTTAATTAATTTTGTGTGTGTGCATGTGTGTTTCCTAACATCATGTACCCTCCAAACTAACAAATAAGCCACACTCACCATTTTGTGCTTTCATCCTGATGCATGTGTAATGTCTCATCAACCTTTATGGATATAGTTGACTCTGTTTCTTTGTTGATATGTAAAAATAGGAAGAAAAGCTCACTGTTCATAATTACAGGCTGAATACCCAGGATTTCAGTGAGTATAAAGAACATTAAACTTTAATTATGGAATAATTTGGTGAGCTCCTGATTTTTTATAGTTTACTTCACTTTTTTATTCATTCCCTTAGGCTCTTTTTTGACTCCTAGAATCTGATTCTAAATGTGGTAATACACTTCTGTTTTTTTTTTTTTTTTCATGGTAATGAAAATTCATTTTTTTTGCATTGTACAAAGAAATCAGAAGAAAAGAAGAAGTAGAGAAATAGCATGGTGTCTTTTGGTATTTCATAATAATAAAAATGGTTAAATTATAACCTGGGTCTATATAATACTATCATTTTAAAATAATAAATTGATGATACTGTAAGCTAACCCAAGAGTCCAAAGTGAAACACAGATTAGAGAAACATATTTCAGAGATATAAAAATTCCTGTTTGAACTGGCTATTAAGCTTAAAAAGGGCATTACTTCCAAATAATAATTTTTCCTGCACCACATGTTATTAGGTACCTGTTATAACATGCCTATTTTTTACAACTGTTTTATAATGTTTTTACAATGAGCATCTCTCTCTCTTTTGCTTTGAACTTGTGATGTCTTTCCTGGTACATAAAAAGAAATGTTGTCAGCCTCCCTCCCAACTTTCTCCTACTCCTTCTTATGATGTGTAAAAAAATTCTAACTTATGAGATGACTATCTCCCCACATAGGTGATCTCTGCCTTATGACAACAGCTGGATTAAACAGTTGGGCCATGTAGAAGACAGTGTTTATTTGAAAGGGACAATCACTTCTGGAGACACTGAAGAGATGTTCCAGTATATGCTACTGTCATTTGTTCAACTTCCCTGGATATTCTTCTTCTCTATCAATTTGTAGTTATTTTGTTTTTATCAGTCACGAGTTTCTTTATAAGTGAGTCATGTAGAAAATCTTCACTCAATACTAGAAATCAGTGTTTGGATATTTCTCTTATGTGTAGCCAATATGATATTAAGAAGTGTGAACATTATTTTGCTCTGGATCTCTTTTTCATCTTCTGTTTGTTTTCTCTGGCTGTTTCATATTATCGCCAATTTAGTACTATTTGTGATTTGAATTAATGTGCTATGTACCTCTATGTCCAGATCAAAAAACAAAAGTGTTAACATTCTTCTGAGATACTTGAAACTGAATGCAATTTTGTACCAATAAAGGAATGTCATGATGCTTTTCAGAAATGGATTGAGAGTGTATTTCTACTTAGGGGAAGTGCGGCAGCATATTGATTATGAGGTGAGATTTAGAACTTCCTTCAGAAGAATCCCTTAAAGCCTTAACTTAATCTACTGTGTACTACACTAAAGAAAGATAACAGTATGGTAGGTGAAATTATTTTTCAAAAAGCATGTAAATTGAAAAGGAAATGACTATGAGAGATAATTTTACATTTATTACCATGAAACTTGAGAGAAGGTAAAGCATGTAACAAGTGTGAAATATCCTTAACATATTAACCTAAGAAGTACATTGGAGTGAAAATTTCTATTCAGAATTTCCACAAAGTTAAACTGTATCCATACTATAGCTATGTTCCATAGAATGACTTATTTTGTGAATCTACACACCAGTAGAGAGATGAGTTTCAATAACCATGTCCTGAATGTATTTCCATAGTCAGAGAAGCTTATGATATTTCAAAAATACTCCCCCATACACACACATTGTATGGAGTAAAGATCCAGAAGCAGTAACACCCATCCATATGACTGGCAATCTCATGTCTGAAGATGTTGCTTGCAACTGTAACATACCTAATATTCTTTCAGCAAAATCTCATTGCATTCATGGGTTTTATAGTATTGCAGTAATATAAATTTTCAGTATTTCATTCTTACTTTGGAGGCTGTGAAAGAGAAGAAGTTTGGACTATATGGAACTAAGGAAGCATGACCTTGATTCATTGCCCTTCAGAAATACATTTATCAGCTTTATATGGTCAATTGTGGTACACTGAGCTTTAAGCACAGGAGCACTGTGAAGACACTTGTGTAATATTTAAGGCACTTCAAAAAACAAAACTTATTTTCCTAGATAGATAAATATATATACTTTTCTATGTAAATGAATTGATTATTCCCACTATGAATGTAGGCTTATGTGCTGTGTTCTTTCCCTGGAGGATTTAGAAATCCTTTTATTCAATATATCTGCCTACTGACTCCTGCACTTTTTCTATTTCATTAATTTAATCGTTGATGCAAACTAGAAACTGCACTGCTTTATGTGTGAGAGAGAGGTGTGCATGTATATATTTCCAAAAAGAGCAGATTTCAGTGAAAGGAATTGTCAAAATTCTATTTCCCTTCTCACCTGCTTTATAATAAATAATTCTAAAGGGTGCTGTCTGGCTAGTAAATAGTAGAAGACTGCCTTAGTTATTTCCAGGATCAGAGGTGCTCTTTCATCTAAAAGCATGCAAGCATATGGGATTTGCTGAAGCAATAAATGCAGGGTTAGAAAACTATGGACTTTCCCTCCAGCCCTCCTGAAGGGCAGATGGGGAATTTTTAGCGGCTCACTCTACATATCAAGAGTTAAAGAATTTACAGAGCAGGGCATCTATAAAGAAAATAAACAATGAAGGGGGGGGGGGGAAAGAATATGATTTTATGCATAATTTAACTCTCCTCTAGATATATTTGTCTTCATCTGAAGAGATTAATTGCAGAAAGAATTTGCAATACCAGTGCCTCTAGGAAACACCTTATCCAATAAGCTTAATTAGCAGAAAAAATATAACAAATAACATTTTTCAGATATTAAGTATAACACCTCCTGTTCAAAGGAATTAAGGGAATTTCAAGAATACAAAAAGATCATGAAATTATGAATGGTGAAATATACAGAAATAGAGAATGTTTCCTCCATCCTGGATGTTGAAGGCAGTTGTATAGTTTGTTTGATAGTTTGCTGATCAGAAAGTTGTAAGCTTTAAAAGAATTAGAAAGAGCAAATCAAATAATGTTTCTATAATTCCTCTTGATTTGAAGCTACTTTTATTTGAATATGAAATTTGAAAATTATACAAGAAAGATGGAGAAGAAGCTCATCTTCTATATACACTACATAGCTAAGTTCTATTTTCTCTATGCTTAATGTAAATAATCAATTTTTTATAGATTTATTAACATTTCAGAAAAAGCTATTTCTGGATTTTAAAATATTCAAACTATTTTGAATAATGTTGAAGAAAACATGTTTGCCAGAATTCTAAATAGTTATAATTATCCCTCAGTGTCCTGCCATCAATACCCTATTGTCTTTGCATGTGGTCTTAAGTACACATACACATGCAGACACACAGAGAAAAAAGAAGTACAAAGGTATAAATTCAAAACACAACCTATAACATCCAATAGACTCTAGCACCCAACACATGGAGATAGTCTATATTTATCTGAAGATAGTCATTTAGACTTTACCAACAATACTTGACTTTTAGAATTTGAATTTGCCTTGCAATCTCTTATAATAATTTTTTTCTTAAGTAACTGAAATCTAATGATATGACACAATAGAAACCTTTTTGTCTAATGCCAGTATGAAAATGAAAACACGTTTATATTTGGCTTTGTGATACTTATTTTGGTCGACTTGCCAGGAGGCTCAGATAATTAATTGGTCAAACATTGGTTTGGGTGTGTCTTAGAGGGTATTTTGCATGCAATTCATATTTCAATAGGAGGCTTAGAAAAGCAGATTTTTTCATCTCCATCTCCATTGGTGGGCTTTATTAAATCAGCTGAATGCTTAAAAAGTAAATATTATGGTTTCAAATGATTGTTAGAATGTAAAAGGAGTTCAAAGAATTTTTATTTCATCAGCATTTGTTTCATAATCCAAGTAATTGGAAATAAATTAATCATGATAAAACAAATGATGTAAAATTGACCATGCTGACCATTTTTAAGGGTTAAACACATTCTACTGTGGTACAACCTCCAGAACATTTTTTTCAATCCTGCAATACTAACACTATATGCATTAACAATGACTTTCAATTCTTCCCTTTCCCCACCCCTTGACAACCACCATTTTTCTTTCTGTTGCAATGGATTTGACTACCCTGAGTACCTGGAATAAGTGGAATCATATACTGTTTGTCATTTTGTGACTGTCTTATTTTACTTAGTACAGTTTTATCAACATTGTGCCATTTTTTATCATGGATCAGTATGGTTGTTTCCTTCCTTTTAAAGTCTGAATATAATATTCCATTGTTTGTCTACACTACCTTTTATTTATCCATTTATTCATGTTCATCAATGAACACTTGTGTTGTGTCTGGCTTTTGGTTATCATAAATAATACTGGCATGAACAAAAGTGTAATAATATACAAATACCTCCTCAAGAATCTGCTTTCAATTCTTTTGGATATATATTCATAAGAAGAATTGCTGGCATTATTTTTGAGCATAAAAAAGCCATTAAAGTTCCTAACATTTCAATTTCCTTTTTTAAGATTACTCATTTACGTTTGCATACAGCCTAATGGATTACTAATTATGTTTACTCCCTTAATTTGATATAGGGGACAATAAGTGACCTAAGTCATACCAACTGGACTCAAGTTGAGGAGAAAGGAAGAGGTAACATTTGCTAATTATCTATTTCTTCTGTAGTATGAGGACTGAAATATTAGTAATAGAAGGAGGCATTCCCTGACATTCATAATGACTAACACCTAAACTCTCCTCCTGCAGAGAGAGGGGTGGCATCTCTGTTTACGCATATGTGAGAAAATAGAAAGGTGTAAGCAATTCTATTCCAGATAACAGTCTGGCTACACAAGGATTAGCAGGAGCCTGTTCTGCTTCCATGTAACTTTGCCTGAGTACACTGTAATCTCTCCATCATAATACTTATAAAATCTTCTTAATAAATATTATTATTATTTTGATTTTTTTTGTTTTTTTTTTCCATAATTGCAGACACTAGCACAAGTTTCTTGGCTTATGAGTTTTCATGAAGACATCTTTAACACCGTGGTGAAGGAATGGTTTATTTGCTTAATTCTGACTACACAGAATTTATATAAACATAAATATCACATAGGAAACTTATATATATTTTAATTTTTTTCTTATATATACCACAATAGTAGGATATGATATTTGTGTACACACATATACACAGAGAATAATACAAGTTCCCTTTTTCATTCTCTCTTCATATGATAATGTAGTTTAACAGCTTTCAAATGTGCAGGACTATATAGATGTATCTCCCAAAATTAGAAATAATTCTGGTCAGTATAGACAATCTACTCCCTCTCTGAGGCATGTGTTTATTTGTTAAACTAACAATTATTGAACAGTTATCATATCCCCAGCACCATCTTCTATACTAGAGACTATAGTAGTGAAAATTAATAGGAAAGATATCTTGATCTGACCCAATCATTTTTTAAAAATTAAATTTCCTTAACTTTTGTCTTATCTATGGACAAAAGCAGGGATGAAAATTTTAAAAGCCTACATTTCTGTCTGAAATCATTCCTGTGGTACTTGCGTTATATTTGAGAGTGATAGCTACTTTTCTCTTAGTTCATTACAGTGAAATTATAAACTGAGGTAGATTGAAAACGAAGACATGGCTTTGGCATAGTCTACATGAGAAACAAGATGGGCATTCAGATATCAGTATCAACAAGATTTCTAAAGATTAAATAATGCATTTTCAAAACTGATTCACAATGGTGATAAATAATAAACCAGATTTATTGCTAATAAATGTTATTAGGCACTTAATGAATAGTTGTTAATAATGAATGAGTGATTAAATATATGAAGGAAGAGATTAATGATTTTTCAGATAGAAATGGATAATAAATATTTAATACATGAAATAAACAGAGAAATACGAAGTTAAATTTTAACTTGTTGGCACATTTATCCTTAAGCATCATGAGAATAAAGGTTTGCATTGGGATTGACAGCTGGTAAGAATGGAATGTGGTTAAGATCTATAGATACTTATAACACGGAAACAAATGAATAATTAGATTGAGGCAAAGGAAATTAATTAGTAATAAATCAATACAAGCAATAATTAGAGGACTGTGGAACCATACAGTATGAAAGGATGGCATAAAATTTGCTGCTTTTGTTTGGTTATGCATTATTCAGTAACATGTGTATCATTCAATAAGTATATACTTAGTTTCTTCCATCAATGTGTGTAAACTCTAATTCTTGCATTTGGCAATTATTTATTGTACATTTATTATGTGCTGGTTGTCACAGGAAGTAGTGCAATGAGACCCACAGGCAAAGCTCCCTCCTTCACAGATTCTACATTGTCATGGTGGTGGGTTGAAGGGAGATGGTCTTTTAGACTGAAAGATGTAAAGAAAACAATGGGCAGGAGAAATAGAAGTATGAGTGTAATGGAATTGTCTTAAATGTGAGTTTGAGATTCATTAGTTTTGATTAGTAATCATCAGGTACTGCTAAGGAGTACTTAGGACTAATGATTTTCCTGAGGTAACTCAAAGTCATGGGAAATAGGAAGCTCATTATGGAGATAACACTGACTTAAAGACAAAGATTCCTGTAAATTGAATAACACCTAAAAGTAATGGGCACTTTACAAGCATGATATGAAAACTGTTTGCTGTTGATGTCATAAAACAGCAACACATCCTCAGTTCATCATTTATTGAATGATCAGAAAACATAGGAACCCATTCCATCAATATGAGACCTCATTTCCAGCTCAAATCTGTTAAATACTGACCTTTTTATACTTTTCCCCCTTCCACAAATATAAGAAAGGATATCGATCAGAAAAAGGTCCTGGTAGTACAGGTGAAATAATTAGGAATAGTCTTTTTTTTAATCAATTAGGCCACTACATACAAAAGGCAAATATGGGTTTCATCACATATTCACTACAATTATATATAACAATGTTAAAAAATAAAAAGAGCCTTTTCTCCTTGAGGGGAAAAAAATCAAATTCTGATTTGCCTGATATCTGCTTTTTTTGAATATGTTTGCTTTAATTCTTGATTGCATCAATCTTCAGAATTTAGAACCATTAAAAACCATAAGGGAAGATACCATAGAATTCCCCAACACTCAAATCTCTAGATAGTTAAATGTTACTTTAATATTAACCATAGTGTTTCTGAATTATTGCTGTAATATTTCAGTAATGGGATAGAAGCTGTCAAGGTCAGAACAGCTTCACAAGGGAGATGGGGAAAGAGAAAACATTAGATTTGAAAAGCACAGTTGTAGCTGCTCTAAGGAATCTTTTTATTAAAGTAATGGACCAAATGATATCACATAGGACTGTGACATCCCAGATAATGCCATGTGGCAAGTGTGCTCAGAGATGAAAAGTGAGTTTTCATTTCTGTTCCCTTTATATTTTAGCACATAAAATGCCTTGACACCTTTCATTCTAAGTAATGCTTATATTTAATATATGTAAAGCATAATGAAAGAGATTTTTCTACAGAAAGATTGATTGATTTAGGCAACTTTAAATAGGATTTTTGGCTCACTGAACACAGTGATTTGTTTGTGATATGCCTGATTTCGTCTGTAGGAGGAGCTCTGGACTGCATGAAATGGTGATTAAGAATACCTGCTCCAGACTGTGCACTTACACAGAATATTCTAACCAATGTGTTTCACAACTTTGTACAATGCCATGATCCCCAATAGACCAAGGTGAGTGCAACCTCTGTAATTTGAGAGAAGACTGGAGCGTTCTGTTGCATAATTTTTAAAGTTTTTAAAATATAATTTTGAAATTTTCCCAAGAAATTTCAAAGGATACCCATTATAAATCTGAGCAGTAGTGAAATATCTCAAGTACGATTAGCATGGGTCTATACAAAAGACAAAGGAATCCCAACCAGTAAAGATTTCCTAACTCCTCAAACAGTGGGTATTTTTGTTTTTGTTTTTTGTTTTTTTTTTAGAAAAATAAAAAATCTTTCAAAATTAGAGGCAACCAGAACCAATACTCCTTCACATATATTCATCTGTATAACCAAGGTTTATTAAACCACCTGTTTTCTTTCCAAAAATGCTTTGGTTACAGTTGAGTGAAATATTTAAAATGTTTAAGTATTCTTTGTTAATATAAGGAAAGAGATACTCTTTCTCTCACAAGAACTGGATTTTTTATACCATTTCTGCCATAATTAGTTGTTTGGTGACAAATGATTTAATGTCTCTTAGCCCCTGTGTATCCTTTCTTATAATAGAATAAGATACCTTCAGATTTCATAGGTTTCCTAAGATGATCAGATGACACCATGTGTCCAAAGCATCTGCTAAGTCCCAGACATATAATAAATACATGAAACTAGCAGGATTATTTTTCATATCTGTATTTCATGAAAATATCTGGATAACTTGCTTATACTGTCCAAATTTATTAAGTAGTTAGTTGATTTCTATATTCTTTGGGCTGATTTTTTTTAAACCACTCATTCATTTAATAAACATTTAATGAACATTTATTATGTGTCACCAGTGTACTTAGGATTCAGACACAAATAAAGCAAATTGTTTTTAATAAATTTGCAGCCGTTTTAGAACCATTAGAACAACCAATTATTGAAAAGATATTTTATGAAAAAATGTATTAAATACTTCAAAGACATTGTATTTTTAAATCATGTGTATTGCCAAATTCAGTTTTTGAACCTCTATTATATGATGACTTTTAAGCCTAAGTTCTCAATTGCTAGGACATACTAATATGGGAAAAGAAGCACATTTTGAAATTGGGTGAAAAGAATCATTATTGACTTGTTCAGTGAAAATGTTCGTTTTTTGTCATTTATTTTGTTAAGTGCATATTAATCTTACTAGAAAAAACAAGTGGATTTTAATTTGTCATCTTTTTTTCATAAATAAACAATATTTTGTCAAAAAATGGCACAATAATTTATAAATCTCTTAATGAAAGCCTTCTCTATGCTTTTCTTTGAAACCATGATTTGTTTAAATGCTCTTATGACTGGTAGAAAAAAGTCAATGTTTTTTAATTTACCATTTGATCTCTTTGGAGATTTCAAATAATTATTGCCATTTTACATTGCATTTGTTAGTTTTGATCTGCCAACAATCCATTTGAATAATATTAAGTTATAAATTATCAACTATTTTAATATAAATAATTTTATAAGAAATGGAAGCATTTTTCAGAAAACCGGTCTGCTTTTAATTTCTTTGGAATAGGTATATCATTAATGTGGAAAGATTAATGTTTGAATTATCTTATTTTTAGCATGAAACATATCTAATGTTTTGCAAATATGCTATATTGACTTCACTTATTTAATACACCTACCTAATTTCTCCATAAAAAATACTAATTTATTTTCTTCTTACTTATGATCCCACTAGGAGAAATATATCCTTTAATTTTGATTTATTGTTCTGTAGAGTTTAAACATTTCATCACAGGAGACAATGAAAATAAATACTAATCAAGTGTCCAGCTAAGTTACAAATATCAATATTAATTTGCAAATTCCATGTTAGTTAAACATTATGCATGAGCTGGGTGGCTTCAAACAACCAACATTTCCCCTTTCACAATCCTGGGGAATGTAAATCTGAAATGCAGGCCATGCTCCTTCTGAAGGATCTATGGAAGAATTATTACTATTTCTGGATTCTTCCAGCTTCTGTTGACCCCAGGTCTTCCTTGATTATGAAACTTTAAGCCAATTTCTGCCTCCATCATCATATAACCTTCTTCTCTGTCTCTGTGCTTCCATTTCTTCTTGTAGGGACACTAATCATTAGATTTAGAGTTCAATTTAAATTTAGCATATTATCCTAATTAATTACATCTTCAAAGACTATTTTGAAATAAGCTCCCATTTTCAAGTTCAGTGTGGACATGAGTTGTTGGAGGACACTAGTAAAACATTATAATTTATAATTCAGAATTGTTTGGGAATAGTAGAAATTACCAATTAATAATGCTAACATATACATTCTTTAATTAAGTTAAAAGATTATAAGATTTCTAAGCATTCCTAATCCAGAATTTGTCTTTAATAATAATATATTCTCCATGTCTGTTACTACATGTGATATGTAAAATAGATATGGTATCCCAAATTCATGAATGAACTTGACAAATAATTGTCCAGTGAAGAATCCAAGCATCTAATTACACAAAATTATTTAATTATAAATGTGATAAGTGGAACATGACAGAAATAATATAAAGATATGCCAAGTTTATATATTAGGTAAAATTGGCCCAGTCTTGGGAATTGAATTCTTTGAGGAACTAATATCTAAATTCAGATTAAAGAATGACTAAGAATTAACTAAGAAGAGCTTATCTGTTCTCTCCATTGTATTTTCTAAACAATCTTTAGTATAAAATCAGCAATTCCAGTTTGCTGAGAAATGTGTTAATTATATCTTTGTAAAATTGACTTTGATATTAAAATCCAGTATCCCCAAAAGAGACAAGATGGATTACCCTGTGAGTAGAACCACAGTCTCACTTTTGCATTGCATTTGGCGTTCAGATACAATTGGACAGAAAGAGTGGGAAAGCTTTAAGTTTAGAAAAGTTCTAATTTCATCTACCAATTCTGGACTTCTAAACTCTTCTGAAAAAAACAAAACAAAACACAACAAAATGTGTCACAACAGCAGTAGACCTATGAGGAAAACCCATCCAGCACAGCACTGAGCTGTTGGCCCTGGAAGACTTCAGAAAACCCCAACTCATATGGCAAAGGGTGTAAATACTCTATTTGTCCTAACATAATTTTCTGTCTTCTGTCCTGCATAGAAGGAATGTCTCCTGAATTAAATACACATAAAATATATATTTAAGCCCCCCTCCCCCTGCGCCGGCATAGTAGAGGGAACTGGGACCAAACACAGAGCAGGCCCAGCGGCCTGCTGAGGGGCAGAGCCGCCCCCCACCCCCCTCGCCTGCCAGGTAGGGGAAGGGTGACCACCGACAGAAAAGGCCCAGTGGCCCGCGGCGGGACAGAGCTTCCAATCACTCCTGCAAGGTAGGCGGGCCTGCGACCCACCGGCAGAAGAGGAGCAGCCGCCTGCTGAGAGGCTGAGCCGCCCCCTCCCCCTGCGCCGGCATAGTAGAGGGAACTGGGACCAAACACAGAGCAGGCCCAGCGGCCTGCTGAGGGGCAGAGCCGCCCCCCACCCCCCTCGCCTGCCAGGTATGGGAAGGGTGACCACAGACAGAAAAGGCCCAGTGGCCCGCGGCGGGACAGAGCTTCCAATCACTCCTGCAAGGTAGGCGGGCCTGCGACCCACCGGCAGAAGAGGAGCAGCCGCCTGCTGAGAGGCTGAGCCGCCCCCTCCCCCTGCGCCGGCATAGGAGAGGGAACTGGGACCAATCACAGAGCAGGCCCAGCGGCCTGCTGAGGGGCAGAGCCGCCCCCCACCCCCCTCGCCTGCCAGGTAGGGGAAGGGTGACCACCGACAGAAAAGGCCCAGTGGCCCAGGGCGGGACAGAGCTTCCAATCACTCCTGCAAGGTAGGCGGGCCTGCGACCCACCAGCAGAAGAGGAGCAGCTGCCTGCTGAGAGGCTGAGCCGCCCCCTCCCCGTGCGCCGGCATGGTAGAGGGAACTGGGACCAAACACAGAGCAGGCCCAGCGGCCTGCTGAGGGGCAGAGCCGCCCCCCACCCCCCTCGCCTGCCAGGTAGGGGAAGGGTGACCACCGACAGAAAAGGCCCAGTGGCCCAGGGCGGGACAGAGCTTCCAATCACTCCTGCAAGGTAGGCGGGCCTGCGACCCACCGGCAGAAGAGGAGCAGCCGCCTGCTGAGAGGCTGAGCCGCCCCCTCCCCCCCGCGCCTGCAAGGTAGTCGGAACTGAGACCACCATCAGAACAGGTCAGACCTGCAACCGAGAGACAGAACAGGCCCAGTGGCCTGAGGAAGGGTAGAGCCGCCCCCCCCCCCCATGCCTGCAAAGTAGGCGGACCTGCGAACCACTGGCAGTACAGCCCCAGAGGCCTGCAGAGGGGCAGTGCCGCTGCCTGCGCCTGCAAAGTAGGCAGAACTGCGACCACCGACAGAACAAGCCTAGCGGCCCGCAGAGGGACAGAGCCGCCGCCCGCGCCTGCAAGGACGGCGGACCTGCTACCGACTGGCAGAGCAGGCCCAGCGGCCTGCCGGCGTGGTAGGCACATTGCCCCAATTGACGGAGGGGCAGAGCCGCCGCCCGCGCCTGCGAGGGAGACTTTGCAACTATACAAGACCAATATAAATATATAGGGGGAAAATTCAATAGCACAACAGTTTCACCAAGAAGAAAGGAACGCGAACAGTATGAAGAGACAAGGAAAGAAAGGACCACAAGCATTGCAGGTCAACTCAACTTTAGAAGAGGTAATAGCTGCAGCTGATGGAATGTCAGATAAAGAATTCAGGATATACATGCTTCAGATGATCTGGAGTCTCAAGGAAGACATCAGACAGCAAAATCAGACAATGAAAGATCACTTCAACAATGAATTACATAAACAAATCCAAGAAGCAAAAGATCAACTATACAGGGAAATAGAGGTTATAAAAAACAAACAAACAGAAATCCTAGAAATGCAGGAAGCAATAAGCCAACTTAAAAACTCAATTGAGAATACTACCAGCAGAGTAGAACACTTAGAAGACAGAACATCAGACAATGAAGATAAAGTATTTCAACTTGAAAAGAACATAGACAGCTCAGCAAGACTGTTAAGAAACCATGAGCAGAACATCCAAGAAATATGGGATAACATCAAGAGACCAAATTTAAGAGTCATTGGGATACAGGAAGGAACAGAGTTTCAAACCAAAGGAATGAGCAATCTATTCAATGAAATAATTCGAGAAAACTTCCCAGACTTGAAGAATGAGACAGAACCCCAAATCCTAGAAGCCTACAGGACGCCGAATGTGCAAAATCATAAGAGACCCACACCTAGACACATTATAATGAAGATGCCCAACATACAGAATAAGGAGAGAATTTTAAAAGCTACAAGAGAAAGGAAGCAGATCACATTTAGGGGTAAGCCAATCAGGATAACAGCTGATCTTTCAACACAGACTCTGAAAGCTAGAAGATCCTGGAATAACATATTTCAAACACTGAAAGAAAATGGGTTCCAACCAAGAATTGTGTTTCCAGCGAAATTAAGCTTCAGGATGGAAGATGAAATTAAAACCTTCCACGATAAACAAAAGTTAAAAGAATTTGCAGCTAGAAAACCATCTCTTCAAAACATCCTTGGCAAAACATTACAGGAAGAGGAAATGGAAAATAACAATGAAAACCAACAGTGGGAGGTAGGACACTAAAGGGGGGAAAATAATCAAAGTGGAAAACAAACCATGTTTAGTAACATAAATAAACAAATATGGCTGGAAGAACAACCCATATCTCAATAATAACCCTAAATGTTAATGGCTTAAACTCACCAATCAAGAGACACAGGCTAGTAGAATGGATCACAAAACAAGACCCAACAATATGCTGCCTACAGGAGACGCATTTGATAGGAAAAGACATACATAGGCTGAAGGTGAAAGGTTGGGAAAAATCATATCACTCATATGGACTGCGGAAACAAGCAGGAGTATCCATACTCATATCAAATAAAATAGATTTTAAGCCAAAGTTAATCAAAAGGGATAAAGAGGGACACTACATACTGCTCAAGGGAACCATACACCAACAAGACATAACAATCATAAATATATATGCCCCAAACAATGGTGCAGCTATGTTCATCAAACAAACTCTTCTCAAGTTCAAGAGTCTAATAGACCACCATACAATAATCATGGGAGACTTCAACACACCTCTCTCACCACTGGACAGATCTTCCAAACAAAAGTTGAATAAGGAAACTATAGAACTCAATAACACAATTAATAACCTAGACTTAATTGACATATATAGAATATACCACCCAACATCAAACAGTTACACTTTTTTCTCAGCAGCACATGGATCCTTCTCAAAAATAGATCATATATTATGTCACAGGGAAACTCTTAGACAATACAAAGGAGTAGAGATAATACCATGCATCCTATCTGATCATAATGGAATGGAACTGAAAATCAACGATAAAAGAAGGAAGGAAAAAGAATATATCACTTGGAGAATGAACAATAGGTTACTGAATGATCAATGGGTTATAGAAGACATCAAGGAGGAAATTAAAAAATTCTTAGAGATTAATGAAAACACATACACAACATATCGGAATCTATGGGACACATTGAAAGCAGTTCTAAGAGGAAAATTCATTGCTTGGAGTTCATTCCTTAAAAAAAGAAAAAACCAACAAATAAATGATCTCATACTTCATCTCAAAATCCTAGAAAAAGAAGAGCAAAACAACAGCAAAAGAAGTAGAAGGCAAGAAATAATTAAAATCAGAGCTGAAATCAATGAAATCGAAACAAAAGAAACAATTGAAAAAATTGACAAAACTAAAAGTTGGTTCTTTGAAAAAATAAACAAAATCGACAGACCCTTAGCCATGCTAGCGAAGAGAAGAAGAGAGAGAACTCAAATCACTAACATACGGGATGAAAGAGGCAATATCACAACAGACACTTCAGAAATACAGAAGATAATCAAAAATTATTTTGAATCCTTATACTCCAATAAATTAGAAGATAGTGAAGGCATAGATAAATTTCTTAAGTCATATGATCTGCCCAGATTGAGTCAGGAGGATATAGACAACCTAAACAGACCAATATCAATTGAGGAAATAGACGAAACCATCAAAAGACTACCAACTAAGAAAAGCCCAGGACCGGATGGGTATACAGCAGAGTTTTACAAAACCTTTAAAGAGGAACTAATACCAATACTTTTCAAGCTACTTCGGGAAATAGAAAAAGAGGGAGAACTTCCAAATTCATTCTACGAGGCCAACATCACCCTGATACCTAAACCAGACAAAGACACTTCAAAGAAAGAAAACTACAGACCAATATCTCTAATGAACCTAGATGCAAAAATCCTCAATAAAATTCTGGCCACTCGGATACAAAGGCACATCAAAAAAATTGTGCACCATGATCAAGTAGGATTCATCCCTGGGATGCAAGGCTGGTTCAATATAAGGAAATCAATAAATGTTATTCACCACATCAATAGACTTAAAGATAAGAACCATATGATCATCTCGATAGATGCGGAAAAAGCATTCGACAAAGTACAGCATCCCTTTATGTTCAAAACATTAGAAAAACTAGGGATAACAGGAACATACCTCAATATTGTAAAAGCAATCTATGCTAAGCCTCAGGCTAGCATCATTCTGAATGGAGAAAAATTGAAGGCATTCCCTCTAAAATCTGGAACAAGACAGGGATGCCCTCTCTCACCACTTCTGTTCAACATAGTTCTCGAAACACTGGCCAGAGCAATTAGACAGACGAAAGAAATTAAAGGCATCAAAATAGGAAAAGAAGAACTTAAATTATCACGATTTGCAGATGACATGATTCTATACCTAGCAGACCCAAAAGGGTCTACAAAGAAACTATTAGAGCTAATAAATGAATTCAGCAAAGTGGCAGGTATAAAATCAACACGCATAAATCAAAGGCATTCCTGTATATCAGCGACAAATCCTCTGAAATGGAAATGAGGACAACCACTCCATTCACAATATCTTCAAAAAAAATAAAATACTTGGGAATCAACCTAACAAAAGAGGTGAAAGACTTATACAATGAAAACTACAGAACCCTAAAGAGAGAAATAGAAGAAGATCTTAGAAGATGGAAAAATATACCCTGTTCATGGATAGGCAGAACTAACATCATCAAAATGGCGATATTACCAAAAGTTCTCTATAGGTTTAATGCAATGCCAATCAAAATCCCAACGGCATTTCTTGTAGAAATAGAGAAAGCAATCATGAAATTCATATGGAAAAATAAAAGACCCAGAATAGCAAAAACAATGCTAAGCAGGAAGTGTGAATCAGGCGGTATAGCGATACCAGACTTCAAACTATATTACAGAGCAAAAGTAACAAAAACAGCATGGTACTGGTACCAAAACAGGCGGGTGGACCAATGGTACAGAATAGAGGACACAGAAACCAATCCACAAAACTACAACTATCTTATATTTGATAAAGGGTCTAAAAGCATGCAATGGAGGAAGGATAGCATCTTCAACAAATGGTGCTGGGAAAACTGGAAATCCATATGCAACAAAATGAAACTGAATCCCTTTCTCTCGCCATGCACAAAAGTTAATTCAAAATGGATCAAGGAGCTTGATATCAAATCAGAGACGCGCCGTCTGATAGAAGAAAAAGTTGGCTACGATCTACAGTCGGTGGGGTCGGGCTCCAAATTCCTCAATAGGACACCCATAGCACAAAAGTTAATAACTAGAATCAACAAATGGGACTTACTCAAACTAAAAAGTTTTTTCTCAGCAAAAGATACAATAAGAGAGGTAAATAGAGAGCCTACATCCTGGGAACAAATCTTTACTCCTCACACTTCAGATAGAGCCCTAATATCCAGAGTATACAAAGAGCTCAAAAAATTAGACAATAAGAGAACAAACAACCCAATCAACAAATGGGCCAAGGACCTGAACAGACACTTCTCAGAAGAGGACATACAGTCAATCAACAAGTACATGAAAAAATGCTCACCATCTCTAGCAGTCAGAGAAATGCAAATCAAAACCACCCTAAGATACCATCTCACTCCAGTTAGATTGGCAGCCATTATGAAGTCAAACAACAACAAGTGCTGGCGAGGATGTGGGGAAAAGGGTACACTTGTACATTGCTGGTGGGACTGCAAATTGGTGCAGCCAATTTGGAAAGCAGTATGGAGATTTCTTGGAAAGCTGGGAATGGAGCCACCATTTGACCCAGCTATTCCCCTTCTCGGTCTATTCCCTAAAGACCTAAAAAGAGCATGCTACAGGGACACTGCTACATCGATGTTCATAGCAGCACAATTCACAATAGCTAGACTGTGGAACCAACCTAGATGCCCTTCAATGGATGAATGGATAAAAAAAATGTGGCATTTATACACAATGGAGTATTACTCTGCATTAAAAAATGACAAAATCATAGAATTTACAGGGAAATGGATGGCATTAGAGCAGATTATGCTAAGTGAAGCCAGCCAATCCCTAAAAAACAAATGTCAAATGTCTTCTTTGATATAAGGAGAGTAACTAAGAACAGAGTAGGGTCGAAGAGCATGAGAAGAAGATTAACATTAAACAGGGATGAGAGGTGGGAGGGAAAGGGAGAGAGAAGGGAAAATGCATGGAAATGGAAGGAGACCCTCAGAATTATACAAAAGTACATACAAGAGGAAGTGAGGGGAAGGGGAAAAATAATACAAGGGGGACAAACGAATGTCAGTAAAGGGGGCAGAGAGAGAAGAGGGGAGGGGAGGGGAGGGGAGGGGAGGGGGGATAGTAGAGGATAGGAAAGACAGCAGAATACAACAGACACTAGTATGGCAATATGTAAATCAATGGATGTGTAACTGATGTGATTCTGCAATCTGTATATGGGGTAAAAATGGGAGCTCATAACCCACTTGAATCAAATTGTGAAATATGATATATCAAGAACTATGTAATGTTTTGAACAGCCAACAATAAAAAATTTAAAAAAAAAATATATATATATATATTTAATATAATGAATAAATCCAAACAATTTTATACAATATATATTTGTTTCATCCATAAGGCTTGTATCACCTATAATTAATAAAAGACCCAGGAGATGATTATTTCTGCATTTTCTTATTTCTATGAACACCTTTGATAATTCTAAAAAAAAAAAATTGACGTCCTGAAATATAATGAATAATCTTTATAAGCTAATTTTTTGAAGTAGAAGAAAGAATTGAACTGAAAATCTTATTGACCATAACATTCAGGTTAATTAACCATATTAAAATTAAGTCAAAATATCTGAGAGAAATTGTCCCAAGTGGAAACGTCTATTTTCTGATAATGTGGTTGACTGCTTTCTATGAATATGAATATGAATTATCCTCAGAATATCCTAGGAACCCAGAGATGAAAGAGAGAATTTAATAAATAAGCCTCTGTCATAAACAAGCAAGTCCAAGAGAGACAAAGAAGCTTAAAAGGGCAAGGTAACAATTTAATTAAATTAAATGTAATGTAATCAAACCTAATCATATTCATCTCTACTGTACCACATAAGACCTACCCTTAGCTAGAGGATTGGTCTCTCATCAATTAGTCAATGGGGGCTTTGATTCCAGTATGATTCAATCATAACACTTGATTTAAAAGATTGCTAAAATGCTCCTCCTTGTTGGTTTTGGAGAGTTTTGCATATGTTAGGTGGAAAATAGTGCATTTACTCTGCTGAATGCATGATAGTATTCCCACCTCAATACATTCAACACTGAAATCCAATTCAGAAAAGACGTTTGATTAAATCTTTCCCAGCCCTTGATGGGACAAAATTTACTTCTTTACTCTAGAATACAAATTATTACCTGGATCTGAATGTACATTTAATTCTAACCACCAGGCATGAATTGAATACTATGTTATAAGCTCTGAGATCAACACCATGGGTATATGTGTAAATTTGTCTTCTGTATCCTAAACACAACAATTTTTGCAGGGCATTTCCATACAATGTTTAAATTGCTATAAATACAGTTGATATTTATGGGTTTTCCACCTTCTGCCTGGAATCTTCCTGAGAGTTCTTCATGTACTAACTCATTTAATCCTCACCATAACCTTATGAGCTACAAGTTATATACTGACACTGAAGAAGTACATTTCAAAAAACTAAAATGTGGGAAAATACAAGGTGCTTTGTGCTTCAGACAAATCACTAATACTTTTATACAGTGGCTGATATAAAATGCATTGATCCTTCTAGCTGTGTTTTATATCCTTATATCTACCTTCTAAAGGACCTTGTTAATCATTCTTTGTTTCTTCCATATAAACCTCTATTTTAATGCATCCCTCACATTAACATTTAAATTTGCTCAAGGCTCCTACCCTATAAAAACAACAACAAAAATACCTACTATAGAAATACATTAATTAACAGGCTGTCCTAGGATTTTGTTTTCCCTGCATAATCAGTCCCTAGGAAATTTCATGTCTTCCAGAGCTTCTGCTATAATTGATAGGACAATAATTCCAAATTTCCATCTGCAGTACTTAACTTTTGGTGCCGTGCTATTATTCTATTATCAGTCTCTGCAGAGGCCCCTACCACAAGAAATGTTATCTTCATCAATCCATTTTGCAAGGCATAAACCTAGAAATTACCCCATTTCTAAATCCCTCTTCATCCCCATCGCAATGGCCTATTGTGTTCACCTTGCAATTCTCAAAGAGGTGTACTTAACTCCGACTCAAATCATACGACCCTAGAAAATTTATGATTATTTTTCTTACCTGGATAAAAATAACCTCAAATACATAAATAAGTAAATGTTCCTTTTATTTACTTGTTTATTTTATTTTATTTTTTTGCCAGGATGTATTTTATTCCTCAATCTGCAACTTCAAAGTTCTTAAGTCAAGAAAGTGGAGGCAGAGTAGACTAAATTACTTAAAAAATTCTTCTTAGTTTTCTTGAGTTATATTTCATGCTTAGCCTGGCCATTAAGGTCTTGCATGGTCAAGTTCTTCCCTGCTTTAGTGACCATATTATGTGACACCATCCTCCTCATCTTTGCACTTCACCACAAATGTCCCTTCTTTCAGTCCAGGCTTTAGGGACTCTGTCCCTGTTACTATCCCTCTGTGGAAGCTTACCACATCATATCCTATTTTAATTCAAAACAACAAATTGGGTTTCATGTCCTCAGAGAAACATAATAAACCATCAGAGAAAATTAGATCCACTTTATGTCCTTTAGAAACCCTGTGTACATTTCTTTTTCTAATTCTGATAAGTTCTTTTGACATATTTACTTACATTCATAATCATTATTATTATACACATCTGTCTACAAATGAACTTCTATGAAGTCAAGTAAAATATCCATATCTGTGTCATTTTAACATGTAAAAGCAATTACTAGGTGCTACATACATATTTAGTATATAAATATTTAGTGAAAAATATGAATTTTAAAGGTTTTATTTTCAAAGCTTTGTAGATTTCTCATCATTAATTTTATGGATCCTAGTTTTCATTTCAGTCTAAAATAATTTTTTAGAAAAAAAAATTGTTGTTTAATTACCTAAAATGTTAACTTAGGGGTCCTAGAGAAGAACAGCTCTTCTGAAGCATGAAATATAACTCAAGAAAACTGAGAAGAATTTTTCAAGGAATTTAGTCTACTCTGCCTTCACTTTCTTGGCCTAAGAGCAAAATCATTCTTACCTGAAACTTGCTAGAAAGAAGATTTAATGGCCATAATACATGAGAGAGTTCTTCTCAGAAAATGAACACAAAGAAAATGAAAAAGAGTGATTGACAGAAAGGTAAATACAAAAGAGCAGAGAATAAACTGGGAAAGCACATGTCTGGATAAGTATGTGACACTAAAAGCTATTAAAGGTGACAATAGCATCATCATTTTTTCTACACTGTCTTTTATGCAAAACATACTCAAACTAGACCTGCGCTGACCTCTCCCCAAATGGCACAGCTTGGGGTTTTGAAAGCATGTTGGATAGTCATTATATTTCATTCCTTTTCACACTGACTGTGGCAACAGTATCTAATAATATAAAGACCAGAAAATCTGCCTGTATGATATTCAGGTCACTTCTACCAGGTCTTTTCTATTCTAGACAACTCTGATGTTGCTGCTTAAAAATAGGAATTGAGGACAAGAGATGATGGAGGAAACACTTCAACACTGTTCCAGAACCAACATTCAAGACTTCTGTTAAGTGAAAAGAAAATCAATAATAATCATGCAAGGAGTGAATATGACCATATCTTACTTTTGTCCAATCTAGAAATCTAACAGAAGGAAGAAAGAACATGCAAGAAATACTTTCCACAGTGCTCTCTCCCTTATAACCCCTCTTATGTATTTTTCTTCTAAGTGGTCAACTATAAACTCTGACTATGTTTTTGATAAGGTGTAGTTAAGTTGCCCAGAGATGGAACTCTTCCAAATATGGGATTTTCAACCCTCTGGTCTGCTACTGTTGCTATTCTTGTCCATTTTTATGAGAAGTTAAATGCAAACTATTATTCACAGTACATTTTATAATGCCACATAGATTTGAGGAACTAACAGAACTGTGCAAAGCTTTGACATAATCTCAGTGCTGAAAATTGACCAAACCTATTGCAGACATTTAAACTGTATACTTCCCAGCCAGCCACAAGAGGGGCAAGTGTTCCAACTAACTGTAAGAAATGGCTGATCCCACAGATGTTGTTTGCTAAGAATGGAAAATCAAAACTATTTTAAGAAGTTTCTCATTCGTTGTTACTAGCTTTGAAATCATAAATTGGACAACAACATGATCAAGTTGATATAGAAATATCCCTAATGAATATCTTTTGAGTCCATTTGTTATTAAAACTTTTCTTTCTTACTTAATGCAAATAAGTTCAAGTAGGATGTTAAATTTATCTAAATGCATATGATTAAACAATGGATACATTTAATAAAAGTTAGCTTGCATAAGCAGGAGCACCTAGAATGGGAGTGTAATTTGAATCATAGGATATTAACACCAAACAGTAAAGAGGAGTAATGTTTCTGGCCCTCTGAATGAAATATGACCACTGTTCTATATGTGAAGTGCAAACATACCTTAGCAGTGAAAAGAGAACAACTCAACAAGAGAATGACCTAATCTCTATTGTGCATTAGCAACGTGGTTTGCAGAAGGCTGGAGAAACAAAAGGATACACACAAATGGGAACAGTGCCTGCAGGAGCAAGAGAAAAAAAAATCAATAACAAATTTGTTGTTTGTACTATGAGAGAAAACATCTCTCCGTTCTGTTATTAAAATGGGAATAGGTTAACCTAAGAGAACCAGAACTTTGCTTGGTTTTGATAGATGGTATACTCTCAGTGAGTGTATTTAGTGTCTAAGATTAAACTCATCTGCAGTTCTTGGGAAAATGGGGTAGTTGTATTTTTGCAGTATTCTTAAGCCATCCCGTTTTTAGGGCAATTTTCTCTAAAATACTAAATAAAATATAATATAATATGAAATCTTCTAAGCAAATGCAGGCCTTAGAATTATGACATAAAATTAACAGAATAGTATATGGCATTACTTTTAGGAAAAGTGAATCTATAATCCCCCTTCCACTCAAATCAGATGGTACATAGTATTTATTATGTCACAGACATAGGGGGCTGGATTCTCAGACAAATAATACAAATTAAATCAATATAATTAATTGGATGCTACAGTGAAATGGAAATGTTGAGCAACCAGCATCTTAAATCATAATAAGTCCTCTAAGAAATAGTCTCAGAGCTATTGAGAGGAAATATATCACAACTCCTGATATAAATCACCACACAAAGGAATTATAAGAAATTTTTGATATTTCCATCATAGTCTATTTTTGACTCTAAAAATCAGGAAGTTTGGTGTATTATTATGTATAATCACCATTAATCTTATATAAGCAGAAAACATTAAATAATTGGTAAATTCTTCTTTTCTTCAAAAAGCCCAATGCTGCCTAATTAAATACTATAAGTTTCCTACAGGATCAGCTAGAACTCCATGAATAATTCAGTTTTATTAATTCATCTATATCAAAGAAGGTAAACTACACATATGTATAAGTTGATGCATAGAACTCACTTATGATATTTAAAATTCAGTTTGTATTTTAGTATAACTAAATGTGGGACACAGTCAAACATGGTCCCATATCAACTGTTATGTAATGTAAGTATTTCAATAGAGGAGTTACATGTTAGCAAACAACAAAAATACAGAGGGGTTCTTATGTACAAGATTAGTGTAAATCTTGTATCTTGGGTTTAATTATTAAATTTTTATTCATTAATTTACTTAATAAATTCATATTAGAATACTACTCTAAGAAGCACACTACTGTAATAGTAATATTTTTTCTCAAGAGTTTATAATCTGCTGGGAAAGACATGCAAGAAAATAAAATGTGCTCTTTGAGCCTCAGGCTATGGTGCAAAGGTAGCTCCCAGGAGCTCTAGAGGCAGATATAGAAGGATTGCAAGTTCAAAGTTGACCTCAGCAATCTAGCGAGGTTCCTAGCAACTTAGCAAGAATTCAACTCAAAACAAAAAAAAACTAAAAAGGGCTTGGGATGTGGCTCAGTGGTTAAGTGCTTCTGCGTACTGGGGGAAAAAAAAAAATGTGGTATTTGAGATAGAAACACAATGTGTCATCCGAACAGTCATGTTGTTCCAGACATATGATGTCATATATCCACTATTCCTGGATCTCAAGAGACCATTGAATCTCAAAGGGCATTCCTGATAAAGTGAGAGGTGGGGACCTTGGTACGATGAGATTAGGGAAAATAGAAGGGAACAGTTACTGGAAGGCTATTTATTTCATGCCAGAAAACACGGGGAGTTGAATCTATAAGCCTTGAGAGCCAGTAAAATATTTGAAGCAGGGAAATTACATAATGAGATTGGTATTTTAGAAAACAAATATGGCTAACTGTATAAAGTAGATATTAAACAAACTTAAATAAAAAAAAAAAAAAAACAGCAGCGAGAAGACTGTTTCAGATGCTCATAGAACATGCCCAGATCCTGAATAAGGAAGTAACAACAGTACTGGAAAAGGAAACAGAATCAATAGGAAAGGAAAGACTGAGGTGCATAATGTTGAGCTTGGCTACTGTGTGGATGGTTGTGCTATTCAAAAATATCAGTACATAGTTGCAGTTATACATCCAAAGCTCAGAAGGAAAGTTTTAGATACATTCTTAAAAATCATCAGTGTTTTGGTACTAATTGAAACCATAGTAAGATAGATCATCTGTAAGGAGTATACAGAATAGAGGAAAAAGGTAGTTTGATAGTGAGTCAATGTGGAAATTTGATATGTTGAGTTCTGGGGAAAAATCCCATAGGTGTTATGAGACATGGATAGGACCTGGTGAAGGTGAACAGGGAAAAGCAAAGTGATTACTAGGAGAACTGATGCCCAGTGAAGAGGAAGAAAACAATTTATAGCAGCATCAATCTGTAAGGAGGTATGATTTCTTCCAGCCAACACTTAGTATCCTGAGATGATGGCTTGGTTGAACAAATGGTATATACTTTTATAATGCTTGGGGGAAATCATTTAAATTAGCAATAAAAAAAGGCAATCCAAACAACTAAGTCTAACAAGTAAGTTGCAAAGTAAATGTTTATATGATCAGCAATTGAGCCTGAAATTCATAAGACATAAACAGAAACAATAGGGATGAAAGAAAAGTGAGGATTGGATAAGCAAAGATTAGGTTATGAAGATAAGTATAGTGAAAATAATGAAGTAAAAGACTAGAACGAATGGAAACTGTGAACAGAGATTAGTATTTTGGAACTTATTTCATACAAGGTAATAAAATTTAAGAGATGATAAAAAATCTAGGTCATAGCCATGGGAAAAGTTGTCTAAAGGGGTACAAGTTGAGGAAACTAGAATCCATAAAAATGTGCCTCTGTGAGAATAAAGTGGCCAGTGGGCTAGCCACTTAGGAGTCTTTGAAGTCATTATGGAGGCTGCCAGGATTTGAAATAAAAAGAAAGACTGCAAGTCACTTATCAAAGGACCACAGCAGATGACAATATCAAAGAATGATAAATCATGGCAGAACTTCAAATCTGTAAATTTTAAAATGAGACGAACATCAATGATCAGGAAGTAGCAATACGAATTAAAAAAATGCAGATTTTGTCTGTGACACCAAGGATAATCGAGTAGAAATGATTTGAGGATATCCTTTAGAGGAGACGGTGCCCACCGTCTCTGATTTTATTTAAGCACCAAAGTTGAAAAAATGAAAACTTAAAACAGGTACTTTGTTTTAGTAAGCTTCTCACCACTGTGACCTAGCGGCCTGACAAGAGCAAATTAAAGAAGGTAAAGTTTATTCTGGCTCACATTTCAAAGGTTCAGCAGTGTTTGGTCAGCCGACTTTACAGCTCTGGGCCCAAGTGAGGCAGAACTTCATGGCAGAAGGGTGTGGCAGAGAGAAGCAGCTCAGGATATGACATCCAGGAGGCAGAAAGCTGTGCTCACAGGCTTACCCCCTACTGTTTTACCTCCACCAGTCACACCCTATCTTCCTACAGTTGTAACCTGGTTAATCCATATAAGTGGATTAATACACCATTACATTAAACTTCTCATAATCTAATCATTCCACCTCTTAAAATTCTTACCTCACCTCACACATTAGCTTTCAGGGGACACCTAATATCTAAACAATAATATAGTTAAAGGATTAATCAGACATATAAAATAATTAGTTGTGAAGAAGGACAGAGTAAGTTAGAAATAAGTGGAAAGATGACCAAGGGATATTGATTTTGCATGTAGCTATGCACAGCAAATTGTGAAGAATGAAGAGAATCATCTACAAACTGTGGCAATAATCAGGAAGAAACAGGTAACAAAGTCAAAATAATGACCTTTAATTGACTACATTCATAAGTTTCTTACTTTGGCATAAAAACATTGAGAAGAAATTGACCCTTTTGAGAACAAAGCAGCGTAATCAGACTTGTTGTTCAAAATATGGTTTCAACTTCAGGGAGAATAGATTGGTGTCAAATGATATTTGAGATAAGGAGAACAATTAGGAGACTACTGTACCAAACCAAAGGAGAGATGATGATGAGCAGATGGAGAGTTACCTACTGGGAAGGAGAAAAGTGGGTCAATATAAGACACTTCAGGATGATTACTTGACGGGGTTGTCTTGTCAAAGTCACTGAGTAATTGTCAGAAACAATAACAAAAAAGATTGTTATGTGAAAAAGACTGAAGTAACTGGCACCAATACCAAGATGGTTGTAACATTAGTTTTATCAGTCTTTTGTATGCTTTACCATTCATGGCCACATAAACTATCTTCCCTATTATACAGACTCTGGAACCCTAAAAACTATATTTCCCAGAATTCTTTGCCCACAGGGTTCAAAGTTATATTCCCAACACTGAATGTAATGGTTTGAAATTTAAGAGCCAGAGAAGAATAAATATGTTCTTTCCTTTAGAGGCATCAAGGAAGTGGGTGGCCAGACTAGTTATATGAAGCTCTTATCAGGTTCCTGGGAAACTTCTTTAGTGGTCAGATTTTGGTACTCTAGCAGCAATTACAATGCTTTTACTTCCTAGTTTTGTCAAATCCAGCAGAGCCTGCCCCTGGCCTATGTTCTGCCAGCCCTTCAGATGTTAAGCATCTTATTCCCCATATTAAATCTGTTCCCACTGAGATAGCTAAACTTCTGTTTTTTTTTTTTTTTTTCTAATTGAACCCTTGACTGATACAGAATGTTGTAACATAAATGGGTCAGAGGTGGGAAACTGGAATTGGTTATCTGACCCAGTTTTATTTGAAAATAGTAATAATATCATTGCAAAGATAAATGGAATGCTAGTAGGCCAGGGCATGCCTGTAGCTTCCTGCAAAGAATTTTTTCTTAAGACATAGTTTCAGGAGACCACAATGGTTGTTGAAATGGAACTTAGTGGACACAGCATCTATAAGCACTATGGGATACTTACTTCCGAACACAGCTAGTTTAAAAAAAAAAAAAAAACTACAAATTCAAGACTTTTTTCCTGAAAGAAAGGCAAAAAACAAGCTACTTATTACTGCTTTCAAAGAACCTCTATTCCCCTGTGACACTGGGATTAATATAAAAAAATAAAACAAAAGTAAGCTATTCACAGTCCAAAATAACTACTAGTTGATATTCACAGGATCTGCAGAGTTCTTATATGACATATAGAGCATTGAATTGTGCTTAAAAAGTGGCACAGAAATTTGGAATGATGTTATGTGGTAAATCCTGGTGATTCTGAAGACGTTAGACCTCCCAAATTCACTGTTTCTTTCTGGCCAGCCTTCTTTTTTGAGATCAGTCTATTCATTCTGGAAGATACTGTGATGAAATGATTACCTTGCAAAGGATTGCTGATTCTCCTCAAGAGCTATTCCTACCAATTTTCATTACCTATGGGATCTTTTTTTAAAAAAGTCAAATATCTGTTTATTGAAAGAAAAGGGAGGAAAAAATAGAAACACATTTCTCTTCTGCTTTCTCTGAAATTGCACAACATACAAAAGAATTGTAATAAAGTTGCCAATTTATATAAAAAATGGGAAATATGTTTCAGAATAAATGTTGAGGGTATTATATCAAGGAAGAAGCAGCATACAGTTAAATGCAACAACATTTATAAACAAAGTATATTGGTGGTCCACAGTGTTAACTTTTATCATGCTGATTGGATTAGGTAAGGAGGCATAGAAAAATACCCTACTTCACACAGTAGGTAACAAGTTTGTCCTCACAAAAGTTTAGAATTTAGGAGCATGCCACCCTGAAGATTTTTATTTTTGTCATCTAAATCTTTTCAAAGTGTCCCTTCCAAAATAAAAGTCAACTTGCTACCATTTATACCCCTAAAACACTGAAAAGGACAAGACTCTTTGGGGACCTTTTAGGATTTCTGCAGCCAACATGTACCTATTTGAGCATGCTGCTTCCAGCCATTTAATAAGAAGCCCAAAGCCACAGGATCTGAGTGAGTATCAGAAAAGGAAAATGTTCTGCAGGCAAGAGACTTCAACACAAGATGCTCAGCCAGTTGGAAATTGTGAAGCAAAGATGCAAAGATGCTCAAATGTCTATCATCAATCAGGATGCAATATGCTATGCGGTCACCACTCATTTGAAGCAAAGGATTGCCTTCTTCCACAAATAACTATTTTCACTTTGAGAAGCACCTCCTGGTTTGCTATTGTATTTGCATATATTAACCAAAATTTTATTTTATTCTCTTCTTCCTATGTTAATTTATATGCGGCAAATGTCTAGCATTTTATCTACATTTTAATTTACAAAATACAAAAGTATCTTGTAAGTAAGCTGGAAGTGCAATAATCATCATGTAGAGATTAGATAAAGTGATGGATGAGGGTGTACATCTCTTCTTTTGGGAGTATAGTATTTCACATTTTCACTTGATTAAGACTGTTACATCAAGGAAGAAAGAATAACACACACACACAAATAATCTCACATCATATTAGAATTAGTCTTACTCTGTGTTGTTGCTTAATAAGGTATCATAAAGTATGTGGCTTAGAAACAATAGAAATTATTTTCTCACAGTTCTGGAGATTGTGAGGTCCAAAATCAAGATACCAACAGTTTCCATGGCTGGTGGGGGCCTGATTCATGGTTCACAGATTACACCCTTTGTGTGTGTCCTCCTGGTGGGAAGGACAAACAAACTCCCTATGGCCTCTTTTCTCAGGGCAATAATTCCACTGACAAAGGACCCACACTCAAAACCCAAGGGGCCCACCCTCAAATACGTTCCCAGTTGGGATTCAGTTTTCAATGTATGAATTGAGGGGAACACAAGCATTTGGAACATAGCACAGGGATACCTGTTGTTGCTTTTATTGTTATTTTGAGTTTATATATTAATAGAAATGCTTCTTATACGTCAGGAAACCAAGGGGAGACTGAATCACGTTGATATTTAACACTATTCACATTATTCTAAACTCTCCCTGTATCACAGGCATTAAAAGCACTAAAAATGGTAATTTTCATATTCTTTTCAGCAGAATTCCCATTTAGATTTTGATAATAATAGACATTTATATGAAATTTCATAGACAGAAAGCAAAAGTCATTTTTCTCTTCCAGTAGGGACTGATAACTGTGTAGCCAAGCAATAGAAGCCACTTCTGGAAACACTCTGGATAACATCTTCACATCACCTTCCAAAGACAGCTGAATTCACAGACAGTTTGCACTTTCAGATTTTCCTGAAGCAAGCAGTAGTTCTTTAACTTTTCATCTCCCAGACCTTGTAAGGTCCCTGTAATAATTCCCATCTACTAAAATATTCAGAGTGCCAAATAAACTAAGTCATCTAATAAAATAAACTAGAAGTTTAAAATGAACACAAATAAATTTTAAACAAAAGGAAAAGTGAAACTTCAATCTAGCAATTATAATACCTATTTCTGACCTCATTTTTATATTTTTAAAATTTTCTTTATCTGTTCTTTTAGTTATACATGACAGTAGAATATATTTTGACATACCATATACACATGGAGCATAACTTCCCATTTTTGTGGTTGTACATTATGTGGGTTTACACAAGTCTTGTATTTTTATATGAATATATCAGGGTTATATCTGATTCATTCTACATCTTTCCCATTCCCATCCCTCCTACCTTCCCCCAATCTGGTGAACCTCTACTCCCACCTCCACCATTGTGTGTCAGCATTCATGTATCAGAGAGAAAATTCAGTTTTTGGTTTGGGGGAATTGGCTTATTTTACTAAGTATGATAAGTCTCCAGTTCCATCCATTTACCGACAAATGCCATAATTTCATTTTTCTTTATGGCATATTCCACTGTGTATATGTACCACATTTTCTTTATCAATTCATCCATTGAAGGACACTTAGGTCATTTCCATAGCTTAGCTATTGTGAATTGAGCTTTTATAAACATTGCTGTGGTGACCTCATTTTTTATAATTATGTATTACTTTGCTCATTCATTAAAAACACAGAACAAGTGATCATATTCTCAAATGTTTGATATTTTTCATGAACATTCTTTTATAGGACATGCCCTCAAATAACACTTTTCCTCTTTAGTCATATGTAATTTATATATCATATAAAATTGTTATCATATAACATAATAATATATTAATTGTATTTTTATATAATATTATTCATTATTATATATTATTTATATAATATTATATAATATTTATATGATATTACATAAAATCATATTTATTACATAGTATAATATAGTATATATTAATATGACATTAATTGCCGCAGTCTGGCTGGGCACAATTCAGGAGCCACTTGTCAAAAGAAACGAACTTTATTTTTAGAACCACACACGCCAAACAAAACAGCTCCTCAGGAAAAACCCTCAGAGCCCAACTGCCACCACCGGCTTCCCACAAGCCTCTCAACCTCCCCCACTCCTCCTGCTCTTGAGGCCGATTGGCTGGGTCGCATGGGCGGAGCCAAAAAAAGTCCCCCAATGAGCAGCTCCGAAGTCTGAAAGGGCGGGGAAACAACCCAATGAGCATCACCGCAGAGAAGCCAATCAGCTAGAAGTTGCTGGGGCCACTGTGAGCCAATCAGCTGGCAGTCTGAAAGTTTGCTGGGGCCCCTTCAGCTGTGGCTCTCAACATGTCCCCCTCTCTGTTTAAACAACAAGCATGTGGCTTAGGGACCGTGCCTGCCTTAGGTTGTCCAATAGTACATATGGTTCTTACCCGTTATCGGATGAGCTGACCTCAAGGTGTCAGCCTCCTGTCTTAGGTTGGTACCATTGCAATTGGATCTTACCCGCCACTGACTACCGGTCCAGTATACAGCCACACCTGTGGATAGGTCTTTGTACCATCGGGGGGGTGAGGTTCTTTGCCTCACCTCTATTGGCCCCCAAATTTTAGCTGAACCATTATGACAAGCAGAAGGGAGGAAGATACACCAAGCCAATTGACGGCTCCTTTTGGAAAAATTGTACCACCGATGACATCATCAGCAAAAATACCCCAACACTACCACAAGTTGCTGCACCAACAGATAGTTCAGGTAAGTTCACAATGAATACAAGTGATACATAGTCCAGGCAAGTTCTGCAAGCAGTTCAGTGATGGATATTGCAGAAGCTGTAGATTGGTTTTATCTTTGTCTTCACCGGCACTGGGATGAAGATAGGAATTCTGGCAATAATGGCTAAAGAAAAAATTATGTAACATTCCAGAAGTCACTAAAAGAAAACAATTTTCTTAACAACTTACATTATCTTGAAGAGAATTATTAAATATAATGAAAAGGAAAGGTGAAAGTAAACAAACAGATCTGTTAACCTCCTTTTTTGTTCACATATTAAAACAATTCTCAACAGTTGTTTACCCAATTTAAATTAAACCATTTAAATCACGTGAATAAAAAAAATATTTGGATCCATTTTTTCATGAGCGCTCATCATATATGATATATGGACATACGTACATATAAACATACAACATAAAACACAAGTGTGCACACAACACATAACATAATAGTAAAGGCCTTATAACTTTTTACAGGTGAAATCTCCATTGCAATGTTTAAAAACTCTATAGTCAAAAAATAGAACTGATCAGCAAAACCATTAACCTAGGTCTGTATGAGCTCAAAAAACAAAATAGAGCTTCATGATGTGGGAAAGGGTAATAATAAAATAGATATTGAAAAAAGCATCCTGGTTCTGTTGCAGATGTTAGGATAGCCAAACTGGAGTTTTGGATATCAGCTGTTATGGATTTGAGCCAAATCATCTTCTTTTGGTCTGTAGAAATCACTTTAGTTAATCTCTCTGGAATCCAAATCGGCTGCTGTTCTCCCTGTGGAAACACACAAACAGAACCCCGACTCCTGACAATCACTGGGTCAGGACCTTTCCATTGTCCTGTTAGAATATCCCTCCAAAGTACCGTGGGCTTATGCACATTTTTTGGACACATATGCCTTTCCGCAGCACTAAGTCCTGATGAATCCAAATTTTAAAAGTTTAGAGTAAAAAGGGTTATTTTAAGTTTAACTTTGGGGAATATATACCCCTTCCCAATTCCTTCTTTTTGCTTTAATAAGTACATTTTAATAGTTTGATGAGCTTTTTCAACTACGCCTAGTCCCTGTGGATTGTATGGGATTCCTGTTATATGTACTCATATGCCAAATGTTGAGCAAAATTGTTTAAAAGAGGTAGAAGTATAACCAGGGGCATTATCTGTTTTTAACTGTTTTGGAACGCCCACAGTGGCAAAATTTTGTAAGCAATGAGCTATAACATATATAGTTTTTTCTCCGGCATGAAGGGAGCCCATCAAAAATTGAGAAGAAGTATCAACTGTAACATGCAAATATTTTAATTTTCCAATTCTGGCAAGTGTGTGACGTCCATCTGCCAAATATGGTTAGGTATCAATCCTCTAGGTTTGACTCCAAGATTAACTTGTGGTAAAAAGCTCACACAATTTTGACATTGTTTTATTATTTGTCTAGCTTGTTCCTTAGTTATTTTAAAACGCTTTTGTAAAGTATTAGCATTGACATGGAACTTTTTATGAAAATTTGTAGCTTCTTCTAGTGTAGAGAAAATACGTATGTCATGTGTAGTTTTATCTGCTAACTCATTGCCCAAACTAAGGGTTCCAGGCAATCCTGTATGTGCCCTGATATGTCCTATAAAGAATGGATCTTTTCTGTCCCATATTAGACTTTGTATAGTGGAAAGCAAAGAGAAAACAGTAGAGGAAGGGGAAATCCTACCAGCATCTTCAAGGGATATTATAGCATTAACTATATACTGACTATCGGAAAATAAATTAAATACAGAATCTTTAAACATCACAAAAGCTTGTAATACTGCATTAAGCTCTACCTTTTGAGCTGATTGTTTGGGTACTAAAAATGTAAAAGTTTGATCAGGTGTAACTATTGCTGCTGTACCATTATTTGACCCATCAGTGAATATATTTGGAGCATTCATGATAGGGGTTTTTCTTGTCATTTTTGGAAAAATTACAGGATGTGATGACCAAAAAGACAATAAAGGATTAGATGGTAAGTGGTTATCAAATGAAACATTAGATTTGCACATGATTATTGCCCAAGTATTTAACTCATTAGCTAACTCATCAATTTGATCCATAGTATATGGAGTAATAATTTTATTGGGAGAAATTCCAAACACTCCCTTTGCTGCTTTTATTACTTTGAGTATTAATTGTCCTACAGCCTCAGGATATCTAGTAAGAATAGTGTTAGGAGAATAAGATAAATGTATCCATAATAATGGACCTTCTTGCCAAAATACTCCTGTAGGAATATTTTTTTGTTGGTATTGCAATAACTAATAAAGGCAAACTTATATCAATTCTATCCAAATGCATATTTTCCATTTATGTTCCAATGATTTTTAATGCCTTTCTTGCTTCAGGCGTTAACATGCGGGGTGAATTCGGATCTGATGGACCTTTTAGAATATCAAATAAAGGTCCCAACTCTCCTGTTGGTATACCTAGATAAGGCCTTATCCAATTTATGTCTCCTAATAACTTTTGAAAGTCATTAAGTGATTTGAGTTGATCTACTCGTATTTGAATTTTTGGTGGACAGACCATGGTTGAGGATAATAGAACTCCTAAATAATTAATTGGAAAATTTAATTGTACTTTATTGCTATCTCTAGATTATAATTTTTTAATAAGTTTGTAAGTGTGGCATAACATTCTAGCAATGTGTTTTTATCTTTATGTGCCAATAATACATCATCCATATAGTGAAATATTTGTAGTTTAGGATTTTGATTTCTAAGTGGCTGGATTACTTTGTTAACATAAATTTGACACATAGTTGGGCTGTTAGCCATCCCTTGAGGGAGTACTTTCCATTCATATCTCTGATCAGGACCTTCATGATTCAGTGCAAGGATAGTAAATGCAAAATGTGGACTATCCTCAGGATTAATTGGAATTAAAAAAAAAAACAATCTTTAATATCTATAACTAAAACATACCAGGTTTTTGCAAAGCAGACAATTGAGGAATCCCCGATTGAGCAGGTCCCATAATAACCATTTCATTATTAATGGCTCTTAAATCTTGCAGTAATCTCCATTTACCAGATTTCTTTTGATGACAAAAATGGGAGCATTATGGGGAGATACAGAAGGTTGTATATGTCCTTCCGCTAATTGTTGTTTGACCAGGTCATGGGCTGCTTGTATCTTTTCTTTAGTCAGGGGCCACTGAGGAACCCATACTGGTCTTTCTGATTTCCAAGTAATTTTTATTGTCTCAGTGGCCCTTTCTGAAAATCCAACCCATGTCTGTCTGTTCCTTGATCTATTTGTATTGGTGCTGCTATACCTTGTTCTTTTTTTTCTAATCTTTTTCCTTTCCTAAAACCTTGTCTAGTCCTAATAGTGGGTGTATTTTGGTTGATGTTATTTGTTAACGTCAAACCTAATTGATCTAGGACATCTCGTCCCCATAAATTTACGGGAAGATGATCTAATACATATGGCTGTATAATTCCTTCACATCCTTCAGGATCCTTCCAATCTAATACCATTGCACTTCTATGGGGATTAGTCGCCACTCCTAGGCCTCGAAGCGTTTGAGTGGCTTGTTGTAATGGCCAGTGTTTTGGCCATTCTTGATGAGAGATGATGCTAAGGTCTGCACCTGTATCCAGTAGTCCATTAAATTCATGTCTTTGAATATTTAGTTTTAGCATTGGGCAAGAATCTAAATTTAAAGACAGCATGCCCAATCTATACCTGTGGAGCCTAATCCCTTGGAACCTCTTTCTACAGCACGACTGGAAAATTTATCATATAGGCTGGGTATTATTAGTAACTGTGCTATTCTATCTCCTGGTGAAATTACTGATATACCCTTTGGAGAATTGGCTATAATTTTTATTTCACCTTCATAGTTGGGATCAATTACCCCAGGACTTATCATAAGTCCTTTTAGAGTAGAAGAGCTGCGTCCCAATAATAAGCCTACTGTTCCTTTGGGAAGAGGTCCTTTTAGCCCTGAGGGAATGATTTGAACTCCCATTTCTGGAGTTAGTACTGCTCTGGTGGAGGCGCAGATGTCCAACCCTGCACTCCCTCTGGTTTGTCTGATGAGGGATCTGATGGACAATGTGTCCTGGGCACTACCCTGATGGGGTTGCTGGGTTCCTCCAGTGCTCCGTATATTTGTGGTTTTGGGCCCCGGAGCATTGGGCCCCCCTGTCCATTTTTTGGCAATGGAGCCCGATGCCTTTCTCCACGATATCGTGGATAAACACCTGGTCCTTGTTCGTTTTTTGATAATGGAGTACCCTCTATGGTGGTTTGAGAACGGCATTCATTAGCCCAATGTCTCCCTCTACAGCATTGTGGGCAAATACCTGGTATTCTAGTCCTTTGATACCTAGTTTTGTTAAACCCTCCTCCTATGGGGCAATTCCTTTTAAAATGTCCTGTTTGTTCACAATTGTAGCATGTTCTTGGCCTGGCATCTAAAGCTTGTTTTACTGCATCTGCCACAATTTGCCCTTGTTCATTAATGTCTCTGGCATCTAAAGCCTTTTTTACTGCAGCTGCCACGACTTGCTCTTGTTCATTAATGTCTCTACATAATTTAATATATGTGTTTAAATCTTCATGTTTCCATGGTCTAATGATATCTCTGCACCAACGATTCGCTTGGTCATAAGCCAGTTGTTTTATTAATGGCATTGCTTGTTCTGTATTCCCAAAAACTCTGGTAGCTGTTTGAATAAGCCTATCTACAAATTCAGCGTAAGATTCATTAGCTCCTTGTATTACCTTAGATAACTGACCTTGTAAACCTCCATGTCCTTGTAAAGTCTTCCATGCCTTAATTGCATCTACAGCAATTTGTGCGTATACACCAGGATCATATGCAATTTGTTGCTGCTGATCCTCATAAGGTCCCTTTCCTAACAACATATCTAGATTTCTCTGAGGATAACGAGCTGCTGCATTTCGCCTAGCCGTCTCCTTGCAAAATTCCTCATTGGCAACCTTCCATAACAGGTATTGTCCTCCATTTAGCACAGCTTTACACATATTAGCCCAATCTGCTGGGGTCATGTTCAAGTTGTTAATGGATTCGACCAAGCTTACAGTGAAGGGTGCTTAAGGACCATAGGTTGTTACAGCCTCTTTTAGCTGCTTCACTATTTTGAAATTTAAAGCATAGTGAATTTGCTGCCCTCCTGCCTCAAATACAGGGCATGTTAATATTTGAGATCTTGTCTCAGGATCCCAACTATCAACTGCGGGGGTTGGGAGCCTCCCAGCATATGGAGGTGGCCTTGTTGGTTGGACACTTACGTCCTCTGGTGATAGAAAGGTGTTAGTAGCAGTCTCCTGTTGTAACTTTCCCCCTGATGGCTTTTTCTGGTTTACACTTTCTTTCTCTGTCTGACTAGCTTGAGAGGCCTTCTCTTTTACTTGAATGTTTTCCTCTTTCTGACTAACTTGAGAGACCTTCTCTTTTACTTGAATCAATATGTCTTCTCCTTCCTCCACCTTTGTCTGAACTGAAGGGTTTGGACTAAGCAAACAAGATACCAACGTCCACAATGGCAATGTGCCAACTGGCAGAGTCTCTGGGCTTTTCTTTTCTATTCTTTTTAAATCTTCACCATGATGGTTCCATTGTGATATATTTAACAACTCCTCCTTAAAAAGCCATGGGCTACATTTTTGTATTTTGAAATTTAAAGCATGGTGAATTCGCTGCCCTCCTGCCTCAAATACAGGGCATGTTAATATTTGAGATCCTGTCTCAGGATCCCAACTATCAACTGCAGGGGTTGGGGGCCTCCCAGCATATGGAGGTGGCCTTGTTAGTTGGACATTTACGTTCTCTGGTGATAGAAAGGTGTTAGTAGCAGTCTCCTGTAGAGGTGGCACTGTTGGTTGGACACTTATGCCCTCTGGTGATAGAAACGTGTTAGTAGCAGTCTCCTTTTGTAACTTTCCCCTTGATGGCTTTTTCTGCTCTAAGCTTTCTTCCTCTATCTTTGTCTGAACTGAAGGCTTTGGACTAAGCAAACCAGATACCAACGCCCACAATGTCAATGTGCCAACTGGCAGATTTCCTGGGCTTTTCTTTTCTATTCTTTTTAAATCTTCACCATGATGGTTCCATTGTAATATATTTAACAACTCCTCCTTAAAAAGCCATGGGCTACATTTTTGTATTGTATCAACGTATGCCCTGACTGCTCTTGATTTTACTGAGATGCCTCCTTCCTCTAACAATTTACTTAACACTCTTTCGGTTTGTTTTTTACTAATTTCTGATCCCATATTTCTACTATAATACAACCCAACAAGATAACACCAAACAAAACCGAGACAGAATGAAATAAAAATGGAACCACACAAAATCATTATATCAGTCTTTCTATCCTCCTGAAATGTCCATCCGTCCTTTCTCCCTATCTGTTCCTCAGATGCAAATAGTTTTTCCTCAGATGTGAGCAGTTTTTCTTCTGTCTCACTCATCTCCAGGGACAGACAACTTAAAACAAAAGTGAAACAAAACAAAAGAAGAATCTTAAAATGGCTACCCATCCTCTCGCCCTGCCCTCAGGGGCGAGCAGTTTACCTTATCACTTACCCTCAGTTGTTCCCCATGCGAGCCACCAAATGCCGCAGTCTGGCTGGGCACAATTCAGGAGCCACTTGTCAAAAGAAACGAACTTTATTTTTAGAACCACACACGCCAAACAAAACAGCTCCTCAGGAAAAACCTTCAGAGCCCAACTGCCACCACCAGCTTCCCACAAGCCTCTCAACCTCCCCCACTCCTCCTGCTCTTGAGGCCGATTAGCTGGGTTGTGTGGGCGGAGCCAAAAAAAGTCCCCCAGTGAGCAGCACCATAGTCTGAAAGGGCGGGGAAACAGCCCAATGAGCATCACCGCAGAGGAGCCAATCAGCTAGAAGTTGCTGGGGCCACTGTGAGCCAATCATCAGCTGGCAGTCTGAAAGTTTGCTGTGGCTCTCAACAATTAATATGTAAATATATTACTGCATAATGAATATATATTATATATATGTATTTATGTAACAGTAATCTTTTATAAATTACATATATTTTATGTTATTTATATATAAATTATTTATACGTAATTTATTAAGCACACATTCATTCTATTAAATGAAATGCAACTGAGGCAATGGGGCCAACGAGAAACAAACCATTTTGAGTTACTTTTATAAATACTTTAAAAACTGATCAGGCAGCAATTAAGAGATATACAATGGTGGTCACAGATCCCTCATTATCATCTTTCTTGATACTCAGTTTCTTCATAAGCAAAGTGAAGATAAAACACATCACAGAGCAAGTAAAGGAAATAAAAAGAATGTATGTGTGAAACACGTTGCTCACAGAAATCTGTGATTCAACTGCTAGTTACTGGTTTTTGGAATGACTATAATATGGATTTATAATATCTTCATAACCTTTTAATCATTATTTATACAGATGTGCCTTATTATGTAGTGATTTTGTTCACTATAAGTCTGTCACAATTAAAAGAAAAAGGGAAATTTATTTAGAATAGAAAGACAAGGACATTATACTAGTACCATTGTTGGCAAATAAGAGGTTTCTGAAAACATATTCTGAATTTGTCTCCCAGGTGTTCATGTCTCACCACAGCCACTGCAAAAGTGACTGCTGCTGTGGACTCATTCTCTCGATGTGGCTCTCAAGAAGGCCAGTTGGATAAAGCAGATAAGGCTGGCGAAGAAAATAAGCATTTTTTCCTAAGGATACTAATCATTGAATTGAGGGTCCACTGATTCCAGTATATCTTAATTAATTATATCTGCATTGACTTCATTTCCATACAAAGATACATCCTTATATATGAGGAGTTAGGACATACACATAGGAATTTTAGGGGACACAATTCAACCCACAGTAAACTACTCTTTTTATCACTCCCCTTTCCCTTACCTAAGCAAAAACTGCTTTTATATCTCACCTAGATTTATGTTTTTATATTATGTCTGGGTATTGAAGACTCCCTAATTTATGCCCCAGACTGGACTTCATCACTGAATTCTAGTCATATATCCAAATATATTTCAACATTTCCACTTTGATATATAACAAGGATTTCACACAAGTAAACAGACTTGTAAACTGAGCTTTTATGAAATCCCAAGCCAGGACAATAACAGAACATAATAAAGCACCAAAAGTGTCCCCTCTTGTCCATCCTTCATTATTATATCTCCTCCCAGTGATAATCAACAATCACACATAATGGCATTCAGACTCTTGCTTTTTAAACTATACATACCTAAGCAATATAGCTTAATATGACTATTTTTAAATTTTATGTAAATGAAATTTTGCATGATGTGTTTTACTATGTCTCAATTCCTTGCTCAAGATTGTGTATTTAAGAATTATTCACGTTGTTTCTTTCATGGTGTTTTATTCACTATAGAATTCTATTTCATAGTAAAAAAAACACCTCATGATTTATTTATTATATCACAACAAACTTTGAGGCCATTTTCATTTTTTGTCTATTACAAAAATTGTTGCTGTCAACACTCTTGAACATGTTATTTCTGTGCAATTAAGTATAATTTTCTCTGGGCTATATGCACAGAAATAGAAGTGCAGTGTCATGGCTATGTATATCTTCAATTTTACTGAATTTTACAAAATATTTTTCAAAGTTCTATCAAACTTTAGTCAAAAAATGGAAGCCACTTTTTATCTCTCATATTTGGGGTTAGTATTTTTAAAATATTTTTAATTGGATAAATTGTAGAAAGAATTAGGTAACTGAAATTTACATGGGTAACACTTTCATAGAATTCCCATTCTAAAAAGTGTATTAAGAAAATTCTACACGTTTATTATTTTGTTTTTTTTAATTCATTTCTTCTCAGTATATAAAGTCAAATTTATATTTTTGTTCAGCTCATTGAAACACCTATTCTATGAAGTGAAGCGAAGTGTTGTCTAATCTAGAATTAAAAAGTAAAACGATTAAGAAATTTAAAGTAATTTGTTCAAATTTTGTTTTGTTTTGTTTTGTTTTTGTTTTTGTTACTGAGGATTGAATCCAGGGGCCCCTAATAACTAAGTTGTATCTCCTCAGTTTTTTTATTTATTTTTTTATTTTTTTTAGACAGGGTCTTGCTAAGTTACTGAGGCTGGCCTCAAATGTAGTCCTCCTGTCTCAACCTCTTAAATTGCTGGGATTACAGGTGTACACCACTGCACTCTTCATTTTTTCTAAATTTTAACATTATCTAATGATGTATGTTAATTATACAGAACAGTGAATTTCACTGTGGCATATTTATACCTGCATGTAAAGTTGGTCAATATTACACCCAAATATCTTCTCTAATCCTATTCTCTCACTTCCCCTTCCTAAACCACAATGGTTTCCCTCCTACTTTCATGACATTCCTTTTTTTCTTTTTCTTTTTTTTCCCCTTGAGCTCCACATTTAAAAGAAAACATACAATACATTTCTTTTGGTAACTGCCTTATTTAACTTTACATCATGGTCTCTAGTAGGTTCCATTCTCCTGCAAATGATATAATTTTATTTTTCTTTATGGCTGAATAAAACGCAATCATGAATAGATATCACATTCCCTTATCCATTCATCTGCTGATGAAGATCCAGGTTGATTCTATCATTTGACTATTGTGAATTGTGCTGTGACAAACATGGGTATGCATGCATGCCTAAAGAATGATGGTTTTAATTTTTTGACCAAATATTAAGGAGTGGTATAAGCTGGATAGAAATGGGAAGAAAGAACATTAGGTTTATTTCAGACTGTGTTAAAAATGTTTTCAGATTGCCTACTGAATTTTTTGGCTCCCTAAATTTAAATTTGCTTAGGATTAATTGGACATCCTGATTTTAGTTTTGCTTTTGTTTTTGTTTTTGTTTTTCTGTTAAGTTTTGCCTAAAGCTGCTTCCATGCATCTTAGGAGTGGCTCAAAGTATGTTGTAAACTGCAACCTAATTTGATGTGCAAACAGACTGTAACCCGCTCTTTTAACAAGTAGCTGATTCTCAGACAATCACAAGTGGCCAACTGTTCAAACTATGTTCAAGTAATACAGCTGTAAGATCCAACCAATCAGACTACTGATTTTTGTCCCTTTTCTGGGTTATAAAATATAACCTGCCCATGTGGCACAGTAGGACTTTTTGAACAATTTTTGATCTAGACTACTATGAGATTCTAGAATTTCAAATAAAACCAATAAGATATGTAAAATTAGATTTGTTATTTTCTCTTTTAAGATATCTTTTACAAATCCTGGGGGTCATTCCAGTCATTGCATCTATAAACAGTACCCTCATCTTGTTTATTCTTTATTTCCAGAAATCATGTTATACATATGATAGATGATCTCATTCCATTCCTTCATTGGTTCTTTTGTTTCTACTTTCTATCTCTTTATTCCTTGTGTTATAATATCTTTTTATGTGCTTTACATTCACTGGGTTTTTCTTTCAGCTGTTTTCTAACATCTTTTAAACGTACTCAGTGAGTTTGGGAAAATTGCAGAGTAGTGAACTTCAAGAGCCCATCCCTCCCCAGAAATATGGAAAGACTGGAAAAACGTGTCATGACAGAAAGTTGGCAGAATTTAAGTGAACTTGTGGTTGAGAAAAGATGACTGAAATATAGCAGGAGAGTCCTGTGGTGTTAACTTCCCATTTTCTTCTCCATAATTCTGGTTCATTGGTGGCTTTGAATGTGAAAGCCATGACTACGTTCTTTCTGGAGAACATCAGGGCTTCATTAGCAAAGAATTTTGGCTGTCTCTTTGGGCAAGACTGTGGCTCCCTGAGCTACAGAGTTAGCCTTTATTTTTTCATAACTTTTGAACGATCTCAAGATGGAAACTTAGCAATGTGGGGACCTTCCTTGAAAACACTGAGAGTGAAATGTAACAAGCCATTGTCAAGTTAGGGCAAGAGATAACTGATGAGTGAAAGAGTGAACATGCTAAAGGAAAAACTAGGAAAGTTGATACTTTGGGAAACAAGGGCTTTGACAAATTCCCACTCCCACTTATGCCAGGTAATAGATGTTACAAGCCTGCCCAAACAGCACACCTGTTCAGGAAAGACCTGAAAAAACATTCATTTCTATCCAACCTTTCCTTTTCCCTTACACATATGCTGCTGCAGTGTTAAGTACATTCATGTTGTGCAACCAATATCCAGACACTTTTTATCTTATAGAAAAGAAATTCTATATCCATATTAAAAAAATCCCATTTCTTCCTTCCCCTAGATTCAGGTAATTACCATTCTACTTTCTGACTCTATTAAGTTGCTATATTCCATAACTCATAGAAGTGGAATCATACAGTATGTATCATTTCAGATTGGCTTATTTCACTTCAAGATTCATTGGTTACAGTATATGTCAAATTTTTCTTCTTTTTATAGGGTACTATTATTTCATCATGTGTCTATACCATATGTTTACTCTTTTATCTATTGATGAACAATTGTTTGCTTCTACCCCTTGCTTATTGTGAATAATGATTCTATGATCATGAGAGTGAAAATACCTCTTCCAGTTTCCTTTTCTTCTGGATATATACTTGGAAGTGAAATTGCTATATTATATGGGTAATCTTGTTTTTAAGATTTTTAAGGAAGTTTCATGCATTTTCATAGCAGTTGAATAATTTCAAGTCCCCCTCAACAGTGAAAAAGGGCTTCAGTGTCTCCATATCCTCACCACCACTTTTTGTTTGTTTTTATAGTAAGCATTCTAATAACTATAAAGTAATACCTCATTGTGGTTTTGGTTTGAATGTCTCCAGTTATTGACATTGCTGAACAACTATTCAGATACTGACTGTTCATTTGCCCTTCATTCTAAGAGAAATGTGTATTCAACTTTTGTTTTAACTTTTCAATTATGCTATTGGCTTTTGCCATTGTTGTTGACTTTAAGTCTTAAGAGATAAAGACATGATATAGGGCCAAAGGGTTAATTCATCAGGAATATATAACAATTATAAGTATATATGTTCCTAAAATGAGAGGTCTCTAATATATGAAGCAAGTAGTGACAGAACTGAAGGAAGAAAAGGTCAGCAGCTCAATAATTATAGGATATTTCAGTTCCTTACTTTCAAAAGCAGATAGAACAACCAGATCTAAGGTCAATAAGGAAACACAGAACTTGAACACTATGGACCACTTGGACCCAACAGACATATTCAGAATAATACAAGAACATTTTTTCAAATGCACATGGAACATTTTCCAGAGTAGACCACATGTTAGACTCCACAATGTTTCAATAAAGTTAATATTAAAATCTTATAAAATATCTTCTCTAAAGACAAAGGAATAAAACTAGATATCTAGCGGTACCCGAGGGCAAATAGGGAAATCCAAAAGTTTGGCAAAAATCAAACAGCATGATCTTTAGCCACCAATAGATCAAAAATGAATCACAAGAAAAACTAGGAATAACCTGAAGGAAGCTAAACGAAATACGAACTAAATGCAAAGCTGGCTGAATGAAAGAATGAAGATTATAATGAAAGGTAAATGAAATTACAGAAGAGAAAAAACGATAAAGATTGATGAAAATAAGTTCTGTGAAAATAGTATTAAAATTGGTAAATATTTATCCTGATGGCCTAAGAAAAAAGAGAGAAGGTTAAAATTACTTAATCAAAAATGGAAGCACATGATCACAAACCAAATATGAGTGATGAGAGAAAACTGTGAATAGTTTGATGCAACTAACTGGATAGCTAAAAAGGCACACAAACCCAAAAACCATCTTAAGGAGAATTTTTTAAAAATCACAATAGAACTATAACATTTAAAGATAGTGAATGAGAACCCCCAATATCTTTGAACAAAGGAAAATCTAGGACCAGATGACTTAACTACTGAATTCTGCTAAACATCTAAAGAAAAATTATCACCATCTTCTTAAATTCTTTTAAGAAAGACAAAAAAAAAAAAAGAAAGAAAAAAGAAAAGGAAAGAAGGAAGGAGAAAAGGAAGTACTTCCCTGATTAATTGTTGTGGGGTTTCTTTTTGTGATAATGAACAAGCTATCTGGAACAATATTGCACATGTAGTTATTGCCACTAAATTATACACATTAAATTTGTTGAATGGTAAATTTTATGTTAGATAAATTGTATGTTAGGTGTGTGTGTATATATATATATATATCTGTCCTTAAATATTTAAATTCTAAAGATTATATTATTTTTATTTCTCAAATTTATATTTGGACTTTTTTTCATCTGTGAGTCATTAATCTTTATAGCCTGTTCTCCCTATTTTATTTTTAAATCTTTAAATGTTAATGATCATTTTTAATCTCTAAAGTCTTTCAAATCTTTCACGACTAAAGTTTTGTTCCCTTGGGAAGTGCCTGTCTCTCTTTCTAGAACACTGACAGTACATGATTACCTCATGGGATAATTTTATACAGTATTTTTCTCCTTGGGTTTTTTAGGCCACATAAGCAATGTGAAATTGGGCCACAAAATCACAGAAGTATCAGTTTGTGGATAAGAATTGTGAAATCCAAAGCTGAGACATGCTGCTAGCTTTTGAAATTCTATCATTACAAATGACAACCTCTCTGTCTTGTTTATTTTTCCAGGTTCACTCTTTCACGGAGATTGCTGCTCCTGTGCCCCAGCTTTATTTGTGGTCCCTGATCTGATCTTTCACTTTGTGTGGGCCCCAGGCACACATGTGTTATTAAAATCAAAGCTCTATATTAAGGGATCTACAAGTTTTCCCAGGAAAGCCATGGACTTTATTTCACTTATTACTGTAGATTTATGCTTTCTATTTGCTTTCTGCCTCTGAGGATTACTCTTACTTTATTGCCAGCTGAGACATGAATTTTAAAGTCTTTTAAAAATTATATTGAATATTTTTCTCAGCATTTTAGCAGTAGGATAATTTGGGGTACCTATTTTGCCAGGTTGCTGGAGATAATATACTCTCCAACTGGTTTTACCCAGAGATAGAAGAAAATCTCAGGGCATGAAACTATCTTCATTTTCCAAATTAACCAAATAATGAAACAAATCTACCAACTTTCCTTGTCAATCTATGTATGCTGATCATGACTGCTCCTACCAGATAGTCTAAGCTTTTCCAATTTTCACACGGAGAGCAGAATTGCTTGCCATCAGTTTGAAGTTAGAGCTCATCATGTAGTTTTATTTGGCCATTGAAATGTGAATGAAAGTGAAATATGTCACTTCTGCCCAAAAAATAAAAAAAAATACAAATGATTTAACGGATACCCTGCCCATTGCTGCATAGGCCAAGCATAGGTCAAGAGCAAGCCTTTGCTGGTTTGGATCCCTGACCATTTGCCAGGGACAATCACCCCCATGCTTCCTCTCCATCCCTGATGGCTGGCTTACATTAGAAATGCCAGATCAAAAGAAATAAAGTTTAATTTTCCTGAGCCACAAAGTTGGAAAAATTATTTGCCCACCATACAGTAGCTTAGCCAATGCTATTGACTATGTTGTAAAATTCCATTTCTTTTTAAGCTTAGTAGAATGTCCACTAATGAATGGTTTCCAGATATTGTTAATTAAACAGCTACTCCTTCCTCTATACTGTACTACAATAGCAAAAGTGGCTAATTGAGCTTGTTATAAATGTGTTGTCAAATAGGAAGATAGTGTTTTATTATCTCTATTTTATGAGTGCAGAAAATAAGGGCAAGACAATTGCAAGATTGAGGCCAGCCTCAGCATCTTAATGAGACTCAGCAACTTAGCAAGACCCTGTTCAAAATTAAAAATAAAATAAAGTAAAAAGGCTTGGAGATATAGCTCTCTGGAAAAGCACCCCTGGCTTCAATCCGCCAAATCAATCAAGGAACAACCACATGCTTTTCTGACCTTCTTCATACTTATGATACACAATTATTGCTGTATTTTTCCTAACTAAACTTAGTACATCTATTTAATTTCCTATTCACACAATAGGTGCTCACTTAAATATTTTTCTATTTATAAAAAAAGATACTGAAAATTTATAGGTAAAGGAAAATAAAAATCATTATATTTCTGCCCTTTAAACTACCTTCTTAAACTTATTTGAAAGTTCCTCTTCTGCTGTTTTCAGTTAGATATTTCATACTTTCATTTATTCCCTCATTCTCCTATGCATATTGTCGGTGAATATGCAAACACATTTGAAAATATATAAGACTATGTAACTTGTAGACAAATTTAAAACATGTTCACATATAATTTCCAGGTTTTTTTTTCTTCTTTTCAAAACATGTATCAAAATTTCTATTTTGATTTCCTCATTGATCCAACCATCTAGAACAATGTCTTTAAATTTCAGACAGTTGAATTTTTTATACTTTTCTTATTAACTTATATTTTTACTATAATTTCCTAAGATGCTTTTCATATTTATCCTAAATAATTAAAGTCATCATAATACAGTGATACATGCATAGTCATGTTTATAGCAGCACAATTCATAATAGCTAAGCTCTGGAACTATCATTGAATGAATAAATAAAGAAAAACTGTTATGCATGCACAAGGGAGTTTTATTCAGTCATAAAGAAGAATTAAGTGATGTCATTTGCAGGAAACTGGATGGAACTTGAGAATATTCTGCTAAGCAAAGTAAGTCAGAATGTTTTCTCTCATATGTGGAATTTAGAGAGGAGAAAGAAGAAAGGAAGAAAGGAAAAAAAGAAGGAAGGAAGGGAGGGAGGGAGGAAGGAGAGTATCATGAAAATTGAAGGGAGGCCAGTAGAGTAGAGAAAATGAACCATGGGGAGGAAGAAGTGGAGGGAAAAGGGGAAATACTAGGAAATGATAGTGGTGCTTTCTTATTGGTAGGAGGTGAAATAGCTAGCTGTTCAATTTCTTAATACCATTTACAAGGAAGGAGACCTCATGGCCTAATTACTACCAGTTAATATTTCCCCTTCTTAATATCACATTAGCAATATTGAATTTGGGAGAGAAAAAATTCAAATCTTAAAAACTCTGATGAAGAAAGATAAAAAGTTTTGAGCATACCCAGGTACAGTGTCATATTTCTGTAACCAAAGACACGTGGGGAGCTGAGAAAAAGAGGATCACAAGTTCAAGGCCAGTTTGGGCAACTTAGACAGATCCCATCTAAAAGTTTTTTAAAAGTTCTGTGAATATAGCTCTGTGGTGGAATGTGTGACTAGCAAGCATGAGGCCCTTGGTTCCATCCGTGATATCATATACACACATAATGAAAGATTTGAACCTCTTTTATATGATTTGCTGTGATATGAACATGCCCCCAATTTTCTTTTCCTTACCACTTTCTTGCAGAATGTCTGTTTCACAGAGTAGTATTCTTTCATAATATTTTAAGAGGGCACTATCTACTAACTTATAACCCCACTACTAAAGGTGTCAGATAGTGTTATTGGTTAACACATTTCTAAACAACTTTTATTCTGGAACGAATGAGCTACTAAATGAGCTTATCCTATGTGTTATTACTTTTGGGATGAGGCCCAGGAGTGGGGAGTGTCTAATTTTTATTCCTACCAAGACTAAGAGGAGTCTCTGTTAGTTTGGCTTGTTATATGTAGAAGACATCCACATCTAGATGATATCCTGTAGCTATGTTGGATTTCTGCTTCATGTGTCCACTAACTCCCTGGGTTATAACATAATCTTCTCTACTGTCAGTGAAAGGAATAACTAATTGTGCCTGCAAGACCATTGAAAAGATTTCCAGAACAGATGGTATTTGAGCTGGCTTTTTTTGTAGGATGAATTGTAGCCTGTTGTATGAAGAAGGACATTTTTAGGTTATAGGAAAAACATCTGGAAAAATGTTATTCATATCTAAAGTCAACTATGCTATGCTGTCTCTTGAATGTTGAGTTTGTATGACTTTCCGAAGGATTTATATGCCATGTCAAGAGTTCTTACCTTATAGAATCAATGGTGTTAAGACAAGGTTTCACAGTTGGATGTTTTAGGAGGATAATTATGATACCCTGGCTGTTGGAATAATCAACAAGCCTTCTGCCAATGCTATGCCTCCCTGGAGTCAACAGAATCCATTCAGTCTGATAATAGCATTTACTTTGCAAGTGTATTTTAAGGTAGTTTTAATTCCTTATTGAAGAGGATCAAGTCCCCACATGTTTTAGCAATGAAGATGAACAGCAAACCCCCTCAGTATTCTGGACTTTCTGGTTCAGTGCCACCTCACAAGCAAGAACCTGATCTTCAGCCAATAACTTGGGATTCCTTCCAGTTTTATTCGTCTTGGTCCTTTATTATCAGATATTTTGTCAGTGATAAAATTCTTCCTACAAAAGTATGCCAATTTTGTCTTACATTGTGTTATACACAGGGGGCCAAGATTTTTCTTCTGCAAAAACCCAAATATCAATATTAATACTAAATTAAGTAATATTAATACTAAATATTTTAGGCCAGTGCAAAAGTGGCAGTTAACAATAAGTAAAAGAATAAGCATGGCTATATTCCAATAAACCTTAATTTGGACCAATGGCCATAGTTTGCTGATCTCTGGTCTATACCTTACCCATCTTGAATAGCAAGATCTGTTTGGACTTAACTGATTTTATTATACTTGATTTTGTAGACTTGATCTATACATGATTTAATCCTTGGGACTGTAATAGGAATTTAGAAACGTTTTTCCTAAATGCAGTAACTCTTTACTTGGGACTATAGACACTCAGTGGGTAACTAAAAACAGTATAAAAGTTTGGCATCTTTGCCTTTATTTTGTAACTTTCTCCTTGCTACTTCCAACTTGAGTCAGATTCCTGCCCAGCTCTGCACATAGATATCCATTGTTTAAGGAGTATTCATCCAAAACTGATATTCTTCTCCCTTTAAAATGAAGGTACCAAGACACAATACCTAATATATTTTCAGAATCTGCAAAGACATTGCCAAATTGCCAGGGTTGGTAATGTCCTAGTCCAGATTCCAGAGCACAGAAATCTCTAGTCATTGACCTAAAGCTGAAGAAACTGATTCCATCTTGACTTTGGGACTAGTCCTTCTCTCTGAGTCATTCCCTCCTGCAGTTACCTTGGATTCCAGGAGCAAGTATGACATATAAACACTTGTGATGAGTCCAAACTACTGCACCCATTCCTGCTCCAAGGCACCACTTTCTTATCATTGCTCAGAAGGTTCCACATGGCCAATCCTGAGATAATGATCAAACAGACCAGTGTGATCACCTGTTCTTGACTATGCATACTTCTTGCCCCCTTTCCTATATAATCTGGGCGTTCCTGTTAGCTCCCTAAAACAGTATTGAGAATGTTGTTCCCTTGCCAATCAGGTGTAATAAACTCAGTTACATCCAAACAGATCTTGATATTTAAGATGAGTAATAATTAAATCCCTTGCTTACTTAACCATTACTTTTTCCATTGGATTTTGGGGGCAATGGCTTACCTGCTCTTTTGGAATTCCCTAAAATCAGTTCTGGGTCTCCATTAACAAAATCATTATCTGACTTCCATTATCTATCTATCTCTCTCTGTCTCTCTGTCTCTGTCTCTGTCTCTGTCTCTCTCTCTCTCTCTCTCTCTCTCACACACACACACACACACACATACACACACACACACACCTTCAGTTATTTCAGTACTGCAGCAGAATGGCTCACTTTGCTCACAAATTGTGCTGCAAATTCTAATTCCCTTGTGACATTGGGAGCAGTTAGTGTTGGAAGAACTCAGACAACTGGTTATGAGGGTCAGAAGGTTTATAAAACTGATGGAAATAAGAAGGTGATAGATAATAATGTTATCTAGTACTTGTGTTTACCATTTGTCAGACACTAATTAAGTGTTTACACATAAAAACTCATTTAATCCTCATAATAATGCTATGAGTTATTATCCTGTCTAACAGAAGAAAAAACTAAAACAGATGGATTAATTAAGTAACCTTCTCAACACCAAACAGCTGGCAAGTTGTGCAGCCACTTGGGTCAGCATACGCACCCAAGAGTTACAATTCTAGTATCAACATGCATAACCACCCAAATCTCTGGAAAGATACAGATAGACTGAGAAAATATCCTGAGAGAAATGGTCAGCATTCAGCGAGTAATTAGATGAAATGAGAATGGGAGAAAAGACTAAGGATGTATTGCAAATAATTTAATTGAAATATTAGTTAGGGACTATAGAATATTTTGTTTACTAAGCTTGTTTGTGAATGATTTTGTATATAGTTTTGCAAGAATTTCAAAGTAGATTTCTCTTGGATAGATGACTTGGCTCTTGATAGAGAATTCTTAGTCAGAAATACAGTTTTTAAAAAATTGTATAGTCTTATCAGTACTTTTCAGAGCACACAATTATAATAAATCTTATTGAAACACAGATGGTGATTCAATAAGTCAAGGATAGGGCCTGAGGTTCTAAATTTTTAATGAGCTCCTGGTCATGGCTGGATTCAGGGATGTGTGATCTATAATGTTGTGTATGCATCCCACATTTGAATTCATGTTCTGCTGTCAGCATTTTATTATTCTTAGTGACTTATGAACCAGGAATCCCGCATTTTCATCTTACATTTGGGCCCCACAAGTTATTTAGCTTTAATGCTCCTGGTGGTGTTCTGTGGACTACACATTGAGTTTGAAAGGACCTAGTATGGGACTTTGCAAACTATGGATATCTGGACAAATACTGCCTGCTGATGTCAACAATGCTTTATTGGTAAATAGCTACACCCGCCTGTCTCCATACTCTGTGTCTGTTTCTGTGCTGCACCATAAGTTAAGCAGCTGTAACTAATAAATATGATAGGATCCTCAATGTCTAAAACACTGATTATGTGGCCCTTTCAGAAAAAGTTTCCTGATCCCTGGTCTAATAGATGATGTGAAGCAAATAGTTTCCCCAATACTTAAGATACTATTGACTAACATTTGTTATACTCTTTAATAGATAATTTTAACATACATTTACTCAATTTTCCTTCTAACACTTCCTGAAGTAGATGTTAAAATGTTAAGTTGTACTTTAGAAACAGGATTCAGAGGGCATAACTGACTCATTCAGGATAACCTAACAGTGTGCTAAAGATACCAGGCTGTTTCAACTATTTTAACCCCATATACTTGCTTTCACTATTTCTCTGATTGTCATAGAGAATTATTTTCTCTAAGTAGAACTGTAGCTACATCAGACATTTCCCTACAATGACACTATCTTTGCCCAGTAATTCAGTGGTTATCATACTGCATGCCACATGGCACCAGGGCCCTCACAACCACTTCAGATGTCATTGAAAATGAAGAAGTTACAGTAGCCTGACAACAGGTCCAAAGTATCTTACTGACATTTCATATTGGACCTCTGCGTTACAATCATCTGAAGTGGATTTTCTATACAAAATTGTTTTTCAAACCTATTTTGTTATTATTTCCCCCCCCCCCTCCTTTGGTTGCTTAAATCCTAAATGCCTTGGAAACATCTGTTTTTCTTCTCACTCCCTCTCCCCTCAAGCAATGTGACAAAACTCTCCGTTATAAATTGTTACACCATTATCTTTAACAAAGTTGATTATCTGTGAATCATGTTGCTCAGCATGACTACATTAAAGCATTATGCAAATTGGGTCTATTATTTCTTCCTTTTTGTATATGAAGGGAGGATTGTTTAGGAAGGAGTAACAGTGAAGATTGATTAGACATTATATCCTATTATACCACAATAATAATTAAGACAATGGCTGAAGTTTTCATACATATATATATATATATATATATATATATATATATATATGACAAAAAAAGCATATTTAAGAAATGATGTTGAAATTCTCAACTAAAAAATTAAAAATATATGCACATTATATGGCATTCAGGCTTTTGTCTAGTTGTAGCATAAAGCTAAATATGACTGTAGAAAGTACCATATCAGACTTCCATAAAGACAGCAGACTCACCTTTCACTTTTTTTTAATTTAAAAAACTGCCAAAAAGAAAATTAACTTCTATCAGTATTTCAAAACTATGTTGACACTCGAGTTTAAAACTTTCTTACTTCTTTTTGTCTCACAATATAGATTCACCAAGAATCATTCTTAATGATTTCCTCAAATAAATTTTCAACAAATCCATTTTCTGCTGAATGTGGCATCCAAGCCAGTACGGACCCTAAGTTTGTGGCGTCCTGTTCCCTAGGTTTGAGTTCTATTCTCATTTCCTCCTCATGTACTTCAGTGCATACAGCAGTTTCAGCTTAGTGTCTTGGGCAAACTCACAGATTGAAGCATTCCCTATCAGCTGCTCAGTGTATCCTTAATAAACAAAAGCACAGTTTTTTGAAATGGGTAAATTTCAAAGACATTTGTTAGATGAGGGGTGGGTCAAGAACAAATGACCTTGAATAAATGACAGGTAAAGGTAAATCCCTAAATTCAATTTTTTATTTCTTCTGTTTTTCAATGTGTCTTTGTAAATGCATATGTTTGAACAGGGTGTTACTCATTCTTGACTTCTCTTTTTGGAATTCTGAATTCCTAAAACAGAATGTTAAAAAAAAAAGATATCTATATGATTGTTCAAAACATAGCACACTAAAAGTGTAATAATTTTAAAAGAGAAGATACATAATTGGCATTGAATTAAAATCAGAATTCTGTTTATTCAAGAGAATTCAAAAAGCAATGAACAGCTTCCTTTTTTACAGCTAAATATATAAACATAAAAGGTTTCAGGTCCAGAATATATTTAATATTTCTATAAATAACAAAAAAATATAATTCAACAGAAAAATGTTCAGAAGATGAACAGGCCTCACATAAGTGAAGGTGTTTGAATGGACAGTAAATATAAGAATTGTCTCATCAGTCATGAAAATTCCAATTGAAATGCCACTGAAATATCTAACAAAAGGACAAAGAAGATGTTTTGAAGTAAAATAAAACTTTATCTTGCCAAATGTTAGAAATTATTTGAGGGAATCAAAACTCTCAAGCTTTGCTGGTCAGTGCTGAAGTTGGATAATCATTCTAGATAGTTCTTTCATAATATCTACTGAATTTATAAATATGAACTGACAATATCACCACTAGTTACAAATATACATAAAAAGCAACACAAGGGACTGGGGCTGTGGCTCAGTGGTAGTGTACTTGCCTGGCATGTGTGATGCACTGGGCTCAATTCTCAGCACCACATATAAATAAAGGAGGAAAACACTAATTAAAAAAAATACTAGACCTAATAAACAATTTTTAAAAAAGCAACATAAAAAGGTACGTACTCAGAAGGATGCACAAGATAATAAACACGTTATAGTACATTTGTATATACCACACACACAAATGGAATATTTGATGAACCAGTAAGCAGAAAAAATAAGAAAGTAGAAGCTAACTTAAAGAATATTCCCACTTATGTAAATAACAAAGTAGGTCAAACCATACCATAGTATTTAAAGTCAGGATTGTGGTCACTTCCTTAAGAAAGGAATTAGGTAATGATTGAGAGTCATGAGATTGCCTTTGAGATACTGGGAATGTTCTGTTTTTGTACCTGGAGGTAATAATTTGGTTTTCATTTTGTGATAAATCATTGAGCTCTATATTTATGTTTCATACACTCTATGTATATTACATTTCATTTTGCAAAAGGGTGAAGGTTATAACGATAAGATAAAATCGATACAATAAAGATAATTTTCATATTTATTCATTGCAAATCAATACAAAGTTTTGATAACTACAATTTTGTCACAGTTGAGCAGAGGTGATTTTTTTCTTCCTACTCCAGGAATATATAAATTATCTTAAATTTTTAACATTTAAGATAATTAAAACAATGGCATAACAGGTTTTACTATTCAGCAAGCAAGTATTTCAACTGATAAAGTTACAAGTTAAATCATTTCAACTTCAAAAGTAGTGAGTCATCATTTGAATTAGCATTTGATATCACATCTTCAAAAGGTTGAGAGATAAATTCAACCTTGTTTCTCCTAAAAAGAGAAAAAAATTCTTTTTACAGAATCTTCAATGAATACTGTTATCTAAGTAGGTATATTAAAAGTCTATAAAAGAAAACCAATGATGAATAGTAAATCTCTCCAAATAAATTTTTCCTAACTCCAAAAAGAAAAGTAAGAAATAGGCTGTGTTACAACTGTGTTAGTAATGAAATATTTTATAATTGATATCAAACAAGCATTCCCAATATTTATCTCAGCAACTAAGGAACAGGGTATTTCATTTGTTCCCCATTAGGAAAAATGGGAGCCACCTGAAGGACAGAATTAAATAAATTCCTAACATTGTATTTGGCAGAGTAATTAGCATCTTGGAGATTTAAAAACTCCAAAAGATTTATTGGAAATATTTTTTTTAATAACCCCATAGAACTGTAATCCCAGTGGCTCAGGAGGCTGAGGCAGGTGGATAGTGAGTTCAAAGCCTGCCTGAGCAAAAGCGAGGCACTAAGGAACTTGGTGAGACCCTGTCTCTAAATAAAATACAAACTAGGGCTGGGGATGTGGCTCAGTGGTGGAGGATACCTGGGTTCCGTCCCTGATACCCTCCTCCCCTCTCGGAAATAAACAAAAAACAGGAAAAGTTATACTCAAACCAAGTAACAGTTTACAAAATAAGAAATGAATAAATTAAGCAAAGAGCAAGACCTAAGAAAACAGGATAATTATTTAATTGGCACTTTGAATAAATTGAATTATATTTTCAGTTGCAGAGTCAAACACTAGAGGGTTCTGAAGGAACTTAAAAAGGGAAAGCTGAGCAACTTCTGTGAGAAACTTCATAGGATACTATGTTATATAGATGACAAGATGGAGGACAAAATGGAAAATACCAGACACAGTTTTGGAGTTTGCTATCCAAAAAGATATATAATAAAAAAATAACTTGTACTAAAATTTGCAGGAAAGGAAATTCTGGCCATTTTCCTGACCACCTTGTATGAATATTATTTTTAGAGTCCCTGGTTTTCCCTGAGAATAAAAGAAGTCAGCATAAACCAGATGGACTTTCACTGTAAATCCTCAATCTACATTCAAAATCAAGAAGATTTTTTAGTAACAACTGAGAGGGAACATGATGGACTTTCTCAATACATGTGATGTTTTTTTCCTTATGACCCCTTGGAAGCGCTTGAGTATGAATATTGTTTATTTGACATTGTGATATTCAGTTAGCATGACTTGGCTCTTAGACATGTTACTTAGCTTCTAGTTCCTAGAATTGCAATCATATGTCTAAAGATATACATGAAATCCAAGTATTACCTAGGGGAATGAAAATGACTGAGTATAGGACATGTATAAGAAACTTAAACTTACCAAAGCCAAGTTATATTTTCCACAAGTGTCTAATACTTAAACTATACATTACAGGCATACAGACAAACTAACTGACACCCATGGAGATTTAGTAAATTGTCAGGGATCACTTGATATTAAATGCTGGAGTAAAAAGTTGAAAGCAAATCCATGAGTTCTATCCCTTTACCTCTCTATGTCATTCTTCCTTCCTACAATCACCCCCACCCCCATCAAATGAGTAAAACTACTAGACTTTGTATGGCTGATAATTATGCCAGATGTTCACATGATACAAAATATTCTCTCCATTGTTCTAACATTTTATGAATTTCCTACTGTTTTCTTTCAAATTTGAACCCCCAGTTACAGAGCAAGCATTTTCAGATGAACTAACCTTCATAATCATTCCTCAGATATTGAGTTCCTTAGAAATCCAGGTAGCCTCTAGGAACAGCTGAGGAGAGCCTGAAGGGTTTTTCTATTTATATTTTCTCCTGAAAATCCTTTACTCTCAAATGCCACAATTTTCATAAAGAATTACTATTATCAAAGAATTCACCTCTTACCTTTTACTCAGAAAGATATATTAAACCATAAACCCAAAATACAATTATTTAGGGGTGAATCATAATATATTCGGTATTGATATTAATTAAACAAATATACACTAAGATTCTATTCTATATCAGGCATTCTGACATGTTCTGGGAGCATCAAATAAGAAGCTTTGTTTCTGCAGTCTGAACTTAAAGCTGGTAATAAGAATCTCTGCACTCCACTCTTGGGGCTGTGTTTAAATTTCTTGAGCATGCTGTGTCCTGTGAAGTCATATTCCTAAAGAACAGGAAGTGGGGGATGTTCAAAATACTTTCTATTTGCCCTTAACCTTGAAATATCATTTTCTGACTTTCTTCATCTTCTGGTCTAGGTTGTGGGAAGGAATCATTATCGTGCATTATTTAAAAGATTGATTCAATAACAAAAAAAGGAATCTTGAAGGGAATCCCAGAATGTTTTAATTAAGAAAGACTTTGAATTGGGGAATTTCATTACATCCATTGAGATCAGTATGTATCCAGATGTGGATTATAAGGTCTTTGTTTTGCTAGATTTTCAACTAAGCAACAGAAAATACTGTAACTGATATGTAAATATATGTGTGTGTGTGTATATATGTGTGTGTGTGTGATAATTATATATCATGATCATCTTTATGCCTTTTATCTATCTATCTATCTATCTATCTATCTATATCTATCTAGATAGATCAATTGATTGATTTAAGAATTACTACAATGCATTTAAGACATACTACCCAAAATATGGCACTGTATTATTCAACTTTCCATTAATGCAACTAAATACCTGAAACAAAGAGAAAAGGTTTGTTTTGACTCACAACTTTGAAGGCTTCATTCCATGGCAGTAGACTGTTGTATTTGGGCCTGTGGTAGGGCAGCACCTCATGGTGGGAAAGTGTGGTGGGATAAGCTACTCACTTCCTGATGACCCAGAAGTGAAAGAGAGAAAGAAAGAGGAGGGTGTGCTACACAATCTCTTTCAAAGGCATGCCTTCTGTGACCTAAGACTCCCCCATGAGGCCTTCCTCTATTGTTCCACCACTTCCCAAGAGCACGATGATCTAGGGGCCAGGCATTGAACACATGGGTCTTTGGGTCATTGCAGATTCAAACTACTGTAGGCACCTTGGCATTTGAGAAGAAGGGGAAGAAAAACAGGAAGAGGAGGAGGAAGAAGAAGAAGGAGGAAGAGGGAAGAAGGAGGAGAAGCAGGAGGAGGAGGAGGGAGTAATAGTAGTAGTAACAGGAAAGCCCTTCTCACCTTCCCCTCTCATCTTTTCCCCTGAAGGTGGCCATAAAACCTAACTAGACTTTCCCTGAATTAAAGGAATCTTCTTCAGAGATATCTATGTACACAAAAGAAAAAAAAAAAGTCACACAAGAACACAACAGCTTGCCAGTTTCTCCTTGTTTATACCATTAGATCACAACACTTTTGTCTTCCAAACATATTTCTGCACAACTGTCCATAAAGTACAAATTTCTATTTTTTATTTGGGTCTTCATTTCTTAATGTTCCTGTGTCATGTTAAATTTATATTATCAGTGTGTATGTTCTTCCCTTGTTATTCTGTCCTTTGTTATAGGGGTCTCAGCCATCACCCTAGTAATGGATGAGGAAAGAAATATTTTCCCTTCTACAAACCCAAAGAAATAATGATTTGAAACTCTGCTCCTATGTCATCATCTCCCAAGAAGCCTTCTTTTCCTAGATACTCTGTCATTGAAAATAAAACTCATAAGCTTAGGAATCTTTTTGTCAAGATCAGTTCTGTATTAGCGCTTAGAAAAATATCCAGAAGACTTCTTCAATAAATTGTTGGTTGAGAAAATGAATACTTCTTCTAATTCCCCATGAAATTTATGTCAGCTTGCAGTGGGTCTGTTGTCATTTACAACTTTGTCTCCCCTCTAAATGTGAGTTCCTTAAGTCCTCAGACATTATCATGTGCCAGTTTCTTTTGTATCCTAATTAACCAACATTACATGTATGGGCATAAACCATGTTGGTTAAAAGTATATTTTTCCTATTACAATAGATCATAGGCAATGTCTAATGTGAAGAGAAAGAAACTAGAGATTGATGTTTCAAAATAGTAAAGATAAAATTACAGTAGTACATGGAATAAATGATGTGATCATGAAGTATTTTAGCGATAAAATTGGGGGTAAGAGAGGGAAACTGTTTGAACATAGACAAATGAGAGAGAAAGTGTTAATAAATAATGAAAAATTTAAAATTTCTAATACAGGCAAACATGGGTATTGTTTAGTCTATTTTCACTGCTGTAACTAAAAGATCTGACCAGAGCAACAGTAGAGGAGGAAACATTTATTTGAGAGCTCATGTTTCAGAAGTCTTAGTGAATACTGAATTTTAAAAATATTTTTAAAAATCATAACAAAAAGAAAGAATAAAATCAACAATAAATGTTGGCGAGGATGTAGGGGAAAAGGTACACTCACATGTTGCTCTTAGGGCAGCAAATTGCTGCAACCACTCTGGAAAGCAGTATGAAGATTCCTCAGAAAACCTGGAATGGAACCAACATTTCACCTAGTTATCCCACTCTTCAGTGAATAGAAGGCCAGCTCCATTCCGTGGGGTTCAAGATGAGGCTGAACATCATGACAGAGATGGTGGCAGAGGGAAGCAGCTCACATCACGGTGGTCAGAATATAGAGACTACACTTTTCAGGTACAAATATATACCTCAAAGCCATGCCCAATTCCCACCTTCTCCAGCCACACCCATACCACATCAGTTACCAGTTAATTCCTATCAGAGGATTAATTTACTGATTAGGTCAAGACTCTCACAATCCAATCATTTCTCCTCTGAACCTTCTTGCATTGTCTCACATGTGAGTTTTTGGGGGATAGCTTACATCCAAATCATAACAGGTATCATTAGCCAAAATAAGAACGAAAAGAGGTAACTCTACAAATGAAAACTCAGAACTACATTGAATTTTAAGCAAAAATTGGATATGAAGATGTTTATGTAAGTAAATCATTTCATAAGTACATTAAATATATTTATAAATGCATTAAAAATATTTTTCAGGAAGAGTTGCATATATGTTTTTGAGACATGATAGTCAATGCCACAGAAGAGCATAAGGAGTGAACAGGTGATTAAGGTCAAAGTACTGGAAAACATTTGAATGGAAGGAGTATGTTAGCACAGTAACACAACAGAGAATTTTTGACTCAGAAGTATGTAGAAATACAGAAAGGAGAACTGCAAAACCCACTGTTAGGAATTAGTTTCAAGGAAGAAAGATCACCAGCAAAGTCAAAGAAGAAACAAACTGCTATTAGCTAAATTTGACAATTAGATAATTTTAAAACCTTAAATTTAGAAATAAGTGAAGACATTTTGATTCAGTACAGTTCAGCCATTTTGTTGATGTTTCAAGACATATGTTACGTTCTCTAAATAATAATTAAAAAAAGAGAGATAATTCCAACTCTGGGTGCATGTGATGTCAGCAAATCTGGACTAAAAGGTGTGAGGGAAGGATGTAGGGAAATCAATTGGCAGTAGTAACTTGCTGCCTTCCCCTCTCTAAGAAAGATTGATTTTTTGATATTTAAGATTCAAAAAATTAAAAATTATAAGCTTGAACATCCTTTATGTCTTAGGAGATGTTATAAGCTTTAGGAATACTTAACACCTAAACACACACACACACACACACACACACACACACACACACACACATCATAATCCAATTAATAAATGGGCGAAGGAACTGAACAGGCACTTCACAGAAGAAATATGATTGGTCAACAAATATATGAAAAATTATTCAACATCTCTAGCAATTAGAGAAATGAAAATCAAAAATACACTGAGACATCATCTCATTCTAGTTAGAATGTCAATTATCAAAAACACAAGTGGGGCTGGGCTATAGCTCAGTGGTCGAACACTTCCCTTGCATGTGTGAGGCACTGGGTTAGATCCTCAGCACCATATAAAAATAAATAAAGATATTATGTGCCCATCTACAACTTAAAAATATTTTTAAAAATTATAACAAAAAGAAAGAATACAAGCAACAATAAATTTTGGCGAGGATGTAGGGGAAAAGGTACACTCTCACGTTGTTCTTAGGGCAGAAAATTGGTGCAACCACTCTGGAAAGCAGTATGAAGATTCCTCAGAAAACCTAGAATGGAAACACCATTTCACCTAGTTATCCCACTCCTCAATTTATACCCAAAGGACTTAAAATCAGTGTACTACAGTGATGTGGCCACATCAGTATTTATAGTAGCTCAATTCACAGTAGCTAAGCTATGGAACCAAACTAGGTGCCCTTCAACTGCTGAATGGATAAGGAAAATGTGGTATATATACAAAATGGAATATTACTCAGCCATAGAGAAGAATGCAATTATGGCATTTACTGGGTAAATGGATAGAACTCAAGAATATGCTAAGTGAAATAAGTGGATCCTTAAAACCAAAGGCCCAATGTTTTCTCTGATATGTGAATGCTAATTCACAGTAGGGGTAGGGATAGGGAAGAATAGGAATACTTTGGATTAGACAAAGGGGAATGCAGAGAAGGGAGGAGAAATGGAAATTGGAAGGATAGAATGAATAGGACACTACTATCTTATGGTGCTTATGTAATTACACAACCAATGTAATTCTACATCATGTACAACCATGTATAAAATATATATAGTATACATTATACACTATCATGTATAACTAAGAACAAATACAAATATTTTTTAAAAGCTTTAGGATGGTTGTGCTTTAACTAATAAAATATAAATATATTTCAAATTAAGTTTCACACTCTTTCTTGAGAGTGTTTTTAGGACAAGGTTGTCCCTAGGCAGAGTTGTGAACTCCTGTAATCCCAGCAACTCAGGAGACTAAGGCAGGAGGATCACAAGTTTGAGACCAGCCTGGGCAACTCAGTGAGACTATGACTCAAAAATTAAAAAGTGGAGATGTGACTCAGTGGTAGAGCACCTCTGGATTCAATCCCTAGGAATACAAACAAAACAAAACAATGTTGTCTACGGTATATTTCACAGAGATTTTTAAAATATCACTGAGAATTTCTAAACTACACATATGCATAGAAACAACTTTAGGTACAAGAAATTTTAAAATGTTGTTGAGAGCAAACTGTGTGTGTGTGTGTGTGTGTGTGCATATGCAATGAAACAGCTGAACAAACATTTCATGTTTTCTCTGAAGTGAGAAAGTCTATTTCTAAATAATATAAAACAAATTTGACAAGATGGTGTCTTTGACCACATATGGTCAAAAGGCAAAATAAAATTCACAATTCTATTACCACAAATATAAGTCCTGACATATTTATGACATAAATTATATTCATAATATATTCCTAATGTTAATATGAATTTTATTAGTAAATGTTACTCTATTCTTTTAAAAATTAAAGCAACATTAAATTAGAAAACAAAACACATGAAGTATTAGTGATTAGCTCACATTTTTTTTTCATTATGAGAAGTAAATTAAAGAATTTAATCAGGTAGGAATATGTTACAATAAATCCTGTCATTATGTACAACTATAATGCACCAGTAAAAAATGGAAAAAGAACCTTAATTTGAAATTAGCAAATATATGTGTATATATAATATTAAATATGACCAACTATTTGAAATTCCTAATATCAAAACCTTTCTTTTGCTTTCTGTAAAGAGAGTCAGTCCTGAAGACTTTGTACTGCAGTGTGGACTTTGACAGCACATCTTGTGGCCTAGAATCCCCACTCCCAAAAGACAGGTGCTCTTCTGTTCACCAAAAGACATGTGCAAGAATGTTCAGAGCAATGATGTCCATACCTTCTAAAACCTGAGCACAATCCAAATATTCAGCAATACTACAGCAGATGAAGAAATTGTAGTATATTTACAGAAGGAAATAACATCCATCAATGAGAATAAACAAACTACAGCCACATACTTGAATGAATCTCAAAAACATTTATGGAATCAAAGAAGTCATACACAGTAGACTTCATGCTGAGTCATTGTATTTACATAAAGTTTACATACAGGTAGAAGAATCTGTACTGACCAAGTCAGGATATTAATTACTATTGGAAAGGTGGTAACTGGAAGAAGACACAAACAAGAGAAGCTTCTGAGCGGCTGGTAATTTACTGTCTTTACCTTGGTACTATTTACAGAGCATTCACTTTCAGAAAATTCATCAAGCTGTCTGCTTTTGATATATGCATTTTCATATATGCAAAACTTTAATTAAAAGTTTACCTTAGAAATGACATATTTTGGGAGCTATGAAAAAAAATTGATTATATATGGGTGAGTCTCTCAAGAAGGATCCTATTTCTAACTTAAACATTTTACATCTCTTTAGTTATGCTGTGACTAAATCACCATCCGTGTAGGCTAGTGGGGGTAAATTCAGTAACGATTTACATATTTGCTGGCTATTTTCAGAAAATTTTGCAAGTTAGTTGATGTGTACAGCTATAGCCAATGTCTGTGAATAGGAGTGTTTAGGAAGAAAATGAATTTAGGTGTTTTGATGAACAGATTGAGAATCCAGATGAGCCTTGTTAGATATTTATTCACAGCTCCCCACAACATATGAAAACCAAGTTTTTTTGACCTTCTCAGGGAAAGATAGACCAAATTGTATTTACTCTCTTCCATTTCCCTCAGCAAGGCATTGTTCTAATAAAACATCACATCTAAATTTACTGAGTTAAATTCTGCATGAGTTTTCTCCTGCTGGATGACTAGAAATGTTTCATTTAGGGGGAAAAAAAGGCCATAAAATTATGTCAGTTGTAAATAAAACAATATCAATGTTTTTAAAAATTTGACAGCAGACTATAAACTGAAAAACCAACCGGCTTGCATGGTAGGAGGTGCCATATGGAAATAATGAGTCACTCAATCTGTCAACAAACATTTGTTGAACATCTACTTTGAGCCAAACACCATTCTAGCCCTAAGAATATACCATCAAACAAAACAAACCTGACACCTGCCCTCATGAGGCTTGCTGTAGAAGAACTCTGTTCAGTTCATCAAAAATAGTTGAAATGAAGAATCATTAAAATGTTACAAATGAAGTCTAAGCACTTTATTTTAACCTTTATACATAGAAAATGTTTTTATTAGTTTGTGGATTCAATGTCAAGATTTTTATTGTACATTCTTATTTTGAAGTTTTATACTTTTTTAAAAAATTAAGCACACTCATAAGTTTGCTCTGTGATATTCAGATTCATTATCTTTGACTAAAAGTTACCTTCACTCACCAAGTGGCCTGAATATAAAATCTTTCTAGCTTTTGATTATTGTCCTACACTTTTTTTATCTCTCACTACAACATCTATTTAAAAAAAAAATAGTATCTCTTCTTTCCAAAGCATCTATGCTAAACATTTAGCCTAATATATAGATACACTGTTTTTATATACTCAGGATCCAACCCAGGGCTTTACATGTACTAGACAAGTACTCAACCACTTAACTCCAGTGATATTTAACCTAATTTTGTGGAAATAACTCTATTTGTTTCCCTACTGATATTTCATTGGATTATAAACAGATTAAATTATTGCAACTGCATATAATTAGCATAAATATGTTCGAAAACTTCCAATTGATTCTACATTAGCCTGCAGTTCAGCTGGTGGGAGCAGTTATCCATGGATGTATAAAAATATTGTTTGTGAGTCTGGAAATTCAGACGCTGTAAGCATAATTTTTTCAACAGAAAGAATAAAGAGAAGTAGTTAATCAAGTTGGTTGTTTAAATAGGTGTAGGTTAAAAGAATGAATAAACTTGTGAAGGTCAATAATAGAACCACCAGCCAGGTGTGACCCTTCAGATTCTGAAATGTGGCTACTCCACAATGTGAAGTGCTATAAGTATAATGGTGTACTGGTACAACTCTACACTAGACTTTAGGTAACTTCTATGTTAAAAAAATCTAAAAATACATCCTGAATCATTTTATACTGATTATATGTTGAAATGATAATATTTTGAATAAATTGAGTTGAATAAACATTTATATTGGGTAAACATTAATTTTGCCTGTTTCTTTTGCTCTTTTTGAAATGACTACTAAAAACATAAAATCATGTGTGTGGCTCACATTTGTAATACTGATTATATTTTTGTACAGTGCTCTAATGCTTGTTACAATATGCATGCATAAATTAAGAAATCTAGGGACTGTTGCAATAAGAAAAACATTGAACACCACATAGTGGGTAGCAGAGAGCTGGGCTTGAAATGAGGCTGCTGGTTTCCCAGTCTTTCCTCTCCTAAACACTATGCATTCTGCCTCCTACTACAACATCCTTGACACTAGTGCAACAATTTCCATATGCTCCTGCAATAAAATGGTAATTTGGATCAGAAATATTCAAACCAGATCAGTTGAAAAGACTTAAATAATGGATCAATTTATAAAAATGTGGAAAATTTTTGAGAAAAGAAATAAGGAAAAATATATTTACTCAGATTAGCTGTAGTAGGAAACCTCACTCCCCCTAGTGCTGAAAGGATGAAGTAGTTATCAGAGCTCAGAGAAATCACACAGGGATGCATTTAACTCATGGTAACTTAGTAAAAAGGAGCCAGTGGAGTATATAGCCAGGCTTCATCCTCCTATCCTCTGAGCTTTTGCAAGTGTCTCCTATTGATCTAAGTCAACGGGGAGCCAGAGGGCAAGGGCACCATTAAGCAAGCTATGTGGATCAGCTTATATCAGAGACCACAGAGCAGGGTGGAAAGTGGATAAGGGTAGATCTAAAACGACAAATGAAAGGTATCTATACTCTAATAGAATACAGTATGGACTCATTTTTCTAACCATCAACTCCTACACTATATAGATGTACTTGAATATAATAAATGACAATCACAAATGTTATTGTATCAAGCTTTTTGTACTCCTCTGTGGAAGTAATACGTTGTTTAAGGGAGAGGAAATAGTTACATTGTGATACTAGCTTTAAGCACTTGCTCAACTGAAAAATAAGAGTATATAAATTTTGGAATCAGATCCATAGCTCATTAAAAATATTTTATACCAGGGTTAAAAATTAATTATGTAAAGCAACAATAATATTGCCCCAACTATGCAACAGGATTATTATAAGGGTCAACATTTTAATACTTGAAAAATACAAACTATGAAGTACTTAAACAATATAAGACAGGTGTCTGGGCTATGGCACCTTAAAATCAGAAAGCTTTGCTCTAGAATCTAAAAAGTCCAAATATCTCCCCAAGGTTGCAACCAATCCACAGGCAAGTATGTTTTCATACCTACCATCTCCTCATCCCCGCTCTGGGCTCCTGCTTTTGCTGAATCAATTTCAAACATGAATTGCCTCATTGGCCAACTTTCACTTTCTCTGTACTGCAATGCAAAACAAATATATTTCTCAATTCCCATTAAAAAAATAAAATCCCCTTCAGAAAAAGATTTGTGAGTGAAATAGGTTTGATTTTCTTTTAATTTTAAGTGTAAAATATTCACTGTAGCAAACCAAATATAGTGCATTGTCACTACAAAATACTTTGCTTAACTTTGGGCACATTACTAAAATTGTTATCCCTGGATGATTTTGGCTAGAACACATTTATAACTTTTGAGATTTTTTTTCAATATAGAAATATAATAATATATAATAACAAGACAATATAATTATTAGTTTGCTCAAACATTTTCACTTCCTAGTGGTGATGTTGATATTATGTAGCCAGAGTAATAGAGGTGCTCAATAATAATTAAGGTAAATTTAGAGTTTTATAAAACCTCAAATAAAATCTCAAATCATTTTCCATATTTAAGCCAGATATATTTTTTAAATCCTAAATGGGATTATGCCAGTTGTTTCGAAGTACAAAATACCTCACCAGCTTTTTCAGATTCAGGGTCAACTTTAAACTCACCATCAAAAATGTGTATTCTCATTCATCCACTCGTATCTACTACCCGCCCCCATTCACCCTTACCACAATCAAGGCTGGGATGAGATTATTTATTCAATGTGTTTTTTTTTCCCATAATCCAGCTAAAGTAAATCGGCAAAATCTACTTTCCCCAGGATGTTGGAACTCAAACCCATGGCCTTGCACATGCTAAGCATTTGCTCTACTACTGACTGACATTCCCAGTCTGTACTATATTATTATTGCGTTTATTTACTTCTCACTTGATTATCAGAAAATTTAGAACAGAAAGTATGTCTTATTCATTGTATTCCCTATTCATATTCATTGTATATCTTATTTTTTCATAATATGTATTACTTCTACTTCTCAAATACATGAAATAAACAAATTAGCCACTGGTAAGAAAAGTAAAAGCCATTTGTTATAAATATGAAAGTTTGACAAAGTGATTAAATAGACAAACCAAAGAAGAAAAAAATATGATAAAACAGAGGAGAAATTGATAATGAAGGCAACCCAGAGAATTAATCCTTAGGCACAGAGGTGTGTTACTACAACACCAACAAAGATGTTTAAATATAGGATGACAGTTAAGAAGCCAATTACAATAAATTTTGAGGGGAAAAAATCAAGTTGCAACACAATGATAGTGTCCTATTTAGTATCTTTCAATATTTCTGTCCAACTCTTTTCTTTTGATAGAGTGACAAAAAAAAATGTTAGGTCCAAAGAGTCACTGGCTGTTTTTTATGAGCTGTCAAACCAAATTAGTTTTTACATATAAATTTGAAACTGATGTTTTTCTCCTTGCCCACATAGTTAACTACCCCTGGGGCTTTCATAAAAGTGTAATTGTTCTGGGAGAGTGTTATACACCTTAGCCTTAGCATCAATAAAACTAAATTGTAAATTTGCATTGCAAACTGATATTTAAGGCTTCTGTCAAAGGAAAATTGTAGCAGATGGAGTTAAACAAGCAAGGAATACTTGAAAGGCTGAACTCAAGTCCCTTGCAACAAAGGTAGGAAAGTTTGTAAGTGCTGAGATTAACTTGTGGCAGAGCACTGAAGGATACTGGAGGTTAGAGGAGGCTGGGGACAGTCCATGGGGTAGGAGAGGTGTGTTAGTCCATGTGATTAGTCACCAGCGTTTGCTGGTTGTCACTGATGGACATCAGGCACCAAGCGTCCCAAGGAACCTGGGAAAAGAGAGCACCATATCCTTTAATGGTCATATTTAAGACGAACAACCCTGACGTTCTCGAAAATATATTTCCATGTCATAGAATATTTCTATCTCAATGGCTCAGAGAACAAACTTATAACTAGAGTTTCCTAAATTAAATGCTCAAAGAAAAGGGAAATCAGGAGATTACAGCCAGAAAGAAATCTGCAATACTATGACTATTCCCCTGAAAGTCCCTCTCAAAAGAATAATATGAGTTTTTTCTACATCAGCGTCTTTGACTTTGCCATATGACTTCTCCCATTAAAAACAAATGACAGTAGGAAAAATGCTAAATATGCATCTCACAATATCTCTACCAATAGCCCCTTTTTTAAACAAAGCATGGTATTTTCCAATCCTTAGGTAAAAGAGATGTTTACTAAAAAATCAATTTTCCCTTTTATCAACCGTATATAACAAATATTTACAAACGTTTACTTAATGCCCCCTGTTGCTTAACCCCTTGCTTGGAATAGCTCTAACTCTTAAACTGTCCTAGAAATGTATTATTACACCTAATTTTTATAGGGGAACAATGAGGTTTGGAAAGTGTTTAATCTCATACATAGAGATGGCATCAGTCATGTTTTTATATTATCAGACATCCTAATGCGTTGTGAGTTTTTGAAAATAAAACTGTATTCTAAATAGAAGAACGTTTTTGTGTTAAAGTACACACACTCACACACACACACAAAACATAAATATATATATATATATATATAGCCTCCAGAAATTCTACAAATAGGTAGTGATTATTATCTATTCAATTAAAAGTTGTATTTTCAGTAGAAATTTGAAAGGTAAAAAAGGGAATAGGTTTAACTAAAATGAACAAAATTTTTATGGAGAAGACTTTAAAACACTTCAGAAAGAGAAGTAGAGTTGCATAAATGGTAGGACTCCAATGTCTTCTTTGGGCCATTTCAACATTACCAAGATGTTAGCAGTCCCTAAGTGAATATAAGTTTGAGTAAATCCCAGCAAAAATTCCAAAAAGCTTTTTTTAATGGGGCTATAACAGTTGACATATAAGGATATCAAGGTAAAACTGTGGAGTATAGATAGGGAACTAGCTGCACAAAACCCCAAAGCAAACCATATAGCTGCTATAATTAAGAGTGTTCTGGCACACAGAAGGACATAGAAATGAATGAAACCATTGAGAAAGTAGAGAAATGGGAAAACTACTCACAGATATCTCATATGTGTGAAAGGTAAAATTGTGACTCAATATTTTTGTTGTTTGCTTGCTATGATAAATAATTGTTGTTCACCTGTTTTGGCTATTGTGAAGAAAGGTAAAATTAAAGCAAATATTCATGGCATACACAAGAGTAAACTGCAAATGAACCAAAGACCAAAATATTTTGTAAAGAATGTATTTAAGTATTAGAAGAAATTTAGACTGAATTCCTGTTTAAACTTGATATAAAGAAAACTTAAAACAGACTGAAACTTAAAATATAATAAAAAGTAAAGATATTCATTTTTAAAAAAGTAAAGATTTTTATTTTTTAAAAAAAGTAAATACTTTATTTTGTAAGTATTATTATTTTTATCTTTTGACAAGATTTAGAGGAACATATGCACATATTTCATGGAGAACAACTGTATAGCAAAATCAAAAGGCATATGACAAAGATATATGCGAAAATATTTGCCACAGATACCACAGGAATAAGGGAAACAGTCCAAGAATCGTATAGAAGCAAATATGTAAAATTAATATGATTCTAAGAATATAAAAAAAACAATGAAAATGTGTTTAATTTAATTCATGGTAAGAGGACTGAAAAGTAATAACATGTGGGGTTATAATTTCCCAATTATGAAATGGGCAAAATTCCAAATACTCAACAACACAGATATCAGCCAGAATGTGGCAAAGAGCTACTCACATACTTTGTGATAATGCAAAATGACCCAATCCCAGTGAAGAGGAATTTGGTTAAATCTAAGAAAATTGCATTTATGTTTATCTTTAAATGCAGAAGTTCTACATCTAGGAATGTGTCCTAAAGACATACTTCCAACATTATTAAAATTCACAAAGACAAGATTATTCATAGTAGTATTCTTATAACTGTAATATATTGAAGCTACCTAAATATATAACCATAGAGAATGGGTTAAATATATAATGTTATATGTACACAATGACTTCATATGCTGCTATTTCAAAAGAAAAAAAGAAAAATAGGAGGATCTCTATGAATGCATATGGAGCCATTTCTAGACAATACTGTTGTTCAGTTCCACAAAGCAAAGAAAAAAGAATATATATATGCATATGGTATATATGCATTTATGAAAGTTTATGCATACGTACGTATGCATATATTATATGTAATGCTATTCTTTTTACAAAGGACAAACAAGGAAGAAGAAAATGTACACATATCTGCTTATCCTGTCATAAATACCCCAGAAAATCCATCAATATACAGTGAAGTTTATCACTTGAGCAGATGAAGCGAGAGTGATGGATTGATAGAATATAAGAGGAAGTAATGATGAATGTGATTGTTTTGTATTGTTTTGACTTTGAGAAACACAATAACACTGTACATAATCTAAAAATAGAATTGTGGCCTTCTTAAGAGTTAATTATAGTACCTGCTGATGAAAACACTTTATAGCAATAACTATAGGTTAAGTGGTAATATCTTACAGCAACACATTTTTACCCTTTGAGGTCACTGCAGGACCTTTCTATTTTCTTAAGAAAAATCTACAACAGTAACCAATATGTTGTGGTTTTTTCTTACAATGCCAAGGTTTAAAACATGGGCATCAAATAGGAATGGGAATGGCTTTTCTTTTTTAATTGTTTATCTACTGTTCAAAATTTGGTTTCCCATTCAGTTACTTTAGATCCTGTTGATCATAAATTCTTGTTTCCCAAGGGTAGGAGGAGAGAAATTGTGGTATAAAGGTGCATTAAGAATTGTAATTCAAATAATAATATTAATAATAATAATAATAATAATAATAACAACAGCTCATGTAAAAATATATAAATAAATAAATAAATTTTAAAAAGAAGACCCAATAATTGTTCTAATTGAGTGGAAGTTCAAACTACCGTCATTCTACCGTGGGCTCCTTATATTGGTGCATTATAGGGCAAAGACAGGGGTTACTCATTCTGTCTAAAGTGTGTGATTCTGATTATTAAGTAGAAACTGGACTCATCTTACACAATAGGGATATAAAAATAGGTACATATCTGGAATACAGGAGACTCCTTAAACAGTCCCTAATATTCATATATTCAATGATTAAAATTAGTGAAAAAGTAGAATAAGTCATTATCAATGGAGCTGCTAATGTTCCAGGTTTTTCAGCAATGAACATTTGTTTTTCCAACCCATTATTCAAAGTCATCACCCATGGCTGGGTTCAATGGCACACTCCTATAATCCCAGCAACTTGGGAGACCAAGATAGGAAGATCATGAGTTCAAAGCCAGCCTCAGCAACTTAGTGAGACCCTGATCAACTTAGCAACTTAATCTCAAAATAAAACATATAAAAACCTGGAGATGTGTATCAATAATTAAGAACCTTGGGTTCAACCCTAGTAACAACAACATAAAAAAATCACCACTCACAAAGTAGCTTGCTAAGAACAGAGAGCATATGGAATGTATTGTTGGAAAACACAGTTTCAGTAAAAACTATAGCCATGTGACCAGCTGTAGACAAGGACTATAACAGCTATAAGTATTCATTTTGTGTTTGCAATGTTAATATTTGTGCATATACTTTTTTCCCATTCCCCCACCATGGGACACATTACATGTTAGTAGTATTTATGGTATATTTCCTTATTAAAATCTCAAAATGTCAAAGGAGGAATGCAACTCAGAAGAGAAATGAACACCAAGGAAAAATGTACAAATCCTGATTTGTGAAGAGGATTTGGACATGTTTTCCATATAAGGAGTAATTGCCTGAAGTTAGGCAGAAGCACATATTTTTAACTAGACCTTTTTGAAAGTTAAATGTGGTCATACTTTGCGGATGAAAAATTAACAAGGGTTATCGTGGTAAATTTGTTTGGTGTGAAGTTAGTGAAATTGGACATATATTTCTCAGAATCCCTTTCCAAGGTGTGACACTCAAAATTCTGCTACTGTAACACATACCAGAGGTGATCAACATATAAAGAAGAAAGGTTTACTTTTTCTCACAATTTTGTAGGTTTCAGTCCATGGTTGGTGGGTCCCATTGCTTGGGGGCCTATGTTTAGGCAGCAGACCATGACAAAGCATGGGGCAGAGCTAAGTGCTCTATGGTGGCCAAGAAACAAAAAGACGAAAGGGCTGAGGTCCTACTATCCTCTTCAAGGGCACATCCTCAGGTCCAGAGGTTCTCCCACTAGTTCCCACCACTTAAAGTTTCCGCATGGATATTAAGGAGACAACTTACAACTTATGGATAGGTCTGGGCTCACTTGGATCATAGAAACTTTGCCAACGGAAATGAAAGGGCACCTGTAAAGGAGTGGTTATGGTCTTTGATGCTCAGGAAATCAATGCCAGGCCTGTGATGCTGCTGCAGATCATGCATGTTATTCATCTGCTGCTTCTGATTGGCAATGTGTCAGTAACTAGGGCAACACTCCTCCAGTTTTGGCTTTAGTTTTTCTACCTCTTGGTTCAATGGGCTTTTACCTTCAAGATGTGGGACATTTCCAGTAGTGAAACTGGTAACTTGGATATTTTAGGAGCTTAATCTGCAAAGTTCAATTGTATGGGTTACACCTAAGCCTCAGAGATTTTAGATTTTTTTTGTTGTTGTTTTCTACCACCTTAGATCAGCATTCCTATCAACCTCAGCCTATAATGCCAGGTAGAAATAGCCTCCTATATATGGTTTAACCTGCAACCAGAATTACAGAAGGTCAAATCCTAATAGATATACTGATCTGCTTATCTGATCAAATCATACTTACAGAGTTACCTGCATGAGTTATATTATAAAAATACTAAAGGAGAGAAACAAAAAACAATAATCCAAGTAATTTATAAACACAGAATAGGACTCTTTACTATATTAAACTTTGGCCATGTTGGAGAAAATATTTTTAGTAGATTTAGGATTTTAGAAGTTAAAATAGAGTATTGGTCAATGATAAAACTATTTTAAATATTTTATCCTATGTTCAAATTATAAGATCTAGAATATTCACTAGGAAAGAACAACCTACAAATATATAAAGGAGAAAAGGAAGAAAGAATCTTGTGGAGATGAATTAGATTTGGTAATATTGGTATAAACTCATGATTTCTAAAATAGATAGAGGATAGATAGATGCATAATTTTTGTGTATGCATATGTGCATTATGTGGGTGTATATATGCAATGTTTCTCAACTTTATCTGTCGGAAGAGCTTAGAAAAGGATAATTCTATATCAGTATATCCAAAAACTAAATCTTGTTTTCTGGTATCATTCTTCAACCAAGGGTACTCATATAAAGAAGTAAATAACTAGCTGATATAAGAAGAGAGGAAAGGTGGGCATAATAGAGTCTTAAAACATGTTCCATCAGAGAAGAAGAAAGTGCATGAAAAGTTAAGTCGGAAGCCAACTTGAAGGGCAATTTGTATACCAAAATAATTAGAATAGTGGATTATTGATTGGAAAAAAAAGATCCTCGTTACATATTAATTATGTAAAAGAAAATAAGTGGAACAGAATGTGCTGCAGTCTGGCTGGGCACAAAATCATAAGCCACTCAAGCAGGAACAAACTTTATTTCAGAAACTCCCCCCAATGCCACACACTCTCCCGGGAAATATGCCGAACTACCCACGAGGCCTTCTCCCAGGCCACACTACACCAACAGACAAATCCCTCCTCTGGAAATCCCTCCTACCACACTTCCCCAACCAATGGGAACTCTCTGCGAGTCCCGCTAGAGCTCCAAAGTAGCAGGCTGAGGCAGACAGCAGGGGTCTAATATCCATTTGAATGCAGATCTTAACATAATCATATCATCTCAATGGCTTGCTGGCGTCACCTTTCAACCAAAAATGCCATGCATCATTCCTACTTGGCTATGGCTCTCAGCATCTCCCCCCTTCTGTTTAATTAAGCAACAAACAATGTGGCTTAGGGACCGTGTCTGTTAGGCAGTCCAATTCAACATATGGTCTTTACCCGTCATCAGATGAACTGACCTCTAGGCGTCAGCCTCCTGTCTTAGGTTGGTACCACTGCAATTGGATCATACCCGTCACTGACTACCAGTCCAGCATACAGCCATACTTGTGGATAGGCCTATGCACCAGTGGGGGGTGAAGTTCTTTGCCTCACCTCTGTTGGACCCCAAATTTGGCCTTGGTGCCATTGGGGGGGTGAGGTTATTTGCCTCACCTCTATTGGCCCCCAAATTTAGACCATCACTAGTAAAAGGGAGGAGGATACAGAAATGCCATGACACAAAGCCAATTGATGGCTCCTTTGGAAAAATTGCATCACTGGTGACACATCAGCAAAGATACGCCAGCACTACCACAATTTGCTGCATCAACAGGTAGATCACAATGCATACAAGTGATACATAGTCCAGGCAAGTTCTGCAAGCAGTTCAAAGCAGAGGAATCTATCAATATGTCCATTTCCTCCCAAAATAAATCGACTCCTTGATTGAGCATTACTTGTTGAGTTATTATTCATTGATGCATCAGTTTGTACAGTTTACTGTGATAGCTATCAAAGAAGCTGTAGTTTGGTTTTATCTTTGTCTTCACCAGCACTGGGATGAAGGTAGGAATTCTGACAATGATGGCTAAAAAAAAATTATGTAACATTCCAACAGGCACTAAGAAAACAATTTTCTGAACAATTTACATTATTCTGAACAGAATTATTAAATATAATGAGAAGGAAAGGTGAAAGTTAACAAACAGATCTGTTAACCTCCTTTTTTGTTCACATATTAAAACAATCCTCAACAGCTGTTTACCCAATTAAAATTAAACCATTTAAATCACGTGAATAATAAAAAATATTTGGATCATTTTTTCATGAGCGCTCCTCATATATGATATATGGACATATGCACATACAGACATACAACACAAAACAGAAGTGTGCACACATAACATACAACACATAAGACAATAGTAAAGGCCTTGTAGCTTTACATAGGTGAAATCTCCATTGCAATGTTTAAAAACTCCACAGTCAAAAAATAAAACTGATCAGAAAAACATTAACCTAGGTCTGTATGAGCTCAAAAATAAAATAGAACTTTATGATGTGGGAAAAGGCATTAATAAAATAGATATTGAAAAAAGCATCCTGGTTAATCACTGTAGCAGATGTAAGAATAGCCAAGCTGGAGCTCTGGATATCAGCTGTTATGGATTTGAGTCAAATCATCTTCTTTTTGGTCTGTAGAAATCGCTTTGGTTAGTCTCTCTGGAATCCAAATCGGTTGCTGTTCTCCCTGTGGAAACACACAAACAGAACCACGACTCCAGACAATCACTGAGTCAGGACCTTTCCATTGTCCTGTTAGAATATCCTTCCAAAGTACCTTAGGCTTATGTACATTTTTTGGATACGTATGTCTTTCCGCAGCACTAAGTCCTGATGAATCCAAATTTAAAAAGTTTAGAGTAAAAAGGGTTATTTTAAGTTTATCTTTGGGGGATATATACCCCTTTCCAATTCCCTCTTTTTTGCTTTAATAAGTACATTTTAATAGTTTGATGAGCTCTTTCAACTATGCCTTGCCCCTGTGGATTGCATGGGATTCCTGTTATTTGAGTAATGCCAAATAATGAGCAAAATTGTTTAAAAGAGGGAGAAGCATAACCAGGACCATTATCTGTTTTTAGCTGTTTTGGAACGCCCACAGTGGCAAAATTTTGTAAGCAATGAGCTATAATATCTTTAGTTTTCTCTCTGGCATGAAGGGAGCCCATTAAAAATCCGGAAGAAGTATCAACTGTAACATGCAAATATTTTAATTTTCCAAATTCTGGCAAGTGTGTGATGTCCATCTGCCAAATATGGTTAGGTATCAATCCTCTAGGATTGACTCGAAGATTAACTTGTGGTAAAAAGGTCACACAATTTTGACATTGTTTTATTATATGTCTGGCTTGTTCCTTAGTTATTTTAAAACGCTTTTGTAAAGTATTAGCATTGATATGGAACCTTTTGTGAAAATTTATAGCTTCTTCTATTATGGAGAAAATATGTATGTCATGTGTAGATTTATCTGCTAAATCATTGCCCAAACTAAGGGCTCCAGGCAATCCTGTATGTGCCCTGATATGTCCTATAAAGAATGGATCTTTTCTGTCCCAGATTAGACTTTGTATATTGGAAAACAAAGAGAAAACAGTAGAGGAAGGGGAAATCCTACCAGCATCTTCAAGGGATACTATAGCATTAACTACATACTGACTATCGGAAAATAAATTAATCTTTAAACATCACAAAAGCTTGTAATACTGCATTAAGCTCTACCTTTTGAGCTGATTGTTTGGGTACTAAAAATGTAAAAGTTTGATCAGGGGTAACTACTGCTGCTGTACCATTATTTGACCCATCAGTGAATATATTTGGAGCATTCATGATAGGTGTTTTTCTTGTCATTTTTGGAAAAACTACAGGATGCGAAGACCAAAAAGACAAGAAAGGATTAGATGGTAAGTGATTATCAAATGAAACATTAGATTTACATATGATTATTGCCCAAGTATTTAACTCATTAGCTAACTCATCAATTTGATCCATAGTATATGGAGTAATAATTTTATTGGGAGAAATTCCAAACACTCCCTTTGCTGCTTTTATTCCTTTGAGTATTAATTATCCTACAGCCTCAGGATACCTAGTAAGAATAGTGTTAGGAGAAAAAGATAAATGTATCCACAATGATGGACCTTCTTGCCAAAATACTCCTGTAGGAATATTTTTTGTTGGTAATTCAATAAATAAAGGCAAACTTATATCAATTCTATCCAAATGCATATTTTCCATATATGTTTCAATGATTTTTAATGCCTTTCTTGCTTCAGGCGTTAACATGCGGGGTGAATTCGGATCTGATGGACCTTTTAGGATATCAAATAAAGGTCCCAACTCTCCTGTTGGTATGCCTAGATAAGGCCTTATCCAATTTATGTCTCCCGAAAACTTTTGAAAATCATTAAGTGATTTGAGTTGATCTACTCGTATTTGAATTTTTGGTGGACGGACCATGGTTGAGGATAAGATTTAATTGTAGTTTATCTATTCCTATCTCTAGATTATAATTTTTTAATAAGTTTGTAAGTGTGGCATAACATTCTAGCAATGTGTTTTTATCTTTATGTGCCAATAATACATCATCCATATAGTGAAATATTTGTAGTTCAGGATTTTGATTTCTAAGTGGCTGGATTGCTTTGTTAACATAAATTTGACACATAGTTGGGCTGTTAGCCATCCCTTGAGGGAGTACTTTCCATTCATATCTCTGATCAGGACCTTCATGATTCAGTGCAAGGATAGTAAATGCAAAACGTGGACTATCCTCAGGATGAATTGGAATTGAAAAAAAACAATCTTTAATTTCTATAGCTAAAACATACCAGGTTTTTGGCAAAGCAGACAATTGGGGAATCCCCATTGAGTAGGTCCCATAATAACCATCTCATTATTAATGGCTCTTAAATCTTGCAATAATCTCCATTTACCAGATTTCTTTTTAATGAATAAAATGGGAGTATTATGGGGAGATACGGAAGATTGTATATGTCCCTCCGCTAATTGTTGTTTGACCAGGTCATGGGCTACTTGTATCTTTTCTTTAGTCAGGGGCCACTGAGGAACCCATATTGGTCTTTCTGATTTCCAAGTAATTTTTATTGTCTCAGTGGTCCCTTCTGAAAACCCAATCCATGTCTATTTATTCCTTGATCTATTTGAATTGGTGCTGCTATACCTTGTTCTTGTTTTCCTCATCTTTTTTCTTTCCTAAAACCTGGTCTAGACCTAGTAGTGGGCGCATTTGGATTGATGTTATTTGTTAATGTCAAACCTAATTGATCTAGGACATCTCATCCCCATAAATTTATAGGAAGATGATCCAATACATATGGCTGTGTAGTTCCTTCACATCCTTCAGGATCCTTCCAATCTAATACCATTGCACTTCTATGGGGATTTGTTGCCACTCCTAGGCCTCGAAGCGTTTGAGTGGCTTGTTGTAATGGCCAATGTTTTGGCCATTCTTGACGAGATATGATGCTAAGGTCAGCACCTGTGTCCAGTATCCCATTAAATTCATGTCCTTGAATATTTAGTTTTAGCATTGGGCAAGAATCTAAATTTAAAGACAGCATAGCCCAATCCACACCTGTGGAGCCTAATCCCCTGGCATCTCTTTCTATAGTATGACTGGAAAATTTATCATGCAGGCTGGGTATTATTAATAACTGTGCTATTCTATCTCCTGGTGAAATTACTGATATACTTCTTGGAGAACTAGCTATAATTTTTATTTCACCTTCATTATCGGGATCAATTACCCCAGGACTTATCATAAGTCCTTTTAGTGTAGAAGAACTGCGTCCCAATAATAAGCCTACTGTTCCATGGGGAAGAGGTCCTTTTACTCCTGTGGGAATGATTTGAACTCCCATCTCCGGAGTTAGTACTGCTCTGGTGGAGGCGCAGATGTCCAACCCTGTACTCCCTCTGGTTTGTCTGATGAGGGATTTAATGGATAATGTGTCCTGGGCACTACCCTGATGGGGTTGCTGGGTTCCTCCATTACCCCGTATATTTGTGGTTTTGGGCCCCGGAGCATTGGACCCCCCAGTCCGTTTTTTTGGCAATGGAGCCTGATGCCTTTCTCCATGATATCGTGGGTAAACACTTGGTTTTTGTCTGTTTTTTGATAACGGAGTACCCTCTATGGTGGTTTGAGAACAGCATTCATTAGCCCAATGTCTCCCTCTACGGCATCGTGGGCAAATACCCGGTATTCTATTCCTTTGATACCTAGCTATGCTAAACCCTCCTCCTATGGGGCAACTCCTTTTAAAATGTCCTGTTTGTTCACAATTGTAGCATGTTTTTGGCCTGGCATCTAAAGCCTGTTGTACTGCAGCTGCCAAGACTTGCCCTTGTTCATTAATGTCTCTACATAATTTAATATATGTGTTTAAATCTTCATGTCTCCATGGTCTAATGACCTCTCCGCAGTAAGGATTTGCTTGGTCATAAGCCAGTTTTTTTATGAATGGCATTGCTTGTTCTGTATCCCCCAAAATTCTGGCAGCTGTTTGAATAAGCCTATCTACAAATTCAGTGTAAGGTTCATTAGCTCTCTGTATTACCTTAGATAATTGACCTTGTAAATCTCCATGTCCTTGTAAAGTCTTTCATGCCCTAACTGCGTCTGCAGCAATTTGTGCATATATAGCAGGATCATATTCAATTTGTTGCCATTGACCCTCATAAGGTCCTTTTCCTAACAACATATCTAGATTTCTTTGAGGGTAACCAGCTGCTGCATTTCGCCTAGCTGTCTCCGTGCAAAATTCCTCATTGGCAGCCTTCCATAACAAATACTGTCCTCCATTTAGCACAGATTTACACATGTTAGTCCAATCTGCTGGGTCATGTCCAAGTTGGTAATGGATTCGACCATGCTTACAGTGAACGGTGCTTGTGGACCATAAGTTGTTACAGCCTCCTTTAATTGCTTCAATGTTTTGAAATCTAAAGCATGGTGAATTCGCTGCCCTCCTGCCTGCTCAAGTACAGGGCATGCTAACCTTTGAGGTCCTGCCTCAGGTTTCCATCTATCAACTATGGGGGTTGAGGGCCACTCAGCTGTCTCTATAGATGGAGCTGTTGGTTGAATTACGCCCTCTGGTGATAGAATGGAGTTAGTAGCAGCCTCCTGTTGTAGCTTCCCTCCTGATAGCTGTTTGTCCTCTAAGCTTTCTTCCTTTAAATTTTCCTCCTCTATCTGACTAGCCCGAGAGACCTTTTCTTTTGCTTGATCTAACATGTTTTCTACCATAGTCTGGACCTCTAACAATTTACTTAACACTCTTTCGGTTTGTTTTTTACTAATTTCTAATCTACTATAAAGATAACGCAACCCAATTAGATAACATAAAACAAAATTGAAACAGAATGAAACAAAGACGGAACAAAAAATCGTTGTATCAATTTTCTCTTTCTCAAGAGTGGAACACCTTCAAACCTTGAGCCAACCATTTTTCAGAGTTTGCCTGAGAAAGTTCTAGGGATAGGCAGCTTGAAACAAAAACAAAATAAATCAAAACAAGAACACATTGTTTTTTGAAATGGTCACCCATTCTCTCGTCTTCCCTCAGGGGCGAGCAATTTTGCTTACCTCAGAGCTTCAGGCGTCCCCCGCACGGGCCACCAATTGCTGCAGTCTGGCTGGGCACAAAATCACGAGCCACTCAAGCAGGAGCAAACTTTATTTCTGAAACTCCCACCAATGCCAAGCACTCTCCCGGGAAATATGCGGAACTACCCACTAGGCCTTCTCCCGGGCCACACTACACCAACAGACAAATCCTCCTCCGGAAATCTCTCCTGCTGCACTTCCCCAACCAATGGGAACTGTCTGGGAGTCCCGCTAGAGCTCCAAAGTAGCAGGCTGAGGCAGACAGCAGGGGTCTAATATCTATTTGAATGCAAATCTTAGCATAATCATATCATCTCAATGGCTTGCTGGTGTCACCTTTCAACCAAAAATGCCATGCATCATTCCTACTTGGCTATGGCTCTCAGCAAGAATGGAAGTTTCTTGCAAGAAAGCCAGCTGGTATAAGGGGAAGAACGTTTGGAACTGGAAAATCAGAGCTATGTAGGCATTATACTAAAGACTGGTTTAGGCAAAATCATCAGTTGCTACATTTTGATGAAAGGCAGAATATTTGTATTTCATTGTTTATATTTGATTTATTGAATATAAGAGAAATGATTAAATTACCAGTGGAAGAAATCAATTGTCTTTTAATCATGTAATAAAAATTAAAATCATCAATGAGGGTAAAATTGGGTGTCCAATATCTGGTAGATATTTTCAGATGTGATAATCCCAGAATGACAAAACATTGTTTACAGAGTATTATATGTGGGAAGACATAATCAAAGCTGAATCTGAAGCACATTGGACAAATACAGAATAAGTGACCTTATATTTTTAAAAAAAAATGTTCTTTGAAAAATGTCATTATAAAAATAAAAGACCAAGGAAAGCTGTGTGAATATTCTAAATAAACTGAGAAACATGACTTTGGAGCACTATATCTGACCCTAGACTGACTCCTGTAAAGGATAGGAAAAAATGTTATTCAGGGCATGTTTGTGTCAGTTGGAACAATTGGGATATGAATGGTATGCTAGTTACAAGTATTATTTCAGTGACAAATTTGCTGGATTTATTGTTATACTGAAGTTATGCAAGAGAACATTTCTATTTTTAAAGAAATAAATAATGGAAATGGGATTGATGAATGAAACTTGCTCTCCAAATATTTACAAAAATATTACATTTGTACAAATATGCACAGAGAAAGTGTGAAAGAATAGATTAGTGTATTATTTTTTTCCATTCTTATAATTTTGTATAACCTTAAAAGCATTCCTAATTTTATTTTTTATTAAACATACTTGAAACTATGATAACAGTTGTTGCCTAAACAAAATCTGAAATATCCTTATAACAATAGCATAAATTTTATCTCATTAGATATGCAAACACAGCTAAATTATTTAATTTAGCATATATAAAAAAGGAGCATCATAAGATTTATGTACACTGAAACGTGGATAAACTCTCTTTTGTATTGGTGAGAAAGGTTTTATTGGAACAATTGTCTTCTTCTCCTTCTTTTCCCTACTCCTGTTAGTCTCTGGCTCCTCCTCCTCTTTTTTCTGTTTTCTGGAGTCCTGAAGTATGGAAGAATTAATGAATAGTTTTCACAAATGCTGATTGTTTCTCACTTTTATATCAATTCTAGCAAGCTTCTGGAAGATTCCTATTTTATTATCTTTGCAGAGGTATTAAAAGAAGTAGTACATAATCCTTTAATTCAAATATACATATGGAGTCCAACTTAGTACTTGATGGATTCCCTCTTGGTTTGGCATTAGGAAGAAAATGTCTTCTACGGGTCGAGTAAACCCCAGAGAGTCTGATACATTTCAAGGAGCTAGTTGGGGGGCTTTAAAGAGAGTCTAGATTACTGCTACTTTAGACAATTCAGTCATTGAGGTAATTAACATAACTTTATTAATAAAATTTTAAAAGAGATAGTGTAGAGCTAGTGTCTAAGATGATCTCAGAATTCTCTTCATTGTTTTCTTGAGGTTAATCAACCATATTCAATTTGTGAGTCAGTTCTTAGTATGAGTGGATTTTGAAATTTACTGAGTAATCTCTAGATCAATGGTTGTTTGAGTCAGTGAGTGATTCAGAGCTCAAATTGCCTAGCCAATTGTTGATTTAAGTTGACTAAAACTACTTAAGAATAAGGAAGGCATTGCCAATGCAAAAATGCATGGTTAATGACAAACAGCTTAACTTAAAATTGTATTTTATTTTGTTATATTAGGAGCTATTTGAATTGGATTCCTGAATGTTCACAAACATGGAAAAGATTCTTGCATGTCTTTCACAGAAAGCAATTTTGGCCAAAGTTTCTCCTTTTCAGTTAAGCTATGAAATCCATGAGCTCAGACCTCTGTGTGTTGCTGTTCTTCCTTTCTTTGGCTAGGATGAGGGACAACTGTACTAAGAGACAGGGAAACTTGACCTTCTGCCTTGTGAGTTATTTTTTAACTCATGTTAGGCAGGACAGACAGGTTGTTATGTCCTTCCTTGCAGTAGACAAAGGGATCTTTCTGAATCTTCCAGAACCATTTTGTCTGGATAATATCAGTAGTCAGATTTGATTGAGGTAAAAATATAATAGTAGAATATAATAATATTTTACCAGAAAACTTGTGACTGTCTAATTTTTATCCATAATCTGTCATTGATTTTCCTGAAAGATCTGCAGGTTGGTACATATACAAGTAAAGCACACCACAGAAATATTCTATTCTGCTTTGCCCACATATTCTGAAGTGAAATTACAAGAAACTGAGTGAAATCATTTGAAAACCTTCTTTATTTTTATTGGTAGATATTTTGGTATCGTATTTATAATCAAATAAGTAGAAGAACCTCTTTCTATAGATACCAGAGTCCAAATCTTGATCTTTAAACTTACCCATCAAATGGGATGAAGGTTTGGGAGGCCACAATTTCCAAAACCAGAAATGGCTCAGTTTGTTTGATACAGATTTGATTATTCTATCTATAAAATGTAATCCAAAGACAGGTCTTAACTCTGACCAATCTGGGTAACTATTCGTTGCCTTTGGGCATGGAGTAAATGTGATATGAAAAAACTTCTTTATTCTGGTGAACAAATAAGGAGACAGCATGAGGAAATTTCTTATTTGAATCCATGTGATGTGAAATTAGAGACCCACGTGATATCAGGCAGGTATAAAAATATCTGTTCTAAGAGTCTTTATGATCTATGTAATCTTAGAACACTATAACTTTGAGGAAAGTCTTTGGATTCAAATTTAGATTCCATTGTTTACTACTGGGTAAATATCAATAATTTTTCTGAATTATACTTTTGTGATAAATAAATATGACTCCTTATAACATATATTTGAAAAGGTTAATATCAAGCTGAAATTCTGTGTAACAGGCACAAACTACTTGCCAGGCACCAATTTATTCTTAACATTATGAAAACTCAAAAGTTAAATAAGATGGAATCACTTAAATTGAAATATTGTGGGAGGGGTAGATATTTACATGAAATGTAGATAATTGGCAGGTAACATAATAAAGCACTATGATTTTGGTATTCATGGAGCAGTGGGTACATGAATGCAAGACACTTTGCTCAGTTTAGAGGCTTGATAAACACTAGTTAAAGAATTTTTTTTTCTCTGAGCCTTGAGAATCTACAGGATTTACCCAGGAGAAGAAAGTGAAATATGCATTCAAGGTGTTAAGCAGGAAGATAATATAATATATTCAGAGCACAGCTAGGAATTTTATATTAATAGAACAAAAATACGAAGAGTGAAGCTTAGAAGATAAATCTTTAGGAAGTAAAAAAGGGTCAAATCATGAAAAAGTTGGCTTAAAAACTTTAGAGCCAATAAAGGCTTATCAGAATGAAAAAAAAAAGGAAGATACAAAAACAAGTTGAACAAAGAAAAAATTTGAAAACCTAAAAGCACTTAATTAAAACACTTTATCATTTCAATGTTTGTCTATTCCAAAAAGCTTTTGGAAAGATACAAAATGTAATCACTCTGATTTAGAATCATTGATGTCCGTGATTGAGTTGGCCTTAAAAGACAACTGGAATTATTATTTTTGAATCAACCCAGGCTTACCTCTGCTCCTCTTGGGCCCTCCTTTTAGAGCTGCACATCTGATGTTAAGCTACTGATTTATGCTGGATCCTAAATTGTATGCAGTGAATACTAGAGAGATTTAAAGAACCAGAATATTCACAACCCAACACATGTAACAAATGAAAATAAACATGCATTTTCTGACCTACATGATTCTCTTTTTTCTTCCTAAAAGATGGGGCCAAGTTATTTCTGTTGTTAAAGTATTACTTAAACTATTTTAGGTGTAAGCTTAAGTCAGACTGGGTTCCTGGTCTGTTTCAACTGGAGAAGCTGTATGCTAATCTGCAGCTGCTATAGTATTTGAGGAACATTGTTATCAAGAGCTGAACTGTGCTGAAGAGGGTACAGCCAAGTAAGGTCAGATGCTCAATTTATGGTAGTTTTAGGAGTAGAGAGAAAATGCTTGTAAAGACAAAGCTGATGTTAAAAATAAATGGATAAAAAAGGATCAATTCTAGGCACAAATATCACAGAAGCAGATACATATTTTAACTCAGAAAATGAGTACAGAATATAAATCATGACTTAGAGCTAAAGGTAGGAAGTTGGAAGGTTGTCTTTAACAACTGAAATTGCATAGTTTGAATGGTTAGAGTCAGAGGAAGATCAGGATCAGAGTTGGAGGAGCAATCTTCTAGAGAACAAACAGTATAATTTCAGTCAACAATGTCTCCTGAGTGTACCTGTGTGTACTTCTCTTCCCCATGATTTATACTCTGCTCTACTTCCAGGGAAAATCTTCTTGACCTCAGACAATATATGATGCTTAAATCCTCACTATTGAGGTACTATCTACAGATCATATCTGCACAATGACCCTAGTGTTCCAATGCCCCCCCAGGTATTGAAGATAATTTTATTCAACATACAGAATTATAATATATCCCTTTACCTAATCAATCAGCAATATATATAGAGAGGAGACTGCAACATATTCTTCCTGATGCCATAGAAGTTAAAGTATCTAATATACAATGACACAGAGTAAATGTCTCCATTCCAAAAGGGAGGGATAGCTGCATAAAGAGAAAGAATGGAAACACAACAGTACTAAAACCCAGTTGGGCAAATATTTCCTGTAGTTTCACATCCAGCATTTGGGGTACATGGTGGGAAGATATGATCTCCAAAGGTCTTGTGCAGCTTCACTCATTTGGCCTTTATAGCTGCAACCCACGTGACCTCTCTTTCATCTTGGCTTTCTCTATAGCCAGCAAATTTCCCTGGTACTCAGTACACATTTTTTTATTGGCATCTTTTACCCAGAGAGGTCTCTGTTTTAGCTTGAGTTTCAACTTTACAGCTTCACATATTGCCGTCTCAGAGGCATCCTGCAGGGATTTTCACCCACTATACATTTACTGGCCTCACAGTCTTGTCTTTGAAATTTCAGTGGAAGCCTCCATGATCCCTTTAGTCCAACATTCTGCATTCCTACAAAACCAGCATTTATGTGGACAATATCAAGGTTTACCCCCAGTTGGAATAGTAGCTGGGCCCCTTAGGAGGATGGCTGCAGTGACTCTGTGTCTGTGCAGCTGAGCATGGTAAAACAACTTCCTAGTCCCCAATGGAGAGCATGGTGCCCCTAAGATCTCTTGGGTCTATAATGGGTGTGGTCTTGCTGAATCTTGAGATGCTCTCAAGGCAACATCCTCATTGTTTTCATGCAAAGTACTTAACTTCTCTGTAGTGATTGTAATATCTTTAACGACCACAACTTCTTTAGCCCCAATTTTATTTACTTCTTCTTTTTTTTTCCAAATAACAAGTCTGTAAAAATTTTCCTTCTCTGTTTCTATTCCTGATTCTCTTCGTGAAACTGGCTAAAAGCTGCCAGCAATGTCCATGCCATGGCCTGAATGCTGTGCTGCATTAAAATATCTTCCATTTGTTAATTCAGCCTCAGAAAGTCTCAGCACATGGACAAAATACAGATACCTTCTTTGTCAGAATATAACATAAATGACTTCTAGTTCAATTTCCAATAGAGTCCTTGTTCTCTGAAATCTTTACCGTCCTCACTCTTGTCACCACCAGAATTGCCCACTAAACTTTACACACAACATTGCAAGTCTTCTCCAGTCTGCTTTTACAAACCATTCAGAACTTTTCCTGCAAACTAGTCCCAAAGGCTGCTGAACAACATGGTCAAGTTAGTCTCAGTAATGTAACTCTCGGTGCCAATTTCTGTGTTAGACAGTTTTTTTTTTTTTCATTGTGGACAAAATAACTGTCAAGAAAATGTTAGAAGAGAAAAATATATTTTCAGTTTCAGAGGTTTAGTACATAGTGAGCTGATTTCATTACTCTCAGTCCAAACTGAGGAAGAACATAATGGTGAAAGGGTATGGCAGAGAAGACTACTTAGTCTATGGCAGGTGGAAAATGGTGGGGAAAGGCATCAGGGAAAATGGACCCTTCCAGAGCAGGTCCCTGGTGAACTACCTCCTCTCCCCATGCCCCTCTGCCTATAGTTAAGACCTCATTAGTCCATTCAAATTAGGACTAAATGATTAGATTATAGCTCTATTAATTTGATCATTGTACCTCTGAATATCGCTGTGTTAATGTAGGAACTTTGAGGGATATCCCATGTCTAAACCATAAAACATACTGAAAAATAAAATGGGATATTAAAAAACTTTAGATAAAATATGCATGATTAATAAATAATATATTGCAAATTAAAACAAAACCCACAATATTTCACCCATCAATTGACTGAAGATTCTTAATATTTAAACTTGTCAAGAATGTGATCTTCTAGCTGTACATATTATTAAGGAGAATATAAAATTAATACAATTTTCCACAAAGCAGGATGGCCATAAATTTCAATAGCCCTAAACATTTTCCTACCTTTTGACCCCGTAATTAAGTATTTTAGAATTTAGAAAAATAGCCTCATTTAGACAAACATGTATGCATTCAGATTTTCATTTGATCTTTACTAGAAACAATCTCAAATCATTTATAGTGACCTACATTTCTAGTAAAAAGAATCATTTAAGAACATATTTAAATGATGGATGATTATAGACATTACAAAATATATCTTCAAAAATATTTGATAAAATGGAGAAATGCCCAGATAAAATTTGCTGTAGGATTCTTATTGCCTTTTGTCTTTCCCTGGGCTGTGGGTGATAGGTGCTGCAGAGTAACAGCAACGGCTACCTGTTCAGTGCCCAGATCCTATTCCCAGATCCTCCTACCCTCTTCTTCTAACAGAAACAACTCACTAAATGGAACTTGATAAAATAAGTTGCAGGGCTACATCTCAACTCCACATCACTCACTCAAATAAATAAATTACATAAGGAAGTCAGAAGATCTAAGTTAATCCATTGCACAGCCAGGAAATGCATATCAATTTTCCTGAAGAAGTCTATTGGAAGCAAAAAAGAAATAATCTAGGAATTATTCAAAGTTGCCTCAGTTATTACAATAGAAATGATGAAAAATGTGTAAGGGTTTCACCTCAGAATACATATCAGTGTGACCTGGTTCTTGCATTCATCCGTCTACTTCAGAAAATTTTGTTTGAAAACTCCTGCTCCACATCTTCTATTCAAAATAAAACTAATAGTTATTTTCCATCCAGTTCTTAATTTCTATTATTCTACAATTCTAATATATGAATGACATATTTTTTATATAAAATTGAGAAAAGTTAAAATAAAGATTGAATAAATTATGCAGAATGACTTAGAACACTTAATTACTTTTCAAAAACATAATTTAAGTAGTATAATATATAAATATCATTGTTATATATAATATAATAAAATTTTACATAATAAAAATGACAATTTAAACCATCTTCATTTTCTCACTATCAAATCAAATAATTTTCTTGTATTTTGTGATATTGAGTATAAAACATATCAATGTGCCACTAAGTTAAATATCAAAATCCTTATGCTTGGTTTACTTGTAAAGAATAAGTTAAAATATTACAGTGGTCTCCAATATTTAAACATGGAAAATGAGTTCAGAGAGACAACAATATTTATAGTTGTGAAACACCAATATAATTAGATGTTAAATTTTTGTTTTGTTTTACAGAGCGCTGGGGATGTAACTCTGTGGTTGAGTGCTTGCCTAACATGCACAAGGGCCTAGGTTTGACCCACAACATCAAAGAGAAAAAAATTAAAAAGCAAAACAGCAACCTTTTTTCAGAAGTTCAGATTTTGATTGCATAGAAGTGTTTTATTTTCACAGTATGGCCAAACAAATAAATAAATACAAAGTGCTTTTATAACCTGAAGGCAAAGTCATTCTACCTAGTATGTAGGTCATCAGTTGTTTTCTGGTTCTGTTTTTTTTCCAAACAAATACTTCTTTTCACTCATCATTGACCATTGACGCCCACTACCATTCTTTGAACACTATTTCTTAAATTGTTTTCCATCAGTGAAATCTTGAAATCGTACAATGCAGAGCTTAGACTAGGCTTCAGTTCAATAAAGGCAACTCTAATGACAAGCTCAAGGGGCTCCACAGAAAGGAGGGTGGCATCAGGGTGATGTGGTATCACACTCTTCTCAAGCACAGATGGAAAGGCAGCCCCTACTCCATGTGGCTGGAGAGGCTCCAAACTCTCTCCGTCATTAACATTTCCCTCATTAATCTGTTTTGATTTCTTCTTCCCCACTTACTTGGCCTGATTTTTTCCCCTTATTTTTAGAATGTCAGTGATTAAGTAAATAAAGACAGAATAACCTCTTTATATGACAGCTTGGTACAGCAGTAAGAATATAAATAATTTCTGCAATCAAGTGCCTTTTTTGAGTTTTGGCTCAGCTGCTAAAATTTAACCTATGTGGACCTCACTTTTTCAAACTGTGGAAGAGGAAAAGAGTGAAGAAAAGAGGAAATATTAAGAATATTTTTTCTTCTAGTTTAAAGTGTTATTTAGAGGATCAGATAATATCAATAATACATAAGGCCATGCTTTACAAACCTGATGACATTGTACACAAATTTGACAGTTTTAAGTTACATGTTTTATTTGGTTAGAAAATAAAGGGCCTTCTATCACCATTTCACTACATGATTAATTGTGGAACATCACATCTGAGAAAGGAAGGGAATTCAAGGAAGGTAAATAGAATATATAAAACTGAAAAAAAAAGGTAGGAGGAACATTTTACAGTCTGACCCATGAATCTTACTGGCAGGAGGTGTAAAAGCCAAGGTACAGGAACTTGGAACTGGAATGCTCATTTCAGAGCTGTTCTTGGGAACTACCTGTGTCTGGATCTCACCTGAACTAACACCCTTATTTGGCTGCTTCCCCTTTGCTCTCCGGCTCTCTACCTCTTTCATCCCTTTGGTTTCTCTTGGAAGCGGGTCCTTAAAAAATCATTTACAACTCACTCAATCCTTGGCTTCCGAAACCCAACCAATTAATTTGTTTATTGATTCAGCAAATAATTATGAAGCACCTTAAGTTCCAGCAATGTTCTCTTCCAAAAGGCAGAACAGAACACATTTGCTCATTCTCTATGCAAGGCGTATTTTTATTAAAAAAAAAGTAAGAAAATAAATAAAAAATAGTCTATAATACAGTTTTTAATTTTTTTCACAAATTTTCAAGAAGTGATTAAAAATTAACCAAAGTAATTTAGAGAAGAGATAGAGAAGAACAGGAAGTTCTATTTTAGATAGAAAGGGCTGAAGGGGCTTAAGAATCATTTTTTATATGTGAACAAAAAACATATTCTCCTGAAATAACAGTATTTATTTGTTATTACATTTCAAAATTGAAATGCTGGGTTATAGCTCAGTGGGAGAGTGCTTGCCTAACATGCCAAAGGATCTGGGTTGGATGCCAGGACTATGGAAAAAAAAATCGGTGGGGAGGGTCTGGAATATTGCTTAGTGATAGAGCATTTGCCTAGCATGCGCAAGGCCCCGCTTGGGTTGTCTTCCCAGTATTGCAAGTAAATGAATAAATATTGATATTCATGTTGGTTCAAGCCAGTGTAAGAACTTACCATGTGCTGAGTACCCTGGCCCTGGGAAGACATTTTATCACAGAGTAAGCAAGGATAGAGAAGGGCACTGGACTGATAGTAGTAGAGGCCCTGTCTAGGGTGAGCAGGAACTGGTGCTTCTTTCTTCACTGCAGGACCATGGCAACATAGAAAGAGGCAGAGGACATGTGAGGATGCTGGGATATATTTCTGAAGGTTGATAAACAGAGGCCATTCATACCAAGTATAGACTCTAAGAAAGAAATTTATTGCATCATTTTCTTTCTGTTCTTTTAGGGAAAATAATGTATTTTCATGTATTCATATGCTCCATAATTAACAGAAATGCTTTTCTGCATACAATAGGTATTTCTTAAGTGATGGTTGATTTGTATGTGTGTGTGTGTGTGTGTGCATGTTCAAAATTTGATTTTACACATAGACAAGTTAGTTATCATTCTATCCTCCTGCTGAAAGTCATAATTAGATATTTTTCTTAACCCAATATTTACATGAATATTTGGAACCATAGAAATGTAAAATTAATACATTTATTGTAATATACAGAAGGTATAGTACACATTAGCATTCATAAGTCCACTTTTTTGTACATTGATTTGGCCGTTTTACAACTCTTATCAAACAAAGCAGTCTTCCTCTCTGAGACATTTGTCTCTGCCTGCTATTGCAATAGGGTATTCTTAGAAAGAGCTAATATATAATGTATCCTAGTCTCTTATGAATTTCAACCCTTGGAGAAAAATCAAAACGGAAATTTAGCCCATAATTCATTCTATAAAGTTCAACTTACCCATAATCTTAATAAAATATCATCAAACTAAACATCAAAAAAATCCCTTTTCGATAATCAAGTGCTGCTGACTTTGTTTCCTGGGAGGAAAGGCTAACTGGAATATTTTAAGCAAATCATGGATGCAAATGTGAAGCATTGCCTCAGAGCCTCTGTGCCTGATTTCAAGAACATGAGTTCACAGGGCTGCACCAGGACCTAGTCGAAGATGAATGAACCATTTGGACTTACTGTTGATCTGGATGGCAGCAGTTCAGTACAAGTTATTTCCATCTTGTGAGATTGCAATCCTCTTTCTCTGTTTCTGTGAAGAAAGGAAAAATAAATAAGCCCACCAATGTAATTTCTTTTTATATTGATCAGACTTTTGGCATTAAAAATGTCTGCCCTTTAACCTTATCTTTTTCAGAAACCTTTCAGTGACTCAGATGTGTTTGACATGAATATGTTCCCCAGAAGACACTATAAGCAATACTTTTTTTTATTACTGACAATATAAAAAATGGACGTGTTTTAAGCTTTCTACAAATTACTATTTAAAAACACAAGACATGATTGATCACCAGATGGAGCAGTAAAAAATGAAAACTGGGAGATAAAGATGGAATACAAATATTTAATCATAAATGGGAAAACAATGAAAATCTGATCTGAGGATAACTACATTCTCCTTGCAGATAATAACCTTTCCTATGAGAATGAGTCACTTATGGAATCTAACGTAGGGATGTAAATCCAGTTGCATAGTAAATAAAAATTTTTGCTTATGACACACTCACTATGACTGAAAACATGTTTTTAATTATTTTAATTTGGAAAAATTTCATATATTATAATTTTTTCCATCACACCATTTGAAAAACATCCCTTCACTTACCAAGTGAAAAAAAAGTGATTTTCTTCTGTGACTTAAAGAAAATATGACAATATCATGAAACATATTGAAAGCTTTCTGACAAAGAGATTTGGATCCATAATAGTAGAGGCTATATTTCACACTTTCTTTATGAAAAACAGTGTATTTCTGGTATGACCCCAGAACACTGATGGAATGAAAATTTATTTGAAAATATTTAGCATATAGCATTGTATTATTTTTATGCAATTAAAGCTTTTTAAGTTGTGTATGCATGCACATAAGATGTTATACTGTGTTTTAGTCAGTTTTTACCCTGCTGTGACCAAAATACCTGTTAAGAATAATTTTAGAGGCCAGGTGTGGTGGCACACGCCTGTAATCCCAGCAGCTTTTGGGACTGAGGCAGAAGGATTGCGAGTTCAAAGCCAGCCTCAGCAAAGGCAAGACACTAAGTAACACAGTGAGATCTTGTCTCTAAATAAAAATACCAAAAAAGCTGGAGATGTGGCTCAATGGTCAAGTGTCACTGAGTTCAGTCCTTGGTACAAAATAATAATAATAATAATAGTTATTATTATTATTATTATTATTATTATTATTATTTTAGAGGAGGAAAAGTTTATTTTGAGTTTTAGAGGTCTCATTCCACAGACAGCTGGCTCCAATACTCAGGGATCAAGGTAAAGCAGAATATCATGGCAAAACAAATGTGCTGGAGAAAAGTGACTCAGGAAGTGACAAAGAGAAAGCAGACACACACACACACTCACAGAAAGTGAGCATGAGCGAACTCCATTTAGCAAGAACAAAATATATAGTCCAAAGGCACAATCCCCTTGGAACTCATTTCCTCCAGCCATAACCCACCTATCTATAGTTACTATTCAATTAATCTCTATCAGGGGATTAACACACTGATTATGTTAAAGTGTAACCCCTCATTTCACCTCTAAACTTTCTTATGTTTCCTTTTTGGGAACACCTCACATCCAAATCAAAACAGACTGTAGCACATCATTTTATTAAGCATTTACTGTTTTAAGTATAATAATAAAATGGTAACATTGAGGCTCATTATACAATAATAAATAGGTAAGTATGGCAATTGAATTTTGTCAGCATGCAAATTATAACCAAAAAAACTACTAAGTTAGAAGTTGCATTATAAATTTTTCAGCATCTAGCATGAGCATTGAAACTTAGTATTCAATTAAAGAAGATATGTTAAATTTATGAAATGAAAGCATCTTCTGTCAACTAGTTGCCACATTAACTTCTCCTCCCCATTCCAGAGTACTCAGCAGAGATCACTGCCCATTCTAACATCCATTCCTATCCCATCCACACATTCTGAGAGGCTTCCACCTCTGAATGTTTATCATTTGGCATCTGCCTAAATACACTGCTGTACATAAAAATATCCACTGTGAGATATGATAACCAAGGAATATGTTATCATTTCATACTCACTGTGACTTTGACTTGCTTCTATAATGCTTGAAAGTAGGCTTTTCCTACAATGTTATTCCCATTCTACAGTTGTGTACATTTAGTTTACACTCCCTGGTTCACTGACAAGGAAGAGGCCCAGAGAATATGACAGTGATTTCTACCAAGGCACTTAATATGAGAGTCACACATTTTACTTTATAAGGATTCATATTTAAGAAGAATAAAAGGCTTGAATTTCAAGGATAAACAAAGTTGATACTGGTCTTGCTTCTCTACCTTCCTGTAGTCTGTCAGTGCTGGTCAGGATAACACATTCAAGAAAGTTCAACGGACAATACAGAAACACAGTGAATTCCACCCTCTTGAACAAGAATCTGAACTAAACTAACTAAAACAATTCTGCCTCTATCAGTCTGGGTTATTCCAATAAAAAGATCTTCCAGGTCAATATAAAATATCTTCCCAGATACCACTTGTTTTATTTATTTATTTTTATTTATTTATTTTATTTTTATTTTTTATTGGTTGTTCAAAACATTACAAAGCTCTTGACATATCATATTTCATACATTAGATTCAAGTTGGTTATGAACTCCCAATTTTACCCCAAATACAGATTGCAGAATCACATCGGTTACACATCCACATTTTTACATAATGCCCTATTAGTAACTGTTGTATTCTGCTACCTTTCCTATTGTTTCTTTTATTCTTTCACTTTCAAATTGTACAATCTTGGCCAAATTAACCACTGGTACATGAAATTTACCAGCTTACATCAAGTTAATAAATAACTTGAAAGCACACATTTTAGTCTGCCTCTGACATGTTTCCCCATAGCTCCTGTGATAACACAGATGCAGCATGATTAGATTATGAGGGCTATAACCAAATCCATCCATCCTAGTTGGAATGGATTAACTGGGTGGTAACCATAGGCAGGTGGGGCATGGCTAGAGGAAATGGATCACTGGAGGCATACTCTGGAAGGGTTCATCTTTCCTGCATTCCCTCAGTCCCTCCTTCCTGGTTATCATGAGCAGAGGAGTACTGCTTTACCACATCTTTCCATCATTTTCTTCTTCTCGTTGGCCCCAGAGTAATGGAGTTGGCTGACCAAGGAATGAACCTCTGAAACCATGAGCCAAAATAAACATTTCCTCTTCTAAGTTGTTCTTGTCAGGTATTCTGTTTACTGTAAAGAAAAGTGACTAACAGCAGCATGGAAATTCCAACAATTGTGGATATATTTTCTTATCTAAAGCAAAGAAATGCCAATTCAGCAATGTTGAACTCAATATGAAATCTACAGTCCTCTCTTTTTGTTCAATTTCTCAGTTTCTTTTTGTTCAGTTTTTCTTATTCTAACTAATGAGTTAGTATTCATCTCCTAATGTCCCCACTCTGTTTGGAACATCTAAATTATAGCTCTGTGCTTTGGAATTCAGACCATTCAATAGGTCTAGGTTATTTGCTCAACCATTCAGCTCATTCATAGAGAATGCTTAGCAGATTATACAGTAATCCACAGCAATCTTTCCGTAGAGTTCTTGCATGCCAATTCAAGGTAATATCAATCTGAGAAAGTAATATTTTCCTAGGGGAGACCATTTGCTCTATTAAAGTTTAGCTTCTTAGACTTAATATTCCATCAGTTCTTGCTAGGCCTATTAGCTTTCTGAGAACAAACTGAAAAAGGAATAAAATATAGAAAACATAAGCTGTATCAAATCAACCAACTGCTACCTAGGTGGTAGCTTAACAGAAGCCTAGGGTCTGACCTATTCCTTGCTATTAACCTGAAGTTAATATCAAGGGCTACATACATGAGTGGAAGCTAAATTAATAAAAATGATACTACTCAAGTGGGAAAATTAAGTATTGGATAGATACAATATTAAATTTATTAAATATTTATTATGCAAACTGAATAAATTTATATACCTTGTTTCCTGGGTGGTTATTTATCTTTTTAAGGGATAATACCAGGAAAAAAGAGCTTGGCATAATTAGAACAGTCTAATTATGAAATGTTTAGTAATATTTGATAAATTTAGGAATATTAAGTAGAATAATACATGGCAAGTGGTTAAGACTTGGGAACAATTAGAAGTGTTCATCAAATGTTCATTTTCATCATTGTTATTATTTAGTGTAGGTGAATTTTCCCATAATGCCATGAAGGGTGAAAATCAATGTGTCCCTGCTCAGTTTGCAACAGCAACTCAATATACTATAATCCCCACCCTAGTAAAAATAGAAGCAAAATAATTTGTCCTCACTGTTTCTAGATGATGACATAATCTAGACGTTAGATGTTGCTACCTTTATCATACAACATTGGCCAATGAAAATAAAAATTGTGACTCAAATCTGTGCACCTTCTAGAATCCTTATGCAGCAACCCGGGCAGCAGCAATTCTGAACTATGCCCCTCACATGGATCTGTTGCTCCTGTATCTCATCATGCCTGACATGTTTCAGTTCCTCCATCTAAAGTTTTCAATTCTGCATTTATACTTTTGACATGAGTTACTTGAATCAGCTAGATTATGTGACATGCTACCTTAGAGAAAGTGCTGATGAATAAAGAGTGTTTGCTATCTTACCTTAAGAGAGAGCATACTTGCATCTTAATAGTGTTCTGCTTGTTGACTTGAGTCACTCTTCAGGGTGAGTCAAAATCCAGGATCATACACTCCCACTCAGACTTGTGACTCATCCTTTCCCAAAGGAAGTCATCTGATGAGTACATTTGTGTTCCCCAGGTTGCTCTTCTCTTTTTGGGCTCCTTGGTGAAACATTAACTACTCTAGCATAATGTCACCTTAAGAATGTGCCTTCTAGTAGTCTGGATGTTTAAGGATCACTGGGGATCCAGGAAGGAGAAGAAGGAGAAGAAAGATTCCAGTCTAAGGCTGAGCTGTGTCTTGTAATCCTAGTTTTATTGGTTCTTAAAAATTAATATTTTTGATCCCCATCCAATTCCTCTACTTATGGTTCAATTACTTCTGGATATGGAGAGGAAAAGGGTCAGATGATCACCCAGAAGTTTAATAGAAATTTCCTAAACCTCACAGTGAAGAACCTATTCCTTTGAGTTTATGAGATATCATGCTGTGGTTCTCGAGGCAAATAAAAATCTAAGAAAGAAAGTCAACAAAACTGAATGCAGAATGAGGACTACATGACAGAAAAGCTGGTGATGATTCAGAGACACAGTCATTAGTAAATTCTGGCAGGAAAACTGTACAGGAAGTGGAGCATCCACTGCCTTTTTAATAATACCTGCTGAGCTTCCAACTCCCAAAGTGAAAAGCAGATGTACCTGGTAGATTCATTTGTCAGGGTTTTAGTCAGCTCTTCATTACTCTGACTAAAAGACCTGACAAGAACAATTAAAAGAGGAAAAGTTTATTTGGCTTACAGTTTCAGAGGTCTTAGTCCATAGTTGGCAGACTCCATTGCTCTGGGCCCAAGTTGAAGCAGAACATCATGGTGGAAGGGTGTAGCCTAGAATGCCGCTCTGGACAAGAAAGCTTGAGGTAAAGAGAGCTCCAATCAACAGGGACAAAATATAAACCCCAAGGCACACCTCTAATGACCTACCTCCTTCAGCTACACACTACCTGACTATGGTTACCACCCAGTTAATCCCTACCAGGAGATAAATGCACTGATTAGGATAAGACTCTCATAATCCAATCATTTTACCTCTGAACTTTCTTGCATTGTTTCCCAAACAATCATTTGGGGGCACCTCACATCTAAACCATAGTAGTCAGCCACCAGTATGTCCAGATTTGAAAACAAGGCTGGTACTTCTCACTCTTTCTTCTTTTTACACTGTTATCATATGAGCCTAAGCTGAAAATGTGGGAGTTGAACATAATATTGAGAGCCCTTCTGTTGTTTCCTAAAAATGTTTCCATTTTTACTTTTTTGAATGATGCTGCTTTATAATGAAAATCATCACTGAAAATAATTGCTTCATGAATACCCTATGAATTAATTGAAATAGAGAGTCAAATGCTATTTTTAAAAAAGAAATCTCATGCTTAAGTATGGGGAAACCACTTTTTTTCTGAAGCATGAAATATTTCACTTGATTCACAATAAATTTTATTTTTTCTGCCTGACAGAGAAATGAGCTAGGCCTAACAATGACAAGTAGATGTGCCCAGGGAAAAAGAAAATGCATTTTGTAATAACAAGGATGATGGTGATGATGATGATGATGATGATGATGATGATGATGATGATTTTAATATTCTTTTTGTTTATATGTTTTTGAGATGGGTTTACTATGTTTCCTAGGCTGACGCCATACTGTTGGACTCTAGCAGTCTTTAGTTCTCCAAAGTAGCTGGGACTAGAGGTATTTTAGTATTTCTTAAGATTATAAAACAGTTCCTTAAAGATTGATATATTCATTTAAAACTTGTAATATCTTGCTTACTAGGATCCCTTAGAATAGGATCTCTTAGAGCTCTATCATACTTGTGCAAATCAATCAATTAGTAAATTTTCACTTTTGCCATATTAAGACGGTAAAAGAATCAGTAAAGTTTTAGGTTTTTTGTTTTTGCTTTTGTTTTTTTTTTTTTTTTTTTTTTTTTTTTGTAATTATGAATGAGGTTCATTATTTTGTTAAAGCTTGGAGAAATTTTTTTTTTCTATTCCATGAACAGTCTATTCATTGTTTTACTTGGTTTTCTATGTGGGTGTATTCCTTTAGCTATTTGTAGAAACTCATTATGTATTAGGAATATTAGTCATTTATCTTATAATTAATGGATTTTTTAGATCATTATTATTATTTTGACTTTGCTTATGATGATGTTTTGGTGTGTAGAAATTTTTTTTTTTAACTCCATGGAATTAAATTTAATGATTTTTTAAAAATGATGTCTACTAGAATTTGAAATACTATAAGAAAAATCTTCTCCATTCTAACATGACAAAACAATTCTGTGTTTTCTGCAGGAATATTTATGTCTTTATTTTTATATATTCAAATGCTGTGACTAGTTGGAATAGAACCCAGTTTGATGTGATGTGATGTATGAATTCTTTTTTATGTTTTTATGTTTTTATCTGACCATTATCTTACTTATTCCTGCATCATTACCTAATCATTTATAAACTGAGACTGTTCCTGGATTTTCTTTTTTTCTCTCCAAAGGACTGTCTTTTCCCTCATGGATTTCTCCCTGCTGAAGTTAAGTTTCCCTCTTTAAAGAAGAACATCACTTAATCCCTTACTCCTCCCCCCTCCTCTCTGAAGGGCACCAAGCCTAAGGGCCCCAAAGTCAAAAGTTTTCTTGATCAACCCCCATGGGATACAGTGTCTGCTCATTCTTGATCATCCTGCCAATCTGCATCTACCATGTCACCTATGCAACCCTTCTTAAGCTGAAGCTTGCAAGAGCTGTCTGCTTTCTAACCTCTCCTTTCTGCTGTTCTCTTCCTCTCCTTTTCTTTCCCTTATGGAAGCCCCCCCAATAAAATCTCTTGGTTGAATTTCCATCTCCGGTGAGTCACTCGCCTTTCACCATGTACCAGCAGCAAAATGTTTTAATTATTGACAGATTTTAAGATCTTAAAGAGCTAGTTTTTCTTCTATGCTTTCTTTTTAAATTTTCTTGCTGTTGTTTCTTATTTATTTTTTCTTTGGAATTTTGATTGATTCACCTTGTCCAGTCTCTTCTCCTCAAAAAAGACTTATTTGACTCATATTTAATATTCTCATACTTAACTCCTATTTAATATTCTTATATGTGACTACTTCAATCAAAAATGTTGGATTTTTTTCCTTTAAAATCTTCTTACATTCCTCTCTGTGTCAATTATTGGCATCACACCTTTGGATTCAACTTTACCATTTTATGTGTAGCTTCTCCTTAATTAGATCACAAAGTGGTTTTTAAAAAGTGATTCTCAAGCCAGGCTCCCTGGCGGCACATTCCCAGAATCCCAGTGCTCTGGAGGCTAAGGCAGGAGGATTGCAAGTTTAAAGCCAGCCTATGCAAAAACAAGGTGTTAAGACACTCAGTGAGACCTTGTCTCTAAAAAAATAGAAAGTAGTGCTGAGGTTGTGGCTTATTGGTTGAGTGCCCCTTACTTCAATTCTCAGTAGCACCCCCCCCCAAAAAAAAGTGATCCTCAATATTTTTTTTAATTATTTTCTTACAAAAAAAAAAATTGTGTGAGTGTGTGCATGTGTGTGTAAACCCACTGTCTTCATTCATTTCTCAGGATTCTTTATCACTTCTAAGTGCTGCTGGTCCTCAACAATTTACACAATCAGCTCAGACCCCCTATTTTAAGTAACAAATATTTGACTCTGTTTTAATAAACAGACAGCCTTTCCATATAGCAGCAAGGCAATATCCACAATGCTGCCATTTTGTCATCTATCCAGTTTTTAATCACTGACAGAAGTTTCCCTCTCCTCACTCTGCTGCCAAGAATTTATAGGTTCTTGGGAATCGATGTGCAACAAGAAATGGATTTGTCCAGAGGCAGCAGCTAACTCTGTGGTCTCTGGTAAAGCTGGACTGTAGCTAGACCAGATGGCAAAAAAGCTTCTTGTGTGTTCTCTAAATGGAGGCACAGATTCCCACTGTCAGGTGATACTCAGGATAAAAATATCTCTTTTAAGAGGCATTGAAAACCTAAATTGAGTACATCTGGCATCCCTTCTTTATTTACTCTTTGTTAAGCATCATAAAGTATCCTTTCAAAGCAGAGAGGGAATGATTTACATTTGCAAAGCCCAGGCTGATTTATTCCTAACGAATTTTGCTCACCCAGATGATTTGTGTTCCACCTTCCAAGATCTTTTAAACTAGTTTTCCAGGTGCAGAGGTGAGAGTTGCCAATGTATAATTTTTGGATTACCCTTAACTCCCTTCTGCAAGATGTTCAACGCTTTGGCTATGCTCCAATTTCCAGCTATAGTCTCTGCTTGAAAGGATAAATTACATATTTTTGTAATTATATAGAAATAAAAACACATTTTACCAGTGAAGGAGCCAAATCTGCCAACTATCTTAAAACATCTTTATTCTCATGCAATCCAATCTAAAAATAAGTTCTTTTGCAAATTACATCCCTTTTGCAGGGTTTTACCTGCTTATAATGAATCTTAAAAACAAGTGCCCTAAATTTAAAATACACTGAATTAGATAGCATAATAAATGATTATTTAATGAAACACACAGCAGAGTAACTGTATTGGATGCTCGACCAGACAACCCCATGAAAGAAGCCCCTTATTCTGTTTCATCCTTAATCTTCAGTTTACCAAGACTTTTAAATAAGAATTACATTTGTCATTCTGTATTTCCTCAATTATAAAATAAGCATTTCTATATGTTTTTATTAGTACTTACAATATCAACAGATATTAGACATGTGAATAATGTGTCCAGAAGGTGAGTTGGTCAATTATGATGTCATCATTGCTGCATTAGAGAGAAATAGCAACATTTGGATATCTTGACTATTAACTCCAGGTGTGTGGTTTCTCAGCAGAAAGCTCTCCTGTAATAGTTCTTTTAATTACTCAACATCAATGCATTAGCCCACTTGATCAATAAAATAATAGAACATTATCTCAGAAGTATTTGCACGAAGCATGGACCAACATGTTTAAAATGGGAGTCAGGATGAAACTTTGTATTAAGGATTGAATCTTTCCTGGACTTTATCCAGGAAAGTAATTTTTTCTGTCCTTTCTCAGCAAAACAGATTTTTAAAAATTACTACTAAAAGGAAAATTAAAACCAGCAAAAAATTAAAATCACAATCCCCAGCACCACAAAAAATTAAAATCATATAAGAGTTAATAAATAATAAACAATCTATAATAGTTAATCAGCAGAATAAACAGAAGTTCTTGTAAGAGAGGTAAATTAACATTAAGCCTTGTTAACTTTAATTGATCAATGTGTAAATATATACCGAGACCTAATGCATTTGAGGAAGTATATTAGCCTTTCTCAAACTAAAAATCCAAATCCATGACCTTGCATTTTAAATGGGTTTTTAAAATGGATAGTGAGGGAGAATAATTGAAATTAACCATAACTTTCCTAATGTATGCACAGAATCCCATGCATAGCTATCAATATTCTTTTTCATATTGCAATACCATTTATTTTATTTCTATAAAAGTAATTCAAAAAAGTTCGAAAAAAATCAAATACTACCAAAGTGTGCAATAAAATTAATAATTAATACCACCTCAATTTCCCTCAAGCCCAGCCTTCTATCCAGAAATATTTATTTAAAGTATTCTTACATTTAATTCATCTAATGAACACTTACAGAATTATAAATGGAAAAATAAAAATGTTTCAGCTTTCTGATTTATCAAGTTTATATCTTATCTTTCAATGTCTCATTTTAAATAATAAGACTTAAAGCTAACTCATTGTTCATATATCCAGACTTCTTCCAAATAATTATCCTATAATCCTATTTCTTTTTGTACTGGTTCCATCTATAAATTCAAATAACTATTTATGTTAGGTAAACATAATCATTATCCCTTGGTATTCATTTTATGAGGACACGGGTATCTCCTTTTTTCCAAAACACATTTATTCATAACCTTCTCTTAAAACCAGATTTAGTCTTTCATAATTTGTCTATGGGTTTATTATGAAAGTATACCACAAATGTAAATTGGAATTTGGAATAGAAATAGTAGTGTGTTGATTATATTTTCTCTTTTATGGTTTTTCCCTAATAATCACTGGATTATATAAGGACAAAAGATAAAAAAATATTATAATAGGAATGATATAACTCTTCCACGTTATTTCTTTGTTTAATTATTTAATTTGCTGGAATATATTGTCAATTAATTTTCTACAAAGATTTTTGCCAAGAATTCTCCTTCAATTCTTTCAGGTTTTAAAATATTTTATTCATTCCTAACATTTTAGTGAAAGCATGAGTAAGTCTGCATTGAAAATCATTGCCCCAAGGAATTAAAAACCATTTATCAGTGTTCATCTAAGATACCCAGTTAATGATGGTCTGATTATCAGTCATTTATAAGTGATTTTTTTTTTAAATTTGTAAAATAATTTTATTGTGAGATAAGCCTAGCAACTAATCATGTAAAAACATTTTCCCCCCACAACCTCACCAACATTTATTGTTGCTTATATTATTGATAATCACCATTCTGACTGGAGTAAGATGAAATCTTTTTTTTTTTTTTAATTTTTTATTGTTGGCTGTTCAAAACATTACATAGTTCTTGATATATCATATTTCACAATTTGATTCAAGTGGGTTATGAGCTCCCATTTTTACCCCATATACAGATTGCAGAATCACATCAGTTACACATCCATTGATTTACATATTGCCATACTAGTGTCTGTTGTATTCTGCTGCCTTTCCTATCCTCTACTATCACCCCTCCCCTCCCCTCCCCCCACCTCTTCTCTCTCTGCCCCCTCTACTGACATTCGTTTGTCCCCCTTGTATTATTTTTCCCCTTCCCCTCACTTCCTCTTGTATGTACTTTTGTATAACTCTGAGGGTCTCCTTCCGTTTCCATGCTTTTTGCCTTCTCTCTCCCTTCCCCTCCCACCTCTCATCCCTGTTTAATGTTAATCTTCTTCTCATGCTCTTCTTCACTACTCTGTTCTTAGTTACTCTCCTTATATCAAAGAAGACATTTGGCATTTGTTTTTTAGGGATTGGCTAGCTTCACTTAGCATAATCTGCTCTAATGCCAGATCTCCAATCTTTGTTTTCTTATTATTTTATTATGTGATACTTTGTAAATATTTTAAGATATAGTGCTTGCAAAGCCTTTTGGATTAGATTGTTTCTCCTTTTAGGAGAAATTTTTTGTACTTTGATTATTTCATCCCTGTTCTCTTCACTATCTTTATCAAGAACTCTTCTTAGATAAATGCTAGACATCCTAAATTAATATTTTCTCTTGTAGATTCCTTTGTTACTATTATATTTGAATCAAATTAGTAATTATCTCACATTTATCTTCTAATTTTCATGTTGAATACATTATTCTGATAATGACTTAATTTCAAGCATGTTTTACTTTTTCATTACTTATTTTGTTATTTTTTGCCTTCTGGTCATTTTCATTATGCTGCTTAGAATGGAATGCAAATTAAACATAAATTGTTTTATTTCTGGAATTCTCTACTTAATATTTTCATACCATAGGTCTTGAAGAGCCTTCTCAAATTCACCAGAGCATACATATGAGATTTTTTTTTTAGTTCTCTTTATTTTCTAATCTATTTTCTAAGTTACTCCTATTTCATCACTGCCATTATTTACTTACTATGCCTTCACCCTTGTTTTTCTTATTGTAGTAGTTTTCTTAATTTCTGGTGAATCATGATAGTCATTCTATGATTAGATTCAGAAGACTAAGGGGAGAATTTGTATTTAGCAGGAAGTGCTTCAGAGTGAAAATCATGGGGTTGACTCTTATGCAAGGAGTCTCATATAACAAGACAAGATAATATTCACTCTGGTCTCTATTAATTAAACTAACTATATTTATTCTCCTCAAACAAGGTTGTCAAATTTGTAATCGGGTTAACTTTGGTACTGTGTGGCAACATGCAAAATATATGATAAAGCCAGGCATTGAGTAGAGTCCATGTATCATCAAATCCAAAAATGTGGATGACAGCTGTTTTGTTTATGAAATGGTTTTACCAATGCTTTATCTCAGATATGAAAATATATTTGGGAGAGGAAGGATTACAATTTAAAGACCCGCAAATAATACACAATGTACCTGGCCATCCTTAATCTTTTTGCCATGAAAATCAAAATATATACCTTGTATTTTTACCTCTAAGTACAACCTCATTGCTGCAACCCTTTGATCAGAACATTATTCAGCTTGTCAAGGCCACAACTAGCTTCCTGTTATTTGACCATGCTTGATCAACAATTGATGCAGACCCTAATCTACTGGAAATAATTCACTATTGATGACAAAATAACATTCATGAAATATGCAAAGGATAAATTAAAGATAAAAACTGTAAATGTCTACTAGAAGAACTTATGAAATAATAAATGATTTTTAAAGCTTATTGGGTAATGATGGAGAAGTTAGAAAAATAATTCACATGGCAAAATAAGTTGATGAAAAAGGATATGCTGACTTACTTGGTAAGAAATAGAAGAATATTTTGAAGGCCATAGAGAGAAGTATTAACAAATGATGAATGGGGAAAACTTACAGAGACGTCCACAGAAGAAAAGAAAGATGATGAAGAAGAAACTAAATAGCATCAGCAGTGCAAACATTCCCAAAATTGCCTGAAGTGTTTTGAATTGCAAAAACATTAAAGGATGAAATTATGAAATGCAGCATTAGAATCATTTGTGTAATCACCAAAGAATTACAATCTCCAATACCTCAATGAGCTAAAATGAAAGAGACAATGATCTTTCAAAATTTTCAACAAAAAAATCTTTCATTTCAAGGATCCACAACCATTGACATTATTCTATGATAGACAACCATCAATATTGTCATGCTCCATGATCCTGGGTCTCCCAAAGCAGAAGATTCCCTTCTGAATTATCACCTAGAAGTCAATATTAGCCTGATGCTATGTCACAATGCCATGCCAATCATTTCACTTCGTCATGTTATGTTGGCATTGTATCATCTCACCTCATCAAAGTGGGATTAGTACAGGACAGTAAGATATTTTGAGAAAAAGACAATAGTCATATAATTTTTATTGTACTATGTTATAATTATTCTATTTTAATATTAGTTTTTATTAATCTCTTACTGTGCCTAGAGATTAAACTTTATCATAAATATATATGTATCAAAACAAAAAATACATTTGAGGTTTGGTACTGTCCATAGTTTCAGGCATCCATGAGGGCCAGGAACAAGTCCCCCACATATAAAGGAGAAAAACCTTAGGGGCAGATGCTCTGCCACTTTGTCCTGACAAGTCTGTTTCCCATCTAAAACAGTGAGTTCCTGAAGGGCAGTGATCAGACTTTTTTTGCTATTTATTTTTCTAGTACTTATCATGGTGTGTGGAATAGAAAAGAAAAAGTAAATTCTATTCTAGGCAAATGTGTGGTATCTAAAGGTCATTGTATTTCTACTGTACAATTCTTTTAGAATACAGGGTTGTGCTGTTTAAAGTAAAAATGTCTCATTGATGACTATCACCATTTCCAATTCTTCATGTGATGATTATAGTGATATTATAATGAGAAAAAATATAATTATTTCCTTAATAAGGAAAACAGTTAAAACCATGAGACCATCAGATTAATATTTGTAAATGAAATATATTGACAATGAAATATATTGACAAGGAAAAACTCATTCAAGGGAAACACTTCATTTACATGAAATCCCTGCATAGAGCAGCAGCAATAAATAAATTTTGATTTAATGGCATGTACTCGTCAAATACTCATGTCTGTGCATCATATAAAACATTTATATACAATTATGTTTGTCACCAATGCAGGCTGTTGATAGCTCAGTAACTCATTCTACATTATTGCTTCAGAACAATGATCTTTAAATATCATCCACATGGTAGCTCTTGAAGGATTTTAAATGAATAACATTATTATAACTTCCAGAGTGTTTATGGAGAACATACAATTTAGTTTAACATCATAGTGAAATGCTGTCTTTTTAAAAGACAAAGTAAACCAAAAACAGTGTGTTTTCCTTTTAAAACTCGGGGAACATTTTTCTAAATGTCATTTAATATCTTACTTACATGAAAGAAAAAAGATAAATTCCTACTTAAAAGTCAACTGACACTCTGATGCTGTACAATTACCATCCCATTTTGCTAGTTTTTGAGACAAGAAAATAAAATACTAAGGATAGTTTAATGTGCACCCAATACTATAAAGTTATTTGCAATGTTAGCACTAGAAGTGAGGCCACCTGAATTCTAGTTTAATCTACTGTTCTTTGTATCACACAGTCGTAAGACATATGTCCATATAGGGTGAAACATGGGGAATAAGGAAACAATTTGAAAGACACTGGCTTAAGTAGACCTACATTTTAAAAGACCGGGCTCCTGATTCCAAAGGACAAGGATGTAATTCTTAACAACAAAGAACTTCCCTGAACAAACTCAGGGAATGAAGTCATTCGAAAGAACCTGGGCTTTGCAGGAAAAAAAGTAGAAATGTTGCTTGATGATTTCATTGAGATGACTGGATATGCATCACTCCCAGGCAGGATGTGTGCATGTTACTCTCCACGGAACTACTGACCCATTCAAGATGAATAGCACTTTCAAAGTTGTACCTCCTCAGGTCAGAAGATGAAAGACTTGGGGCACAGACGGTGCTGTCATCACATCATCTTCTAAAGAGTTAGGACTTGGGAAAGAAAGACCTAAGATGTGAACAATGGACTGGGCAGATGGTATCAACTAATGCAATCTTGATTCCTGGATAATGGAATTATGTGTCAGAATTATGAGCTAATACCTGGAGTTCATCCCATAAGGATAGGACAAAAATATTTTACCAGAGTCTGGAGGACCTACGCAACAGGGCTCTGAGCTAAATATAGATAGGTGAGGGAGGGAGGAAAAGGTAATAAATGCAAGGCAGTGACTAGCAGATGAGTAAAGTAAAAGAGAGAATGAATGGTTTACATGCAGTTACACATCATCACAAAATGCTTGGCTGGGGTTACTGGTTTGCCCCTCTGGCCACTTGCCCAGGCAAGTGCCTTGGCTACTATATATTCATTTTGCTCCAAGGTTTTAGTGGTCTTGTAAAAACATTTGAAACAGCAGCCTGAAAAATGTAATATGACTGATAAAAGATGATCTGCTATTGATCTCCATATGGGATATTTCTAGGATGAAGATTGTTACTTTCTGTAACAGGAATATTCTACTTATGTATTAATAGTACATTTTCTAAAGATCAGTAAGCTGTAGGATGTACTGACTGAGAACATAAAATGAGTTGTTTTTCTAAATATTTGCTTTAAGGGGTACATCATCAATATATTTATTATAGAATAGAGGTACGAGGACTCACTGTATACCTCCAGGGACACTGTCTCCTTTCAGATTGAGGCCCCCAAGTGAAATACAGAGCCAGGACAGTGATTTCCACCTTATTTTACAATGAATCTATCATATGCATGACTATAATATGTAACTGTTTTGAGCCCTACATACTGGTTTCCTGAGGTTTTACATTTTCTTACAGTTGTCTCTGCTTGGAAGGCTAATAATTAGTTCCATGTGGCGTTAGTTTACATTCATTGAGCTCTGAAAACTTCTGTTTTCTACTTTAAAGGTATTAGATTATATATGTATATATGTATATATGCATATCTTTATGTGTATACACATATACATACATATATATATATATATATATATATATATATGTGAGTGTATACTTTTTATATGAGGACAACAAGTGTGTGTGTGTGTGTGTGTGTGTGTGTGTGAACCCAAGAGAGGGTGGATGCAGGAATGAAGGTGGGATGCCTCCTATGGAGCAGAAGAAGTCAACTGGTTTTAAAGATTTGAAATTTTTGAATGAATCATCAATTTTTAGGGGATGGAGAATGGGTACTAGGGATGGAACCCAGGACTTGAACATGCTACTTAAGCACACTATTCCCAGTCTTGGATAATGTAAAAAGTAATTAAATCAAGAAAATTGACATGCGTATGTGTGCTCTGAGTTCAAGAACTGTGAAAATGTAAAAGACATAGATAAGAAGGAGATGAAAATAAAATTATTTTTCTTTCATATTATTTTTATAAGATTGAAGAGACAGAATGAAGGGGTACTCATCTTGCCCTAAACTTGAAAGATAGAGATGTATGCTTTGAAAACACACACACACACACACACACAGTATATAACTTATGTTACTTTGCTTACATCTCTCTTGGAATTGCAAAAGAAACAAACAGTTTCCTCAGTCATTTGGACACTAAGATTTTAGTCTTTCTTATACAAATAAAAAGTACTATCTAGTTGGGTGTGGTGATACATGCCTGAAATTCCAGCTGTTTGGGACACTGAGGCAGGAGAATTGTGGGTTGTGTGAGTCAGCCTCAGCAATTTAGTGAGACCCTATCTCTAAATAAAATATTTTAAAAAGGGAAAGGATGCAGGAGAAACGTAGGCCTGAAACACTTCTCCTTGCCAGACAACAAGAACACAAGTTTCTTGTAGGGAAGGGGTTATGTGATCTTTTCACAGAGCAGATTTCAGAAGTCAAGGAGAGATTATCAGGAGGAAAGTACCCTAGATATAAATTCTGTTAGAACAAGTTCCAATTAACCCTAGTCAACATGGGCCAAAGTGAACCAGAATTGCCTTTGATCTTTACCCTGGCCAGTAGGGATTCAGATGACTGATGCAATCCTACTGTCAGTCAAAAATCAAGAAGAGGACCAGGGTGGACTCTCTGGAAAATTCACTGTGATCTCCAAGAAAATTAGAGGACAGCAGGGGTGTGCCGTCCTTCTTTTCTGAAAAGATGCAATTTTTCCCTTAAGTGTGTTCTTTTTTTTCCTTTTTCCTATCCCTTCTAACAAATGGGTATCTGAAGTTAAGGCAGGAGAACTGCAAGTTCAAGGCCAGCCTCAGCAAAAACAAGATGCTAAGCAATTCAGTGAGACCTTGTCTCAAAATAAAATACAAAACAAGGCAGGGGTCAATGGCTCAGTGGTTGAGTGCCCCTGAGTTAAATCCCCAGTATGGTACCCCCATCCAAAAAAAAAGTGAGTAAATAAATAAATAGGTAACTGCTACCCTCAGAACATGTCCAAAATCTTTCTGGTATGATTACAAGAACTGGTAACTGAGAACCTCTGCAGCTGCATCAGCTCTGTGGTGGACCCTGGCTCTGTCACAACACCAAGACATATTCGTTTTCACTAAGGAACTTATTTTTGTAAAAGACAGTTTTTCAATTCTTACTTGGCCAATCAAACAAAACACTGAATGTAGGCCTCAAAATATCAATTAAAAAGTAGTTTTGCAGAATGCCCCATTCAAAGTGTCAATGAAATGTTACCAGCTGGCATTAGGGAAAAAGAATAATTTTCTAAGAGAAAAACATTGTGGCAATTTAGTTTTTTTCTATGCTTAATGAGATTATTTCCATAGACTACTATCTGAAATAACAATAGCAAGCAAATATTCCACGAATTACTTGTTACTTAAAACTTCAGATTTTTTTTTCTCTAGAGTAAAAACACCTGGGAAAGAAGGAAAAGAAAAAAAAAAAAAACAAAACACTGATACTTTATTTTCTTCCTGATAGCAGTTTGGAAATTTCCAAGTAACTATTACAATAAGTGTCTGGTATTTTATTTGCTAACATTATGTGACACAATAACATCATATAATACATGGCATGTTGTAAATGCAGACGAAAATATTACTGGTTCCAGATATTTGGGAGACCTACATTTCATCCCGCTAGCCTGACCTTTTACATTGTATCAGTGTCTACTTAGAAGCCTGATAGATGTGAGTTGGCCTCCTCAGTCCCCATATATCACCAAAGTCCACTGGAATGATGTTATTAATGTAGTTAACATTTCAATTCCCTTATTTCAGGAAACTAGCATGCCATAAATCATGAAAAGACCAAGGGTGGCTGCCTTTCCTCCAAACTATTACAATGACTTTTCATCCTAAAGATTGTCAAAATGTAATTATCTGTTATTCCTAATGATAACTCAAGAGTATTTGAAAAGGACCAGCATAATCTGGAGAAAGTGGCTACATCATCTGAAATCTTATGATGATTTTTCAAAAGATCCATAATTAAAGGCAAGACAGGAAGTATTTTTGCCTCTGCTTCAGCAACACATCAGATGGTAGTGCATACCAACTGACTTGGAATGTCAGATGGCCAGTGCAGAATATTTTTGGGTGATTCTTCATAATATTTTTCTAATGTTGGTCAATATGTGATGGGCTAACTGCAACTTTTCAAAAGTTTTTCAAAGTTGAAGGGCTCCAGAAGAACAACCTGTAAAAATGTAATGACATTTACAAGAAATCTTTAAGAGACAGAATATTAGGAAAAATTCTTTTAAAAATTTAAAACCTTTGGGTTGGGGTAGAAAATAGAACAGATTCAGGAAGCACACAAGTTTCATTGTCCTTCCTCTAGTGAAAAAAACAAAACAAAACAAAAAAAAACAAACAAACAACAACAACAACAAAAAAAAAACAGTCTACACTGGTCCAGGGGAATTCACACTATTAAATTGACCAAGACAGACACATTGAAATACAGGGTATTTCCATTGAAAACAAGATCCACTTAGTGCACATGACTTTTATTTGTGTGTTTTTCAAGACGACCGGTCCCCAGAAGACCAAATAATTTGATAAGACAGAGCTGCTACTGTGATTCTCTCTAATGTTTACAAAAATGTCTCAATCCAATTAATCATGCCATACCAGGAAAAAAGAAAAAAAAAAACAAAAAAAAAAACTGCTGACACTGATTTTCCTATGACCTGAAACAATTGAACCAACAACTGAGTCATTCAGCAGGGTAGTCACAGATTAAGTTTCAGGAAAGAAGAAAGAAAAAAAAATATTATAAAACCAAGTTCTACTTTCTTCTGTCACTGACAAGGATGGAGATATTGATAATGCTTTATTATGAAATATAGCATCCTGATGAATAACAGAATTCAAGCACACGAGAATAAAATTTTCACATGTTACTAGTAACATTATTTTGTTGATATGTTTTTGTCTTTGTTTTTAGATTCAACTACAGAATCCACAATAGCTAGTTTAGGAAGTTGGTTTATTTCAACTTACAAATTATATACTCAGAAGCAAAGAAGTCAGAAAAATGTCCAACTACACCATAGGACCATTTCAGAAGAAAGACACGGTTGTTACTTCCCAGTCAGTGTCCACAAAACCTAGATCTATGCCACAATAGTGAAAAGAAAGAAAAATGAAATGCCTCCATGATCATGTTTGTGAAAGGATCTTCCCTTTGTAGTTTCCATGGGAATGTGTGTGGTAGAAAATTCCTGAGCACATGCAGAGCACCAACTGCAAAGGAGTCTGAGAGATGTAGTTTTCAGCATTCAAACTATGAACCAATCCAGGGTATTGTCCACCAAAGTCTGTAAAGATAGGTCAAGTTGGAATGGTCACCAACTGCTGAAAAAAGATTAAGAAATTGTTAGAAGTGCCAAGGAAATTAGAATCATGCTTTTAATGTCTTAAGAATTTGATTTTCCCTCAAAGATCACATAGATTGTATACTACTACCATTCTAAAAATTATGTATTTATTTTACATTGTATTACAGTAACTGCCTGTTATGGTTTAGATATCAAATTCTCCCAAATTCCCATGTGATAAAGTCCCTATTGAGGGGTAATGGGATCTTTAAGAGGTGAGGGGCCTAGTAGGAGGTCATTGGGGGTGTTCCCTTAAAAGATATCCTAGGACCCCAATCACCTTCCTGCTCTCCAGCTCATCAGGAGCTAAGTAATTTTGCTCCACCATGCACTCCTGCCATGATGAGCTGACTTGCCACTGGCCCAGAGTCTTGGGGCCGACTGATCATAGACTGGATCCTCTATGAGCCAAAATAAGCCTTTTTTCTTTATAAGTTGATAGTCTCCAATACTTTTTTATAGTGACAGAAAGCTGACTAAAATACAGTCCTTTTACTTTTTTTATATTATAGGTCTTAAGAATGTGATTCAAGAAGAAAATTGAAAAACTACATGAATGCTTTATCCAGCTGTATAAGAGATTCTTTTTCACTTAATTGGTGGAAATGCTAAATCTGAAGACCAATGAGTCTTTAAGTCAAATAACTATTTTATTAGTTTTCATACAAGGAATAATGGTATTTCCATGCTGGACAACCTGTGGTCATTTATGATCAATTTAGCTTAAGCCATTTGGAAACAACCACAATTTCATATTCAGAGTTATCTGTTGCAGAAATTATGGAATGACATAATCCACAATATGATGTGAATTATATGTCATAAGCTTGGGATTTCATAACCTATGAGTAAACATTTGAGAGTAAAGCAGTTTGATTTATAAGCAGTCAAAACAGAAAAAAAATTTAAAAGACTAGTCTGCAAGTTTCAGTCATTCACATTTCCCTAATGTCTCTTTCTACTTGCCAAACAAACATCATAGCTCCTTTCTCATATCAAATGTTCTCTGCCATTTACCTAGCACTAGGACCACAATAAGCCAGCACTACAGACTCACTTTCCAATCTCATCCTACTGTTATCACCAACAGAAATTCTTATTAAGATTGATATGTTGCTTCTGGGACCCATGACAAGCAGTCATTTACATTTACTTAAATAGGGAAAAAGAAAAAAAAAAACTCTACTTATAAAACTAAGGAGTAGAACACAATACCCCTACCCCTCAGAATTGTGATTATTCTAAACCCTAGGTCTTTTACATATTTTTTCTTCCCATATATGTACACTACTTTGTCAGGTGTTTTAGTCATCATTTTCACTGCTTTGATGGAAAGACCTGACAAAACAAATTTTAAAGGAGAAAGAATTTATTTAGCATTCAATCTTTGAGAGGACTTCATCCATAAATGGCTGAGTTCATTGTTCTGGGCCTAAAGTTGAAGCAGAAGGGCATGGTAGAGGAAAGCAGCTCAGGACTTAGCACCAGACCTCAAAGAGACTTGTTCATCAGGGATAAAATATATACCCCAATGTTAAGAGCCACAGCCAAGTCGGGATGGTGCCTGGCATTTTGCCAGAAGGAGTGGTTGAGAGGTGACACCAGCAAGCCATTGGGATGATGGTGATTAAGTTAAGCTGTGTATAATTATTGGGATGGTGACTGATTGCTGTAACTGGATGATGCTGGATTGGGACAAGCTGTGTATTCAGTTGTGTATGTGAACCTCTGCTGTCCTGCAGTGGGGCGGCTCCTGCTGCCTCAGGTGCCCGTTACTTTTGATTTCTCGCGGAGTTCCCATTGAGTTCCCATTGGTTCTCGCAGAGTTTCTGTGGAGTTCTGGAGAGTTCCCATGGGGTTCAGGCAATAAAGTAGTTCCTGTTTGAACCTACAAGTGGCTCCTGACCTACCAGTTATTTTGCCCAGCCAGACGGCAGCACCCCAAGGGCATGAACCAGCGATCTACTTCCTTCAACCACTCTCCATTTGATTATGGTGATAGCCAGATTAATCCATATCAGTTGTCAGGTTAAAGCTCTCATAATCTATGGGCTGGGGTTGTGGCTCAGCAGTAGAGTTCTCCCTACCATGTGTGAGACACTGGGTTTGATCCTCAGCACAACCTAAAGATAAATTTAAATTTTTTTTAAAAACTCTCATAATCCAATCATTTCACCTCCACATTTCCTTGCATTGTCTTACATAATAGCTTTGGGGGGAAACCTCATACCTCATATCTCAAACATAACCTCATGCTTCTGTATTTGTAAAGTATCTGTGAAAACTAGAATCATAAGTGCATAGTAAAGAAACGTCCCCTCATCCCTCCTTAAAATGTCAACAAACACAGACACACACACACATGCACACACACAAATGAATATTTGTGCTTCTTTTTTAAAAATTTTATTTTTTAGTTGTAGGTGGACACAGTACCTTTTATTTTTTTTATTTTTATGTAGTGCTAAGGATGGAACCTAGGAGGATCGAAACTAGTACCTCAAGCATGTCAGGAAAGTGCTCCACCTCTGAGCCACAACCCCAGCCCCTTGTGCTTCTTAATCTCAGTTTATTCAAACAACACTCATTTTAAAGATATATCTGGCTTCTAATTTGAACGTATTCCTGAATTGATTTCATTTTAAAAAAATGTGTTTACAAGGGATTCTCTCTTGGTAGTTGGAGAAATGGAAACTGGACATATTTTGTATTAACTAATTATTTTTATCTTTTGAGAAACTTCACAGAATGTTATGCTTCACAGTGTATGAAAATTGTTAAACAGCTTCCTTTTACGAAGAAGTGGAGCTGCTGTTGGCTAGCACTTCATCAGTGAATTTTGTGGGCAGATGTTCATTTCCTTTCTACACAGAACCTCCTGTTTTTAGGACTAAAGATCTTAGTCCTGTCACATTAAACTATGACAGGCCCTGAGCCATGCAACTGATATGAAAACTCAAACAGCTTTATTTACCACCAAACGTACTGAAGGTTTTAGGGGGTGGGGGAGACTGTGAAATCTTTAATTTGAGCCAGCTGTGAAGCTTCCAGTGAATCCCTCTGCAGCCAGAGCTGGGCTAAGATTAAACCAGGCAAAATGCCTGAAGAGACACTGAATAGGTTTGATACAAATTACATTGTCCTGCTGGTTTGAAAGTGCACATTACTGGAGTCATTAACCATAATCATCCTCAATTACGAGCACTGTAAGCGTGAATACAGCAGCCCAATAAATGCAGCCATTGTTTGCCTGTGATGTCCATAATCTGTAAAGACACTGCCTCCCCTCACTGGATAGGAAGCCACCTTCTCTCTGCACCTTTCCTCTCTCTTGTCTGTGTGGTCCCAATTTATTGAGCTTTATCTCCAAAGTAGTGTAAACATTTTTTCCTCTGACAAGTCAATATTGTTAAAGATATCATTTTCCCTTATTCCAGGCTACAGAGTGAGGAGTAGTTAGGATAAGTTACAGATCAACTCTAGTTTGTCCTGTTAGTTGGCCATTTAAAAAGAATAAATAACAATTGCCTAATTATTGTCCAATGGACAATAAATCTTTGCACTGCAATGTAGTAGTAAAAGAGGGAGATATTAGAGACATGTGGTTGATAACTATCATATTGTATCCTTTCATTATCAGAAGGTACGTGGTTCTAATTAAGGTTAAACTAGCAAGAGTTTAAATAATGTCAGAATATTTGACATTATTTTCACTCATGCTTCATCATTCTCTGTCACTCTCTGTGTCAGAATTGTCTACCTGGTGTGGTTTGAATGTTTTGTTTCTTCCAAAACTCATGATGAAGTTTGTCATTTTAACAGTATCAAGAGAGGGGAATTTGAGAGGTGAGTAACCATGAAGGCTCCAACTTGGATTTAAAGGCTTAATAAAAGGGTTTTAGGATTGGACTTTCTTTCTTGGCTCTTCCACTCTTCTGTCTCATGAAGAAAGGCATTTCTCCCTTTCAGAGGATACAGAATTCAAGGTGCCATCTTGAAAGTGGATATTGGGCTCTTACCAGATACCAAACCTGATCTTGGACTCCCCCACCATTAGAACCATGAGAAATAAATTTCTGTTTATAAATTACTCAGTCTATGTTATTCTGTTATAGCAGCATGAAACAAATGTGTTTAGTACTTTTCATAGTTTTGAAAGTCAGCTGCAGGTTTTATATCTAAATACCCATTTATCTCTATATACTTCAGTGTATTTGTAAGTTCAATGCATGTCTAAGAATAGGGCATTCCTTACATAACCACAGTATAATTATCAAAAGCAGGAAAATAATGCTGATAAAGCAGCATTACATAATCCAAATACCTTATTCACATTGTTCCAGCTGTTCTACTAATGTCCTTTTCTATTCTAGCATTCAGCACACCATGACACATTATCTTTAGTTTTCATTTATGTCACTCTTAATGTTTCATCACATTATTGAAGAGTTCAAGGCTAATTATCATGTAGAATGTCCCTCGTTTTGAGTTTGGCTAATAGTTTCTAACTATCAGATGCAAATTAAATGATCTTTTAGAACACAGAAGTTATGATTTCATACCATTCATTGATTCATTTATCCATTCTGGAACTAAATTTTTTACTTTTGTATAATTCCATATATTGTATTCTGTTGTTATTATAGTTTTCATTGGCCAAATTCTTTCATATTTGTTCAGTGGAAGAGATTTTGTTCTTTGGACACATTTCCTATCACTTTTCGTTTATTATAGTTCCTAACACCATAAAATGTTCCCAGTGCATCTTGTAATTTCCACGTTTGGGTCCTGAGATCATCCATATCTACAAGACTTCCTGTGAATCTTTTGTTAGTGAATGTTATTTGAAAGCAGAACTGTGGGCCATGAGGTTTGCTTAGTGGCACTGGGGTACCATGGCTTCCCAGAGCTCTCAGAGATAGGGAATATATTCACATCTATGTATACTTACGTGTGTGTGCATACACCACAGTATCTTGCATTATATCTACTTTTTTGTTTATTTAAAACAATATTTTTTGGTACCAGGGATTGAACCTAGGGTGCTTAACCACTGAACCACATCCCCATCCTTTTTAAATATTTTATTTTGGCACAGGGACACAAGTTGCCGAGGTTAGCTTTGAACTCTCAATCCTCCTGCCTCAGACTTCTGAGCTGCTGGGATTATAGGCATGCACTACCACACCCAACTTTTCATATCTAATTTCAAGAACTATTAGTTAATCCTAACACTTCAATCCCAATACAGCTTTATATTTCAGTTTGCTCTTCATCTTTTTAAGATTTGCAATTCCTTTCTCTGACAATGGGAATGTCTGGCTCTTATTATCCACAAGTTTTTACCTATTTCATCCAGTAAGTATGGAATGGTTTCCCCATACCATTGTGAAAACACACCTATGTCTTGTATCTCCTTCCTGAGTTCAACCAACTCTTTAAAAATTTTTGTTTTAATTTTTTTAAATTGCCCATTTGATTGTTTTTATGCACACACTGCTTTTTTCCTGATAGTTAATTTATTTTTGAGTTTTGTTTTGCTATTTTCTTGTGCTTCCCCACCACCCTTCCATCTGGGGAAATTTTCATCAGCGGAGGTGTTTTAATTTGCACTTTATATTTTTGGTTGGTAACTTTGAATAGATTTAGTCACTTCCTTTTTACTTATTTTTTTAATCTTGAGTTGTTTACAGTATTCCTCATTCAATATATTCTCTTCTGTCAATGGAAAAAATCCATTTTATAAATGGGTTTGTGTGGGTGAGACTCTCAGAAAGAGATGAGAGGGTAGGTTGGTTCTCATTTATCTTGCAGGGCCCTAAGAATCCCTCTTTTCTTTTTATTTTTCCTTCTCCAAATGTCAGAGACTTATTTTCCCCATCCCTTCCAGACACTGCATTTTGAAGCGGGTACTCTAAAATTACTTTTTCTGTATTTTCACCTTTTCAGTATTTGTACTTTTATAATGAACTTTTCCTTTGTGGTAGTGGTTTTAGAGCAACATTAACCTTGCCACTAGATCTACTCTGCAGTTTTCTTCACCATTTTTATCAGAGTACTCTTGCTCATACATAGGCTTTGGCGAAAGTGTCATCCCTTGCAGGGATTTGAGGTTATTTTTTCCTTCATAGTTTAATGTACAGGTAATTTGTTATATGGGAATGTTCTGCCTTTTGGAGATATTATTATCTTATTTTGAAAATGTTATTGTCTTATTTTCTTTGATCTTCTTTTTCTGCATGGGATTTGGAGGTACTATGAGACAATGTGAGTTTAGTTGTCTGCCATTGTTTTTAGCAACATGCCTGAACATAATTTCACATTTACATTTGATTTCTTTCTATATTTTGCATTTAGAAAGTTATTTAACAAATAACAGGCACTGTGAGAAATAATTGAGATATTTGCAGGTTGAGGGAAGTAGTCTTCTCTCTTTTATTTAAGCAAGGTAATTATATTATAGGGCAAACGTGAACTAATGTCAGGAATATCAAGAATCACATTTAAAATGTTCAGTATTGGACAAATGTTATTCAGTCACTTTAATGGGTTTTGTTTTTGACTCTAAGCATATGACTCCCTGGATTTTTTGTCCCATTTAAATCTTTTCATAAGGTAAGAGGAGACAGCACAGGGAGTTCCTTCAAATTCAAGTAGGTTCAATTTTGTATGTACTGTTACTGTTGCTATTTCTTGCCAACTTTTCCAGCCAAACAAAACTAGTTCAGCACTATATGAAATTATTTAAAGCCTTTCAAATTACTCTTTTCAAGAAATAGGAGAAAACTCAATGATTGTTGTTGTTTTGTTTTTTTGCCAAAAAATATACTAGACCTGAAACTTTAGTTAGTAAATGGTCATATTTTATATTTCTTTAAATATCATTGTAAATTTACATTTGAATTATGCATGACTCAGTAAACTTATCCCAGAATCAAGTTTAAATGAGGGAATTAATGTAAATTTCTTAAATTTACTTTTATATTGTTTGGTAATTTATAATTCTCCTCATTTTCTTTCAAGCAAGTGAAATTATATTTCAAAACATTCCCTGCAGATTTGAGGCAAAGAATTTAGTGTTGAGATATCAAACTCCATGTATCTGTCACACATGTTTATAAAAAGGAATGGAGATGAGTGCTCATAGGGCATCCCAGACTTTAAAAATAAATAGATAAAAATAACAAAAAAGGAAAAAAGAATTATTTGATTTCTAGATTAAGAAATTTGCCTGTTTTGTTATTTACAACATTTTCTCTGAGCTATCACTGAGACAAATAAGACCACACAATATAAAAGACTGTTTTTTCAGAAAAATTTAAAAAAAAATTCTGAGCATCATTTATTCTGAAATGTCAGGATATAACCCTCAATAATATATTTTGGGGATGTGGAATATCCCCCAAAGGTCTGTTAGTAAAAGGTTTGGTCTTCAGTGTGACACTATTGAGAGGTAGTGGGAAACTTAAGAGGTGAGGCCTTGTGGCAAAATTGAGGTTTTGGGTGTGTGCCCTTGGAGAATCTCCTAGGACTCTATTGTCTTCTTTCTCTTATTATTTCTGACCATCATGAGGTAAACGAGTTGTCTCTAAATGCTCCCATAATAATGTGCTGCTTCACCACAGGTCTACAAGCAACCAATCATGCATTGAAATCTCCAAAACTGTGAGTCAAAATAAAATTTTTCTCTTGGTAAGTTGATATTTCAGGTATTTTATTATAATAATAGAATACTAACACTGACTCAGTAAGTTTACCATTCTCTGGTATTGGTAGAATTATTTTTACTACCTTTTCAATTACATACTACTTAGAATTCATTGTGCCAAGTGACCCAAAACATAATAGTTACTATATTGTTTACTATAGGCCAATTGGTCCTAAATGGTTTAAACAAAAACTTATGGTCACTTTATAAATCTGTATAAATTAGATTCCAACATATACCAATTTAAATATAAGGAATTTGAGGCAAAGAGACTTTATGTGATTTTTCTAAGGTTTCCCAGCTGGCAAATTGCAGAAATAACCACAGGAACCATAAGCAGGTTATTACAGCAAAAAGTGACTTTGTTTCTGAGAAACATTTGGGTTCTATCTTCAGAGATTAGGTCCTCTGATTATCAACATTTGAAACTAGATATACTGGAGAATTTTGTATGTTCACATCCTATACATTTACAGAAAATTTAGTTTGTTTACTGAATTTTTAATAATGCATAACAAAACAATGCTGTAAAATAACCAACATCACTAACTTATTGTTGATTTTTACATTTTAGTTTTCCTTGTTCGAATTTTAAAACACTCCTTAAAATGCTGTTTACAATGTACATGAAAAAATAACATTCTCTACCTTTGACTTTTGTTTCAATTTTGCACATTTATTAAAAAATAATCTCTTCTTTGACTTCTGAAAGCTCTTAATTGGGTCATTCTTACTCTTGCATTGATGCCAACTGTTGTCTAGGCCTCTGCTGCAACCCACTAAAGATCAAACTCCTTTCCAGACCCATTAAAGATCAAAGTCCTTTCTGGACATGGAAAACTACAAAACTGGATGTTAAATCTGTATGATATCTGACAGTCACTGCCAAATAACAAATATAATTGCAACAGCAATAAAACAAGTTTCATTGGATGTATAAAAATAATTCAAATGTCATGCAGTGATTCTGTTTTGAGTTGGACACCTGGGAGCCTGGGATGGGGAATTTAAGTAAAGATTGCTCAGCATCAGTTGTTACATAAAGCTGCCAGAGAAGCAAAGGGAGATTGTAAATAAGTCCTACTACCTCAGGTCTTAGAGAAAATTTTTTAAATGTCTGATCAGGGAAAATTAAAGAAAATTAAAAAGAATGTATGGACAAATTAAAAAAGAATACATGTAATTAAGTCAAGTCATAAGGAGTTTAATGCACATTGGTATGTTGCCTTATAGAGCTATTTTCCTTTGTTTAAACATCTGCTTTTTAGTGTGTAAAAGAAAAAAATAAATGTAACAGTTTTTGGAGCTTGCAATGTTTGGATAAGTTTGCTCATAGGTTTCTTGCACCAAATCACTTTTGTTCACTTTTTAGGAATGCAACTTTTTAGGTATCATCCCAGATTTACTGAATAAGGATCAAAAGTGTTTGAATCTAAAGATGTTCTAATTTACATTACAGGTAAATTTTATGTACTAGAAAATTCAAGAATCACTTGAATAGAAACTATGTATGACCCAGGGAAAATTAAAATAATATTGTCTTTTTAAAAAAAAATCAGCTCAGTGGAAAATTTAAGCAAATTCAGTGGTCGAGTGTGGATGCTAAATAAAGGCAGATAAAGTACAACCATTATTTTTAGCATTACTCTTCAGGATATACTGACCTGTCATAGTGCTTCCTTGCTGGACAGTTTCAGCACAGTCAAATCACAAAAATAGTATTAAGGAAGGGAAAAAAATGAGGAGGCATATAGTAGAAATAGTGTGTGTGTGTGTGTGTGTGTGTGTGTGTGTAGCGTGTGTGTGAAATTTAAGCTAGTGGAATTATTAAATTATAAAGTGATCAAAATAGTAATGTACATTTGTTAGGTAAGTAGCCTGGAAAAGAATAAATGAGAGAATATGTGCATTTTGAGACATATTCACATCTATTTTTCCATTTATATGATAACAAATCCATTTCTTTTAGCTTACCTTTCTCATCCCCATCAGCTCTAATACTCACATCCTAGTCTCAGCACACTATCATTTTCCTTACAAATAAACTTCAGATACAACACTGAACTCACAACATATTGCTTCAAGTAGACTGGCAAAATGAAAAATGTCAAATAGCACAAATACCTGCAGAGTCTTTGGAGCCCATTTTATCTTGTCCAAGGGGATCTCCCTTCTTTGGTCATTATTGTAGTCTGTGACCATCCACAAACCATCATTACTTCTATTGCAATACATCGTCGGGCTTCCTCAAGTTTAGTTATAACCCTTACTTCATAGTCTTTGATGCACAGCTTCATAAGAGATTCTAAATCATAGAGTATCTTTTTGTGGAAGCCAGGAGAAAAATGCAAAATATTCATTCAAAGCCAAAGAAATCAAAATTGGTTGGTGTCTCATTAGTACCCCATAAAGAAGCAGATACCACAGTGATGTTTCATGATATGTTCACTTTTTTCATGACAAAAGGTATTTTTAATTATAATAACAGCTTGTATTTATGTAATGTTTGACAATTTTGAAAATGCTTTCATGTAGATTTATTTAGTTTTTTTCAAAACAGAACCAAGTGAGTCAAGCAAGGCATGCATTATCACCATTTCACAAATAAGGAAAATGAAGAGTTTTCTTAGTTCATGCAGCTAATAACAGTAATCTGTATTCAAAATCAAACTGCAAATCTAAAGATTTTCCTGATATTTACTTGGTAAATGCTGACTCTTAAGACAAAACCAGATCCAGTAGTTAAGAAAAAACTGAATTTTTGCAAAAATACTCTAATTACTTTGTCTGATATCAATATTCTTACCTTGAAAAGCATTTTCAACAACTTTTTTCAAGGATATATAAGTCCTGAAGGCCAAGATGAGAAACTATTGGGAAGATAAATATGTTTGTCTTCCAAGTCTCTTTGAAACACAATGTTCACTGGATTTATTTTTCTTTATCCTTACATAAAACATTGTACTTGATATTCATTAGATACATAGAACCAAAACAATAAGAAGTATAATACGAAAAGTTTAAAATTTGAATCTCTGAAGAAATGATAAAGGGTTTCTAGTTTTATGTATACCATCACCAAAAGAACAATGTAGAATATTGAAGATGTAAGAACTCACTAATAAACAGACTTTAACAGCTAGTCCAGAAAAAAAAAACAAAGAAGATTATTCCACATGAAAGATAACTTTATAAAGATATTTTTATCTTTTTACACTCAGTAGAATTTAGTTAATGACATTTTAAAAAGAAATGACTTAAAATCAGAGTATAATTCAAGTGCAGTGGGAAGTTGAGATTTGCAAAGCATTTCATACATACAAATCATTTTTTTTATACTGCAACCTTGTTTCTAAAAGAGAAGATAGAATCAAACCATGTGAAAACTGTAGAAAACTAGATCAAGGAATCTTTTTATGGAATGGCATGTATTCAGCAATATGACTGAGATACTTTACAAACTCAGCAAACAGCTAAGCTTTTTACCTTTTTTGTTTTGTTTGTTTGATTTAGTATTACAGTATCATTTTATTGATGGAAAATTGTGCCACTGAAATATTTTATACTACAGTCTATTTCAAGAACCCTGGAGGTTTAAATAACTTAAAGCCACTCTTTCGAGAATAGCAATTGACCTCTGAATAGGTCTCACTTTATAGTGTTATTTCCTTCCAAAAGAAATCAGAGCACTAGAAATATTTAGAAAGTCAATCTTTTTTAAGAAAAATAAAATAATAATTTGCTCTAGAGTTTATGCCAACAGTCACTGTCAAAAGCAGGATATGATTTAGGACAAAACTCAAGTGAAATATAATTCAGATGTAGTATTTTCAGCTTATATAAAGTTTTACTGGAATAAAAAATAACCATATTGAAATAATATGGAGATCCATGGGTTTAGATGCACATTCTGGAAATAGGATTATTGTGCAAAACATGTAAACATTTTCAAGGAGCAAACATAATATTGTATCTCTGAGAATTTCACCAGGCCCACTAACAAATCCAAATAACCCATTTTTCATCACATTTGACATTTATGATAGGATTTTTGGGTGTAGAGTGAGGAGAGCTAAACTGGTATTTGGCAAGTGACATTTTAAAGTTAGGAAATTAAATTACAAAGATGTTAAATGTTGCACCACAGAACCGCAGGGTTTGGCAGAAGCAGAAGTTCCAAAGTCATTTTCAGTTTATTCTCTAAAGGATCATTTCACAGTTTATGCAGAAAACCCAACATTTCAGTGGTAATTAACAGAAGTTAATCCAGATGACTGTCTATGGGATAGACTTCATAAACTTTCAGGATGTGAGTTAACTGTCTGTCATGAAGAAAATAAGACTAAAAAGACTATCATAGCTGCAGACTCATCACAACTATAAGAAAAATAGAACTGTCTCTTTTACACTGATCAGCTGAAAAGTAATTTCACTTCAGCAAATGTCAAATAGAATACAATGACAATAAATACAATGCAGAATGTAATCAACATTTTGTCTCAAATTTTGAAAAAAAATATTCCTACCCTGTGGGAGGCAGACTAGCACGTGACTGTGTCTGACTCCCCTGATGACAGGTGCAGCATCCAGTGGTCATGCTGTGATCTGGATAGCCCTGGTCTTCTAGGGTGCTAGTGACTGTGTCTTCATGCATGGGCGTGCCTTCATACAGCCCCATGGGTGGAGCTATGCTCACCTGTTCCTTTGAAATATTACCCCTTGCCCTGTTTAGGATAGAATGTTCCATGTAAATGCCTTTTGTGTGTCCCCTTCTTTACTGTGCCCTTGGGTGTGGCCTACTTAGATGTCAGTCAACCTGCTGACAGCAGACATCAAGAAGCTAGACTCAGCCCTTTGAAACCTGACACCTTGCCTCATTTGAATGGCTTATCCTCAATAAAAGGGGTCAGTATGTGTTCTCTCTCTCTCTCTCTTTCTGTGGACCCTTAAGATCAGAGGAACCGTCACAGCACCCCTAAAGAAAAAGGTATTTCTGTCTCTTGTGTGGTTATTTTGCACGGCCAAGTTAGCCCAGTTTACCTGGAGTGAACCCTGAGTATTTTAGTCGTGAGCAACCTGGCACCACACAACTTCTATCTTATCTCTTATGCTGGAAAGTAAAGACCCATCATAAACTAGTCCTCTATAATTTAGGTCATACATTGGTGCTATACTTCTGAATTAAGTTAAGACATTTTAAGCCTCTAGAACTGACAATACCAAATTATGCTATGAATAAATATTTAGGTTCATTTAAATCCACATTTTGTTTAAAGAAGAAATATTTTGTCAAACACGTTGAATAAAAAACATATGCTCAAAAGAAAAGTGTCCATCATATGATATATTATAACCCTTTACATTCATCCTAAATTCACATTAATAAAATATTTCGTTTATTTACTTTGGTTACATCTTTCCTTATAGTTTGAAACATGTAATTATGCTACTAAATTGCCCAATCCTGAGTCAATCAACTGAATTTCTTTGTAACTTGCTTTTGTTTTTGTTTTTCTGCTATAAAACAAGTGTATTGGTTTGGATGACTTCCAAGGACACTTATAGCTTTCATGTCCTGTAAAATTTCTATTTTCCCAACTATCAGAGAAACTTCTAAGGAAGTAATATTCTCCAAAATCATATTTTAAATCTTAATAAATTTCAGAATTTGGAGAATCATTGATTTCTTGATGTAAACCACCATAATACTAGAAATCTTCAATAATGTAATATTGATGATGTCATGTATACTTTGCTATTATAAGTAATTTATAAAACTAAAAATAATATTTGAATATTTAGAAAAGGAGTGATGAATTCTAAAGAAGCAGAGAGAAGTTAATTACATTCATGTCCATCCCTCCTAACTCTAATCTTTGTCCTGTGGCTCTTTTCATGTTTTTTTGTTTGTTTGTTTTTGGTGGTGGGGATCAAACCCAGAACCTTGCACATGTTAAGCAAGTGCTTCACCCCTGAGCTACACCTCAGCCCTTGGGTGGTTATTTTCTGTTGCCATTGCCATCTGTGCTTCTATTATTAATAATAATAACCTATCCATTCTATATTTCTCTGTATTCATCCTGTGTGTGTGTGTGTGTGTGTGTGTATATATATATATATATATATATATATATATATATATATATATATATTTTCATTGCTCAGCCACTCTGTCAATTAGATCTCCATGTGACACAACTCTATCCAATACTTTCACACTCCACATTTGTAAGTTTGTCATCTTTAACTGAACTACCCATAACAGAGTGACTTGAATTGCCTCTCAGCCAAGTTGAAGCCATTACTTTCTTTCAAACGTTACAACAAACCTGATGACACCAATTAGCAAATCTAACAAAGCTTATCTAAATGTGCATTTTATTTTGTTATTGCAAGTGTGTATGTGTGTGTGTGTATATTATATACACATATATGCGTGTGTGGGGGGGGATGGGTGTATGCTTGCATGCACATGTGTATGTACTCTTTCAGTAAGCTCATAGAGATTGAAATAAAAACACATGTGTCTAGATCAGAGTTTTACAAATAAACTTGACCTTAAAACAGTTTAAAATGTTCAATGTATTCATAGCATATTCGTCAAAAATTATATGTATCAAGATTTTTTAAATTAGGAAAAATAATTACTATAATTTTTTTTCAAAATATGATATGTGTTTGAAATAAGAATTTAATACATCCAATAATGTATATATAACATCATACTGATAAAATGCATGTTTAATATGGTTAACATTTTGAAGTGATACATAGTTGCTAGCAATTATTCAATACTATTTTCGTCTCTACTCATAACCCTCCAAAAACCACTCTCCTCACTCAGAATAAATTCCAAAGTCTTTGCAATGTCCACCATTCTCACTGCTCCAAACATCTTTAGTTTCATCTTCTAACTTTTTCTTCTCCCCAAGCCCACCGGACTCCTCAACCTTCCTACAGTTCCGAGGTCCTTAACACTACGGGCCCTTATGTTGTTTGTTCTTTTCTTGACTCTGCCACTAGGTAGTCCATGGCTCACTCAAACGGCATTACATCTGCTCTAACAACCACTTATTCGAGAGACCTTCCAGTAATATACTGTGTAAAATTTTATCCACTCATGTCATTGCACTCCATCCTCCTAAGCTGCTTTTTCCTGCTCTCTACACTTATCATAATCTAACCTATTAAGTGTATGTTCATTTCTTTGAGATGGAAGTCCCTCAACATCAGCTCCACAAGGGCAACTACCTTGTTTGTTTCATTTCCTGCCAGACACACAGTGTTGCTGAGAATATATATTGATTCAATATATTAGGATTTCACATAAACTCAAACACTTCATAGAATTCATTTCGAGAACTGCAGCTCCAAGCCATTTTCTAAAATAAATAAAACAATTTCAATTTTATCTTGTTTAGTCATATTTCCACTAAACAAAACTACTCATCCTGACTAGTGATACTTAATCCATATGTAAAATATTTGAACCAAAAAAGAAAGGTATATATATATATATATATATATATATATATATATATATATACACACATATATATATATATATATATACTTTAGTTAAATTTTGATAAGAAATATTTGAACCTTAGCTAAATGGCTTAAACATATCCATGTTTATTTGTTTGAAAATGTCATCTAAATATACCCCCACAATGAGGAATTAGATTGTTTACCAAATACATTAGCAATATTTTAGAAATATAAATACTTTATGTAAACTTAATGTCACTAATAATCCTTACCATAGGCAGATTCTGCTTCTTGTAGATATGCTCTGAAATCTTTCTTGGACATCTATGCTTTTATTAGAATAAAGCTTCTGAGCATTTAATTATTTTGAATATTCTTGCTTCTCATCATAAATTACTATCTCAAAAGAGTTTAATTGGAATAGATTTTAACTACCAAATGTCACAGAATGGAATGATAATTTAGAAGCATATTTGTACCTTTAAATACATTTCCACTCATTATGTCCTCTATTTGATATTGCATTAAGCCACAGAAAAGGTGACTCAGACATGCCATTAAGATTGCCAAGGCTTAAAAATCAGTACAATGGATAAAAAAGGTATTACTCAAATGTGTCAAAATGGAACCCAATCATGCCTGATCTTAATAAGTCCATTACAAGCTATATCGATTAAGAAAGCTTGTCAATCATTAAAAGACATTGCTTAGAGTTATTTAATGTGTTGGGTTATTTTAAGATATGAACAATTGAAATAAGCTGTCAGCATATGTTCAAATGACAGTCAATCAACTACTGTTTATTGAGTAAAGTGCTGAGTGAAGGACAATTAGAAATATGAAGATGAATGAAGATAATTCTTGCTATAAAGGAACCAGAATTCAAGTTGACTGTTAGTCTTGAATTTTTTTTATTTGTAATTAGGTAGCTAATCTAACTAATTTTTAAATTTATTTTTGATTTTTTCCTCTCTCATTTTTATATTGCATATGCTGTATTTTCCTTCATTTATCAATTAAAAATAAATTCTAAAAAAAATATGTGTTTCATTTCTTTTCTACATCTACATAATATTTTTATTTATTTATATATGACAGCAGAATTAATTACAATTCTATTACACATACAGAGCACAGTTTTTCATATCTCTGGTTGTATAGTATTTTTAAGTGTTTATTATTCACCCAAGCCCATAAACTGGATAGAGGAGGTGTAAGTTCAAGTTGCAGCCTAAGCCATATGGTTGACAGAACAAATGTACAAAAAAAAAGGCTCAGACCACATCAGCATGTGACTTTCACATTAATGTGCACCTTTCCTTGCTGAAATAAATATGAGAAGCAATAAGTTAGTGTTCCCAACTCTCAAGTAATGATTCTTATCATTTTCCGGGAATCTATTAAGGCATGAAGATCTTACACACATTATATAATTTTCAAAGTAATTCTGAGGTAGTCATTTAAAATAATTTAAAGCTGAATAAATTGATGGAGAGAGATATTAATAATTTTTGCCTAAATTACACAATTAGAAATTCTTATAAAGATCTATAAAACTCCAAAGTATATAGGCAGAGCTGCTCCCCAGATATTTCATGACAAACTCATTCACTCTCACAAAAATTCAGTGAGATATGAATATGATTTCTAAGCTCACTCAATCTTTGAAGGTCTAGCTCAGTTTACTCAAATTCTTTACAGTGGCAGTTCTGTGTTCACTGATATCAAATGACCTGTGAGTTTCTACAACTTCTCTCTTTTCATCTTCTGATTGACATTTATACTTTTGGCCAGATAGAACAGAGGTATAATATAAGAAATTCTAGTTCTTCAGACACACTATAAGCGTAATTTAATGTGGTAGTGATGTGATATCTCCAGAAAAGTGTAGGTCAAATTCAATCATATTTAATAAATAATCATTGTGAACTTTTTTAGTAAACTTCAACTCCCTGATAATTTTACTTTCTCATGGATGGTTCCCTGAAGTATATCCCCTGAGTAATTTTATAAACCTATACCTTGAAAATCGTTCTATGCAATAAAAATTTTAACTATGAAGTAAACACATTAAATTACTCATATCTTCCATTATATCAAAAATTAAATTACTCATATTTTCCATTATATCAAAACTATCCAGCTGTTATATTAGTAAGTGTACTAAAATGTATAATTATATATTCTAATATATATGTTGAACACATATACATTCACTCACATATTTTCAAAAGTTACCTGAACCTTTAAAAAAAAATGGAAGTTGTCAATTGACTTTTATTTTATTTATTTATATGGGATGCTGAGACTTGAACCCATTTCCTCATGCATGCTAGGCAAGCACTCTGCCACTGAGTCACAATCCCAGCTCCTATATGAGCATTTTTAAGATAATGCCATTTAAAATAGAGTTGTAAGTTTCATAGTTTAATAAAATAACAAAAGGCATGTTTTGTACGGGTCTTTGTGACATATGTGACATTAGGTAGAAAACAAGAATGATGAAGGAAGTCTTGAGACTGAGAATGTGGGTCCAGAGCCTAATGGTTCTTTGAGAAGCGTTCATTCCTTCCTCCAGGAATCCTCCATTCTCTGATACCCTAGGCCAGCAGATACACAGTATAAAAAACGGCTTAACGTGAAATTCTAAGATACAAGAGCTAGTCATCCTAGGGGCTTAGTATGGGCCAGCAGCACTCTAGTCTTTGAGACATTGCCTGTCAGGTCCTACTATGGTTTCACTATTAGATGTCTCAAAAAGCTCACATGTGAGACAATGCAGGAAAGTTTAGCAGTGAACCGATTGGGTTATGAAAGCCTTAACCTAATCAGTAAGTAATCTCTCCTGATAGGGAGTAACTGAATTGTGACTGTAGGCAAGTTGGGTGTGGCGGGAGGAGGTGGGTACTTGGAGGTGTGCTTGTGGGGTATACATTCTATCCTTAGCAAGTGGAATTTCTGTGGGTGCTTCTCAGTAGCCAAGTCTTGACCTGCATTATTCTACCATATCCTTCTGCCGTGATGTCCTGCATCCCCTGGAGTCCTGAGGAATGGAGTTCACCATCCACGGTATGAAACATCTGAAACTGTGAGCCCCCAAATAAACTTTTCTCCTTTAATTGTTCTTGTCAGGTCTTTTGGTCTCAAGAATGAAAAAAAAAAAAAAAAAACTAACTAAAACATTTCCTCCTGACAGCATTGGAAAAGCAGCCCATCCTCCATCAAGGAACAAAGAAGGAGAGATAAAAGGAACTTATTTCCAGGTGTAGTTCTTGGTTCTCCTGTTAGAAAGTTGAGGGCACCTTGTGGACTGAGTGAAATGGTGGCTGCTGTAGTCAGCTCAGGCTGCCATAACAGCGTAACACAGGCTGTGGGACTTAAACAACAGAAATTCATTTTCTCACTGAGAATTCCAAGATCAGTTTGCCAGCCAACTCAGCTTTTCATGGTGGTTTTCTTCCTGACTGTGGATAACCATCTTTTGCCTCCATCATCACATGGTAGAAGCAGGCAGGAGGGAGAGAGGGGAGAGAGGAGAAAGAGATACAGACAGAGAGAGAGAGGGAATTTTGGAGGCTCTTATTATAAAGACACTGAGCCCACTGGATCAGAACTCACCTTTTGACCTCACTAAAACTTAACTAAAGGTTAAGTAAATCCACTCAACCCACAGAAATATGGTGAAAGATGATAAATAGTTGTTTTAATCCACTGAAATTAGAGAGAATTTTTTACAGCAATAGATAACCAGATACCCCTATTCCAATTTGTCATGTATATATAATAATATCAGACCTGGCCACCACATGGGTGACTGTATCCATGAAGGAACAATTCAAAGTTCCCACTCTTCTTTGCGCATTAATTTTCCCATCTGTGAAACATCATAATAGGACTAGGTCAGGCTTTTTTAAAAAAAAAAAATGACACCCTGGGGGATAGCTTGTGTTATTGTAGTTATATAGTGGCTGGGGTTGCAGTCATCTGAAGACTGGACTGGCCTGGTCATCCAAGATGGCAGCCTCTTGTGGCTGGCAGTTGTGGTTGGTGGTCAACCAGTATGCCTGCATGTGGTCTCTCCCAGTGGCTTGTACATCTCATAGCACGTTGTTTGGTTTCTCAGATGGAGCAAGTCAAGACTAAGTGATCCAAAAGGAAGGATACAGAAGCCGGCTGGCCAGTTGAAGGCTAGAACCCAGAATGGACACAACTTCTCTTCAGCCATATTCTACAGGTCTATATAGTCGTAGATCACCAGGATTCAAGGAGATTAAATAGACTTCATTTCTTGGGAAAGCAGCAGAAGGTGGGGGACAAAATCACATTGTGGAAGAGCATGTAGGGTGAGAGATATTATAGATGTCTTTGAAAAGGGGTAAGACCTTCTGATATGGCATCTTTTTATTGTCTTCCTCTAAAGAATTCGCAAACATTTGTGGTAACCTGCTGTGGGGAAGTGAATGAAATTGTAGCCTTTCCTCTCCAACTCTTAATGTCCTGGGGACAGGAAGAAGAGGCATCTGAGTTAACAGAATCATGGAAAGGGTGAATAATGCTTCACTCTCTGGCAAAGCAGAAGTATTAAATATTTTTTAAAATATTGGTTACTGGAACAACCATGTACATACTAATAATGGAATTTAAAAAAAAAAAACTTGTATTTTGGAAATGTTCATAATAAAACATCCTGTACTTGAAAGTAAAGCCCCTCCAAACATTGTCATATTGTGGTTTAGAACTTCATTACATGAATGTGGGGAAAACACAAACATTCAACCCACAGAAGGAACTAAATTAATGGATCCGGGAATTTGTGTGAAGATGGAGGTTTGGGATTTCCTACTAGTTGGAACAGTGTGAGAAAAAAAAGAGAAATCAGAGTTATAACACTGTATTAGCATGGCAGGAAAATAGTATTACCTATACTATCTACATATTTACAAAAATTAAACAGACTTCAAAGTTATTAATTATAAGTTGGTAAAATTAAATATATATATATATATATATATATATATATATATATATATATATATACAAATAAGTCTATTTAACTGTAGATAAAATACATAATGGGTTGTATAGTAATCCAGTGTTTTCATTTGCATTAGGCTTTTGTTGTTGTTGTTAATCTGGAAATAGATTCTAAGTGTAGTACATTAACAAAAGATTTTAGCATTCACCTTTATAAAATGATAATAAAGGACCAGAATTGCTAAGGAAGTAAAAGACCTGCTTATTGTAAAATCAGACTAATTTTCCATGTTTATCTTTTCAGTATAACATTATCTTTAGAAATCTTATGACCATGTGCCCACCAGTTAATTCATTGACATGCAGACCTGTGACATTTGTATTTTTCTTCACATAATATTTCCATTCCAAATTGTCATAAACAGTTTCATTGGTGATCCTATCCTTTGAAGAGCATTTTTCTCCCCCATAATTTAATGCAAGTAAAGACAGATTACTGCCCAGAAAAGGTGGAAATGCCCTGAAAGCCAAGAATGAATAAAATGATCTCAAAGAAGGAAAAGTGAAAAAATACAAATCATGCTTTTTATAAAAATCTTTAGCTTTTTATAAAGTACCTGAATTCTATATAAATAAAAGTATTAAATATACATAAGTATAACCAAAACATTTAAATTAAATTTTTTTCAGGATCTATATATCCTAATATCTAATATCTTACATGGTCATTAAAGATGAATATAGAATTTTTTTAAAGTTAAAGGAGAAAGGTAGAAAACATAAGTGTCATTTAATATGCAACTAACATTGCCACCTATGTCAATCCTGTTTTGGTAATAATCATCAACTATATAATAATAGAATTTCTTTTCCAATGTACATAATATTCTATTTTTTGATATATTTTATGGAATCAATGAAGTTATAATAACAGAAGTATCATTATAATAATAGAAATATCATTTATTATAGATAAATAATATTTATTTCATATTACTACTAAAAATTTCAAACTTTATATTTAACTTTGCTTGGGCTAATTTTACTAAGTATAACAATCATACGATTTTCCTTTTATGTGCTTCAACTTACTTAAGTCACCATATGCCTTGTGTATCTTGCTCTGGAACCATGTTTATACATTTTGTGCTCCTGCCCTAAATAATACTTAATGAAACTAAAATATGTGCTTTGCATTTGGCTAGATGTATACAAGGGTTATAATTCCATTGTACATGATTTTGAAAGAATATAAAAAAACATTTTCTAAGTATAAATATTTTGTGATTTTTCTAGGTATAAATATTTTGTAATATTTATGAGCTGATCACAATGAAGACGGGATGATTCACTGAGCTTTGGTATTTTGAGGCTAAGAAAAACCAAAGATAAAATAAATAAATAAATAAATAAAAGAACCCAAACCAAAGATTTATACTCTTACATTTATCCACTGAAATAAAGACACATCATAATTCAAATATGTCAGTTGACAAGAAATAAGCTTATACTTACAAAAACTGACAATATATTTTCCTTAGAGAAGTATAAATGAATTAAAAGTTTTAAATATGCTCATAATTGTCCTTGACAGCTTCTTAAATCACTTCCGGTTATCCCTGCATAGGGTATTAGTACTCTTTGGTAATCTCCTGAGTATGGAGTGGACCTAATGACTTGCTTCTCAGGAATTAAATACTGCAAAAGTGATGTAGTCCCAGCAACTTGGGAGGCTGAGGCAGGAGATCATGAGTTTAAAGCCATCCCCAGCAATTTATCAAGGTTCCAAGCAACTTATTGAAACCCTGTCTCAAAATAAAAAGGTCTGGGGATGCGGCTCAGTGGTTAAGTGCTCCTGCATACCAAACAAAGAATCAAACAAACAAAATAAAAAAAAAATGGTGTGGTACTACCTGTAATAATAGATAATCATTTAAAAAAAAAAAGTTTCCTAATGTCTTGGAGCTTCTTTTGCTCATTCTGATAAAGCCAGCTGCTGTGTTTTGTCCTGTCCTATGAGGAGGTCTACATGGCTAGCAGCATAAATAGCCACCAAGGAACTAATTCCCTTACTCAGCCTGTGAGACAGGAACCTGATCAACAGTCACTGAGAGAGTTGGAAGGGGAGCCAACCCCTATGCAAGCCTGAGATGATGCTTCAGCTCAACTCTTGCATGCAGCCTGTAAAAGAAGGATCCACCTAAGTCACATCCATATTTTGGATCCACAAAATCTATGAAATAATACATGTGTAATATTTTTAGCAATTAAATTGTGAATAATGGTATACAGCCATTGATAGCTAATATAAATAATATTTTACATTAGAGTCAAAATAATGTTCTATTTCACAAAATGGTTATAATCTGCCATTTTTCAATATTCCTATTCTCTAGTACTTTGTTACGAAATCTGAGAATTGGGAAGAATGCAAATATTAGATTCTCTATTATTATTTCTTTGTTTAAATTGTCTCTCATTTACTTAATTGGATTACTAAATTCATGCCTAGATTTGATATTAAATTAGTAAATAAGAATTGTAAATATTACATCCTACATGCATAGACAAGTACCTAGCTCAGTGCTGTTCACTATTAAAAATGTTAGAAAAGAAGAGGAAACAGATGTTTGTCGGGGATGGAATGCAGGCAAAGCAAGCTCAGAGTCTCAGCTTAGCTACTGTTTATTGGTCCATTTGGGATTTTCAGATGGACCAGAGTGGAGTGCTTGGGGGCTAAAGTTTTGATATGCTCCAATAGAAAATGTTCAATCTCTTGGCATCTTTCACAGATTTTTATTTTGTTTCTACCAATTTATAAATTTTGTTCAAGATCAATTCTTAAAACTTTCTGTAGGAAAATGTTTAGTATGTCAGAATAAAAATAAAAGTGTGAAATACACATTCACAGCCATACATTTTCAAAATTAATAAGCACATGATTTTGACAGGGCTATAATTTGAAAATCTGAAAACAAAGGTGTGGAATGATGAAGGAGCACATACTCTGAGTTTTGTACATTAAAATTCAAAAATTTAGGAGCACTAGAGAATACTGATATGAAACATCATTTTGCCAAATTATCATAGTAGATTAAAGATATTGGCAAATCTTTTGCTACTCCTTTCATTGAGAGTGCAGGAAAAATTCAATTCCCCTTTAATCAAGCTGGATTAATTAATTAGCTTGGCAAGTGGAATAGGGTGAATTGGTCTGGGATTTTCAAAGAAGAAAGGGCTCTTAGCTTTCACCAAAACCTCTTATAATGCCAGCAACTAGGTGAAGCCAGCAGCTACTTAAGAAGCTTTGAAACCCTCAGACCATATAGTGGAGAAGCTGCAGGTAGGTCAACAGTGTGAGCTGAATCCAGCCTTACAGCTATCCACATCATGTGGGTGAAGTCATATTGGATGCTGCAGACAACTCTTAGCTAATTGAGTGTCATAGAGTAGTGACATGAGAAGCAGAACAATTACCCAGCTAAACTCTCCCCCTAATTCTTGATGGGCCATAGTAAAATGGTTGGTTGTTTTAAGCTATTTAACTTTGGAATAGTTTGTTACATAATAATCAATAACTGGAAATATCAACATACTTGCCTAATTTATTAACTTATTAATTAATTTATTAATTAAATTTACTAATTGAATGACAGCCTCAAAAAGAGAAAAACACTTTGCAATATTATCTAGAAGTGATAATTAAGGTTTCTAAAATACAGGAGATTAAAAATGTCATTGGAGATCTAGAAGAAAATCACAATATATAAATAAATAAAACAACTGTAGTCTGTTCACATTAGCATATTGTGTGACTTTAGAGAAAATTCTATATTCTGCTTGAATTCTATATTCTGCTATGTAATTAAATACGAAAATGAATAGAAAAACGTGTGAATACAAAATACTTACATATGTGCTTGTGTTTATGATTATTATATTTGGATATAGAAGTTATGAGTTAAAGAATACATTCATTTTGTTGTTCCATGTAGACTGCTACATTGAATGAAACAAATTTCTTGCCTGCTTCTAATATACAGGATAGACATAAATAACCAGATCAAGAATGTTCCTGAAAAGATTCATAGCTCTTTATATAGCATGTATGTTAGTACAGAAATAATAATCCCCTGACCCAAGACAAAAAACATGAACATATCTTTCTTCAGGTTGATACTGAAAACGAACAAAGGTGTTAGTTTGGTGTACAAATTCCTACAGCATTTTCTTTTTAAAAATCCTAAGTTCATAGAAGCTGTCTTGTATACTGAGTAGGACCCTATGATAGATATATTCAACTTGATAAAACTCTATTGATGATTTTCCATAGTGATGCATAAACATGGTTTTCAAATAAAGGAAAGAAAAACCTAGGCATATAGAAGATTTAATGAGAAGGATCCATCTGGCAGCTGCTTCAATCACAGTTTTTCTTAGTGGCAACCACATTTACTTGTTCATTTCTCATATCTTTTTGTGTTTCCCTCATGTCCCCAATATCAGGCTTATACTGCTACTTCATGATTTATGTTTGTTGGATAATGAAGACATTTAGGTATTTTCTGTTGACATTTTTCAGTAATGATTAATGATGAGAGATAGATTTTGTTCCTCATACTATTCCATTCCCTTGCCTTTCTCCTTAATTATTCTTAGTTTCTTAATTCTACTATTCAAGTTCAAACTGTACACTGAATTTTTTTCTCCTTACACAAATAATATTAAACTTTAATACAAAACACTTACAAAATCCTGATTAATTCAACATAATATTTAATAATTTTGTGAAAATGTGTCAGGTTTAAAATTAAAGTTTTTAGGTATTTTTAAAATTTTTCACATGTGATGACATCAGTTTTTCAGAATGTACTGATCAGATATGTGTATTTTAATCCAGATAATTTCCTTTTAACACCCAGTAAAAATTTTTTTCAGTGAGGTGTTTGAAATATACATATTTTAGAAGAATCATATTGGGAAAAAAAATAAAAGAGATTTTACACTGAAGAAAATTCCTCGGTGTGGCTTGTTAAGAATAATATGTCTCCTCAGTCTCAGAGGCTGACACATCATAGTATGATACTTTCTCTCTACTTGTATGAATCAGCATGATGCCTCAGCACAGGAAATCTATAATGACATAATGTTCCTTAAATACCACCAAAAAGGTAATTTTCAAGTTAAGAAAGAAACAGGCACTTTTTGTTAGGAAAAAAAAATAATTAAAATATGTTTAAATGTTTTTCTTTTTATTTTTATGGTAATTAACAATAGATAAAAGGCTTAAGGTCATCTCTACAGAATTAAGTAGTAGGCATTACAGGATTTGCACAATGAAAGTGTTTTTGTTTTTTTCCCTTATTCCAATTACCTTGTTTGCTTCCCAGATGTTATGGTTTAGATATGCAGTGTCCTCCAAAATACTCATGTATGAAACAACACAAGAACATTCAGAGGCTAAAGGATTAGATTATAAGAGATATGGCTTAATCAGTGAATTAATCCACCAATATGTATTAAGTGGGTGGTAACGCTAGAAGGAAAGGTGTGGCTGGAGGAGGTAGGTCACTGGAGCCTGCCTTTGTGAATTATATTTTGTCCCTGGTGAGTAGACTTTTCTCTCTGCTTCCTGATTGCCATATCCCCTTCTTACCCTTCTGCCATGATTTTCTGCCTTACCTTCAAACCAGAGTTATGAACTCAGAAAACCATGGATTGAGACCTCTGAAACCCCGAGTCAAAATAAACCTTTCCTTCTCTACATTGCAACCAGTAGCTGATTAAAACACCAAATAAAGTTTCTTCAACTATCTGTTGAGATATACCCTGCTTTTCTTTCACATGAAAGGTGAACATTTAATTTTGAATAATTAAAGATAAGGCTTTGTCCATATTACATTCAGTGGTTAATATTTTTCCTTCTTTTCAGTAGATAGAGGCAAATATGTTTCTATTTGTTGCTCACAAAATGAAGATGAGTTTCCTTTGCCAGATTTTCTTTCTGAGCTTTTAAATGCATGACTAAAGATAGTATCTTCTTGGAAAAATTATATGTGTTTGATTTCTCATCTACCTGTGGTGAAACTCTTAAACATTTCTCTTGTTTTAGCTTTCAAAGAATACATTTCCTTAAATATTTCTGTTATATCACCATTTCACACATGTTTTATAAACAAAATAATTTCCAGTTTTTAATTTAATGCATGAAACTTTAGTATCTAGCAATAAAACACATTATATGTCCTGAAAATATCCTCATTAAAAACACCAAAGTAAGCCGAATAATATGGAATAGTCACAGTTTAAATGTGTAAGTAGATAACTAATCATTAAAATAACTTTATTTGGGGAGATTCACAAATATTCCAAAGGATGTCAAATGACAAAGAGAAAAACTCATCCTTTGACACATAGAATTAAAACTATAAAACACAAAAGATGCCAGGGAGATTTTAAACAGCGACAGAAAGAAATAAAAGATGACTAGGACTAACACCAGTTTTGAAAAGTCATTTTCAAGAAAGAATAAATAATACCTTTCAACCTATGAGAAAAACAATAATTGAAAACCTATAATTTTGTACATGGTCAAAGTATTATTATAGAAAAAAGCAGCATATAAACATTGGCAGAGAGGTAACATTCAAATCTGAGACAAATCTCAAGCATGTCTTTCAAAAGGAAAGCAAATACTAAAGGATAAAAATGAGTTATAAGAAAGAAAAATCTTCAAGGCAATAATACATTAATTTCAATGCCAAAAATAAGAGAAATGTGTAATTCTGGGCAATAATAAATGTAAAAATATAGGGAAAACATCCTCCCATATGCACACTGACATAAAGTTTCACCAGCTATACCGGCATCCCCTACCCAATCTGTAGACATATGAAATTTGTCATTCATATTAAGGATATAGAACAGATTTCAAGTGATATGAAAATACAATGACTTTCCCTATATGGATGAATGTAAAATTTGTATGACTTGGAAAATTTCTTCTAATAGTAACTGAAGAAAAAAGTTTCATATAACAAGACGAAAATGTTTCATCAGAAGTTTCAAATCTATCCCCAAAAAATATACACCAAAAAACTATTAGGAAAAAAAATGGTTATTTAATTTTAATTGTAAAAACATTCAAGAAATTGATAATTACAAACTAAATAAGCCTTTTAATAAAAGCAGGGGAAAGCTGTTATCAAATTAATTCTGTTAATACTATATAATAGAAAATGTTACTTGAAATAGCCAATTAGCTGATTGTTGTTGATCAGCAGTTGGATTAGAAGTTTACACTAGAATGTAAATCAATACACTGCTTACTTTCCTGAGATAGGTGGGTTTCAAATGTCATTTCAACTAAATTGGCATGCTTAGTTATGTAGTTGATTTACACTGTGGCTTTAATCCTTAATTCATGATGATCCAATAACAAAGGAAGGAAGGAAGGAAGGGAGGGAGGGAGGGAAGGAGGGAAGAAAGAATGAAGAAAGTGGGGAAGGAAGCAGAGAGGGAGAGAAATGAAAGTAATCCAATAATATGAACAAAATACAGCTACAGAAAATTGAAGGAAGAGGAAATGTGATTTGTGTGTAAACATATTTAATCTCAACAGTAGTAAGAGGGTTGCAAGTTAAAACTACTATAAGAAACCATTTCACACTAAGAGATTGGGAACGTTTAAGTCTGACAATAACATGTTTTGACAAGGATATGGAGCAAAAATATTTTTTGTGTCCTGTTATTGGGAATTTAAATGAATACAACCAATTTGAAGAGTAACTTTATGATATCTAGATAAACTGAATATGTATGTGTGTATATATATATTTTTTTCTAAAACCCAACAGTTTTTCTCTAAAGAGGCAGCTGTACAAGGCCATATGCACATAGAATCACTTATAATAAAGAAAATTTAGCAGCAACCTATATTTTCATAAAGTAAAAAGATTCATACATAAATGTGTGTATATTTATATGTATATACACACATATATGTAGAATTTATTCAATATGTGTGAGATGGATGATCATTAGTAACATAGTCCAAGGTGTATTATTCTCAAAATGACATTGAAGAAAAATTAGCAATTTGGAAAACAATATAGACAATAAAACATTTGAATGGACTTTAATAAAATAGATATAAAGTATATTTTAGAAATAAACCATAATGTGAATTCTTACCAAACTGTAAGAATACTGAATTAAGCAAAATGATTACTATTTAGAGAATATTTCAATAGAATTGAAATATTTTATTTCTTAAGTGATTGAACCACACTTACTCTTTTAAATTTTTTAAGACTACAATTTTTGGACAAAATTGCCATCAAATTATGCAATATTACACATATTGAGCTCAATTCAGTGGAAGTGAGAAAAGTTGGTAATATTCTAATGAGGAAAATGTTAATATTAAGTGGACTATGTGTATGGGAAGGATCTTCTGAAAACTTCATCTGCCTAGTAACAGGAGTCTAATTATTGTGCTGAATCAGAATTTCAGTAGTAGAAGCTGACCTTTATGAGAGGAAAAAATCTGCTTATGACTAAAGCTATTGAGATCTTCAGGAAGACAAATAAAACAAGATTGAGAATAATGGAATTTGAACCTTCAAACTTGACCTCAGCTAAGCTCAGCTTTATTAATTTCAGCACTTACAAAACCTACACTACTCAAACTCAATATTTTATATGTATGCTATATCTCTTTTAGTCTTTTAAAATGTTTTTACAAAAATTTCAATGAGAAAATTATTAGTATCTACATGTATGTGCATGTTTGTGTGTACATACATATGTATTATATAAGCACATATGTGTTTACTTTCTAAGAAAGTCTAAGGGTACACAGTGACCCCACAAAATTGTGAAATTAACTAAAATACATGAAAACAGAAAAGTTAACTAAGTTAGAAAAATAGAATACCTCTGTAAGTAACCTGAATCAGATCCTGTGACATTTGATTCAAATGTATGATATGTCAAGATCATTGTATTGTCATGAGCAACTAATAAAAAAAGAAAAATAAATAAATAAATAAATAAATAAAACAGTAGAAAAGAGGAAATGAATATCAGTTCTGCCTATTTAAGCAAAGTTTCTAAAATCATCTGGTGCACTCTATGCATTGCTAAGAAATCCATATGTAGTAGCATTTATAAATCTTTTACACAGTGTTTAATAGAATCAGTAATTTTTAACCACATTATCATTGACAGAATTGAGCCCAATATAGGGCATATGAGATCTTAGTTCTGGATAGAAACTATGTGTCACATTGTTAGTTGGAATTACCTACTGATACTCCCAGGACAAAAGGTCTTGTCAGGGCATTGTTTCATCAGAATCTTCATCATCACTAGTACCACCACCACGATTAACACAAAAAAGTTATGTACAATTTAGAAAGCATTTAAACATACTTAATAACTCTTATGTATGGGGGTGTGTGTGTGTGTCCAGGTGGATGGATAGGGAATATCTTTTTAAATTATTTTTGATCTGAGATGGATTGTATTGTTCTTACAGCAGGATTGACTGACAGGTCTTTTAAGCAAGAAAACAGTAGTTACTTATACCTTTAGACAAATCAGTCTAGTTGATTTGATTTGAGGAGAGTAGTCTGTAGAGGAAACTTTTTAAAGAGTCTCAGCTGACAGATGATGATGGTTTGTACTTAGTTGGAAAATAGTTATCAAAGATGTTGATTTGAGATTTACTACCATGTAAAATGATATCTAGAACCATGGGATTTAAATGACAACACCTAAAACATAGGAATAAAGTGAAAAGAGAAAAAGTGAGGAACAGAATCCTAGTGGTACTCCACCACTTACCGGATGATTCTAGAGTGAACCTCCAATAATGGTGCATCATCTTTAATGGAGGATGATGTGAAGTAGCCAACTAAAGTGTTCCAAGAGGTAGATAATAGTTGGATAATTTTAATACTGCTTTTTATCTACCTCCTTGGAAAAATAGCAACCATTGTCTGATGTCACAGGTGCTGACTTTCAGTATACTGCTAGTCCAACGAGGTCCACATTGTTCTGGGAACAAAGCTTTGTACATTGTATTCAGGGTATTTACAACTAGATACCACAGCATTTCCAATGTAATTCACTTAGAATTGTAACTGCCTGGATTTTACTTCTTAATAACTTTAAGTCCAATGATGAGTCCTAAAATTTTTATTCCAAGTATTACAGTATAACATATGAGAAAATTTTCAATTAATATTCTATCAAGAGCTGGGGTTGTGGCTCAGCAGTGGAGTGCTCGCCTAGCACATGTGAGGCCCTGGGTTAGATCCTCAACACCACATAGAAATAAATAAATAAAGGTATTGTGTCCAACTACACTAAAAAATAAAGATTTTTAAAAAATCATTCTATCAAAAGTTCTGTGATATGTATGTGAAATTTTATTTCTCATTTATATTTCAATTAAACGATAACCTTTAACAACTTAATTCCTTCTGGAAGAATTTGTGCATAAATAAGAAAATAGGCAAGTAAATAAATCTGATTCTCATTATCTGTTCACACATTTTGGGTATATTGAATTTGTTAATGAGATTTATTTTCTTTAATATAATAAACTGTCATTGAGACAAGTATTTCATTACTATTATAAAAGTAATTATGGGCATATTAGTTTGTTTGGGCTACCATAACAGAGTGCATTAGACTGTGTGACTTATAAACAACAGACATTTGTTTCTCACAGTTCTAGAAATACAGAAGTCCAAGCTAAGGCACCAGGCTTGCCTGATGAAGACTTACTTCCTCACTGACATGCCTTCCCACTGCAAACTCACATGAGGAAAGAGCTAGCTCTCTGGGGTCTCTCTGGTAAGGATAGTCATCCCATTCACGAGGTTAGAGTCCTCATGACCTAAAGCTATCATATTAGCAACCAGACATATCACTTTTCAGGGAATCCAACACTCAGACCATAGCATATGTAAGTATAAAGAGGGTAAAATCATATCCTTATCTTGATTATTATTTATAATCAAGATATTATAAATAATATCTTGATTATAAATAATCAAGATATTTGTGTTTATACCAAATGTACAGTGTCACTGTATTTTTTAAACATTTGAATAACTTTTTGATACAATTAGCAATCCTACTTTTAAAATTTGATCCAATGATATTATTCTTTTAAAATATAGTAGACACCCCCCACCACCACACACACACATACACAAATAAAAAACCATTATGGCACACGTCAATGTGCTGAGAGGTAAACCACACTGAAATGATTTATTTTATTGAAGTTTAGATATAAATTGATAGAGCACTGATAAAGCACTCATTCAGTGTCTATGTTTTTACATCTCCTTCAATTCATCTGACACTTCAGAATATCACTATTGCAAAGATTATGGTTGGATAAAATTCTGCAAAGTCTGAATTGTGCTCTGTATAATCTTCCTTCTGATTCATTTAATGTAACCTTTATACAGTTAATTAGAGATAGAACATGTTGACATGGAGAACGTAACATGATTCAATTGAGAGTGTTGCATATTATAAATGTTTAATACCTTTCTCTTCAGGCAAGAGCCATACTTGCCCTACTAGACTAAAACTCTTATAACACTCCAAACAGTGTGTGTGTGTGTGTGTGTGTGTGTGTGTATGTTTTTCTAATTTAAACAAGCATTTTATAGTAATTTAGGAACTACAGTTGTTAATTTAAAACTATGAATTTAAAAACTACCATTTATTATGTGTATAATATGTGTAAAGTGAAAGTTTATTGCATGCATTATTTCACTGACTCCTAACTATTCTATAAGGTAGATGCATATCATCAAAATTGGTGTATGAGAAATTTGAGTCACAAGTTTAATAACATTGTTACCAAGTTAGTAAGCAGACCACAAATCTAAATCAATATCAACATTACTTTAAAAAATAATCTTCTGTGTTTGCATGATTTTTGAAACAAATACTCTGCCAGGAGAAGAAGTTAAACTTAAAAAAAAGAAGAAGAAAAAAGGAGAGGGAAGCTTGTTAAAAGTATAACTGCCTTTGTGTATAGTAATAGTAAAAAAATAAAGTACATCAATTAATGTTCATTAACATCAAATTTAAAGTTAATTAAATTGACCTATATTTCTAGATTACAATTGTTAAGGGAAAGATGAATTGCTAATACAGTCACCATTATAACATGGTTGAATCTTCCTGTTAGTATAAAGTTAGTTTTAATAGTAGTTGAATGTCTATTTCAACAGATGATAATAACAATATTGTGTATTTTAAACACTCCCTACAGCCAGGGCAGTGGCACACACCTGTAATCCCAGTGGCTCAGGAGACTGAGGCAGGAGGATTATGAGTTCAACGCCAGCTTCAGCAGAAGTGAGGTGCTAAGCAATTCAATGAGACCCTGTCTCTAAATAAAATGCAAATTAGGACCGGGAATGTGGCTCAATAGTCAAGCATCCCCGATTTCAAACTCTGATACCCCCCCCCAAAAAAAACCCTCCCCTTAGTGTTTTTTTTAAATTTTTTCCCATCCTTTAAATAGTCAGAATGATTACTAACCCCATTTTTGAGATAGAATCTTTGTGGTTCAGAGATGTTAATCGTCCAAGGTCACATATCTAGAAAACAAGAGACCAAATGTAAATATGTAAGCTGTGTAAGTCATATATATGCATGTGTGTGTTTGTGTGTGTATGTAACAGGTAGGTGCCTATATGTTTGTGTGTGTGTGTGTATATATATATATATATATATATATATATATATATATATATGAGTGTGTGTATATGAATGCATATATATATATATATATATATATATCAGTATGTACCAGGAAGTAAGCCCTCACCCAATGCCTTGATTCTAGCCTCCAGAATTATGAGAAATAGGTTTTGCTGTCAAAGTCACATGGTCTGTGGTATTTTTCTTATAGCAGTCTGAAAAGATTGAAATACACATATACACATTTTTCACAAATACAAGACCCTTTTTTGCTCCTTTTAAGTTAGTATTTCTGCAAACAATGATTACTGTGAAAGTATCTATTCTTTTACTCCCATAAAAAGTAAATGGAAATCTTAATGGGTGATTCATTTCCAGCTACTAACACATTCTTTGAAAGACATATTCCTAGCCTTTATTTGTTATATTTAGAACTTAATCACCAAAGTAAATTTTATGTATGAAAATTATGGATGAAACTCTGTTTTAGCTAGCATTGGATCCTCAAACATTAAGAAATTTGTTTTACTCCTGTTGGTCTAAAAAGATAAGGGATTTACTTTGTCAGTAAGTATAAATTAAAAAATATTGATAGCAAGGATATATTCTAGTGGTAGAATGAAAAATCTGCAGTGAATTTTAATAATATAACCATAAATTTTAGAGGACATTTTCTTGGTTTTTTTTTTATTTTTTACTTCTTAAATTCATCTTGTTTAAAAACCATGGAACACCTGATTTAGAGATTAGAATGCATATGATTAATACTGTGACCCCATAAAAGCAAGGGCAGAACTGTCAGAAGTGGAGAAAAGGAAGGAAGAATGAAGGGAAGGAGTTAGGACAAACTACAGACCTGCTCATTTACTCATGATCTGTAAGTCAGCATCAAGATGATGAATTGAGAAATACAAATTAAAGCATAACCTCCAAAATTATAAACATAATTTACAATGAATTAAAACTCTGCACCTATCAAATTCAGGTGGTGGTAGGAAAGAAGCAAGAAGGAAATTGAATTTAGAATAAATATAAAGATATATTATTTTCAACATTACAATGGCAAGCCAAAAAAGAAATACCAATATAAATATTTTAGTTCTAAAGGATAAACTAATTTTTCTGTTTATCTTCAGCAAACAGCTCATATGAAACTAAAAATTTCTTGGGTGCACAATCTACTGCATCCAGGTTGTTAGTAGTAAGTAATTCTACTCAAAGATTGAATTGTCAAAGAATATGTTTTGCAGTTAACTCTCCGTGGTGGACTCATTGATGGCAGTTTTGCACAGAAGTATTCTTCAGGAATCATATATAGGTTTCTTTATGACAGAGGCAGACTGGCTCCCACCCAAAATAACTCCCAGGATAAGATAATGTCTTGCATGCTTCTGAATGAGAAGTCTAGGCCTACGTCAAAGTATGTGTTTGGAAAATAAATATAAATCAAACTGTTCTTTGAGAAACTGACAATGGCTTTAGATATTCTTGTGTTTAACCTCCATATTAAATAGAGGACTCCATCTAGACTTGAAAGTGGTATTTTTTATTTAATTATATAACAAAATGTTAAATTTGATATCTGTGTGCTTTTTACATAAAAAATATGCTTGGCTTTAAAATATTACAGACGCTCCAGTTTAGGAATCTATCAAAGGCAAAGCCATTGATTATGGTCTATTATTTCTCCTGGAAAAACTCCACTTAGCCAATTGATAGTAAATTGGGAATAATATAAAATATGTCAAGGCAAACATTCATTTATCAATTTTCTCTACATCCCAGCTTTGTATCTTATCCAATTACCAGCAAAATATATTAGCAATATTTTTGCATATTAGTGGTAGAAAAGGCTTCACAGAATCATAGATTTATGATTCACAATTATGAGTTTGGTAATTGAGACAAGTGAGGCTTAAATAATACTTATGAATAACACATGTGCAAAGTAGTTTTTTCAAAATATCCCCTATTAAGATAACATTTGTGCAAAGTTATTTTAAAAAATTTAAAATTTTAGGTCATGTGTCAGATCATATGAGACTAAGTATATAATGTTTTATGAAGAACAAATAGGATTTTCAAATCTTCTCTCCTCTTTATTTATTTTTAAAATGAAATAAAGCAAAAACTGATATAGCTCTGTTTTTTTGTAATGATTTACGGTGAGACCTGATATGAATATATTTAAATATGCATATATATATATTAAAAATATATAGGGTACATAGAAGCTTTGTAAATGTTCTTGCAAGGAAAATTAGTATTTTTAAAATAATGTACTTTCTTGGAAAAGTCTTAGGAAGTTCATAAAATATCCTATTCCTCCTCAATATATGTGGTAACATTACTCACATAAAAGTTGTTGCCTTGGTTTTAGAGTCTCCTCACCATGGACAAAATATATACACCAAAGCACACCCCCAATGACTCACATCCTTCAGCCACACTCTACTTGCCTACAGTAACCACCCAGCTAATCCCTATCAGGGGACAGTTCTGATTAATTGGGTTAAGACTTATTTCACCTCTAAGATTTTTGCATTGTCTCACACATGAGATTTTGGGGAACACCTCACATCTAAACTATAATACCAGGTATATTCTACTACAAAATTATTTTGTGGCTAGGAGTTTATCATTCTGCCAGTGAATGCCACTAGCTCGAAGGCTATAATATATGGTCACTAATTTGTTTACAAGAAAGTTTTATTTCAACCATTCTTCTGACAGGTAGTTTTCAGGAGAGAGAGAGAGAGAGAGAGATACAGACATGTTGTCAATTATGTTCTATTCATTTTTACTACAATAAATTTAATAATTAGTTTGCCTTAAAAAATATTTAAGAGCGTAGTTACTCAATGCAATGACTGGAGAAAAATATTTGAAATACATATATCTGACAAAAACTTTATATACAGAATATTTGAAGAACAATAAATTAATTAAAAATGACAACACAGGAAAAAAAATAAACATTCAAAAGAGACCACTAAATAGAACAACTAATGGATAATAAGCCTATGATATCTACATGCTTCTTACATAAAAAATATGCTTGGCTTTAAAATATTACAAAGACTCCCCAGTTTAGGAATCTACCAAATCGCAGAGAAATACAAATTGAAACAACAAAAAAGTACTATTACACACACAAAACACATACAAGAATAGCTAAAATCGAAAACACACAAACAAAAATGCCAATCATTTGTGATAATTTAAGATTAGAATTCTCATACACCTGTGCTATTAGTCTATGCACGTACAACCACTGTAGAGAGCTGCCTGAAAGTATTTATTAAAACTGAACATATGGGGACTGGGGTTGTAGCTCAGTGGTAGAGTGATTGCCTAGCATGTTGGAAGCACTGGGTTCAACTCTCAGCACCGCAAATGAATAAATAAAATAAAAGTCCATAGACAACTAAAAATACATATACAAATATTAAAAAAAAAAAACTGAACATGTGCATATCACCCAATCTCCACAATTCACTCCTAACATACACCCATCAGTAATGTGTGCCCATGTTTACAAAAAAGCCAACCACAACTTGAAATTTCTCCCAAACCCCATCAACCATTAAATAAATAAATTCCTACAACGGAATATCAAATAGCAAAAAAAAAAAAAACAACTAAATATGTTAACTGCGTACAAGTAGCCAGACACAATAAAGCACATACTGGATGGTTATTTAGAAGGGAACTATATTGACTAGTTCTTATCTCTTACATATTTCTTTTAAAAAGAAAAGAGAAAAAAAGACAAAGTTCATATCTACCATATTAATTCAGAGGAGTCATTAAAGAAGTAATGGCCAAAGGGAGAACATATTCTGGAGCTTAGGTGATGTGCAGTTTCTGAATCATGTTTACCTGGTTTTGTTTATTTTGTGAAATTTGATACCACATTTAAGAGTTTTTATTTAAAGAATATAAATGTCCACACATGGTGAAACACTTACGTACAGTGCAGAAAAGCAAGTTTCCTTTGTGACAGCCCTGCTCTATCTAACCTAAGTCCCTGCACTCCAAGGGTAATATAAATAAATATCTCTTTATTAAACTGAATTTAAATTTATGTAACACCTTCTCACATTGGGGACACTTCTTAATAAGGTAGAAGACAGAGGATAAAATATTTTTATGGATATGTAGCTGTTTAAATTAATTGCCACAGATAGCATTGGGTTCAGGAAAACAATAAAATTCAGGGATTGTGTTTCCCACAGAAACTTGGTTTGAATTTCTGTTTTCAAAACTCTGAATTATTTTTCTATTGAAATATCTTTTCACGAGGTTTACAATCTACAAATCAGTCTTTCATAGGCGGAACAATGATATATTTTTTAAATGAGGTCAAAACTAAAAAAATAATATACTTTTTGAATTTTAAAGAAAACAAAAGACAAAATTCACTCGACACAAGAACCCATGTCTCAAATGTGGTCTATAAAATCAAATGTCATTAATAATTGAAAGATTTCTTAGAAATTGTGATTGAAAGCCAAAAGAATCTCTACTGAATTATACCCATGCCTCCTAAAAAATTACTTTCAATCAGAATGTCAATATAGCTATTAATAATCTTTCAGAAACTTCTTTATACTTACTGAGGTAACCAAGCAGCTGTTACAAAAAAAGAGTTCAAATTCCCCTGCCCCCATTCTTTTTGCTATGACAGAGTGATCCGAGTCTCATTAATCAGCAGTGATATCTTCCTGTTGTCAACATGCATGGGAGAAATGGTTTTAGTCTGGGCTAATATTAGAAGGTGGTGGTAGAGACTGCTCCCAGCTCCATTTAGTTTGTGTGTACCACCTTGGTATTTGTAATTGAAGGCTTGACCATTCTTTTATTAGAAGAAACATGAGAACCATCCATCAGTGCCAAAGGCAGGAAGTTGATATCATAAATCAAGTGTCATTTAACACTTGCACATCATAAAGAAAGATCAATTATTACAATATTTATTATAAACTTCTCAAGTTATATGCACAAAAGTAAGACATCCATCTTTATCAGTTACATACCTTTTATTCCTAACATTGTTAACTGGATATTGCGTACCACTGCCAGCCACTCTCTGAATTCTGAGAAAGTAATAATTTTTAATTTCATTTAGACATTTCTCAATTTATCTTCATCATTCCTCTTTTTGAATTCAATAAGTTCTTGTTTTATGAATCCAGTCTGTAAGTCCTTGCTGAATCAACTGTAATAACTGCACAGTGTTGTTAAGTGAGAAGTGACTCTGCTACCTCATTATGTAAAACTGTGGGGAAAAGGTTGGGTGGAATAAGTTTTCCTCAGTAAAATCACACTTGGACTCTTGGAATTTCCACAGATTTTTTCTTGACAACCAAGTCTTGTGAATAAGAACCAGTAAGGAAAGAAATGAAAAGCATTTGTAAATAAAGACTAAATTTCTAGTGACCATGTTACCAGTTTCATTTCCTTAATCTATTTAAGCCTCCCCAAGTTGTGCTTTATGTAGAAAGTTGGGATTGAGTGCCAGGGAATTGCTAGATATGATGTTAATGATTTATAGAAGTTGGCAATAGATATAATCACTCTAAGTGTTATGGGAATAAGCGGCTGTGAATAACTTAAAGTCTAGAATGAGGATTGGGTATAGAGAACTAGCATTCCTATTACATATTCAAAGTATCCTTATTTACAGTGCAGAATGAAATCTGTTCTCCTAAATCAAACCAGAAGATGGTGATGAATTTGCATTTAACTCTACCAAGGAAATGGACAGCTCATGGAATTTAAACTTAAACACTTAAATAACCCAATCAAAACAGAGAGGCAAATAAGTGGTATGGTGGTAGGAAAGATGGTGGAATGAGATAGACATCATTACCCTAGGCACATATATGACTGCATATATGGTGAGATGCTATGTTGTGTACAACCAGAGAAGTGAAAAATTGTGCTGTAATTGTGTACAATGAATCAAAATGCAATCTTCTGTCATATATACCTAATTAAAATTAATGAATTAATTAATTTTAAAAGAAAACATAACAACTTAAACAAAAATAAAATAGTCATAGAATAAGAACATAGATGTTACTGTGCAGTTATTGCTGCACATTAAAAAACATCTGTTAGATGCAGAAAGCAACATTTTATAATATTTCTAATTTTACAAATTTCTTTTCAATACTTTCATTTCTTTGCACAATTTCTTCAAAAATTCTCTAAAAGAATAATTATGCTTAGCATTTAATATTTATCTTCAATTCAATTTTGAAGTGTTTCTATCATTAACAGACATCTTGACTAGGTATTAACACTATTCTAGTTTTGGAAAAACTCTCAAACTAATATCTTGAAAGAGACAAAATCATTGCACTAATATCATAAACATCCACCCAAGGTTTGTGCTACTGATCCCTACTTGCCAGCCCCTGTATTTCTCCTTTCTATATCAATTTGAATCTTACTTAGGGTCCAATCCCAAACTATTGTAAACTTTTTTCATTATCCTAACTAACTTTCATACTTTTATTGCCCAATAGTTTGTTTTGGTGTCTGGTGACTGAATATTTGTTCTGAAATTTTACTGCCCATGTTTAAATTTTCCTCCTTCAATCATTGGCAATGCCACCTTGATTAAATAACTTTTCTTTGCTTCACATCTCCATGTGTAAGATGCAGTAATAGTATCTTCTCACAGAGATGTTTTAAGTATCCAATGAGGTAAGTGATAACCCATATGAAACTCTTAGACACGGTGTACAGAAAGCAAAGAATAATATAAAAGTAACTATTTTTATGGCAATGCACACTTTATGGATTCTCTCCACTACACACATTTATAAATGTTTTTTATATGTGAAAATATTCAATTCCATATCCAATCCTATGAAACAGAACTAGTATTTCCATTCAGAAGCACTGGATTCTATAAATCTTGCCCAAGTCAGAGGATGTTTGCTGTTGTGATGTGTTTTAAGCTGCTCTACATTTAGGTCTTTCATTTCATCATTTGTAACTAAAATACACAGAGATAAATTATTAATAAGAAGTTATATGTAATAATTCTGAAGCATCCAGATTCAGGGTGAGTCAGTCTACAAAGTTCATTGTATAAGATGATGTATCAGGTAAAGAAAGTTCTAATAGTTATTTAATATTACCTGTGAGTTGAAAGACACTGTCTAGCAATTCCTCAAATACAAAGATTAGACATTGATCACCATAGAGAGCAAATAATTTTTCAGTGCCAATGAGCCTACAGATGACAGGGCCAATATTTGTATTCAGGAAATTCTGACTCCACATACCTGACATGTCTTCTAAAGAGAATATTTAAAATTTCTGCAAAAGTATGATAATAGGTAGGAAACTCACAGTTACCATTTCCCAGCACATCGCCTGGTTTTACAAAATCCCACCGAACTTCTAGTCAAGGAACATAGGACATAAAAAATGTTGATGGGAAAACTGTGAGAGAGAAACAGAAAAACAACAACAAAAAAAAAAAACAGCTGAAGTTTCCTGTGAAAGGAAGCCCAAATCTAATAAGTTCTAGCTAGGAGTAATGAAAAGGATATGACACAGCCTGGCAGAACCCTAAGGTCTCCAGTTATGTAAACCAAGTTGGCAAGAGAAAGGGAGGGTTAAATTAACTGTGAAAGTTAACTAACCCACCCAGTGCCACACACATTCACTGTTGCATGGATAAATACCCACTCTTACACACAAACATACATACACACACACACACACATATAAACATGTATAGGACATTATACAAGTTTATTCCCCATTAAAAATGAAATATAATAAACTATATTCTTCCTCTTTGAAAAATGAAAAGCATACTCATTCCCAAGTGAAATGCCCAAGCACTCAAAAGCAAAAACTATCTGTTCACAAGTCCCACCACGGAAGCAGAATTACAAGTTATTATTAACCATTAATCTTAAATGTAACTTATTAATATGAGACTCATGAGATATTTGTGGAATTCCTCCAAGTAAAAACAAAAAAGACAAATGGATAAAATTACCCCCAGGAAAAAGAGATGTGAAAACAAGTATATCCTCATAACAAGGTCTAGCATAAAGGAAACAATAGAAGACAGATTTTTACTTTTTTAAACTTAAATATATGCAATAATTATAAAAATTTTAAATTCAATAAATAGAATCTATGTGATAAAAACATGGGGTTTCAAAATAGATTTATTTCAACTGCTTTAGACTGGATTTTTTATAATAAAATGTTAGAAAGAATTATTAGGAATATTATGGAAAATTTGATATCTCTCCTAAATAGGTGAACACAAGAAGACATTAGACGCTGGGCATGATAATGCAAACCTGTAATACCAGTGACACAAGAGGCTGAGGCAGGAGGATTTCAAGTTCAAGGCCAGTCTCAGCAATTTAGTGAGGTCCCTAATAACTTATTGAGACCCTATCTCTCAATAAGAAAATAAAGATGGCTGGGAGTGTGTTGACTAAGTGGTAAAGCAATTCTGGGTTCAATCCCTAGTACCAAAAAGAAAAAAATGAAAAAATAAATTAGAAAGATGTGAGAAAAGTAAAGGTCATAAAAAGTCAGTTCAGAAGCTCTAGTAGTAACTAACAGGTGTTTCAGAAAGTCAAGAACAGCCAGACTAAAGAAAGGAATCAAATAAATGTGTAAGATATACTCTCCCCAAAAGCCTCTAAATTAAAAGAGTCCATTAAGCACAACAAATGGAGGAAATATGCACTTAATTACAACATAACTGAGTTTCAGAATTGGTGCAGTGATCATATGTGTGATATATATATATATATATATATATATATATATATCACACACATACATGGACAGAAACAAGACCAGAACAACCTGACTCTTAAGAGTGATGCTGAATGCCAAAAGACAAGAGAGAAATTCCCTTCTATTTTTCTCATGGGAAATTATTTTTACCTTAGAATTCAGTTCACACTCAAATGATCAATCATGTATGAAGATAGGTTTCAGCTGCTTTCAAATATGCAGGATCTCCAAAAGATAATCACCCCCAAGAAACCCTTTAGAGAGTTACTTGAAAATGCAGTTCTTTAGCTCTGGTAAAACAAATAAACTCAGGACGTGGTTCCAGACCAAAAAATGGATTGAATCCAGAAAAGCATTAAATGGAATCAATCCTCTAGACACCTGCAGTTCAGAAGGGTCCCAATAAGTCAGTCTTTGGAAAGTTTGAGGATATATAAAAGCATTACAGTGACCAAAGACAAAAATAGCATTAAAACATTTGGACTGGTGAGGCACAGAAATTTCAAGACCAATATAATCACATTTATGATTTTCTCTACAGTGAACATGTGATATGTAATTCAAAGAATGGAATTTTTATTTATTTGTTTATTTATTTATTTATTTTTAATTGATTTTTAAAAAAGAAATGATAGCAGAATGCATTACAATTCTTATTACACAAATACGGCAAAATTTTTCATATCTCTGGTTATATGTAAAGTAGGTTCACACCAATTTGTGTCTTCATACATGTACTTTGAATAATGATGTCCATCACATTCTACCATCCTTGCTAACCCCCTGCTCCCTCCCTTCCCCCTCCCACCCCTCTTCCCCATCTATTTCTCCCATGCTCCCCCTCCCTACAGAATACAAATATTTTTTATGTTTACCTAGAAACTAAAAATACAGAAAAAAAGGACAGGAATATGATGAAAGAAAAAGGGAAAGAATACAGATACCTTCACCTTAAATATTTTTGATAAAATACAAAAATTAGAGTAAGCAAAAGAGTAAATAAAATATTATGGTCTAATTATTCTGATAGGTTTGATCCATGACATGTAGGAAAGTTCAACTGAAAGTAAATAATATTTTAGTAGAGTGAGCTTTGATCTGAGGATTCCCTGTCTGTGGATTCAACCAAATTTATTCTAGTCAAAAATATTGTTGTAAATTTTATATAAAGCATAGAACATGTGTGGATATTGGAGTGGGCTAGAATTATAGAACCATCCTTTCCCCTAGAGATGACTATATGATGGCTCATGTAACATTTGAGACATCATTTTTAAAAATAACTTATTGGTGCTTTACAAGTATAGAGACATATTTCTGAAGATGATGTTTTTGTTAATAGGAAAACTGAATTGAACATCATATGTGTTTGTTTTGTTGGATGGAAGCGTAAAGATGAAAATAAGTGTAAACTAGCTAAATCTTTGCCTTTAAAAAAGAAATATATCATATATAAAGCAAATAAATGAAAAATTGTGTGGAAGCATGTTACCTGATATTGAGGTAACAGCAGCAAAAAAATACAAAGCTGTACATGCTTCCTCTGGAGACAAGATTGGACAAGAAGGGTTCAGAATGGTGCTGCCGCCTTACCCTATGCCTCTGATAGCTGAATAATACAGCAAACCATGAAGAGTTAAGCAATCAGGAGGTCACATTTTACAGAATATATTAATTAAGCAAAACTGCAATGATGAACAAGGAAAACTCTTGATAGTAAAATTGTGGGCAATTATAGATTGAAAATGAGGGTAGTTAGGACTAAGGATCCCAAAATTAGAAAAATGCTATTCCAGAGTGTTCTATCAGGGACAAGAAAAACATAGGGCATAGAACTAAAGAAATAAAGCAGATGCCAAATTCAAATCAGCATAGATTTTGGACCAAAAATAAAACTTTCCTTTAGACATACCTGGCAACTATTCACTGTGTTTGTAATGAGGATAATACATGGGTCCTCATGTGTAATTACAATTAGATGAATTGTTTGTAATTAGTATATACTTTTCATCATGTTTTGTGAATTCCGTCAGCCACCCTATAATCTTTCTCTTTACATAGCCCTGGATGAACATTCTATTGGGCATTTTTCAGGCAAATCCCTGACCTGAGGGAAGTTGGCATCTTGATGGGTAGGATAGATAAACCAGGTACCAATTAGAAGATTGCCTGTGCCAGAATTACATTTGAGCTATTCATAGAAGAAAGATGTTAGAAAAATTCTCCTTGCCTACTTTATTAATACCTCAATAAAAAGAATAGTATCAGTAATTAGGAGTCTGCCACAGCTATGTTCAATCCAAAATGTAGGAGTTCAGGAGAAAAAAATTTAAAAAAAATTTGCAAAACTTACCTAAAGTTTAGAAATAGTTGAATTAAGGTACAAAATGCAAGCATAGCAATATTCAAACCAACACAGATTCTAAATTTTCAACTCTTTTTTGGGCATACCTTCCTTTCTATTGTAGATCACTGATGTGGAGGGTTTAAAAACATCCCCTCTTGTAAGATCAGGACTTCAGATTGATTGATACCTGTTCTACTTGGAGGGCCTTATTGGATTAGAGAGCACCAGAGAAGATACCAACTGTAATAATCCCTAAAATTCAGGAAAGTTTTTAAGAAAGGCAAATAATACATATATACTATCATCTTATGTTTTCTTCTAATTCATAAATTGGTTTATTACTGATAGGTTTCTAATTTATAACTCATGTTATATGTCCAGATGTTCTGAATGTAGAAGTGACAGTATCAAGATCTTGTTCTACAATACAAGAAGCAAATCAATCTATCATACCTACAAGGTGGATGATAGGATATAATACATGATTGTTTTTTCTTCACAATGTTATCAAAAAGCAAATAAGAGATTATACAGTGAGTCAGCAGAAGAAAAATATACCAAATGTATTTTTTAATTATGCAAGATAAAACAACTTCTACTATGTTAAAATAAAGAGGAAGTCTTCCCTTCGTATATATTAATTGTCTAAAAACACATTTAGAAAATAGCTGCATTTTTCCTTTCTTATAAGAGAAAAGAAAATTATATAAGTACTAAATCAAACAAAAAATTTGAAGGCAAAGGCAGCTGTACAACCACTTAGGAAAAGTTTGGTGATTTAAAAATATAAAATTAAGGATAGACATTCTATATGACCCAGTAATCCTACTTCATAGGTATTTATCTAAGAGAAATGAAAACATTGTTCACAAAAAGACTTGTGTAGCAAGCAGCTTTACTCGTAATGGACAAAAATTGGAGACAATTCAACTATCTTTCAGTGGATAAATGCATGTGCTATGGTACATCCACACAATGGTATGTTAGCAACAATAAGGAAAAAAACCTATTAATTCACCCAATACACACATAAATGAACTTCAAAAACATTACAACAAGGGAAAGAATCTAGCTTCAAAAGATTATAAAATACATAAGTCCATTTATTCTGGAAAAGGCATACCATAGAAGAGAACAAAGATCAATGATTGCAAGGGCTTGGAGTGGTTTAGGGTCTCAATATAAAGGAGCAACCTGTGGAAATTCTGTGGGATAATGGAAGTATACTGTATTCTCTCAGTACTAATGGTTCCAAGAATGTATGCATATATAAGATCAAATAGAAATTAATATCAAAAAGCAAATTTTACTGTATTTTAGTTTTTAATAAAACTAAAATAATAAATAAAATAAATAAAACTAAAATAATAAATCCAATAATATATTCTATCAAGGTGAAATAAAGGGTGGTAGGATAAGAAGGCTTTCATACAGATAAGAAAAGGAAGACCAAAATAGCAATATCAAGCAAGATTATGTTTGGAGAAATCTTCCCCAAATGAAAACACAGATGGTCCTACCTAGAGATAAATATGAGGCTAAACTAGCAGTGATATATACATATATATGAACATTCTACTATTTTTATGTATTACTTACTCCACTCAAGTAAAAGATCCAGAGAACCAACAGAGAGAATCAGAAGTAAACATTGCTCTCACAGTGTGCACTCTAAGTGAAGTATTCAAAAAGTTGCTTTCTAAACTATGACTAAAGTTCTAAAAGCATGCAATTATCCATGCACAACAGAGATGTACCCCTATGTAGCTAGAAGAAGCACTAAGGACACCATGCTTTAGTAGATGTGGTTAGCTGTTCAGAAAGGAAGACAGAGCACAAATGACAGGTTGCTCATTATAAACCTCCAAGAAAAGCTAGGGAAGATGTAGGGCAGACGGAAACCAAGATATTCAATAATTAATGTGTGATAATTTAGAGAAAAAAATTATGTCCTTGACACCTGGCAAAATAATTTTCTTTAACAGTAGTGACATTGTTTTTTGAAAATGATACCTCTGTCAAATAAATACAAGAGTCAAGAACCTGGGCTTAGAGAAGGTCCTTATTTTCCTAAGGAAAAGGGAAGAAAAATTTAATATTTTTAATTTTTTAATTATTTTTACCTCTAAATTGTTACATGTGCTATATTCTTTTCATTTTGCCCCCTCACTATTTGAATAAGGTATACTGTTAATCTTATAAAAAGAATTATTGTTAATAACGCTCCCTATTTTTTTACTTTCAAAAATGTTGGCTTTCTTTTTTTAAACTTGTTTTCTAAAAGCTTGTCAGAAAACAAGATTGTGATTAAATAATAGGAAAATTGGCTTGCCAGAAGGGCATGATTGCTTGGCCTTGTGGTCTAAAGGGAACTTTGAAAAAGAAAAGGTGTGTGTCTCATTCATATTTATTTTAAAGTGATGCTATACTTTATTTAAATTTTTGTTGAGTTATAACTCACATACAAAATAGCCACTAAATTCTAGAATACATGGAAAACTAAAAGACAGAAAATAACTGTTCAGTACATCAGTTAGCATGAGGTTGAAACACAGCTGGCCCAGGAAGGCTGGAGTACAGCTGATGTTTGAGTTACCTAAATATCTGAATGGTTTCCGCCAACACTCTGAAAAAAATCAATAAATAAATGACTGCTACAACATTTCTGTAAATTACTTTCTGCAGCTGTCCTGATGGATTGTACCAGGTGAAATATATAACCACTCTCTTTTGGAGCAATGTGGGGATGGAGAGGCTTTTCCAGGAAGAATTTCACATAGAAGAGTCTCTTGTACTATTCAGAAATCGTTTTCTCTGGGGATAGTTCTTATCTTTCACCACCAAACTCCTCCAAAAGCAGCTTGGGAGGTTAAAAGAATTCTGCAGCCTGACTTGCTCAGGGTATTAATCTATGTTTTGTCTTTGTACCCTGTTTGCCCTTTTTATATTATAGTGCCCAACTAGGCAAAAAGAAGCAGCAAAATAATACAGCAGGCCTTCTTATTACCAATTAAAATATGAGAAAATTGAGGGTCAAGTATCAATGCATTCAGGGTCACACTACTTGTTATAGGCAGAGGCACAAATTAAATTCAGAGTTTTTCCCTTTTTCTTTTTTTTTTCTTTGTTGCAGGTGTTTGCTCTGTTTTAGTCACATCAGAAGAACATTCAGTTATGGGCAAGCTTTTAGAAAACAAGTTTAAAGGAGAAAGCCAACATTTTTGAAAGGCAAAAAAAAATAGGAAGAGTTATTAACAATAATTCCTTTTATCAGATTAACAGTATACCTTATTCAAATAGCGAGGAGCCAAAATGAAAAGCAAAAAAGCACATATAACAATTTAGAGGTGAAAATAATTAATGACATAATTATTACTTTAAAATAAGGAAAAATATCATGATTGTATTCTAACTTAGCAAGCAAATATGTTTGCTGTTGCTTTCATTTTAACGGTGGAGCAAAGGATCTGTTTTTGTATAAAAAATTATTTAAATCAATATTAGAACAATTTTAAATTATTCTATGACTATTTCAATGTTACTTATTTTTCTTTTTTTAATGGAAATATTTAATAGTGAATTTAAGTTCAAATATTTTATGGTATTTATGTATGTTATTAATATAAAAATTAACAAAACAATCCTGTTTCCATTTTCCATTTTATAATTTTAACATACAAAATAATATATGCATATATATATATATAAAATTTGATTGATGCATCTATTTTTTCTTTTTCAAATGTATGAAATATGATATGTCAAGAGCTTTGTAATGTTTTGAACAACTAATAATAAAAAAATTTAAAAAAAGAAATTTAGAATAATAGAGGGAATCAATGTTACTTATTTTTCAAGAGAGTTCCTTTCAGATTTTCCTTGAATATATGCATTAACATTTATGTTATTACATATGAAAGGACTTTATTAAATTGTCACAAAAATCCTATTTCAATTTGTTTTGTGCTACTTCATTGCCCCATTTTTTTCTTTTTCTTGACTATTCTAAGAAAATATGAAATATACCTTATTTGATTTAGGTTTGGAGACACTAAGTTTTTTTTGTCTTCCTGGATGCTACTCTCTGAGATTGTGCTTCTTTTGAGGAACTCTGTCTCCCAACAAGGTGGCTCTAAACCAGAGAGTCAAGTTCTCTCCCAAGCAGTCTTTGCAGAGATGTGGTACAGACTGATGTGTCAAGATTAAGTCATTTGCCAAAGAGAATCATGATGAGAGAGAAAAGGAGAGAATTTCAGTGGTGTACAAATCTCTCAGTACACTTATAATAAACACCTTTCTGTTTGCTTCAGTCCAAAGCTGTGCTCCAGTTATAAATAAGCAGAGAAGAACCAAGAAACAAAAAAATATAGACACTAGCCAGGCTTTGCAGGAAAAATGTGGAAACAGAGATAAATTTTATATGACATTTAAACCCCCAAAATTGGGGAGTGTTTATATATATATATATATATATATATATATATATATATATATATATATATATATATATATATTTTTTTTTTTTTTTAATTTAAAAATTTTTTTATAATTAAGGGAAAGGGGGTGTGTGGGGGTGAGAAGTAGGGTGGAATGGAGTGTTTAAGCTTTTATTTATAAAATAATATTATCATTTTTATTTGCAAATTTACTTGAAAACTTTTTTGCTACATTTTTATTTTGAAATAATTTTAAGCTCTAATAAAAGCTGAAATCTATTATAAACATGGAATATAACCTTCACATAGCTTCCACTACATAGCTGGAGCCCCAGTTATTGCCATGAGGCTCTAGGGGTGGTTTTCTAATTCTTTCATTCCTTTTAGATATATGAATTGGAAATTTCCCTAAGAGGGACCTGTCCCTTTTCTCTCTTAAATGATCAGTTATTTATTTATATTATAATTGAGTCGTAGGTATTTATTTTCTTTGGGTATTTATTTTCTTTTGTATATTATCATGAAATAATACTAAGTACTTTGGTGCTCAAATTACAAGAGTCTTGGCCATTAGAAATGCCTTTTGGACTGGACTGTGTCCCTTTCAACTTGCCCTTTATCTTTCAGTTACACTCCCTGACTATTTGGATATGAGGTGCCCTAGGTTACTGTTGGGTTTTTCCTTCTCCATCCCTGGAAACCATCAATTCTCCAAAGGATTTCTGTTCTTCCCATTAGAAAATGATTTTAGAACACCAGTTCTGGCCAATATTTCTGGGGTGCAGCTGCTACTTAACTTTCTCAATATACAGAACCAGAAAATATATCTGCACACCTACTCCATTCATGTGCACATTTATATTTATTTCTGTGTCCATATGTATTCTGTATCTCTATGTATTTGCATTTTAAAAATGAGCTGAGTCTCCAACAAAAACCACGGATTTTATTCTAGTCTTCAAGATGTCTTTATTTGTATTTTCTTTTCCTGAGAGTGAGAAACTTAGTTCTCGGTTATCAAAAATATACTTACCTAAGTCTTCAAACTTAACAAATAAAGTAATATTAGAATGGTTAAAATAATCTTAGTAATTAGGGAGTACAGTATTTGTGGGCTATAGTTCTTTTTGTTGTCATCTATAAGGATCCAGCCCAAATGTTATTCTCCAAAATTGACTTTCACATATCAATTTAGTATCTTATGGCCTTATAGGCTGTGAAATTGCTTAACTCATTAATCTTTGTTGTTGTTGTTGTTTTTATATACTTTGGTATTTTCCACATAACCAATCATGTTGTATGCCAATAGAGACATTTTTTTTAACTTTCTGCTCTGTATGCCTTCATTTTTTTCTTTGCCTAATTTCAATAGTTAGAACTATTTGTTAGGTTTAGTAGAATGTTGAATTGTTTCCAGTCTTAAGGGAATTCACCTTGTCACCACTGAGTATGATGTTAGCTTTGATATGTGTGGACACCTATTACCATGTTAAATAAATCCTCTTCTATAAAGATTATTCAGGTTTGATATTTGAAGTGACTCAAAGATTATCACAGAATGTACTCAGGCAAAAGCTTTCCATAAAACAAAGCATATGATACAGGAGAAGAAAGTACAGACAAGCACCAAGGGTTTGAGAGACATCAAGGAGCGGTTCCCCAGGGTTCATTTTAGTCACACAACATGCACTTTGTCTCCAGATTACACATCCAAAATTTGTGCAATGAATCCTGGTCTCAGGAGAACTCATGATGGAAGTTCCCAGCAGGGTCTCTAATGGCCTACTGGTCATGTAACCAAGTCCACCTGGCTAAAGGATTACACAAGTTAAAAGCCATGAACAAACATGCTGGCTGCCAGTGTCTCCAGGGTACTTTTGGACTTTAAACAGCACTTCATAGATCAGTAGGTAATTGGTTAGTGGGCCTGTGAACTTTATCTTAGCTAAGACTCAAAGTCAGATATCCAGGCATCCACAGAGAACTGACTCAGTCCAGGTGTTAAAGAAGATGCATCCTACCATCAGTGTGTTCCTACAATGGACATTTTAAATATGCTGAATAGATGTTAAATTATTCAACCATTTTCTAAGTCTATAAAGATGATCATGTTTTTCTTTTCTGAACTTTTTGTATAAATTTTAGTAATTTATATTTTTAGAAATTCATGGTACTGGAAATCAAATCCAGAACCTTGCTCATGCTAAATAAGGCCTCCACCACTGAGTTACATCCCCAGTCCATGTTTGTTAATTTTTGAATAATAAAACAGATTTGCGTTGTTGAGATTAAAACTACTTGTATGTGATATGTTGTCAACTATAATATATGAATGTTTCATTGGTGGTTTTATTATCTGCATTCATGAGGATGTCAATCTGCACTCTATTCTCATGTAATAACTTCATCCAATTTTGGTAATGTGATAATTCCATCATGACACATAGATTTGAGAACAAGCTTTTTCTATTAGAATTTTCCTTTTAAATGTATACTAAAATTCTCCAGTGAAATCATTTGTTTTCTTTTAAAAAAAAAATTTTGTTGTTACTGTGATTTAAATTTATTCAATAAATATAAAGCCATTCATATTATTTGTTTCTTGGGTTAGTTTTGGCATTTGTTTTTGTTTTTGTTTGCCTTTCAAAGACTTGTCCTTCTCTCCTAAATATTGGATCTATGGGCATAGAGTTGTTTGTAGTATTGACTTGTTATTTCAACCCCACTGAAATGCAACCCACTCTTTTACTCATGTTATTGATAAGTTGAATATTCTCTTTTCTTTCTTATCTCAGCTAGAGATTTATTAATTTCACTGCCTGATTCAAAGAATCAGAGTTTGGTTTTGTTTATAATCTGTGCTGTTTTTCTACTTAACTTTTCCTATTTCTATTCTTGTTTTCCTTCTTTCTTTCTTAATTGGGTTTTTAAGTTTTAATTTAAATTATTTATTCATTTATTTTTTGTTCTTCTTTCATTACTTTGTTAAAATAGATACTTAGGTTACTTATTCGAGCCTTATTCTAATAAAACTATTAAAAGCTATTAATTTCACCATATCTCTTTATTCATCTTCATGCCTCTAGTCTTATGTGATATTTAATTTTTTTTCAAAAAAGTAAGAATATATTTTAATTTCATTTGAGACTACTTATTTGTCTCATCAGTTATTTAGAAGTGTGATATTTAATTTTCAGTTGAAGATATAAGAACATTTCTCTATCACCAATTTCTAGTTTACTGCCCCTGTATTATAAGAATACATTTTGTGTAATTTCTATTATTTTAATTTGTTAAATTTTGCTTTAAGATCCAGAATATGGTCTCCTTTGGTACATGCTCATTTTTAAAGTGTGAGTATTTTGCTCTTGCTGCATGGAGATTTTTATGTCAATTAATTCAAATTGATAAAGTTTTTCATTTACTGAAAAACTTTTATCAATCATTTTGAATGGTTTTATATCTATTGAATTTGGTTTTAATTCTTGCATTTAGATCAGTTATTTCCTACTGCTTTTGTCTCTCTTTGTTAAGTCAATTAATGAGAGAGCAGTTTTGCATTCTTCAGCTATAATTGTGGATATATCTCTGTCTTATTTCTGTCTTATCAGTTTTTGCTTTATTTATTTTGAAGCTCTGTTGGTAAGTACTTATACAATTATACTTGTTATAGCCTCTTAATTGATCTTTTCATCATTCAAATTTCCACCTTAACCCTGTGATATTGTTCTGAAATCTATTTCTCTGATATTAATACAGTTCTTTTCATTACTATTTAAGTAGTATATCTTTTTCTTTGAACTTTTTGAAACAAGTTTATTGAGATATGACTGCCATCCATGTAATTCACTTGTAGAACATCGAGAGTCTAGTGGTTTGAGTATACCATAAAACTGTGTGAATATTTAGAATATTCACTACAATCAACTTTATAATATTTTTGTTTTTCCTAAAAGAAAACCTGTATTGAATAGAAATATCTCCCCATTCCTATCCTCATAACTCAACCCCAGCCAAACACTAACCTATTTGTTGGCTCTATGAACTTGCCTGTTATGGATATTTGACATAAATAATGTCATATAATATGTGATCTTTGTGATTGGCTTCTTTCATTTAGTATAATATTTTCAAAGTTCATGTTATACCATGTATATGTATTTTGTCTCTCTCCTTTTTTTTTTTTTGGCTGAATAAAATTCCAGTTGGTGGATATATCCCATTTTATTTATTTGTTCACTGTGTGTAAAATAATGTATATTTGAATAGGAATATGAATATTTGGGATGTATCCATTTCCTGTCTAGTATGAATAAAATTTTCATAAAATAATTCATGTTTTATTATATGTATGGCTATGTATTTTTGTTTCTTGGACAAGGACCTACATGAAGAATTACTGAGTTATGCAGTAGCTCTATGCATAATATTGTGAGAAATTTCCAAACTGTTTTTCAAGGCAGCTGTACTATTTTACAATCCTACCAGCAGTGAATAAGTTTCTGGTTTTTTATATACTCACCAACACTGGTTATTTATTAATTTTTTTATCTTGTTTTACCTTCCTGGTGGGTGAAAAGTGGTATTTCTTTTGTGTTTTTTATTTGCATCTCCATTAATGTTGAATATCTGTACATAAGGTTATTGGTCATTTGTATATATTGATCATTTGTCTATATCTTCATTAGAAAAAATATCTATTTCAATTTTTCCCTATATCATTATTATTTCTTTTTTTTAGTATTTGGGCTCTAAATGTTTTTGAAGTATTCCAGAAACAAGTCTCTCATCATATTTTCTTTTTTGCAAATAGACTCTCCATCCTTTGAGTTATCTTTTACATCACAAAGGTTTTCATTTAGATGAAGTCCAATTCAGTTGTATGTTTTTGGTTTTGTTGCTTGTGCTTATTGGCATCTTACTCAATAAACTATTAACTAACCCAATATTGTGAAAAATTTCTTGTATTTGTTTTTTTCTTTTTCTGTTTTTAACTCTTGCATTTAGATCTATAATCCATTTTTAGTAACTTTTTGTGTGTGGTGTGAGGTAGGGATCCAATTTCATTCTTTAGCATATTCTAGTTGAACTGACACCATTCATTGAAACTGATACCATTCATTGCTTTAAAGTATGTGTTGAAAATCATCCAGGTATAATTTTTTATATTAAAGTTAATCTAATGATACACTTGTATCATATTTTTCTATTCAGTCTGAAATATTCTTCATTCTAATTGGTATATTTATTTGGTTCACATTTAATGTGACATTTTGATATTATAGAATCAAAATTTAATATATTTTAGCAGTTCTCTATTCATTTTGCTTTTTCTCACTCTTCTATCCTGTTTTCTGTTTTTCTTTGGACTGATTTAGCATTTTTCCCTCTTACTTCCTCTATTCACTTTATCCCTTTTCAAATTTTATTGGCTATTCTATGATTAAAACATATATCTTTATTTAATACATCAATACTTTCTAACAAATGAAACACTTTATGTGTTATACAAGAATTTTGAAAACTATATGCTTAATTTCTCTTTTTAATCTCTTATGCTGTTTCATAAAAAAATTTTATAATAAAAAGTATACTTGGCCATTATTCTGCTTCACACACTCAGTTATCTTTCAGAGACATTATAAATATGAAGGCCAATAAAGTTTACTTTTAATTATCATTTATTGTATTTTCCAACATACATAATTTCATTGTGAATATTAAAATTCCAATACAGTGTAGCATTCCTTTTATGAAAAACTTTAACAACTTTGTAAATGAGATCCTCTAGTAGTGAGCTCCTCAAGTTTTTCTCTGCTAATGCTCTATTTCTACTTCATTTTTGAGAGAGAGAGAGAGAGAGAGAGAGAGAGAGAGAGAGAGAGAGAAATTTTTTTAATATATATTTTTTTCAGTTTTTGGCGGACACAACATCTTTATTGTGGTGCTGAGGATCAAACCCAGGCGAGCGCGCTATCGCTTGAGCCACATCCCCAGCCCTCTACTTCATTTTTAAAGGAAATTTTACTGTTTAAAACTCTAGATTAACTTTTTTCTGTTATTATTGTTCAACACTACAATTTAAAGGCATTTCTAGATTTTCTATTGTATTTTTTAATATTTGTTTCTCTTTATGTTGTCTGGATTTTCTTTTCTGGTTGCCCTCAAGATTCTCTCTTAGCCTTTGTTTTTAAATATTTAAGTATTATATTTATATGATTTCTTTCATTCTTGCTTTATTTGGTGTTTTCATGACTTGCATGTATGATTTGATGCCTGTCATTCAACATAGAGAAATTTTTATGGGCTAAGCACAGGGGCTCTTGCCTGTAATCCAAGCTTCTTAGGAGCCTGTGGTAGGAGTATCACAAGTTTGAGGCCAGTGCATACAACTTAGTGACACCCTGTCTTAAAATGGGTTGTGGATGTATTTCAATAGGAGATTATCCTCCTGCATTGGATATCTACTACTGAGGGAAAGAGAGAGAGAGAGAGAGAGAGAGAGAGAGAGAGAGAGAGAGAGAAAGAAGAAGAAGAAGAAGAAGGAGGAGGAGGAGGAGGAGGAGGAGGAGGAGGAGGAGGAGGAGGAGGAGGAGAGGAGGGGAAGAGAGGGGAAGGGAGGGGAGGGGAAGAGAGGGGAAGGAAGGAGAGGGGAGGGGAGGAGAGGAGAGGAGGGAAATTTTGAAATTTGGTCTTTATTTCTTCAATTATTTATTTTTCCCTCATTTATCTCCTCCCTTCTCATTCTTTCTTCTTAAGGAGATGCCAGTTATATGTGTTAGAACTTTACTATTAATATGTGGCTATTGTATTCTCTTTTATTTTTACTTATGAATTTGTTTAACCTTGTTCATTTTTATTATTCTTTGTAGCTTTTCAAAGCTAATTTCTATTTCCAGTGTCTATCTTTGCATTCACTGGTTCTGCTTTCAGTTATTGAATTTGCTCTTGAGCCTATAGTAGAAAGTCTTCATATCTGTGTAATTATGGGACTTTATAATTTGTATTTGAGTTTTTATTATAGTTTTCTTGTCTATGCTAAATTTACCCATCTATTATTCTATGCTCTTGCACCCCTCCTTTTTTTAAAAATCAGAGCACTTCATATATTAATCTTGGTTATTTTAAATGTCTTATTAAATACTTCTATCATCTGTACCATAGCTGAGATCTGAGTCTATTTTTCTTTGTTGCTTTATCTTTTAGCAGTGCTTTAGCAATTTTCCCCTTAATTTTTATGTCTAGTAATTTGGGGTTAAATGAAAGATATCAAGACAGAGGTCAATAATATTTGGTATTTTATTTTATTTTACTTTTAGATAGAAACATTATCTTTATTTTATTTATTTTTAAGAGGGGTTGAGAGGCGAACTCAATGCCTCACACATGCTAGGCAAGCACTCTACCACTGAACCACATCCCCAGCTCCTTGCTTATGTTTTTAAAGGCTGGAAATGTGCATTCATTTGCATATTCTGGACCTTTAGTATGAGATTTTGAGTTATTGTAGATATGACAGCAGTTTGAGGGGTGCTTTTTTCATACTCAACCTCAGAATACTACTGTTTAAGTTTCCTTGGGTTCACCTTAGTTTTAAGATGGGAGCAGATTTTCAAGAGAGTTCTTTTTAACATTTGCTCTTCCCTTAGCTTTAGGTGTTTCTTTCTACTATGCCTTAGGGTGGCCTGTCTTCCTGCTCTGGAAACCTTTATGGCAGTACTCGCTGTTATTACTTTATGGTGGTTGGGTTCAACGTTAGAGTACTGGGCACAGTTTCTGTTGTGTCTATTAAGACTCAGTATCATGCAGACACCTGGTTATCAGAAATCTTTTCAGTTCTCTTAATCATCCCTCTACTCTGGTTCTATTCTCATCACATATTTTCTCCCCACCCAACACCCACTGAGACAAGTTCTTTTATTCTTTTCTGTGTTACCTCCACCCAGTTACAATGGCTTTTCAGAAACACAGTAAACATAACAGTGTTTGATATCCTCTCCTTACCATACATTGAGACTGTTTTACAATAAAGGAAAAATGGGAAGGAGGGCTTTGATGGAGTTTGACATCCCTCCCTTAATAATAGCTTTGCCCCTCCCCAAGGTCTGCTTAAGGGGGAAAACTTGGTTTTCCATTTTAGACAATTAAATCACCACTTTAGACAATTGAGGCTCCTGGAGGAAGGAAAATGTAAAGCATTGCTAACTCCCTCTGTCTTTGGTACCCCAACATCCCACCAACACTTGGCTTCCACCTATGTTAAATATTCTAGCTCACTTCTTGTTGGTGTTGACTATATCTGCTTCAATTGTCGTATTTCATCTCTTCCTCTGGCTCCTATATTTTCTTAGATCTGAAGCTAGTTCACCGCACTGTGATCTTAGCTCTCTAATAGGGAAAAAAAAATGATCATAACTTCCAGTTTATCCAACTATTTTTTTATGTAAGTCATGGTATTTGTATTTCTCTCCAAGAAAAACTACAAGAGTACCTTCATCTTTGTTACATTTTTAATTTTGAGCAATTTCTTAATGATTAGGAAATTCCAGTTGACTTAACTAAATTAAGCAAAATCTGGTAATTTCATCTTTTCCAGGTTTTTCTATAAATCACTTTCTTTCTCTCCCCAAAATTGAAACAACTTCTCTATTTAGTTTTCACAGTCATCCTGGTTCAGTAATTTCATCATTTGAACTCTGTTAAGCACTGTACTCTACAAGAATGGCTGTAGAAACATTTAATTTGAAACCTTCAAAGTTGTCTGAGGTGCTAATTAAAATGCAACATGCTGATTTTACCAATAGGAAATTTTGTTTTGTAGATTTTTGAAATATCTAGGAACTCTGTATTTCTAATAAGCTTCTCTAGTATGTTATACAGTGATTCCTTGAGCAGCCTCTAAGAAATTCGGTCTTTAACACCTATCCCAGTAGGCCACTAATTTTGAATTTCTTCCATTAGCAGTTTTTCTTGGTCTGATACATTTGTCATCAAACTCTGTCCATCTTTAAAGGATACTGTTTTGTTTTTTTTTTTCTACTTCAAATCATGTATATAAAAGCAAAGGTGATGCTCAAAAATTTAATAACGGGTGAATCCTCTGTCCTAACCAATCAAAACAGAGGCTGGCCAGGCAAGAGAATGCAAAGGATGCAAATGGCTGGTGAATAACTCAATTGTCTGTAATTACAGAGCCTCAGGAGGCTGGAGCAAGAGGATCACAAGTATAAAGCCAGTTTCAGCAACATAACAAGGCCCTAAGCAACTTACTGAGACCCTCACTCAAAATAAAAAATAAAGGACTGGGGATATGGTTCAATGGTTAAGCATTCCTTGGTTTAAAAAAAAAAGGCTATCCTGGTCAAAATAATAGATGTCTGCAGTAAAGAAAGGCACACTATGCGTATGTCTAACACATAACATCAGCCTTTAAGGAATCAACCTTTAATCATCCTCCTTCTGTAATACCAGTTTGTACAGTATGTATTTTTAAACTTTATTTGGATATATCATTTAAACTTTATTTGGATATATCAACTTGATGAATCTGAAGTATACCGTTTTAGAGAGTGTTTTGCCATCATATATTTTACTAATTAGTTAATGCTTTTATCTTTATTAAAATACCATTTCAATACTTTTAAAAAGAGGTTGTCTTATTTTGTATTTGCAGTTGCTTAACTAGTTTCCTCCAACAAATAGATACCCAGTAAACACAGATTTATTGAGTGATTATCTAAATAATGTGAATTTGTATGTATTCCCAGTCTACCTGATTATATAGTTATGTTCCAATAGCTGCAAAGTTCAGGCATAAGAATACATGGAAACAGAACAAGAGCTTTAAAAAAAAAAAAAAAAAAAACAACTACCTTGATTGACAATTTTATTGACATAATTCTATAAAGACTTGAATGAGTCTGGGAACAAGAATATTTCCATTCCAATAAAAAGCACACAAAATACAAAATAAAAACACTAAAACACCCCACAATGTACCTACATATGGTGCCTAATAAGTATATAAGTAAACTGCATTTCTCAACAGAGAATTCAAATAAGGAAGATGTATGCTCCTCTAGTTAGTGTTCAAAATATAACAGACTGGTTTTAGACATTTTGATATATCACAAATATTCTGGAAATGTCAATATTATAATGTAAACATTCTCAAGAATGCCATTTTATTACAATGCCCACACAATATTTAAAATATATATACTCCAATGTGCAGCACTGAGAAAAAAGATGCTATGCTTTTCAGTTTAACATGTTGTTTTCTTTTCTCAACCAATTCTCCAGGTACTTAGAAGATTGCACAATTTGCTGTATATTATTTCTAAATCTAAAACACAGTCCTTAATCTCCATAACTGTGATTACCAGTCCTTCTATTTCTACTGTCAAGTATACTTTATTCCACTGGGATTGAAATCCTTTACTCAATCTGTGTTCAAGAACATTCATAAATCATCTAAAATTCAGCTGCCTGTATCTTCGGTCAGGCATGACAAAACTACTCCAGACATAGCTTATATTTTTTGTCACTACCAAGTTAAAAGGAAACAAGGGTAACAAAAGTAAGTCAATGATGCTGGCCTCTTATGTCACCAGATCCACAGTTTGCCTGTGTTCTTTCTATCAAAATTTCCTTCTCTCCACCATTCAAATCTTCCATTTTCTTCATCCTTTATCATATCCCTTTTGTCATAGTTGGTTGGAATATAATGTCAGTTTTTTAGATTGTTGAGAAAATGAGTTTCAAACGAAGACCATTGTTTCCCTTTGGCTACACAGACATTACTGAATTCATACCTGGCCTGTACACCTTGAAGATGAATGAATGCTTTAATCCTCTCAGAGTGTATACAGCAACAGCGTAGGTACATTCATCAGAGCAAAACTCAGGAGGATGAGCTTTGGAATTGCTGGGCTTTGGCCTATTACTGAAAGCTACCAAAGGATATGGAAAGAGCCCTGTGTCATTTTTCATAGCTTTTTTAAGCTCTGAAGCATGTCATTTTGTAATTTAACAAATATTGTGTCAAGCACTGTGCCTTCATTAAGAATGCAGCAGTGATTATGATAGAAAAGGGCTTTACTGTCAGTTGGTTTACAAGGATGTAAAGTAAATATATATTATAACAACAAATGATTATGCAAGATAATGAATTAATAGATCCCTTTGATTCAAGCATCGTGAATCCTGGAAAGGAGAGAATATATGTTTGGGACCAGAACAAGGGAGAAGATCTTGCTAGGTCTTATAAGTTAAGATTAGAAGTTTCGATTTTCATTATCCAGGTTGGATGACAAGTCATCTAAAGCTTTTAATTGGCAAAACAGCACAATTTGCTTTACACTTAAAAATGTTCATCAGATTACTTTAAGGAAAATACAGGGAGTTGGAAACAGAAAATCAAATAGAAGATTATAACCTGTGACATAGGATGGTGTCAACTAGGAAAATACAGTGAAAATAAAAAATGAATTGATTTGAGACACATTCAAGATCCGAAGTAAGATAGGTGCAGTAGCTTTGGAATCCAACATATTGTGGCTTGAGTCTTTCTCTAAAACTAGGTATGGGACTTTGATAAATTTATTTAATCTTATAACATTCAATGCAGGCAATTGGCTCAATCATGATCAGCACAACATATGGTAGATTGTAAAAATGGATGATGGATTATTTTTATTCCTGCATTAGCACTCTTGTGATGTGATTTTTCATATTGTCTATTTGTTTCTTTACCTTTTGCTCTGAGTTGACCACTTACCATATAGAACATTAGTATTTTCATGAATTAGAGTCTTAAACGTAATTTTATGATGAAATGTTCCAACTATGTGCTTCTGAAAACCTGCCACCCCCATCATGAGATGAAGCTGTGACTGGCCTGCTATGTGATAAGACACATGTGACCTGGTTGCTTCTTCCATAACAGACTACTTCCAGAAGATCCCCAGCAGCAAAGCTGTGCAACTGACTGGCAGGTAACTATTTTCACATGAATATGCTTACTTGAGGCCAACAGAGGAATGATACATCTAAAGCCAGTCAGAATTGCTAACATACAGAATCATGAGCTAAATAAAAGGTTATTTAAAGCCACGAGGTTAGGATGGTTTGTTATAAAGCATTAGGGAACTGAGAGAAAAGTAAGAATCAGTAAGAATTAGATTAGGAGATTGTTCAACACTAATTAGAACTTGTGAATGGAAAACTGGAAGTGTAAAATTCTCCATAATGATTTTAAATATGTTAGAAGATGACAGTGAAACATTATATTGATTGACAGTAAAGGGAAATAGCTCATCTGGATGGCAATACAAAGAGAGAACATTCCTTTTAAAGATCATGAAGAAAGCTCTATGTCAATCCAGCAGGTTGATAAAGCTAGCATCCATTCAGGTCAACTAGGGTTCCTAAAAACATAATTCTAATTTCTTACTTCATCCTTACTGAAATTTTATAGTACTGAGAAGTATAGACACACACTGTGGAATGTCAACCTAGAAAACATATAAGAAATTGTATTCAATTATACTGTTCAAATTTATAATCTAACATTATAGATCTCAACTTTTTCTTCTCAAAGTTACAAGACTCTTCTTTCAAACTTAGGAAGAAAAGATGGGTTTTTTGTCACAAAAATGTTTATGATGTCTCCGGAGAGCTACCTTTTATAAGTAAAATTGTGTTTCAGAAAAACAGAATCCAAATCCTGAGAATACAACTCAAAAATATATTTTGCATTAGAAATATTACATTAATTTTGTATGTATTCAAAGATAATTCCTAGATACTACAATTACACACAAGAAACAGAAACTTGTATTTCAATCCATATATTACTTATTATTTTGGCTTGAGCACATCACCTACTAACTCTTCATCTTTATTCCCATACCTATTTAATTAGAGTTTTGAGTTAAGGTCTCTAAAGTACTTTTTATTTCAAAGAGTCTATGATTTATGACGCAGGCTTCTATTGTCAATTTAATATCACCCAACATATACTAACCATTTAATTTAGCACAGCCACCCCTGTCACATAAGGATTTCTTGTTTGCTTATGTAATTATGTTCACATAAAAAGATTAATTCATTAAGTCCAAGTCTCCTTTGTGGCTGTAAGCAGTGAATAGCCCATACATCAGTTTATCCCATCTATTCAATATAAGCTTCTGCCCAATCAATAGTATGTGGTCACCTGTCAGGAAAATGCAACCAAGACAGATCACCACAGGCACACCTTCAACCTTGATATTGATTTGCCATCTTTGATTTATAAAATATACCATGATTTCCAATTACTGTTATTCAGCTGTGTTTGATCACATCAGTATTTGAAGAGTTTCATTATTGATTTGTTTAATGGCAATCTCACTAAGTACCAATATATTTTATGGAATTTTAAGAGCATATGAATAATTTCCTTGCATTTTTTTAAAAAAAATTTTCATGATGGAACAAAAGACTATAAACATTTTTAACATTTAATTTTTGAGTTGCTTTGTATTATTGAAAAGAAACTTAAGAGTTAAATTACCCTGAGGGGATAATATCAAATAATTGAGGTAGGCTTAGTAAATGATGTGGTTCTTAGAGGTGATACTAGATTAGCCATGCACAGAGGCAGAATAAGAGACCAATTGCTGAGTTTAATAAGGAGGGCCCCAAAACACTAATCAAGATAAAAGAGTCACATTAGCATTCTAGTTCATATCCCTGAATTCTCTTTATTAATTTAATTATTTGTGTAAAGCATTTTCCCATAAAACAAAATGCATCTACCTAACTTATAAAATAGTAAAGTATCATGTGAATTAATTAATTTCTATTCTTTCAATATCATTTTAAAATAAGAGTTCTTAGCTGACAACTCAGCATTACTTAATGGCTATCAAAATGTAACAAACAAACTCTATCAATTAATGGCAAGGCACAAGTATGGATTTCAGAAGTAAAAATTTGAGCTGTCAAGATTTGTCCTATTAAGAAGCCAGAGGCCAGAAATGGTGACATATGCCTATAATTCCAGTTACTCCAAAGGCTGAGGCAGGAGGACTAGAGGCTTGGGGCCTGTGTAGGTAATCTAGTTAGACCCTGACTTGAAAATAAAATTTAAAAATGGCTGGAGATATAACTCACTTTCCTAGTATGTGTGGGGTCTTGAGTTCAATCCCAGTACCAGGAAAACAAAAGCAAGAAACAACACACACACACACACACACACACACACACACACACACACACAAGCCAAGTTAAAGTCTGTAGAGCTAGGAACATTAAAATGTGTATGGAGATGTTCTCCTCGAAATCATAAGCCACAAGATGACAACATATACTTTGGATTCTCCTGATGTTACACCTGTAATTTCTATGCCTGAATTCCCCTCATGTTGCACCTACAATTCCTATGTCTAGATCATATTCAGAATCTGACTCATACTCTTGAGAGACTAGCTACAGATATAAAAACTTAATTGTTCTTGATAAGTTCATTGACCTGATGAGCCTGGGGAAAGTAGTTGTGTGCAAATGGTGGTTGAAATGAGACAAGGAAGAAAGAAAAAGCAGAGAGAATTAAGATAATAGAGGGGTACTTGACTTAGGGAAAATTAGCTGGACATGATAGCACATACCTATAAGCCTAGTGGCTGAGGCAGGAGGATGGCAAGTTCAAAACCAGCTTCAGCAAAAATGAGACCTTGTCTGTAAACAAAATACAAAATAGGACTCAGGATGTGGCTCAGTGGTTAAGTGACCCTGAGTTCAATCCCTGGTAACCACCCACCAAAAAAAAAGAGAATCAGTGGAGAATTTTTGTCTTGGCAAGCCCAAATTAAAACAAAAACGTAAAAAAATACAGGATTTTTAAAAATTAGTCAATAAAAATGTAAAATTCTAAAAAGGCAAAGCAAAAGGAAGGGTATTTTTTTTGTTTGTTTGGTTTTTTGGGGTTTTTTTTTTTGGTCAAATGCTTCTATTTTTACTCAAGAAAACATTCAATAATCACCATGCTTACTCAAGCTAGTTTCTCAACACTTGGTTAAAGAGTTTTCGCATTTAATTTCTGGACTCTTCCAATGTCTTAGCAGACATTTGATACTATTTCTAGTGATCAGAGAGGATGGTTATATTTTTGATTATGAAATATTACATTAGACATTATTTGGTTCTTACTCCCTTCCCTGAAATTCCCTGTCTCCCTCTATTATGCTCAAGATGCTGTCCAATTATATTTTCCATCTCATTTGGAAATTTGGAGGGCTTTTCCTACATTCTTTTACAGAACTATTAAAAATTAACCAGCATAAGAGAATATATGAAAAAAAATAAGCTATAAAAAAAGTCCTCGCACATAACCATTGCTTAGTTCCATGATTTGTAAGTTATGACTTACATTTCCTGAGGTAACAGTCTTAATCTACCATGGCTCCCTTGTTTGTTTTCCCAATCCATGTTTGGAAGGAAGTATTTCAGCTTGAAAACGACCAAGAAGCCCCCATCCTGATTCTGCAACATTGTTCCTTGTTGAGGAAACTTTTACTACAGGGCTTGCTTGCATAGCTCTAAATGTTAGGTAACTATTTATAGCCATGGCCACCCTAACTGGGAGGTGAGATTGGAATAATTTGCCAAGAACTTGTATTTAGAGTCTTAGTTTAAGAGGTGGTTTGAAACTTCCCAATACTGTTCCTAGGGCATGGGGATACTTGCTCTGCTGTCAGTCATTATATCTACATGTTTTGGAAGGAAATGCTGTTAAGTCTCACAATCAGCTGTCTCAGGATTGGAAGCTTTTGGAGGTCGAAGACATTAACTGAGCTCTGTCTTTCCATCACATGCATACCTAGTAGGCTATACACAAATATTAGGTATTGCCACAAGAGTTTCTTCCCTATCACAATTCTAATTGCATCCAGCAGTGCTGAATTCAAATCAATTCAATTTAACAAAACATATATTGACAACTTCTCATTTTGCTGGCATGGACCACGTATAACTTGAGTTTTCTGCCCAAAGGTAAATTCTAAAATATTTCCCCAAATTGAAAGTAAAGCAGTAGCAGATGTCTTTGCTAGTGATCAGCAGGAGCCAAACTGTAATTAGCACTAACAATAAGAAAGGCTCTGAGCCTTAAGAAACACTGTTCTCTCTGAGCTCAAGTCTCCATTTTTAGAATTCTTTCACTTCACCACTTGTCCAGGCCAACATACTAAGCTGAAGGAATGGCTAGAACTGCAGCTTCTGTCCAGACCCTGAGAAAAAGTCCTCATCACACATGCGGTTGCCACTTAACACGGTGACATCTCCTTTGTGGGAGAATTCACTATTTTTACCAGGTTTTTCAATAAGTGATTTGTATATTCTTGGACAAAATTTACACATGCAAACAAGCATATTTTTACTCTAAAATCTGGTCACTGATCATTCTGATGATGGTACCTTCTGAAAGCTCTTCTGAAATTACTTTCAGAACCAATTTATGAGCTACACAAAGCAAATTAATGAGACACATCCTTTGTTATCAGACCTGTAAGAAAAGCAGTTTCTTTGCTTTCCTCTTACAGTTAATTTGTTTTTCTTACTGAGTATTCCATACTTGAACCTCAAAACTATCCAATCATGTTCTGATAAAGAACATTTATTTGGCTATTAGAAAACAATAACAACAGAAAAACTGTTCCCAAAATATGTAGATTTTTGACAGATATCTGTATGGAGTTTTTCCATGGACATCTATTTACCATTTCACCCTCATAAATGTGCCAGTAAGAGAGACCAGAAATGGTCAGAATTTATTTAGACCCTATACAAATTAGAAAACCAATAGTAGAATTGAGAAATAAAGGTTAAAAAATGAAAAGTTAGTAGTTTAGCACAAGTCAGGAAATATAGAAAGACACAAATTAATGGTTCTAGGAATCAATATGATGAGATTTATTAAATCTGTGACTGAGACTGGATTAGAATTAGAAGGAGAAAATTTTTTAAAAAAGTGTTCTCAGGACTCAAGGCAAGAGGAAGCTGTATGGACAGCAGATGATGTGTATGCCAATACAAGGCCAGTCAGTACAAAGATGTGAAAGTGGTTAGAAAGGTACAGATGCAAGACAGGTCCAAGTGAGTTGAGCCACTCTTTGCAATGCAGACTAACAAGAGTCATCCCAGAATGGATGTGAGGAATTTGAAGAAATTCAATGATGACACCTGAGCAAATACTGCTCTCTCCTGTGTTTGTAACCAGTGTGACTGCACCACCATATTTACATCACTGTTTGAGGCTAATATTTTCTTTTTACTCTCAGCATAGGATCTGTCATATCCAAACAGGATAACTATAATCTCCTCTCCCTTGGACTTCCTAGTGTGAGCAGATGCTGTGATATCTCAAATTGTTATGTGTTACAATCAGAAAAAATATATAGCTTTTGGATCATACTTGGGTAATGGAAAATAAGTTTGAGGTCTTTACCAAGTGAAGAGCTATATGAAAGCAGGAATGATCACTAAGTCTAACACGAGGAGACCTCTGGTAACTAAAACCTTCCATGCAAAGACCTGATAAATTATTTTAATTTCATAAGGGATAAAATAAGCATAATCTGTATATAACAGACCAAAAAGATGTTGAATTAAGGAGAGAATTTTAAAAAAATCAAAATTCATTGAAATTCTACCATCTGCATAGGGAAACATCAAGAGAAATGAAATATTATTCCTTCCTTCAATAAAATTCACTTTCATTAAGAAGGATGTACATTTTGAAGGGCAGGTACCAGAGATTGAACTCAAGGCCACTCAACTATTGAGCCATATCCTCAGCCCTATTTTATATTTTATTTAGAGACAGGGTCTCACTGATGTGCTTAGTGTCTTGTTCCTCCTGCCTCAGCCTTCCAAGCCGCAGGATAGACATTTTTAAGATCAATAGAACACACAGCTTCACCTATACATAAGGAAAATTTCACCAAAAAGTTTCCAAGGGGGTTGGAAACAGTGGAATTAGACAACATTAGATTTTATAGGAAAACCCATTACAAAACAAGACAATAGTATCAAAATATCAGAGTGCTATATGAATCTAGTTTTAAGAAATATCTCTTAGTTACTTTGCATATGTTTTTCTATAACAGGAAATGGTATGGTACAAAGTATGTGGTGAGGCTAAGACTTTTGGAACAGATAAAAAAGTAAACAGAGAATAACTTGGAAAAATTGCAAATAAATTAGAACTTTTTATATATAACTTTTAAATGGGTGATGCATGGTTGGATAATTTTAAAAAGGCAATGTGGATTATTCCTGTCTTTTTGTTTAATTTATTAGTTCTTTATAGCTATACATGACAGTAAAAATATTTTGACAAAATTATACAAGCATGGAATATACCTCATTCAAATTAGGACTCCATTCTTATGGGTATACATGATGGTGGGATTCACTGAGGTATTTTCATATATGTACATAGGAAAATTATGTTAGATTCATTTTATTGACTTTTCTACTCCTATCTCTCCTCCTCCCTTCCCTTCACTCCCTTTTGTCTAATCTATTGAATTTCTCTTCTTTACCTCCCTTCCTCTCTTATTGTGGTTTAGCTTCCACATATCAGAAAGAACATCCAACCTTTTTTTTTTTTAGCATTGTCTTATTTCACTTAGCAGGATAGTCTCCAGTCTGTCCATTTACTGGCAAAAGTCATTCTTCCTTGTGATTTAGTAATATTTCATTTTGTGTGTGTGTGTGTATGTGTGTGTGTATATATATATATATATATATATATATATATATATATATATATAGAGAGAGAGAGAGAGAGAGAGAGAGAGAGAGTAATTTCTTTACCCTTTCATCTGTTCAAGAGATCTAGGTTTTTCCATAGCTTAGTTATTGTGAATTGTGCTGCTATAAACATTGATGTGGCTGTGTCACTGAAGTACGCTTATAAATCCTTTGGATATATGCAGAGGAATGGGAAAACTGGGTCAAATGGTGGTTCCATTCCTAGTTTTTTGAGGACACTCCATACTGCTTTCCAGAGTAGTTGCACCAATTTGCAGTCCCACAAACAATATATGAATGTACTCTTTTCCCAACATTCTTGCAAACATTTATTGTCATTTGTATTCTTGATAGTTGCCATTTTGAAGTGAGATGAAATCTTAACGTAGTTTTAATTTACATTTCTCTAATTGCTAAGTGGTGTTGAAAATATTGCATATATTTGTTGATCATTCTTATTTCTTATTTTGTGGTGTAAATGTTCAGTTCCTTTGCCCATTTACTAAATGGGTTGTTTGTTTTTTTGATGTTGTTTCTTGAATTCTAGGTATATTCTAGAAATTTATGCCCCTTTTCTCTCATTCTGAAGGCTCTCTCTCCATAAATTCTGTTTCCTTTGCTGTGAAAAAGCTTTTTAGCTGATGCCATCCCATTTATTGATTTTTAATTTCATTTCTTGCACTTTAGGAGTCATGTTTAGAAAGTAATTTCCTGAGCCAATATGTTGAAGTGTTGGGCTTACACTTTCTTCTACTATGTGCAAAGGTTCTGGTCTACATCATTGATCCACTAGAGTTGATTTTTGCGCAGGGTGAGAAATAGGGGTTAACACTCATTGTAACTTCTAAGGTTTTCCTCAATTTATTTTTTCTTTCGTGTTATGTGGTTTTCATTGTAGAAAACCTTACCAGCTTCTGCTAGATTGATTCCAGAGTATCATGTTTGTTTGATGCTACTGTCAATGGGATGGTTTTCCTGATTTCTCTTTCAGTTGATTCATCGTTGAAGTATAGAAATACAATTGATTTATAGATATTAATTTTGTTTTTTTTTTTTGTTGTTGTTTTTTAATTTTTATTGTTGGTTGTTCAAAACATTACATAGTTCTTGACAAATCATATTTCACACTTTGATTCAAGTGGGTTATGAACTCCCATTTTTACCCCGTATACAGATTGCAGCATCACATCGGTTACACATCCTCTGTTTTACATATTGCTATACTAGTGTCTGTTGTATTCTGCTGCCTTTCCTATCCTCTACTATCCCCCATCCCCTCTAGATATTAATTTTGTATTCTGCTACTTTGCTGAATTTATTTATGAGTCCTAGAATTTTACTGGTAGAGTTTCTTGGGTTTTCTAAATATAGAGTCATGTCCTTGACAAACTGAGATAGATTTAGCTCTTTTCCTAATTGTATCCTATTAATTTCTTTCTTCTGTCTAATTACTCTGGCTAGAGTCTCAAGGACAATGTTAAATAGAAGTGGTGGAAGAGGGCACCCTCCTCGTTCCAGTTATTGGAGGGAATGCTTTCAATTTTGATGTTAGCCTTGGGTTTGTTGTAGATAGCTATTACAAAATTAAGGTATGTTTCTGCTATCCCTAGTTTTCCAATGTTCTAAACATGAATGGATGCTGCATTTTGTCAAATGCCTTTTCTGCATCTATTGAGATAATCATGTGGTTTTGTCCTTATTCTATTTATGTAATGTTTCACATTTATTGATTTCTGTATGTTGCTTGTATCCTGAGATGAAATCCATTCCACCATGGTATATTATCTTATTGATATGTTTTTGTATGTGATTTGCCAATATTATATTAAGAATTTTTGCCTCTATGTTCTTCAGGGACATTTGTCTGAAGTTTTCTTTCTTTGATGTGTCTTTGTCTGGTTTTCGTATCAGAATGATACTGGCTTCATAGAATGAGTTTGGAAATGTTCCCTCTTTTTCAACTTCATGGAATAATTTGAGGCAGATTGGTATTAGTTCTTCTTTAAAGGCATGGTAGAACTTGGCTAAAAATTCATTTGGTCATCGACTTATCTTTGTGGATAGGCTTTGAATGGCTTCAGCAATTTCATCATTTGAAATTGATCTGTTTAACTTTTCTGCATCCTCCTGGTTCAATTTGGGTAGATCATATGTCTCTAGGAATTTGTCAATAACTTCAAGGTTTTCTACCTTATTGGAGTATAAATTTTCAAAAGAGTTTCTGATTTCCTTTGTATTTCATTAGTATCTATGAGGATATTTCCATTTCATCACAAATTTTAACAATTTGAGTTTTTTCTCTCTTTAGTTAGCTTGGCAAAAGGTTTTTCAATTTTGTTTACTCATTCAAAGAACTAATTTTTTATTGATTTTTTAAATTTGTTTTTAATTTTGATTTCATTAAGTTTATCTCCAATTTCAATTATATCTTGTCTTTTAATGATTTTGGTGTTGATTTGTTCTTTTGATAGGTCCTTGAGATGTAAAGTAATAAATATATTCTTTTATTGAATGAGCTCAATGCTATGAACTTTCTTTTTAAAACTGCCTTCATAGTTTCCCAGAGATTTTGATACCTTGGATCACTATTCTAATTTATTTCTAAGTACTTTTTTATTTCACCCTTGATTTCTTCTGCTATCCATTAGGCATTTAATAGTGAATTATTTAGTCTCCAGGTATTAGTCTCTACTTTTTATCCAATCATTAATTTATAATTTCATTCTATTATGAATGCAGGGTACTACTTTTTTTTATTTGTAGTGATGGGTTTCTAGTTGTGAATTCTTTATTTTTATATTTTTTTAGTTGTAGATGGACACGGTATCTTTATTTTATTTATTTATGTGGTACTGAGGAATTAAACCCAGTGCCCCATGCATATGAGGCAATTGTTTTACCACTGAGCCAAAACCCTAGCCCCTTGTTGCGAATTCTTTTAATGTAGTTTATCATGGAAGGTTTTTAACTTCATTTTCAAATTTGCATCTTAATTTTTCTGGGTATTTTGGGCTAGCATCCATTTTCTTTCAGAACTTAATATCTCTTATTCCAAGACCTCCTAGTTTTGGGGGTCGGGATTGAAAAATCAGCTGAGATACAGATTGGTTTACCTTTAATGTGACCAGTCATTTTTTTCTAGCCCCTTTTAAAATTCTGTCCTTTTTCTGTATGTTAGGCATTTGTATAATTAATGTGTCTTGTAGTGGGTCTGCTGTAATTTTGTATATTTGAAGTCCTGTATGCTTCCTATATTTGATTTTCCATTTCATTCTTAAATTTTGGAATTTTTTGTTATTATTTCTTTTAAAAGATTGTACATTTCTTTAGTTTTTATTTCATAGCCTTTATCACTCCTGATGAACTTTAAATTCAGCCTTTTCATGTTATTCTATATTTTTTGAAAATCTTATTCATGGTATCTTAACATCTTTTTTCCATAGTCAACATTGTTTTCAAGATTATATAAATACTGTCTTTGTTGCCTGAAATTCTATCTTCCAATTTGTCTAGTCTGTTGATGATGCTTTCAATTGAATTTTTAATTGATTAATTGATTTCTTCTTTTGAGGATTTCCAATTGATTCTTCTTTAGAATCTCTCCCTATTGAAGTGACCTTTCACTTCTTGTATTTTCTTTCTGATTTCACTCCTTATATGATCTTTTACCTCATAGATCAGTTTACCATAAACTTTATAAATTCCTTCTCTTACATGTCTTCCACTGTGGTGTTAATGGATCTGTTGTTGAGGTGTTCTGTGTTGCTTTATATAGTTCTCTTGCTTTTTCATACCATTCATGTGTCTATCTGGAGGGATCTGAAGCTGCAAAGTTTCTACCCTTTGAGTTTATAGTGTCCCTTACATTTGTAATACCTCACAGATTGGGGGGTGGTCCCTTTACATTTCTATTACCTCACAGATTTGGAGGTTGGGAAAATAATAGCAACAACCTATACAAACAATATATAGCAATAGATTAGTACTTAGTCTTTTATGATGTCTACAATGTTAATTGTCACAATACACAGAAATAGATCAGTAATTCACATCAGCAAAGACAGTAAATAATCATAAATTATATCTGGTACAAAATCAAACAATATGTGTTATCTATGAATTCTTGCATATTAATTTTTGCTATGTCATTAATGGTGGAAGCTGATGTTACATGAACCAATTAGCGTTAAGAAGTGTTAAGGATAAAGTTGATTAAGAGAAAAGAAGATGAGATTGAAAAGTAGAGAAATATTTGCAATTTCAGAGGGTAAAGAGGGCAAATGCAGTGGTGACATAGAATGTGTTGGTTATGAGGAGGAAGGAGAAACAATAGAAGTAAAACTTTAAAGAAACACTGAAAGACAAAAGAGTAGAATTTGGCTATTATCAAAAGAAAAAAGACAAAGGTAACCAAGGTAAATAGAGTAGTAGAAAAGAAAATACAAAACAAAATTAAAAAAATACTAATCAAAACCCCTAACTCAGCCAGTTGCGGTGGCACACACCTCTAATACCTACAGCGCTGGAAGCTGGGACAGGAGGATCACAAGTTCAAAGCCAGCCTCAGCAATGGCAAAGCACTAAGCAACTCAGTGAGACCCTGTCTCTAAATAAAATACAAAATAGGGTTGGAATTGTGACTCAGTAGTAGAGTGCTGCTGGTTCAATTCCTGGTCCAAAATAAAAAAATAAAAACCTAACTCTCAAAAAACAGAGCAAACAAAAATAACTACCTACAAAACAAGGCTAGAATTGAAAAGACAGAAAAAATATGCATATGCATAAATGTCCTTGAACCAAACAGTACACATTCAAAAGAATAAAAAACAAAAGAAAAATGAAGACTCTTGGTGAAAAGATAAGGAATCATTTCCATTATGGTTAACAAAATAGTCAATAGTCAATGAGAATATGTTTGCTGTCTGTGCCCAGCTGATTTTCTTTTTTGTCTTCTTGAGGTATAAAGTGAGTGGGGAGTCTTTCCTTTATATTATGTTGATCACTGTTTTACCATTTGGGGTTTAAGACTTCTCAACTTCCCTTCTTGGTAGAGTCCTTTGGGGTAAGATGGAAAAAGCTGTTTCTCTACTACCAGGGTGCCGCTGGGTTCTTTGAGAGGTGTTCCCATAGGTGAAGTTCCCTGGTACAGAGCTCATGTTTAGTGAGGTTCCAGGTACTTTATTGTATGGCAAGTTGTCTGGATATATTGAATTGATATATTTCTAGAGCCTAGTAGATGTCAATCTCCACTGGGAGACTGTACCCCAGGGCTGCCCCCAAGGTTCTACTTGTGGAATGGGAGAGTTTAGCCTCTGCCACTTCTGCTGTACTTGGATGTCGCCCTTTCTGTTCTCCAAGAATCAATTGCAGAGTGCTAAGTGGTGGGCTGGTGTGCTAAACAGGTGGTCTGGGTGGTGAAGCAGCAGGCTGGGTGATGGGCCAGACAGGCCAAGTGCCAAGAATTGTCAGACCCACCTGTTCAAATTCCTGACCCATGGTAGCTGGCCTTGTGAGCTCCTGCTAGCCCCGGGACTCAAAAGTTTGGAGGAAGCTGGATTCTCTCCAGCCTTTCCATTTATACTTCCATAGGAAAAAATGCTTTCAGCATCTGATTTTCCCCAGATTTACTAGGCTCAGGTAAGTCTTTGACAGGCTCACAATAGTTCACAGGGACCCAGCCAGAAACTCCCAGATGTGATTTCCCAGGTTGGTGCCACTACATGGTAGTCCCAAGATGGCTCCTGGCTTGGCACCCCACGGATGATTGGTAACTCAGGGCATCATTTGTAGACTCATTTAATAATTTGAAACAGCTTCTGAAATGGAAGGGGGAGGCTGCCTCTCCAGTGTCAGCATTTTCTGTGCAAAGTCTAATCATAGTATTTCTTAGCTTTTTACATCCTTATATGCTAATTCCACTGCTCCTGCAAGCATTTTATCTCTAATCTGTTCCCTTTCTTTGTTTAATGTACCCAAACTTTCTAATTTTCTAAGGCTCTCAGTCCAATATTGAATATTAGCAAAAATTTCTTTTTAACCCACATCAGGGAGAAGCAATATTCCCACTCCTTGCATTCTGGTGTATCTGAGCTATGAGAAATGCTGCTTCACTGTAATCTGCCATCTTCTCTTCCATCTCTTTGATAATTTAATACATGTATTATAACAAACTACAATTCCCAAGGAATGATGAAAACACACAACAGATACCATGAATTCAACATACAAACTTAAAACTGAACTGTTCTTCACTTTTTCTATTTGTAAACAATGAAGCTAATTTGCACAGAGCACACTTTGTAATGCAACATTCAGGTAGCTTTTAGGAGGGGACACTCCGCATCAGCCAATAGAGTGCCAATGCCAGGCCCACCACTTTCTAATAGTTTGACCTAGGAAAGTTTCAAAGTCTCCAGCATTTGTTTCCTTCTTTTCAAAGGTTAAAAGTAGCACCGACCTCAGTATAGTTCCAAGAATGAAATGAGATAATGGGAAGGACTGATGAGCTCAGTTCCTGTTATAGTGAATGCTGGTTATTATATTAATAACACAAAGGCACTTGCTCTTATGTTCACCAACAAGTATATAAAAGTCTTGCAGATGACTGGAATTCAACACATAGAGCAATAGGAACGTCTCTTGACAAGGGGCTGGAAAATGATATTAAAAAGACAGCCCTTGATTTTAGTCTCTTTTTATCAGTCAACAAAACTCCTTAGTATTCCCAGTCTCTCATGTTTGAATTTCCTCCTCTCTTCCTAATATACTTGGATGTACACCCTTGCTTTAAAAGTTTCTTCACTGGGTCTCTCCTCAACAACTCCAACACTTTATAAGGCAATCAAATTCCTATCATGAACTAGTCACTGCCTTCACCAGACTGAAGACAAAAGCAAAGAAGGACTGAGCTATTTCAAATCCTCCTGATTTCATGAAGTCAGACCTCACTGGGAAATAGTGGAGTAAGCCCTACATCCAGCATTCTCTGGCTATCAATGCTCTTTCATCTCTAGAAAGCTATTTTGTGTTTTTAAGCTATAGAATCTTCATAGAGAAAATAATCATCATAGAGAAATAAAGCTATCTACAATATCTTTCAAATTCATAATAAATTCCAATGTTCCTCTGCTTCTCTTTCTGGGAAAATAGTTGATTTTTCCTTAAAAACTGGTTCCCTGATTACTGACCAAAAATTCCACATCTAAAAGTTCTCTATTGAAAATATAAAATTATTTTTCTTCAAGTCATACATTTTATGTGTATATATGTGATTATGTCTGATGAAGGCATGTGTAATCTTTTGAGCCTTTAAGTGTATGCAAAGCAGGGCAAAGGCGAATTCCACAGCACCCAAAGTGGTACCATATATTTTTGGCAGCCTTGAAAGAATGGAAATATTGGCAAAATAGAGGCCATTGAGAAAATTTTCTTCAAAATGCAAAACTTTAATATTTTAAAGTTCAAAATATTTTTGTGGTGCTCTTATTTATGAAGTTCTATCTCATGTTAAAATAGTATGAACTTTCAATATGCTGTCATGACATTGCCCTTACTCAGCATACACAAGTCCTGGGAGCTATCAGAACTAACAATAAGAAACAGAATCATCAGAAAAATTTCTGAATTCCTCTTTATTGTTTTACACCATAAAAAAAAATCAAGATATGTTGCAACAGTGAAACTATCACAGAGGGATCATGGCCCAGAAGACTATTTGACTTTGAATTAAAACCAAATAAAATTAACTGAAAGAAGGGAAAAATTTAAAGAACCAAACTAAATTTCGTTATTTTGTGGAGTAGTCCCACATAGGATGCTCAAGTCCCTGGATTACTAGAAGACTTAGAGCTGGAATCTGACTCCATTGGTGTCAGCCTCACCCTCTGTATGCCATCTTTTCCTGCATCCTTTGATTCATATCTTTGCATTTAAATATTCTACTGTAGCTAGGTCTGTCCAAAGCCTGAAATATTATTTCAAATCATATTGTCCTCCATGCTTCAGGTTTCCATTTATACAGCTTTATAAGAGCAACATATTTCTTACTCAGCATTCCCTGTTGGTAGAACTCATAATAATTTCCACTTAAATGCAAACTCCATAATAACCAAAATATTTATTATAGAAAAGCCACTTTCTATTCCATTCTGATATTATATTCATACATTGAGTTTCTTCTCCTGAGGCAAAAAGAGTTAACAATTCTGATAGAGAGAATGCAATTCAAAGGCCATTTAAAGTGATTTAACTTTTTTTAATGTTCAGCTTAAATATGAAAGGGGAAAAACTCATTCTCCAAAACTAGCATTTTAATTAGGGCAAATTGAGAATTTTGTTCTAGCTATTAGGAGAGAAGTTCTTGTAAATTGGCAATAATGTTGAAAAACTTCCTATTCACCAAATGAAAAATGTTACTGTATAGTAGCCAAAATAAACAGACTAAATTCTTTCTGTATCTCATTCTTTCCTTCTGTCTTTCTTTCCCAGTCTGACCCTTTTTTAGGATGACTCCGTCAGCTGTTGGAAGCTGATTATATACAGAAGGTGTGCATGTAATGATGTTTTTGGTTCTTCAGTGAAACAAAGACCTGTGATGTTCAGCTGAATGCTGTACTCTATGGCAGCTTGCCATCTGCAAAAATTGACACTTGGCTCCCCTGGGACCACTGAACAGAAACACTGTGAGATGGTAGCTGAAGAAAATGGACATGGGAAGCACTAACTATTTGACACAAATAAAATGGCAGAGCCAGTTTGCTTTCAAAATAGAGTGGGGAAAGTCAGGCCTTTCTGGCCTTTCCTGAGTTTTCTTCAGTGTCTTTTCTCAAAGAGACACTTAAAAATTCAAGAGTGAAATCATTTACATTTTATATTGTTGCTTAAAGGAACAAACTGGGTAGTTGACTAATGGCAAGTAATCTAAATTAAAACAGTGTAGGTGTGGTACAGTATCATATCAAGAACTGTGGGCAATTTGTTGTTTTATTTCTACTTTGAAAGCCACATGATAGGCCCTTAATTTATTAGTTGACTTTGTACACTTTTGATTTTTATGACAGTTATAAACACATGTAATTCCATGAGCTAATTTTCCTTAATGATATGTGAATAACTCTTGTCAATTTTTTAAATAACAATTTTCTTATATCTGAAATATGTACTATATTTTTGCTTAAATCAAAGAATAAAATGATCATATAGGAAGTTCTGCAATATACTGCAATATGGACACTGCAAATGAAATAAACGTAATGTAAACATTACTAGATTTTGCCTAATATTGCTGAGGGCCATTGCTAAGTAAGAATGACGCATGGCATGGCATGACCCAGGTCATTTGCAGTGTCATTGCATGTAAGGTGACCTTGCTCAAGGACCAGGGCGGATCCGGGTTTAGGGCTGATCAGGGTTTAGGGCGTTCCCGGTTTAGGACAATCCGGGTTTAGGGCGGTTCCAGGTTTAAGGTGTACCCTGCTGGGAATAGGGAGTATCCTGCTGCCTCAGGCGAGCCTGCTTGTTGAGTTCCAGTTGAGTTCTCCTTGAGTTCTTGTGGGATTCAGAGAGTATTTTGGGATTTTGCCCAGAACGTGAATTTGGCGGAGAACGTGAATTTCCCCAGTACATGTGTAGAGTGCCAGTGTGAGTTGGGGAATAAAGAGTTGCTGTTTGAATCTACAAGGTGTGTGGTGGCTCGTGATTTTGTGCCCAGCCAGACTGCGGCATAATATAGTTCATTAAAAGTTTCCTTCTTTCTGGTATTTTAGAAAACTGTTCTTATGAATACCACAATTTATATTGTTAAAATTAATGAAATCATTAATTCCTGTTAAATTAAATCTTCACTGGAAAGTAGACATGTTACAATATATGAAAATATCATTTAATGCCGTAATTAGAGTCTGGGCCTTATATCTGAGCTCGAGTTTTGAAAGCATATTGTTGTTTTATAATGCGTTATTCTACAAGACATTTAATGATATCCAGTTCTTATTGCATACTTTTGATATACTAAATGGTAAATATTGACAAAAGTTAATTCCTAAAAATAGGCAGAGACAGGAATGCAAACCAGGTACTCTGCCCTCTAAGTCTTAATTCTTTCCACTACCTCTGTATTTTTGCTTTGATATATTTAGTTTTCATATAACATCATTCATGTTTTCCAGCTGTAAACTCAGGAACAGAAATGATAAAGCTCTTCCCAGGTACACTATAATAACCAGTAAGTGGGGAGGGAGGAGCCTAGAGGCTCACACTCAACCTCCACATTCTCAGTTCCCCAGGCTTTCCTTTTCTAGGGAGAATGAAGACAAGAGATAGATGAGTTACTCTTTAGGAAAATCATGCTTGCAGTGACAGTAGGAAAGGAATACAGATTCAAATTTACAAAGTATACAGAAACAGCAGTGTTTTTCAGTGGAAAAAAACTGTGTTTCAGGGAGGAAATTTTTGAGATTACTTGCCACAAATGTTAAATTGAGAAAGGAGCATACATAAAAAATAATCAAAAGAATAATATGTTGGTCAAAACCCAATAGGCTTTCTCATCAGTAAGATGAAAAGGGATTATATAGTTACTATAATAGAAATGCTGACGATGTCCTTAGCAAAATAACCACAAGGTTGGCAAGTATTTGAGGTGTTACTACTTATTCTCTAGTAAATCTCTTTAATATGACTTCTAAAAAGTTAATATTACTTATGATAAAGAAAATAACAGCCCTGGATTCACATTTTAGTTCTTGTCAAGGTTTGGATATGAGATGTCCTCCTTATTAATGCAGGAACGTTCTGGATGAAATGATTGGATTGTGAGAGCTGTAACCTAATCAGTCCGTTCTAGTTTGAATGAACTGGTAGTAACTATTGGCAAGTGTAGCATGACTCAAGGAGAGGGTTCAGTGGAGATGTGCTCCAAAATAATTCATTTTCCCTGTGGCCCCTTCTCCTGCACCTCTTCTCTGCTTTCTGTTGCCATGAGATGAGCATCACTCCTCTACCATGCCCTACAGCCATGATGTTTTGCCTTACCTTGGGCAGTGAGTAATCAACTTGGTCAACCTCTGAAACTATAAGCCAACGTAAACTTTCCCTCCTCTAAGTTGTTCTTGCAGGTACTTTGGTTATACTGGAAAGGGGGGGATAAAAAAAATCTGATTAATGCAGTCTGATGCTAACCAATTTTGAGATATTTATCAAATTCCTTTGGCTCTTTGGGCCTTCATTTGTCTATTTATATGATTAGGAAGATACATTAGTTTGAATCTTAGACATTAAATGTGTTGGTATATTTACCCTAGTAATATTGGAAATTGTCTTCAACTTTGTTTTGTTATATTTTGTAATAGGGATTAAAACATAAATATAGACTGCTTTAAATTTTGGAAAGAATCAGAAACTGAATCTTAAAGCTAAAAGGATCGCTAGATATTATGAAATAGGTAGCCATCTTCAAAGTATACATGTAAGATTAGAAAGAATTATATGCCCCCAAATATAATCTCAAATCCTGGCCACTGGAAGAAATTCCCATATTTGAGTCATTCATTTTGGAAAAGACTAAGTTTAGAAAATAATCTCTTATATTAGTAGCAAAATAATCCATAAGTAGAGGTAGAAAGTTAAAAATAGGACACTAGAGTATGTTGTTCTTACAACTAATACTAGTCTAGGCATGGGAAGGAGTATTATAGAAGAAATGTGCAAAAATTGAAAGAGAAACAAGATGTGAGTTTTACGAAAATGAGCCAAGGATGGCCCTGAATATATTTCAAGTCTAGCAACAGTGGAAATTGCCATGTATGAAGAGAGTATCAACCATCACCAATAGCCTTGTTCAGTCCATCACCTATCTGATCACTGAATCTTTTCCCATCCTCTCAGCACTTAACATTTTAAGTTCAGGGTAAGATTACTTGAGGGAAATGTGTTTAAGTGGGTTTTAGATCATGCTATGGGCTAAAACTTGGTTTTATTTCAAAATTCATATGTGGAAGCTTCAATCCTCAGGGTGATAGTTTTCAGAGGTGGGACTTTTTTTTTTCTGATGTAATTAAGTTTAGATGAGGTCATTGGAATTAGTACCCTTATAAAGAGATGAAGTGACCAGAGTTTTTCATCTACCATGTCATAATATTGCCAGAAGACAGCCAATTGCAAACCAAGAGGTCCCTCTAAAAAAATCCAAACGTTTTATATGTTAAGAGGTTTCAGGATGAGTATTTCCAGGCTTCTCAAGTCTTTTACATGAAAATACAGAAAGAAAAGTTTTTGAAATCATACAAAATTAAATTTCATTCCTGACTATATTAGTTAATAACTATGTAAATTTTGAAAACTATAGTAGGCTGTTTTAAGCCTTAATTTTATCATCTGAAATATGAGGACATTACTTTCTACATTCTTTCTCATGAAGAAAAGCTGTGATAAAGGTAATAAATAAAATATAATAATATCTTCTTTTTTAAATGACAGCCTCTTAACTCTCTGAGCTTGAGCCAGATTCTTCATATTATTAGTCCATATCCACATAGCACACTTGCATTCTATTTGATATGACTTTTTATGAAGTACTGCACATTAAGACAGTATATTTATTTGTCTCCAAAAAACAAATAACTATTTGTACCAAATGAATCAATAATAAATCTTGGAACAAAAAAGATGCTTTGATACATTTTATGTTGTCCTAAAAGACCACTTTTCACAAAATTAGATTAGTATTTTTCTATTTTAATATGATAAGACCGTATGTTCTTTTAAATTATTGGTAAAAAAATGTAAAACAATTATTTTGCATTAATCTTGCTAAGAAATGAGTTTCTGCTTTTAAATGTGTAGGTATATAAACATGTATATGCATATATTTTATATAAAAACATAGATATGTGTATATATATTTCTTCATTTATACCAGGTATTACAAAATTTTTAGATACTCGACATCCAAGCAATGTTTCTTTTATCCAAATAGTTTCTAGATAGATACTGCTCTCATAAATTTCCTACATTTTTAAAGTTGCATAAAAATAAATTCAAAGAATTCTTTCATTTTTCTAAATAGTATTTTTAAAACAATTCTTATCTTCTTAATTTTTAATACTTATGAAATCCTTGGGAATTAATATATGTAGGTTTTATCCTTCTGTGTTTTTTTTTGTGTGTGTGTGTATACACATACATATATAAATGAATATATATATAAATTAATTAAATGCCCATCAAATTACTTTCCTTGCCCTCCTATTTCCTATTTATTACATTTATGTGTGAAGAGGGAAATATCAACTGAAGTCATAAAGTTACTTTTCTCAAGTATGCAAATCACCAAGAAGTAACATGCTCCACTATGACATTGCACACTTAAACTCTAATCATAATTTTCTACTCTAGAATGTACTTCAAAAATCCTGTCAGGTAAAACTTTGAGCACAGCTTCTAGTAGAAAAATGTCTAAGAAGCTCAAGTTAACTTTGAAATTCACTTTTACTCATATTAATCTTTCAAGTTCATTTTAAAATCTTTGATAATGCTAACTGCACAGCAAAAGGGGAACATCTCTTGTTCCAAATAAATAACACAATTTATATGAAATCTTAGCCCAATAATGAGTATATTCAGAAACAAAGGAATTCTAGTGCTTTTTCCTTTTAGACATTTTTTCCATTTTCAACTGTGATAGTCATCATGCATCCTATTATAAAGACTGTTTCTATGTGTGATTTGTATTATTTCCATGTTTTACATACAATCAGGTGAAGATATTGGAATGTTGGAATGTTTTACCATTTTGTATTGTACCATGACATAATATATGAATGTGTGTATGTATTTTGTGTGTATGTATATGTGTGTATACACGTGTGTGTGAATACATATAGGCATATATAATATAACATGAAGTCAAATACTAAATCAATATAAATATTGTATGTGCTAAATTTTAAGGCAACAGAATGCTGAAAAACAATTTCTGAGTGCTGTATAGCTGCTAATAATTCCTATCAAGCATAAATTCTTAACCTCAGATTAACTCAGTACAGAACAATTTTTTAAGAAAAGGAAAAAAAAGTTTATGGAGAGAGCACTAACAGAGAGGAAAGGAAGAGGAAAATTTGGAATATGTAAGGAAAAAAACAGATATAAAGCAAGATCAAAGCTTCCTTGTATATTTTATCATTGTACATCTGTCCTGAGATCATAATTCCTGCTGAGTTGCTATTCAGTTCCTGAAAAGAGTCAAGGGAGTAGTAGTGAATACTTGTCAGAACTCTTGATTTGTTCAAAAAGAAAAACCCACAACTTTTGATTTCGAACCTCATGGGTCCCTGGGACCCTTATCTTCTTGATTTTTAATACTTATGAATGTAAGAAAATGGGCATGATGGTATATGTGCAGCTTTTATTATGTGAATTGTTGGAGCTCAAGTGAAAACTTAAGGTTCTCCCTATTTAATTAAGTGGCTTTCCTCAATTCTCCTTTATCTGAGCCTCATCCTGGTTCATTTATGGTTCTGATGGACAGTGGCTTTCTTTCCTCAGTGAAATGTTTCCCTCCTGACTACAATGGTCCACACAGAGATGGGTTTATCAAAGGTCATGTGGGAGTGACCCCTGAGACATTTTTACAGCCCTGCCCCATTTCAACTGTTATTTTTCTGTCTAACAGCTTTCCCTAGCAGAGTGGTGTGCCTAAAATAGAAATCATACCCTGGACTATAATCAAGTTCCTTTTTCCTTGGGAATAGGACAACCTTGAACTTCCCCAGAGCTTTGAGTTCTACTAATGGTATCTATCTACCTTAACTGTAAGTCCATTTACCTTAGTAATTTGTATGGGTAACAAAATGAAAAATAACCCAGATTAGTAAAGATTTGCTTTCATTTAATGCAAGCAGTAAATTAGGAAACAGTCAAGAAAATAGGTTCTCTTTTTCCCACTTGAGAAATTCATTATGAAATCTTATTCTTTTACCATAGATTATAGCTTCCTTTATTTCAACTTAACAAATATAAATTAAAAATTAAAATATAACAAAATCTAAGTATGAATAATAATGCTATTTTTTTTCTTGAAAAAAGAACCCTGCCATTGAGGAAGTGTTCTCAGTATAGGAATGTACAAATAATTGTACTTCTTGGTGATATATGAAATTGAAGACCGTTTAAAAGTAATAAAACTTTAAAAAGACAAGGACTATTAAATGAATTGTCTGCAAGGATCAATGGATTTAAGGATCATGCCTTGGCCAATCTCCTGAGTTCTCAAAGAAATGCTGAAGATGTAGAATCTAGTAGACTCTATTTTTCACAAGCCCCAAACTTCTTATTAAACATGAATACAGAAATCTTTCTTCATAAAATCTGATATACTTTATAAAGGGAAGATAATTTACCAGAGTGTGATTTTAGAAGCCTCGATTCTTTCTATGAGAGCATCATTTATTAATTTCCCACCAAAATAAGGAAAATCTGTCTTCCTTATTGCAGGATAACACAGGGCCAAGTTTATCTTCCATCCTGACAAATTAATAGACATTTAGTCTGGAATGGGTCATTGAAAAGAGGGTACTTTAGTTTCTGGACAATTTAGTAAGGGAAAAAACCCTAACTTTTTAGTAATTATTTTTAAACACTCACTGGTAGCATTTGAAGATTGATTAAATTTTGAACATAGAGTTGTTTTTTTTTTTTAGGACCTCGATATAGACTTAATTTATGACCTGTAAAAATGTGCTTTACTATTTTGTTTTGTTTGCTAAAAGAAAGACAGTATTAAAACAAACAAAAACGTCTAATTTATAGGAAATATTCTGGCACTAATATTCAGTTCTTAAGTGTCAGGTTGTATGTTGAAAATGAATTAATTAATTTTTTTTAGGAATAAAGAGAAAGATTGAGGTATAGTTAGTATTGATGAAATGGATCCTCCTAAAATCAAAGTTATCCTAACCAAAGAGAAAGTAAGCCAAAGAAAAGTCAGGGTAATGACAGGTAACTGTTCTCATGTCAACTTCGATGGTTCAGGTAGAAAAGACTGACACAAAGTATTGTATAAACTAAGCAGAAAGTATACTAATTTCTGTTCTCATAACCTCATTCCCCTGGGCAATACATTTAGCCCAGATATTAGTTAGAAGATTTATATCACGTGAATGGAAATGTCATGAGATAGACATGGAGGTAAGATGATAGAAATGGATTAGAAGAAGTTGTCACGTGAGAGAGGAAGGGGGACAATAGGCATATGGGACTCTGAAAGACATCATGAGTTGGGGGAGTCTCTACTTCACCTCACCTCCTTTCGCACTTGCCAGAAGATGTGGCAATATATATTTTTTCTATAAGTCTTAAAATATATTTCTAATGCCCAAGGTGTTTATAATTTCCAACCAAGAAGAGCCTGATACAAACAGCCCAAGCTAAAGAGCTCAAATGATGTCAGGGGCTTGACACTTAGAACATGAACATGCTAAACAATGGAAAAGCACCCTAGTATCGATCAATAGAAGGTAATTATTTACAATGATATGAAATCCTGACTCTCTTTCATTTAAGACCAGAAATATAACAGGTTGGAAAAGCACTTCCCTGTTTTCTAGAACTGGTCTCAGGGCATATGTGATTATAAAGACCTGAATCACTAATATTTTCTCTATGGAGGCATTTCATCAACAGTAACCACTGCTAGAGAAAAGGAGCACGTTTGGTTCATTTTTATTTTTACTTTATTCTGAAAATGTCACCACAGTCCTAGGAGATGGGATTTTGATGTCATCCTTCACTTACCCAGAAGCCTCAGTGGGCACGCACTGTGCCATCTCAGCTGTGGGCTCCTGTCTTCCCCATCCACAGGCTGAGGTGTCTGAACTCCTCCATAATCTCAAGTAGCCAACAGCAAGACCTGTCACCTCAGCAGTGAAACTGTGTATTCGCACAACTATCACAGAGGCCCATTATTTGTCTAGTGAAGAAGACTTCTGATGAATGTTTCTGCAATGACATTTGAGATGACAGGGATGAAAATCCCCAAGTCAGAGATTTTAGTTCTTGGGGTCTCCAGAGCAGCGCTGTTGTCAGTTAAACTGAATAAGTGCAAAGACGTGCAGGTTGGATGGCCCGCAAATCAATTTATTATCACAGGCCATGAAACTCACATGTGGTAAAATCAATACAGAATTTCAGTTTCCCTGATAAAGAATCAAAGAGAATTTTATTTACTCTTTTACTTTGCAAATGTTACCTTTAAGTCCAATGAGGAAAGGTATATGTCAGACTTTTCCATAGAGTTGTACAACAAAATGATGTCCAAATGATAGTTAAGAATTAAACCGGAATGTTTTCAGTGCCTCGGAGCACAATCAATCTGATGAAATGTTGACAGAGAAATATACATATATTTTAATGATTAAACCAATCCTGAGAGATTAAAATCATTTGGTTCCAAATGTAAAAAAGACAGAAGAGTAGCATTTTTTATATAAATAAAATGACTGTGCTATTATCTTGTACTCATATATTTCAAATATTTTGACCATTTTTAAATAATTGATCATTAAGTCAAAGAAACACATAGTATGGGGATACTGATTTCTGAGAGTCACATGTCATTATAATAATTTGTCTAAATAATAAGAAAAACTCACAAAACAACCGAAAAGTCAATATTGTGAACTAGACAGATTTAGACACTGTATTAAGGGATTTGTGCATGTGCATAAAATAATCTTTACCATAACTAATGAGGTAATATTTTCTTTATCCTCCTTTCACAAAAGCAGCAAGAGAAGTACACAGAGTAAAACAATAGCACAAGTTTACAAAACCAGCAAGCAGTTGAAATAAACAGGAACCCAGACAACCTATCTCTGAAGACTGTGCCCATGAGCACACTGGGATACTTATGAAATTTGGAAAGAAGCCATTTTCCTTCCAGAAGAAAAATGTTAACCAGAAGACTCTGTGTCAGAGCTCAGAGATTTGGGTACATTGCCTATAAAATGGCCAGATCCCCTTCTAATGGCATCTGACATCACTTTCAAAAAAGCTGCTGGAGCCATATCATATTATATGTTAGCTTTGTAAGCTCTTTGAAATTACTGAAAATGATAATGAAATGAATAAGCATATTATCTAAAACAAAATATTTGTAACCCTGAGAAACATTATTATCAATTTAGCTCATCTCAGAAGTATTTCAAATACTCTTTATCTAAGCCTTGGAATCTTATATATCCTAAAAATTAATCTCAGTTTAAATTATCTAAAATAAACAAAGAAAATATTAATTTTTTAAAATTACTTTAAGAATCACACCCATACATGCATACACAAACACACACTATAAATCTAAATTCTGTAGTTGATTTGGGAATGCTACATGAGTTCCATTACTCAAATTAATCTAGTTTAAATTTATTATTATGTTACCACCCCTTTCATTTAGAAGTTTATGATGTAATTGTACTTGTTTACTAAATTAAAAACAGTTTTTCACAGAGACAATGTTCAGAAAACAGATGGACTCGTATCATATAAAATGCTCTTCAAATTTATTCTGGCAATCCTTACAGAATGAATGAAGAACCTAACATAAAATGTGTGCAATTCTATATGACAACAATTCAGCACACATTTGATATCTCATTAGCCAGGACTTTGTGGTCAGAGAATGTCCCACAGAGCAAATCATCTTTGCCATTCTGACAAGTGTATTAGAATATTACTCTTATTAGAATAACAGTGCATCCATTTTCTAACTGCGTATGTCCCTATTGTCAGAAGTCTAGCTTTTTGCTTAATGTTAATGCTCTGAGTTCCATATAAAATCAAGCATTGGACATGAGTCTGTCCATTATAAAAAAAAAAACGAAACAAAAAAAATGTACTGTTTTAAATACAGCTTGTTAGTACCATATGGGGATGAAAGAACACCACTAAACTCAGATTTCCATCTCTTGTTTATTAGCACAAGGTTAGAGTTGAGTGGAATTTAAATTCTAGTCTAGCATACATTTACTCTGAACAAGTTTGAAGAATAGAAAGTATATACATTTGCTCCCGTTTGTATTCCCAATTATTTTAAGGCAGCTTTCAGCCACAGGTTTGTTTTGTTTTATTTTACTCTTTTAATGGAAACGAGCAATGTATATAGATACAATAAATTCAGTAGGTATGTTTTCTTCCAATCTGGATAACACAGTTCTGAAAAACATAAAGAAAAGCATCTTTTTTAAATGGAAGAATCTCAGTCTGCTATTGAAAGTCTGAATCAAATATATAAAAAGAGGAGAGAAAATATATTTAATGTTCTTTTGACAGAATATGTTTTTATATCTTAATATATATTGTGGAATTATAATTGAGTCAAAGGGAAAATACTGCTACCTCACCCACTATTAACTGTACACAGATGCATATTGATGTTTACTTGCTTTCTTTCCCCCTAGAAACTCAGGTCAAGAGCTCTTGACAGCTCATCCACAGATGCCCACTGGTAAGGCAGCATGACAACAGTTTCTGTTATTTCATTTTAGAATTTCTCCCTGCAGTGACATGCCAGTACCAGCTGGACATCTTGTATGTAATATCTGCCTCCTTTACATCTTTACCTAGGGATAGCTTTAATTCTCTTCAGGGAGAATTCATTTTAGTTTTTTCCCAGTAAGAGGACCCACTTCCTTTGCCCATATTCATACATTAAACTAGGAACAATGAAATATTAACATGGTTTTTAGCTTCTTCATTACCAAGATGAAAATAAAATTTATTGGCAGGATCTGGGCATAGGATCAGTACAAATTAGACAAAGGAACAAGTGAGATTATATGGTTTAAAGGATCCTTGAGAATCTTTAGATCATCAAATTCCAATTGCCAGAATCAGTCATTTTAGTCAAATTTCCTAGAAAAGAATTAACTCTTATGAGCTGTAGGTAATATATTCCTACCTATGCAAGAACTAGCCATAAAAATTCACATGAATTTCTTTAAGATATTTCCTATGTAGTAAAAGGAAAGTAACTGTGTGCATAAATTTGGATTGAAGTTTAAGTTAATTGCAAGCCTAATTGGATGCTACAGAATATATGATACAATAAGCAAAAACCAAAGAAGCATAATTAAATCTATTATTCATTCATTTATTCTTAACATGTCCACTTGTTTCATAGAGAGGAATTGCATATTTCTTATATAAAGAATGTTTGCTTGGCATAGGGAACATAGTGGTAAACACGATAAGCTATTCTTCCTGCCCTCATGAAGTTTATAGTTTAGCAGATACACCATAATAAAACTCATTAGCCTGTATAATTAATATATAATCAAAAAAGGAAAAATTGAAAAAAGTACAAACAATAAATAGGAATACAATAAATAGGAAGACAAACAATAATTAGGATATTGCAATGATTAGTGGTAACTTTTCAGGTAAATATGCATGAGTTATGAAAACTCTATGCTAGAAGAACTTACATAATGTTGGGAATTAGAATAAGTAAGAGTTGTCTTAGAAAAGGAAAGGGAAAATGACCTATGAAGTAAAAACAGCATTGTAAAGACCCAGAAGCAAGAAAGCTTGACATTCAAGTAACTAAAATCAATCAGAGATGAACTATAGAGTGTGAAAGTGAAAATAGAAAGTTGTCCATAGAAAGAAGGTCTGTTTTAGAAGGAGATGGAGGAACTCATACGCTAGGCCAAAGAGCTTTAGCTTTATCTGAGCAACACCAGGAAGCTTGTTAAGTTGTTCCAGTACAGGTTTAAAATTGTAGTAACATGATCATCATGTTTTTCAGATCTGGATATAGGCTTTAAGAATCTGGGATTAAAGTTGTCATGCCGAATTGGGAAAAGGTCTTTACACTTTGGTCTGAGGACGGTAAAGAAACATAAAGCGAAGATCCCATTCCTAAATTAAGGTGAGATAAGGAAATTTAAAACAAAATCCTAAGTTTACATAAGACACAGGACCAGGAATAAAATTTTTTCATGAGCATGGATACGAAAGTCCTAAAATGATTATTTATTTTTTAAAGGGATCCCAAGACAGTGAAAGCCCTGGGCTATCCATAAGGAAAAGAAAAAATATATTATGTAACTTAAAAAAAATCTAAGAACAAAATATTAGGTAAAGATCTTTGAAAAGTTAAAAGGATATAGGAAAATATTAAAATAAGTGAGAGGCAACATGAACTAGATCCCTAACAGTTTCATATAAGAACAATTCTATAATGACAGCAAAAATATGCATATTTAAAGTGACTGAAGAGGTGAAAAAATAATCAGAAACAATTTTTTTTATTTAAATATCAATATTTTACTTTTTTCTTTTCTATTTTTCCTTTTTTGATTATATATTAATTATACAGGCTAATGAGCTTTATTATGGTGTATCTGTACATGAAAATAGCATACCTTAATCTCCCCACCCTCCATTTCCCTTCCTCTCTTGAAACCTCACCTATCCCCTTCCTCTTGTCTAATATTCCCCTTTGTACTTTCATGATGCCTTTTTTCAATTTTCTAGATTGCACATGTGACAGAAAGCATGTGGTACTTGTCTCTCTGAGTCTGATGATCTCCAATTACATCTCCAGTTTCATCCACATAACATGATGTTGTTCTTCCTTATGGTGAACAATTCTCTTCTGTGTATATATACTGCATTTTCACAAAGATGTCTTTTGCAAAGCGATAAAAATGCGAGGTTACAAAAGAATCAGTGTGAACTTGTTAAAATGAAAAATATACCAGTGCAATTAAAAGCTTAAGGGATGAAAGAAAAACACGAGAAAACTAATCATAATGCATCACAGAGGAACAGATGAAAAATAAGATAGACTAGTTAAGTAATATAAATTAAAATAAGAAGTTACAACATGGATATAAGTATGGTTCAAGGAGAAGAAAAAAAGGAAGACAATTTATCTAATAAGAAAATTGTAGAGAATATTTTTATTTATTTATTTTTTTTTTCTGGCTTTCATTTCTGTTTTGTTTTTTTTTTTTTAATTTTTATTGTTGGTTGTTCAAAACGTTACATAGTTCTTGACATACCATATTTCACACTTTGATTCAAGTGGGTTATGAACTCCCATTTTTACCCCGTATACAGATTGCAGAATCACATCCGTTACACATTCACTGATTTACATATTGCCATACTAGTGTCTGTTGTGTTCTGCTGCCTTTCCTATCCTCTACTATCCCCCCTTCCCTCCCCTCCCCTCCCCTCTTCTCTCTCTACCCCATCTACTGTAATTCATTTCTCCCCCTTGTTTTTTTTTCCCTTTCCCCTCACTTCCTCTTGTATGTAATTTTGTATAACCATGAGGGTCTCCTTCCATTTCCATGCAATTTCCCTTCTCTCTCCCTTTCCCTCCCACCTCTCATCCCTATTTAATGTTAATCTTCTTGTCATGCTCTTCCTCCCTACTCTGTTCTTAGTTACTCTCCTTATATCAAAGAAGTCATTTGGCATTTGTTTTTTAGGGATTGGCTAGCTTCACTTAGCATAATCTGCTCTAATGCCATCTATTTCACTGCAAAGTCTATGATTTTGTCATTTTTTAATGCAGAGTAATACTCCATTGTGTATAAATGCCACATTTTTTTTATCCATTCGTCTATTGAAGGGCATCTCGGTTGGTTCCACAGTCTTGCAATTGTGAATTGTGCTGCTATGAACATCGATGTAGCAGTGTCCCTGTAGTATGCTCTTTTTAGGTCTTTAGGGAATAGACCGAGAAGGGGAATAGCTGGGTCAAATGGTGGTTCCATTCCCAGCTTTCCAAGAAATCTCCATACTGCTTTCCAAATTGGCTGCACCAATTTGCAGTCCCACCAGCAATGTACAAGTGTACCCTTTTCCCCACATCCTAGCCAGCACTTGTTGTTGTTTGACTTCATAATGGCTGCCAATCTTACTGGAGTGAGATGGTATCTTAGGGTGGTTTTGATTTGCATTTCTCTGACTGCTAGAGATGGTGAGCATTTTTTCATGTACTTGTTGATGGATTGTATGTTCTCCTCTGAGAAGTGTCTGTTCAGGTCCTTGGCCCATTTGTTGATTGGGTTATTTGTTATCTTATTGTCTAATTTTTGGAGTTCTTTGTATACTCTGGATATTAGGGCTCTATCTGAAGTGTGAGGAGTAAACATTTGTTCCCAGGATGTAGGCTCCCTATTTACCACTCTTATTGTTTCTTTTGCTGAGAAAAAACTTTTTAGTTTGAGTAAGTCCCATTTGTTGATTCTAGTTATTAACTCTTGTGCTATGGGTGTCCTATTGAGGAACCCCACAGTAGGTAAATCGTAGCTAACTTTTTTTATATCAGACGGCGTGTCTCTGATTTGATATCAAGCTCCTTGATCCATTTTGAGTTAACTTTTGTGCATGGCGAGAGAAAGGGATTCAGTTTCATTTTGTTGCATATGGATTTAAAGTTTTCCCAGCACCAATTGTTGAAGATGCAATCCTTCCTCCATTGCATGCTTTTAGCCGCTTTGTCAAATATAAGATAGTTGTAATTTTGGGGATTGGTTTCTGTGTCCTCTATTCTGTACCATTGGTCCACCCGCCTGTTTTGGTACCAGTACCATGCTGTTTTTGTTACTATTCCTCTGTAGTATAGTTTGAAGTCTGGTATCGCTATACCGCCTGATTCACACTTCCTGATTAGAGTTCTTTTTGCTATTCTGGGTCTTTTATTTTTCCATATGAATATCATGATTGCTTTATCTATTTCTACAAGAAATGCCGTTGGGATTTTGATTGGCATTGCATTAAACCTATAGAGAACTTTTGGTAATATCACCATTTTGATGATGTTGGTTCTGCATATCCATGGACAGGGTATATTTTTCCATCTTCTAAGATCTTCTTCTATTTCTCTCTTTAGGGTTCTGTAGTTTTCATTGTATAAGTCTTTCACCTCTTTTGTTAGGTTGATTCCCAAGTACTTTATTTATTTTTTTTTTTTGAGGATATTGTGAATGGAGTGGTTGTCCTCATTTCCATTTCAGAGGATTTGTCGCTGATATACAGGAATGCCTTTGATTTATGCGTGTTGATTTTATATCCTGTCACTTTGCTGAATTCATTTATTAGCTCTAATAGTTTCTTTGTAGACCGTTTTGGGTCTATTAGGTATAGAATCATGTCACCTTCAAATAGTGATAATTTAAGTTCTTCTTTTCCTATTTTTATGCCTTTAATTTCTTTCGTTTGTCTAATTGCTCTGGCCAGTGTTTCGAGAACTATGCTGAACAGAAGTGGTGAGAGAGGGCATCCCTGTCTTGTTCCAGATTTTAGAGGGAATGCCTTCAATTTTTCTCCATTCAGAATGATGCTAGCCTGAGGCTTAGCATAGATAGCTTTTACTATATTGAGGTATGTTCCTGTTATCCCTAGTTTTTCTAGAGTTTTGAACATGAAGGGATGCTGTACTTTGTCGAATGCTTTTTCTGCATCTATTGATATGATCATATGGTTCTTATCTTTAAGTCTATTGATGTGGTGAATAACATTTATTGATTTCCGTATATTGAACCAGCCTTGCATCCCAGGGATGAATCCTACTTGATCATGGTGCACAATTTTTTGATATGTTTTTATATCCGATTCGCCAGAATTTTATTGAGGATTTTTGCATCTAGGTTCATTAGAGATATTGGTCTGTAGTTTTCTTTCTTTGAAGTGTCTTTGTCTGGTTTAGGAATCAGGGTGATGTTGGCCTCATAGAATGAATTTGGAAGTTCTCACTCTTTCTCTATTTCCTGGAATAGCTTGAAAAGTTTTGGTATTAGTTCTTCTTTAAAGGTTTTGTAAAACTCTGCTGTATACCCATCCGGTCCTGGGCTTTTCTTAGTTGGTAGTCTTTTGATGGCTTCTTCTATTTCCTCGATTGATATTGGTCTGTTTAGGTTGTCTATATCCTCCTGACTCAATCTGGGTAGATCATATGACTTAAGAAATTTATCGATGCCTTCACTATCTTCTATTTTATTGGAGTATAAGGATTCAAAATAATTTCTAATTATCTTCTGTATTTCTGAAGTGTCTGTTGTGATATTGCCTTTTTCATCCCGTTTGCTAGTAATTTGAGTTCTCTATCTTCTTCTCTTCATTAGCATGGCTAAGGGTCTGTCGATCTTATTTATTTTTTCAAAGAACCAACTTTTAGTTTTGTCAATTTTTTCAATTGTTTATTTTGTTTCGATTTCATTAATTTCAGCTCTGATTTTAATTATTTATTGCCTTCTACTTCTTTTGCTGTTGATTTGCTTTTCTTTTTCTAGGATTTTGAGATGAAGTGTGAGATCATTTATTTGTTGTTTTTTTTCTTTTTTTAAGGAATGAACTCCAGGCAATGAATTTTCCTTTTAGAACTACTTTCATTGTGTCCCATAGATTCCGATATGTTGTGTCTGTGTTTTCATTTATCTCTAAGAATTTTTTTAATTTCATCCTTGATGTCTTCTATAACCCATTGATTATTCAGTAACCTATTGTTCATTCTCCAAGCGATGCATGATTTTTCCTTCCTTCTTTTATCGTTTATTTCCAGTTTCATTCCATTATGATCAGATAAGATGCATGGTATTATCTCTACTCCTTTATAATGTCTAAGAGTTGCCCTGTGACATAATATATGATCTATTTTTGAGAACGATCCATGTGCTGCTGAGAAAAAAGTGTAACTGCTTGATGTTGGGTGGTATATTCTATATATGTCAATTAAGTCTAGGTTATTAATTGTATTATTGTGTTCTATAGTTTCTTTATTCTACTTTTGTTTGGAAGATCTATCCAGTGGTGAGAGAGGTGTGTTAAAGTCTCCCATAATTATTGTATGGTGGTCTATTAGACTCTTGAACTTGAGAAGAGTTTGTTTGATGAACATAGCTGCACCATTGTTTGGAGCATATATATTTATGACTGTTATGTCTTGTTGGTATATGGTTCCCTTGAGCAGTATGTAGTGTCCCTCTTTATCCCTTTTGATTAACTTTGCCTTGAAATCTATTTTATTTGATATGAGTATGGACACTCCTGCTTGTTTCCGAAGTCCATATGAGTGATATGATTTTTCGCAACCTTTCACCTTCAGCCTATGTATGTCTTTTCCTATCAAATGTGTCTCCTGTAGGCAGCATATTGTTGGGTCTTGTTTTGTGATCCATTCTACTAGCCTGTGTCTCTTGATTGGTGAGTTTAAGCCATTAACATTTAGGGTTATTATTGAGATATGGCTTGTTCTTCCAGCCATATTTGTTTATTTATGTTACTAAACATGGTTTGTTTTCCACTTTGATTATTTCCCCCCCTTTAGTGTCCTACCTCCCACTGTTGGTTTTCATTGTTATTTTCCATTTCCTCTTCCTGTAATGTTTTGCCAAGGATGTTTTGAAGAGATGGTTTTCTAGCTGCAAATTCTTTTAACTTTTGTTTATCGTGGAAGGTTTTAATTTCATCTTCCATCCTGAAGCTTAATTTCGCTGGAAACACAATTCTTGGTTGGAACCCATTTTCTTTCAGTGTTTGAAATATGTTATTCCAGGATCTTCTAGCTTTCAGAGTCTGTGTTGAAAGATCAGCTGTTATCCTGATTGGTTTACCCCTAAATGTAATCTGCTTCCTTTATCTTGAAGCTTTTAAAATTCTCTCCTTATTCTGTATGTTGGGCATCTTCATTATAATGTGTCTAGGTGTGGATCTCTTATGATTTTGCACATTCGGCGTCCTGTAGGCTTCTAGGATTTTGGATTCTGTCTCATTCTTCAAGTCTGGGAAGTTTTCTCGTATTATTTCATTGAATAGATTGCTCATTCCTTTGGTTTGGACCTCTATCCCTTCCTGTATCCCAATGACTCTTAAGTTTGGTCTCTTTATGTTATCCCAAATTTCTTGGATGTTCTGCTCATGGTTTCTTAACAGTCTCGCTGAGCTGTCTATGTACTTTTCAAGTTGAAATACTTTGTATTTGTTGTCTGATGTTCTATCTTCTAAGTGTTCTATTCTGCTGGTAGTATTCTCATTTGAGTTTTTAAGTTGGTTTATTGCTTCCTGCATTTCTAGGATTTCTGTTTTTTTTTTATAACCTCTATCTCCCTATATAGTTGATCTTTTGCTTCTTGGATTTGTTTATGTAATTCATTGTTGAAATGATCTTTCATTGTCTGATTTTGCTGTCTAATGTCTTCCTTGAGACTCCAGATCATCTGAATCATGTAAATCCTGAATTCTTTATCTGACATTCTATCTGCTGCAGCTATTACCTCTTCTAAAGTTGAGTTGACCTACATTGCTTGTGGTCCTTTCTTTCCTTGTCTTTTCATACTGCTCACGTTTCTTTCTGCTTGGTGAAACTGTTGTGTTATTGAATTTTCCCCCTATATATTTATATTGCTCTTATATAGTTGCAAAGTCTCCCTTGCAGGGGCAGGCGGCGGCTGTGCTCCTCCTCCAATTGGGGTGATCTGTCTATCTTGCCGGCGGGCCACTGGGCCCCTTCTCCAGGTCACGTGGTCTGCCTACCTTGCAGGCAACTGCTGGGCCCCTCCTCCAATAGGAATGATCTGTCTACCATGCTGGCAGGCCGCTGGGCCTGTTCTCCAGGTTGCAGGTCTGCCTACCTTGCAGGCGCAGGCAGCGGCTGTGCCCTTCCTCCAATTGGGGTGATCTTTCAACTAGGCCGGCGTGCCGCCGGGCCCCTTCTCCGGGACACGCGGTCTGCCTACCTTGTGTACAGCAGCTGGGACCTTCCTCCAATTGGGGTGATGTGTCTCCCACGCTGGCGGGCAGCTGGGTCTGTTCTGCCGGTCAGTCGCAGGTTTGCCCACCTTGCAGGCATGGGAGGTGGCTCTGCTCTGCCCCTCCTCCAATTGGGGCGATGTGTCTACCACGTCGGCGGGCCGCTGGGCCTGCTCCGCTGGTCGGTCGCAGATCTCCCCACCTTGCAGGCGCAGGAGGCGGCGTAAATAATATTTTTAAATGTTGAAAGTCATAAATATTGGAGAACCATGAGTTCCAACAGGGCAAATATATATACAGTTAAACAACATAATAATCTGAAATATACAACCTGAAGAATATCTAAAGAGCAATATAATAAAAGCATAGATTATCTCCAAAGAAGGAATGAATGAATTTAGGGCAATATTTGAAAAAGCAATAAATGAAGGCAATGTAATGCTGTCTTCAATATGTTTTAATTGCCAATATAAAATCCAGTATCCTTCAAATGATCATAATAATTGAAGGAGAAAAAAAAAGCATACCCATTTATCACTCATGTAAATTCAGTTACATAACAACTGAACACAGAATTCTACAAAAAGGAAATTAAAATCAGAATGACAAAGTGTTACATAAGAAGCAATTATGGATGAATGAAATTTATAAAATAATAATGAGCATTACAAGTACAACTAAAATACCAGATAAGGATATCAAAGAAGATGATTGAGATACAATAGGAGTTAAAGTGTTCTAAGGTCCATCTGCACTTCACAAGAAGGATAGAATGTTGGTAAAATTTAGATTTAATTAAATTATATAGGTTTGAAAATTACACTAACTATAAAGCATAGAAATAGACTGAATAGCTTCTAATTAGCAAAAAAGTAGAAAGGGAAATAAAAATTAATAAATTCAGTAGAAGAAAAGGAAAGGCTAAGAACCCACAAAGAAAACTCATCACCAAGAGAACATAGAAAATAGCATGATAGAATAGCTAAACTATGGAACCAACCTAGATGCCCTTCAACAGATGAATGGATAAAGAAAATGTGATATATATACACAATGGAATATTAATCAGCCTTAAATAAAAATGAAATTATGGCATTTGCAGGTAAGCGTGGAGCTATAGAATATCATGCTATGCTGAGTGAATAAGCCAATCCCAAATGACTAAAGGCCAAATATTTTCTCTGATATGCAGATGCTAATTCACAATAAGGGGAGGGAGTAGCTAGGGAAAATATAGGTACTTTGCAATGGGTACAGGGGAGTGAAGGGAGAGGAAAAGTATGGAGGTGGGAATGACAGTAGAATGAACTGGACACTATTACCTTAAACTCTCATATATGACCAGTGTGATTCTACATCATGTACAACCAGAAGAATGAGAAGTTATATTCTATTTATGTACCATGTGTCAAAATGCATTCTACTGTCATGTATAACTAATTAGGAAAATAACAAAAAGATGGTGATGGTGTTGAAGCCAAACATTCAGACCACATCATCTTAAAACTTGAAGAATAATTTTTCATCTCTTGCTAACAACTACCTTCTGTTATATGCCAATGTTCATTAAATTTAAACTTGTTTTAACACCTTAAAAAAAGAACATGTATTTTCTGTTGCTGTTAAGTTTAAATTAAAAAAATAATTCTAAACACAAAAGTGATTATGAAAATGTTAAGTAAATCAAATTTGCTACTTTAAAAAAAATGTAAGATTTCTCAAATTGGATTTTAAAAAATCTACCAGATTATAAGTGTCATATACAAATATAATGAAATGAAATGTTTTAAAACAAAGGAATAAAAAAATATAATAGACATACACTAGATCCTCTTAAGAAAAACTGGAACAGAAAACAATGCAGAACAATTAAAAACAAATGAAAAAACAAAGACATTTAGTGTAGACAAAAACTCCAAGCACTACAAAGAAAATATTTCTAAATCAGGAAAGCTGAATAATGTATCCTACCTATACAAATAGCAAAATAAAACAAAAGCACTGGTGAATACAGACCTTATAGAAATTACTACACAGGATTACAGAGAGACATGTACAAAGCTGTTCATGGTAACAATGTTTGCAGAAGACTCAAAACAACTTAATTGTCCACAAATATAGAAATGGAAAAGTGATATTATATTTGTTAAATGAAAACTAATTTTTAATAATTTAATTAGGTATATATGATAGCAAAATGCATTTTGATTCATTGTACACAATTGCAGCACAACTTTTCATTTCTCTGGTTGTACACAATGTAGCATCATACTCAATGTGTAGTTTCACATGTACCTAGGGTAATGAAGTCCATCTCATTACACCATCTTTCCTGCCCCCCTGCACTCTCCCCACCCTCCCTCACCTTTGCCCAAAGTTAGTCCATTTTTTCCATGCCTACCCCCTCCCCATTTTGTACCAGCATCCACTTATCAGAGAGAACATTCAGCCTTTGATTTTGGGGGATTGGCTAAATTCACTTGGCATTGCGTCTCCAACCCCATCCATGACCTGCAAATAGCATGATTTTATTCTCTTTTAATGCTGAGTAATATTTCATTTGTGTGTGTGTGTGTGTGTGTGTGTGTCACAGTTTCTTTATCCATTCATCTATTGAAGGGTAACTAAATTGCTTCCACAGTTTACCTATTGGGAATTGAGCTGCTATGAACATTGATGTGGCTGCATTACTATACTATGCTGATTTTAGTCCTTTGGTATAGACTCAGGAGTGGGATAGCTAGGTCAAATGGTGGTTTCCTTCCATTTTTTTAAAATAATCTCCATACTGCTTTCCAGATTGGTTGCAACAATTTGCAACCCCACCAGAAATGTATCCTCGCCAGCATTTATTGTTGCTTGTATTTTTAATAACTGCCATGCTGACTGGTGTGAGATGAAATCTCAGAGTAGTTTTGATTTGCATTTCTCTAATTACTAGAGATGTTCATTTTTCATAATATTTGTTGGTTGAATGTATATGTTCTTCTGAGAAGTGTCTGTTCAGCTTCTTAGACCATTTATTGATTGGGTTGTTTGCTTTTTTGGTCTTAAGATTTTTGAGTTCTTTATATATCCTAGAGATTAGTGCTCTATCTGACATGTGCATGGCAAAAATTTGCTCCCAAATGTAGGTTCTCTGTTCACCTCATTGATTGTTTCTTTTGCTGAGAAGATGCTTTTTAGTTTGAGTCCATCCCATTTATTAATTCTTGATTTTATTTCTTGCACTTTAGGAGCTTGTTAAGAAAGTCAGGGCCTAATCTGATGTGATAAAGATTTGGACCTACTTTTTCTTCTGTTAGGTGCAGTGTCTCTGAACTAATTCCTAATTCCTTTATCCATTTTGAGTTGAGTTTTGTGCATGACTTTCACCTCTTTTGTTAAGTTGATTTCCAAGTATTTTACTTTTTTTGAGGCTATTGTGAATGAGGTAATTTTCCTAATTTCTCTTTCAGAGAATTCATCACTGGTGTAGAGAAATGAATTTGATTTATGGGTATTGATTTTATATCCTGCTACTTTTCTGAATTCATTAATAAATTCTAGAAGTATTCTGGTGAAGTTTTTTTGGATCCTCTAATTATAAAATCATGTTGTTAGCAAATAATGATAGTTTGAGTTCCTCCTTTCTTATCTGTATCCCAATTCTTTTGTCTAATTACTCTGGCTAGAGTTTCAAGGACTATGTTAAATAGAAGTGGTGAAAGAGGGCATCCCTATCTTGTTCCAGATTTTAGAGGGAATGCTTCCAATTTTTCATAATTTAGAATGATCTTGGCCTTGGGTTTAGAATCGATAGCTTTTACAATGTTGAGGTACATTTCTACTATTTTTCTCTAGAGTTTTGATCATGAAGGGGTGCTCTATTTTGTCAAATTGTTTCTCTGCATCAACTGATATAATCTTATGATTCTTATCTTTAAGTCTATTGATGTGATGAATTATATTTATTGATTTCCATATGTTGAAACAACTTTGCATCTTTTGAATGAACCTCATTTTCACTATTTTTTAAATGTATATTTGTATGCAGTTTGCCAGAATTTTATTGAGAAATTTTGCATCAATGTTCATCAGGATATTGGTCTGAAATTTTCTTTCCTTGATGTGTCTCTGCCTGGTTTGGGTATCAGGAATATACTAGCTTCATAGAATGAGTTTGGAAGGGTTCCTTCTTTTTCTATTTCATGGAATAATTTGAAGAGTATTGGTATTAATTCTTCCTTGTAGGTCTTGTAGAATTCAGCTGTGAATCAGTCTGGTCCCAGGCTTTTCTTGGTTGGTAAGCTTTTGATGGTGTCTTGTATTTCTTTGTTTGAAATTGATCTGTTTAAATTGTGTATGTCTCCTTGACTCAGTTTGGGTTGATCATATGCCTCTAGAAATTTGTCGATATCTTTGAGGTTTTTCTAATTTGTTGGTGTATAAATTTTCAAAATAATTTCTCATTGTCTTCTGTATTTCAGTAGTGTCTCGTGATATTTCCTTCTTCATTGCAAATTTTACTAATTTCAATTTTCTCCCTCCTTCTTTTCATTACAGTATCTAAGGGTTTGTCAATTTTCTTTATTTTTTTCAATGAACCAGCTTTTTGTTTTGTTAAATTTTTTTGAATTGTTTTTTTAGTTTCAATTTCATTAATTTCCACCCTGGCTTTATTTATTTCCTATCTTCTACTACTTTTGGTGTTGGTTTGTTCTTTTTCTAGGGCTTTGAGCTGTAATGTCAGGTTGTTTATTTGTTGACTTTTCCTTCTTTTAATAAATGAACTCCATACAATGAACTTTCCTCTTAGCACTGCCTTCATAGTGTCCCAGAGATTTTGATAAGTTGTATCAAAGTTATCACTCACCTCTAAGAATATTTTTTATCTCCTCCCTGATTTCTCCTGTTATCCATGCAACATTCAATAATGTATTGTTTAGCCTTCAGGTGTTGGAATAGTTTCTCTTTTTAATTTTATCATTGATTTCTAATTTTATTCCATTATGATCAGATAGAATGCAGGGTAGTATCTTTATTTTTTTGTATTTACTAAGACTTTCTTTATGGCATCACATATGGTTTATTTTGGAGAAGAATTCATGTGCTGCTAAGAAACAAGTGTATTTGCTCATTGATAAATGGAATATTCTATATATGTCTGTTAAGTCCAAATTATTGATTATATTATTGAGTTCTATAGTTTCTTTGTTTAGTTTTATTTTGGAAGATCATTCCAGTGGTGATAGAGGTGTATGAAAATCATCCAGTATTATTGTGTTGTGGTCTATTTGGTTCTTGTATTTGAGAAGGTTTTGTTTGACATATATAGATGCCCCATTGTTTGGGGCATAGATATTTATGATTTTTATGTCTTGTTGATTTATGTATCCCTTAAAATGTCCTTTCTCTCTTTTCACTAGCTTTGGTTTGAAGTTCACTTTATCTGATATGTGGATGGAAACCCCTGATTGTTCATGTGGTTTATGTGAGTGGTATGTTTTTTCACATCCTTTCACCTTTAATCTATGGATATCTTTTCCTGTGAGATGAGTCTCTTGAAGGCAACATTTTATTGGGTCTTTTTTTTAATCCAATCTGTCAGTCTATGTTTTTTAAGTGATGAGTTTAGGCCATTCACATTCAGGGTTATTATTGAAATATGATTTGTAATCCTGGACATTTTGGTTGATTTTTGGTTTTTAACTTATCTTGGTTTTTACTTCGATTAGCCTTCCCTTTAGTATAGTTCCTCCCTTTGCTGATTTTCTTGTTGTTTGTCATTTCCTCCTCCTGAAATATTTTGCTGAGGATGCTCTGTAGTGCAGGCTTTCTCACTGTAAATTCTTTTAAATTATGTTTATCATGAAAGGTTTTTACTTTGTCATCAAATCTGAAGTTTTAATTTGCTGGGTTCTACGTTGATGTCCATTTTCTTTCAGAACTTGGTGTATGTTTGTTCCACGATCTCCTGGCTTCCGGGGTCTGGGTTGAAAAATCTGCTGATATGAATTGGTCTCCCCCAATATGTGATCTGATTCCTCTTTCTTACAGCCTTTAAGATTCTACCTTTATTCTGTATCCTAGGCATTTTTGTTATAATGTGACTTGTTGTACGTCTGTTATAATTTTTGTACATTTGGTGTCCTGTAAGCCTCTGCATTTGATTTTCTAATTCATTCTTAATGTTTGGGAAATTTTCTGATATTAGCTCATTGAAGAGATTGTGCATTCCTTTGGTTTAAAACTCTGTGCCTTCCTGTATCCCAATAGCTCTTAGATTTGGTCTTTTGATGCTATCCCACAATTCTTGAATGTTCTGTTCATGGTTTCTTACCATCTTCATTGTGTGTTCAACTTTATTTTCCAACTTCTATACTTTGTCTTTGTTATCTGACATTCTGTCTTGTAAGTGATCTAGTCTGTTGATGATGCTTTCTATTGAGTTTTTTTATTTGGTTTATTGTTTTCTTCATTTCAAGAATTTCTAACCTTTTTTCCCAGAATCTCTATCTTTTTCTTGAAATAATCTTTTGCTACCTGTATTTGTTCCCTTATCTTTTAATTGGTGTGATCAATTTTTGCCTGTATTTGCTCATTTAGGTCATTCTTTAATTCACAGATAATTTTAATTATGAACCTTCTGAACTCCTCCTCTGAAATTTCATCAACTGCGCTGTCCATGGGTTCTGTTATTATAGTATCCTGGTTTGTTTGGGGCACTTTCCTCCCTTGCTATTTCATGTTTTCTATGTGTCTTCCTTTCTTTCAGTGTTGATCTGAGGTATTACATTTTCCACCCTATAATCTTGTAGGGTCCATGAAGATTATCTATACCTCACCTTGATGTTGGACTTCCAAACACTGCTGGTGTCCCACAATGCTACTACAAGTATAGGTGGTGGCAGCAATAGTGTAGTAACTCGAGATAGCAGTGGAGGTGTCTTAAGGTGGATTCAACCTCTTTCAGAGATGAGGCTAAAAGGTGGGCCTTACACTGGCTTGGGGATGCCAGTTCCAAGATGTAGCTGCTTCTAGGCTCTGTCTATTGTCACAAGGTGGAGGCTACTGCATAAAAAGCACTATGATGATGGCTGCAGTGTCCCAAGATGGAACTGGGTTAGGCCTGGGCTCCCATGGGGTAGGGGGACAACACGGACCTGGGCCTACTCTGGGCCTGGGCTCCCATATAGGTCAGTGGGGGAAGCCCTGGGCTGGGGCCTGAGCTGAGGGTGGGTCTGCCAGTCAGTGGGGCAGTCTCGGGCCTACTCTGGGCCTGGGCTCCCACACCAAAAACTACATTTTTGATAAAAAGGATAAATAAATTAACAGGCTGTATCTAAATGTCAATATGAGGAAATCTTAATAACAGTGTTTAGGAAGTATGTTGATTAAATATGTTTTTTTTTTTCATGGATAGCAAACATAGATGTTATATGGGAGGAGAAGAACACACAGCAGCTTCAGAATAGGGCTGTTTGGAGAACATAAACTACATTGGGGAGGACTGGCAAGACACAAGATTCTCACTAAAGCTATTCATTAAGTCTCACATTTGGACAGGTAATAGCAAGATGTCTTACAAGTCTGTGCTCAGAAATTCTTCCCTTATGAGGGAGATAAAGTTAAAACAAACATCTCACACAGACAAACACACACACACACACACACACACACACACACACACATCTAAGTTTCTTTAATCCTTGCTTTCCTAGAACTAATCCCAAAACAGCCAATGATGGTGACTCTAATAATCATCAATGAAACGCTTCAGGATTTACATTATTACATCATCTCTCTCAGGGTATCAAACTGTTAACATATTTACTCTGTGACAATCCCACTTGCTTTGAAAGCACAGTAACATTGAAGTTCTTAGAAATGTGTTGATTGCAAATCTAATCTAAAATAGTTAACTTAGAGGACATTTAAAGAATAGTGAATGAGATTCCACTTAGCGTTTGGCTTCAGTGCCCTGGCAGAAAATGAGAAAAGAAAGAAGGAAGGGAGAGATTTGGTCTGTAGTTATCAGGCAACCAGTTACTCGAAAAGATCTTTGCTATTATACTATTCTTAGCTCAGCAGAGACCACAATTTTAATCAAAATTAAGAATCCCTTGAACAATAAGGAGGAAAGTGACCTGACCTCCTCTTAGAAGTATAAGGCTATTTGCACTGCATCTTTAAATAAAACACAGGGACTAATGGTTTGATAGAACTAACAGAACTTTCAATGCTTTAGGGTTCCAAAATTTATTCCAATAACCAGCAAAAGTATTTTAATGTGCTAATATAGTTAGTTCTGCCTACCTTTACTATGCAAAAGCTTCAAGTGGGAAGGGTCTAAATTAGGCACATAAATAACTGGGAATTGCTCACTTATGTGGAGCATGAGTGTGTGTGTGTGTGGGGGGGGTGTTCACAGTGACTAGTGTGTTAGTTTGTGCTCCTTCAGACCAAGATACCTGATAAGAACAACTTAGAGAAGGAAATGCTTATTTTAGCTTTCAGTGTTAGATTTCAAATCCATGGTTGACTGCCTCCCTTGCTGTCACCTGAGGTGAGGCAGAACATCATGGAGGAAGTGTGCAATAGAATAAAGTCACCCAGTTCACGGCAGCCAGAAGAGAAGAAGAAGGAAGGGGGAGAAGATAAATCCTTCCAGGTCATCCCCAGTGACCTACTTCCTCCAGCTAGTTCCTACCTCTCAGAAGTCTATTCAGAGCCCTCATAATCCAACCATTGCCTAAAAGCCCCACCTTGAAACTTGCTGCTCTGGGAAACATGCTATTAACGCATGAACTTTGGGGGGACATTCCAGATACAAATGATAATGGATAGATCTTCCTGCTCATTTTAACATTGTACTTTTAGTTGATTGTTTTATTTTTATTTTTATTTTTTTTTTCAGTCTTAAGAACCTTTGAGCCAACTGAAAGTCTTTCATACTTCAACATGAAAGAATAACATCTTCATCTAACACCTGGAAATGAAGATCTGGGGATGAGGAGGGGGCAGCATTGCTATTATTCTGCTGGAAAGATCTGATTATGAAGGCATTTTAATGAAGTGTCAGAAGTAACACAGTTTACTGCAAAGTCAAAGAGAGTATCATCCCCGTTGATATTATAGAAGTTTATTGGGATGGAGTGGATCTCAGGGGTGATTCACTTGCCAAGCATGTGTGAGGCCCTGGGTTCTTTTTCCAGAATCTCAAAAATGAACTGAAAAAGCTCATCTTTACATGTATATATTACACCAATGCCCCTTTTCATCCTTCCATCATATAGATGTATGTAGTATTATCATTTTTTTTCTATTTGACTATGTGCCCCATGATGAATAAATTATATTTAGTTTATTTATTTCCTGTCCCCCTGGTATTCAATATTCACGTAAATAGGTAAGAAAGAATAAGAATGGCTAATGGAAGAGAGGAAGTGGAAAGGAAAATTTTGTGTTAAATGTAGATAATTGATTCAATGTTGGAGATGTTGACTGGAAGGAACTGAGAGCCACCTACTGAAACAAGACACTCAGCAACAAGCTTGCAATGCATTTTGGAGTTCATAGAGTTTTAGGGCCTAAATGGGAGGGGTAGATGAATATATAAACCAGATTCAGAATTTAGGTGACTCTCCAAACCAAGCTACATCAACACCATAGCATATGCTCAGAAGTAATTGAAGAGATTCATACATATTATTACACAGTTGAAATTGTAATATTTGTTTCTTTACTGCATCTCTGGTAATTGTGTAATTTATTTACTTCAGCCCAAACAATAATCTTAACTTTACATTTGTAATCCCTGAGGAATTTCACTTTCTGTTCTTTAAACTAACAGGAAGAGTTCTGCTACACACACACACACACACACACACACATACACAGCTATAGTACAGTCCAGCTTTGATTAACATTGCAAATTTTGAAAAGACAAGAATGCTAATACTTGAATTACATATTCTATTACAGCTATTTAAATTATGGCAACTAAAAATTGAAGTAGATAATACAAAGTTAATTTACACTAATTTCTGCCAACTTTTCTTGACAAAAATATATGAAGTTCACAGTTTATTCCAAAGAAGGTTTTTAACAGAGTCTCAAAAATGGTAGTGATGATAAAAAACAAAAACAAAAACAAAACAAAACAAAAAACTACAGGTATGTTATATTAGAGAAGAGTTAATCTATGAATACTTATCTTACATTCCTACATTTCCAAATTATTCTATTGTTAAACACTAAAAATCTATGTGCATAAATTCTCATGTTTGATAAGACAAACATGATGTATTATTATTCTCAATACTAGTGAGAAAACAGGCTGACAAAAGTTCATTAAACTGTAAACAGGGGCTGCGGATGTGGCTCAAGCGGTAGCGTGCTCGCCTGGCATGCGGGCGGCCCGGGTTCCATCCTCAGCACCACATAGAAACAAAGATGTTGTGTCCGCCAAAAACTAAAAAATGAATATTAAAATTCTCTCTCTCTCTCTCTCTCTCTCTCTCTCTCTCTCTCCCCCCATCTCTCATTCTCTCTTTTAAAAAAATATTTTAAAAAACTGTAAAAGTTCACAAAGTCAATAAATCATGCAACTGATATAGAAACTGTTTTTAATTGTACATAAATAAACTTACAAGAGCCTTACAATCCTGCTAAAATACTTAGTTTAAAAACTTTTCCAAACTGTTTATGAAGAAAGATTAAAAAACTTAACTCTACACAAATATAGAAATGTTCATTTTTCAGTGTCTAGTAAGCCCAAGCCTTTCTGAGCTTGTCACCCATTTATTCTGAAGAATTCTATGTACAATAGAACCCATAGGATAATGTTCAGGTTGAAAAAGAGGGTAGAAATTTTAAAACAAAACAAAACAAACATAAAACACTGCTAAATATTCAAGACAATAATGCTGAGGTCTTCAAGTATCATGAATAAGAAGATTTGGGGCAAAATTGTAGTAAATTTTAATTTTAATATTAGAGTTTTAGTCAGGTTTCTATTGCTCTGACAAAATACCTAAGAAAAACAACTTAGAAGAGGAAATATTAATTATGGCTCACAGTTTCAGAGGTTTCCATGCATGGTCACTTGGTTCCCTTGTTTCTGGAAGTGTGGTGACGCAGAACATCATGGTGGAAGTGGTTGTGATAGAAATAAAGTCTCCTGGTGGCCAAGAAGCAGGGGCAGGGTGAGGGACAAGGCCAGTAGTGAGGGACAAGATGGACATGCACTCAATGACTATATCTCCAAGTTTTTCCACCTCCTCCCAACAGCTCCACCAATTGGGAACCAAACCTTCAACTCATGAACTTTGGGTGACAGGGTGTTTTAGTCACCTTTTTGTCACTCTGATCAAAAGACCTGATAAGAACAACTTAAACAAGAAAAAGTTTATTTCAGCTCATGCTTCCAGCGGTTTAGTCTATGGTTTGCCACCTCTACAGTTCTGGGCCCAAGGTGAGGCAGAACCTCACAGCAGAGGATATGGCAGAGGGAAGTAGCTCAGGACTTAACAGCTGGGAAGCAAAGAGAGCTTTGCTCACCAGGGCCAAAATACAAACCCAAAGACCTGCTTCCTCCAGCAACACCACATCTGTTTACAGTTACTATTCAGTTAATCCATATCAGTAGATTAATCCACAGATTAGGTCACACCTCTAATAATTGGATCACCTCACCTCTGAACATTCTTGCATTATCTTATGTAGAAGCTTTCGGGGAATATGGGGGCTGTGAATCTATTATCGGTTTGTTTGAGCCATATCGAGGGAGAGAGGCTGCTTTTCTGAGAGCTCTAGGTAAAATTCCACTGCTTCAAGACTGCTCAGATTATGCTGACACCCTGCCCATTGGCTCCGTCAGCCCTAGCTTCAAACAGAGAATCCTGGAAGTGGTGGAGGTGAGTGTAACCTGCTAAGCCCCAACCAAGTTGTCTTTGCAATCTTCTTCCTGCCTTCCTCAGGAAGTCCTTCAATAGGAATCCCACTGTTGTTTCCACCCCATTTAAATAAAGCACTTAGGCTCTATTTTATTGTTAGATCCAGTCTCCCTCAGAGCTGGATCATCCTGCCATTCCCCCACTTTTCACTTATTTTTGTGTCTTGATATTCTTAAATTTCTCATATCTTTAATATTTATAATCTGACTCAGCCCCCTAGTTCAGGGAAAGTTAGTAAACATCACACAGGTCCTGATAGGGGCATACCATATATCCAGACAATTATAACATAACATATATCTAGACATTTTAAAACCTAAACTATTATAGTATGCAAGGTGGCTTAGGGTTGAAAGAAATCCGGATGAGAGTGGGGTGACTGAATTTTTCTTTTGAAATAAATGGTTCTTGGCCAATAGAATGCATTTATGAATGGTTTGGCATGTGGTTTACTGAGATTATATATGAAGTGGGAAGAGGTGTAGATGGGATAGCTAACTTACTATTTGTTAGGCATAAATAGATTATTAGCCAGTTCGACTAATTCTGGATCCCTCTGAAGATTCTAAAATCTAATCATTATCTTATTTTTGTAATAGATATCTGCTGAACATGACACAGTGAAACAATAACTTCAAACTGTCAGAGACACAATTGCATATAAGCTATGGGCTCACCACTTAATGAGAATCACCATATATGTAGTGAAGAGTAGATAAATGTGAGCCCAAACTATCATAAGATGAGAAGCACAAAAGTACACATGAATGATATAATCCAACTTTCTTTAATTTTTTTGGAAGAACAGGGTATTGGTTAGAATGGCTTCTTCTAGCTATCAGAAGATTATACTAGTTCTAGGCTTTGGAGACAGATATGGAGTGTTAAAGTAGCAAGGCAAAAAGCAAAGCCTAGCAGGGTATGATGGCACACACCTGTAATCCCAGTAGCTTTGGAGGCTGAGGCAGGAGGATTGTGAGTTCAAAGGCAGCCTCAATAACAGTGAGGTGCTAAGCTACTCAGTGAGACCCTGTCTCTAAATAAAACACAAAATAAGGCTGGGGATGTGGTCAGTGGTCAAGTACCTCTGCATTCAATCCCTGTATCCACTCCCCTGCCACCTCCCCAAAAAGAGCAAAGGGTAGAATTTAAAAGTACATAAGCTATTCAATAATGATGAATGGATGAATTTGAGAGGATTCTAAGGACTGTATTGAAAATACATGTTGAAGTCACATTCGAAGGTCATTAAGGACCACATTAAAGCATTTAGCCTTGATGTAGAAAGCATGGTTATTTGAGGAAAAAGTAAAGCATGATAAGAGTTATGCATTAAGAAGAATGGTCTGCAAGCAGAAATAGAAATTGGGTTGAAACAGAGGGAGTGCAGAAAGTGGGGCAAACACCTCACAGCATCGCACTACAGAACTTAAGGTAAGAAGTAATAGATCAGAGCTTTCCCTCTAGACTCTATTCTGAACTTCTTTTTGCTTAATCACCGAGCTATCATCACATCTTCCTAGGAGCTGCCTTTTCTTAAAAGGGATACATAATAACTCTACCATTTAATGTAGAGGCTCTCATCCTTGAGTGTGTACAAGGATCTGAAGATCCTTTCAAATAGGTATATACAGGATGTCACCTTCAGAAATTCACATAGGGAGTTCCAGGATAGGACTCATGGAGGTGTCACTAATTCCCCAAGCAACTCGTTGTAGCTGACCCATGAAAATCATAACCTGAAAAAAATGATTTAAGAGTTTTAAAACAATTTTTCTCTACTATATTTTCTCTGTAAGATATGGTCCAAAAATAACTAATTGCAAATGTTGTCTCATTGAACTTTGGACCTTTTCTATTTATGATAGTCAGCTTTGCATTTCTTTAACCTGAGCTCTCTCAAGTTTTATACTTGAGACAATAAACTTATAAAATGTTCTATTTCGCTCCGCACTCTTGGAGTTTCCAATCCACGAACAGTTGGCTCCATAGTTTTGGGCCTATGCAAGAGAGCATATCATGGCAGAAGCATGTAGCAGAGCAAAACTGTTCATCTTATGGCTAGTAAGTAAAAGAGAGGGAGACAGAGGAAAGGACTGGAGCCTCATTATTCCATTCAAAGGGCACTTACCCTAAAGACTTAAAGACCTCTTCCTAGACCCCATGTCTTAAAGGACTTACTCTCAATAGAGCAATACTAGAGACCAAATAAACCTTTGGGTAGCACTTAAGATCCAAATTATAGAACTATTTAAAAGTATTGATTGTAAATGAACAAATTATTAAATCAACCATCTCATGTCATAAATAAGAAAATATTCATAAATTGAAAAGGCTTAGTACGACATGTAACTCATTGTCCTTGAAGAAGAATTTGCTTGTTCTGCATGGAGATCTAGATTTTCATGTCATATTTGTCTCCTTTCATCATTCTTCTCAGGAACACAAAATTTTTCAGATTTCATGTAAGACTTGGAAATAGACCATGTTCACTTGCCAATGAATCCACTGAATGCTTTCTGTAAATTTAAAATAAAGCTAACAAGAAATGCCACCCCTTACACTATTGAATCTTGGCTTCCTATACTTAATCACAAAACACACATGTGATGGAAATTCTCAGTGTTCGGGCCAGAACCCCTTGGTTTCTGGGTACTTAGCTTCCTTCAGCTCACATCTTCAACTTGTTTGGGAGGAAAGTCCTTGGATGATCAGAGACCTCTTGCCTACAAACATGAGGAACCACAGGTGCCAGGGCATTTACATTCTTCTAGGATAGTTCTTAGCCAATGACTGACTCATACGAAGTTAAGAAAACCCAGACCCCTCACTAAAATTGGGAAAAACTTTGAGTGCTGATCTGCACTTTAGGACTTCCATGTGGGATCAGACTAAGATGAGATGTTGCCTATAATCTCACCTGGTTGGCTTCCTTCCATTTCATACCCTGTTTTCTCCATTATATGTTTCTCCTGAGAACACATCCTTGGTGAATGACATGTAGAAAGGTCCCTGACTTTACATCTGTGGGTAAGGATTTATTAATGAAGTTTAAATTGGGAAGTCCTATTATTCCATCCACCTAACTCTAGATTGCTTTCACCAGACCCCAAATCCTCACATTATTTACTCCTATGATTTAATACTAAAGATAGATTTGATGGAAATGCAACATGTTGCCAGTTAAAGATGAAAATACTTTGATTTTTTTTTTATTTGTCAGTTTCATCATATAATTATCTCAGAAGAGTCACAACTGAGAACAGGCTCATATTTGAGAGGTGTCCAGGAAAGTCTGGCAATGCTGACAAGTTTGTCTGAAAATTTCCTTTTTTCAAAATCGATCAAACACAATGGCTTTAGATATGCCTCTTCAACACTTAGGAGAAGATCTGTTAGATATAAATCCTAAAGAAACCATTTGGTTTTATCCATTCATCTACTGAAGGGCATCTAGGTTGGTTCCACAGTTTAGCTATTGTGAATTGTGCTGCTATAAACATTGATGTGGCTGTGTCCCTGTAGTATGCTGTTTTTAAGTCCTTTGGGTATAGACCGAGGAGAGGGATAGCTGGGTCAAATGGTGGTTCCATTCCCAGTTTTCAAAGGAATCTTCATATTGCTTTCCATCTTGGCTGCACCAATTTGCAGTCTCACTAGCAGTGTATGAGTGTACCTTTTTCCCCACATTCTCACCAACACTTACTGTTGTTTGTTTTCATAATAACTACCATTTTAACAGGAGTGAGATGAAATCTCTTTTTTTATTACAAGCAGGCCATTAATCAATTTATTCAAAGTTATATATTTATATGTGTTTGCATAATTTTTAATTTATAGTTTTTTGATTAGTAAGATGAAATCTTAGAGTAGTTTTGATTTGCATTTCTCTAATGGATTAAAAAAGTGTGGCATATATACACATGGAATATTACTCAGCAATAAAAGAGAATAATATCAGGGCATTTGCAGGTAAATGGATGGAGTTGGAGAAGATAATGCTTAGTGAAGTTAGCCAATCCCAAAAAAACAAATGCCAAATGTTTTCTCTGATATAAGGTGACTGACTCATAGTAGGGTAGGGAGCATGAGAGGACCAGATGGACTCTAGATAAGGGCGAGGGGTAGGAGCAGAAGGGAGGGGACAAGGGGTTAGCAATGATGCTGGAATGTGATAGGAATCATTATCCAAAGTACATGTATGAAGACATGAATTGGTGTGAACATACTCGATATACAACCAGAGATATGAAAAATTGTGCTGTATATGTGTAATATGAGTTTTAATGCATTTCGCTGTCATTTATTATATTAAAAACCTCATTTGATATTAGTGATCAAAATCTACTTAAATTAAGCTCTATCCATGGTATAAATGCATTTCTTAGGCAATTGATCAAATAATTATAAATATCTAAATATATATGATCAATGCAAGTCTTTTAAAAACTAAGCAATTTTTCATTATATGTCTTGATTTTCATTCAAGTCTTTTCCCAACTACAATCACTTTTCTGGATCTTCCAAGGATCTTATTTGAGCTAAGGTTGGAATTGATCCCTTTCCTTACAAATGCCTCCTAAGTGTGCTGAAATCTATTGCCTACCAATGTTTGTCTATTTACTTTACCATTTCTTTCTAATTCCTATGCCTTTCTTGGATGTTGACTTTCTGGAATTGTACTGTCATCCTGTGATTGATATGACTGCTGATGCTTTCCTGGATTCACTTGTCACCATGACCCAAATACATATCCAAATAAAGACTCCCATGCCATATACCCAGTAGTATGGGATTAGAGGTCTAATCTCCTTGTCTCTGCACCTGATAATTCTGGCTCCATTCTCCAGAACTGTAATCTCCAATCAGATAATTCCTCTATGGCTTACAGCTCAAGACCAGTGTTTCCTGAAGTGAGATCTGTGGAAAGCTGGTAGTTGAAGATAATTATAGGTATTATGTGAAAACAAAATTTTGGGTAAAGGATCTCAATATAAAATATATTTGAGAAATGTCAATTTAAACTATTTGGAGGCCAACTCTTTTAGTCTCCATATCCCAGATATGCCTGAAACCCCGCAGTAAACACAAGCAAGGATCACACTGGAACATGCCAACCAAAAATAGGAGTTTAAACATGAAAACAGAAATATTGAAACATGGAATTCTCATTCTTGCTACATGTTTCTCAAACTTAATATATTACATTAAATTTTCATTTGAAAATTTCTGAATTACATGAGAAATTCAAAGCAGCTTTCACATTTACAAATAAAAGTCTCCTTTCTTGGACATAGAGAAACTGAAATCTCTTACAGGAATTTTGGATTTTTCTATTTCCCTTTATAATTCCAACAGTCTTTTTTTTGTGTTTAAAGCTCTGTTGTTAGATTCATAAAAATTTAGTATTATTATTTTCTCTTGATAAATTTGTTGTTACATTATGAAGTGACTCTACTTATCCAGATAATACACTGTTTAGAAATCTAATTTACACAAATGTAGTAATCTAGATTTATTTTGATAAATATCTATATGCATATGTTTTTACCATCCTTTTATTTGCATCTATGTTTGCATTTATTTTAAGGGGCTTCTTTTAAACAGAAAATGGTTCACCATTTTAATTTTATCCAATCTGACAATATCAGTTTTTAATTTGGCATATACAACACTAAAGTTTAATGTTATTTCTGGTATGACTGACTTCACATCTATCATCTTGCTATTTGAATGTTATTTATCTTATTTGTTCTTTGTTCCTTTTTCCTTTTTTAAAATTTTTTCTGTGTTGATTTGGGCTTTTAAATGATAATGCCATTTTATCATCTATGTTGACTTTTAAGTAACTACTTTTTATTTTGTTATTTTAGTTGTTCCATAATCTGTGATAAATATCTTGAAATTATCACATTCTGCCATCAAAGGAGAAGCAAGTTCACATGTAGTTTAATGACCCACAGTGTAGTTCCTTTACACTCTGATGGGATTTGTGGCTGCTTCTGTCACATATTTTAATTCCATAAGTTTTTTTTTAACAACTGACAGTAGAATGTACTACAATTCTTATTACACATATAGAGCACAGTTTTTCATATCTTTGTATAAAGTATGTTCACACCAATTCATGTCTTTATACATGTACTTTTTTGCATTACAATTCTTATTACACATATATCCCACAATTTTTCATATCTCTGGTTATATATAAAGTAGGTTGATGTCCAATTAGAGTCATGTACTTTGAATAACGATGTCCATCACATTCCACCATCCTTGCTAATCCCCTACCTTCTCCCTTTCCCTCCCTCCCCTCTTCCCTATCTAGAATTCATCTATTCCACAAGTTTTATATACCACACATTACACTACTAATATTTTTGGTTATACACAATCTATAAAATTTTAAGTAAAAAGTCCTTTCTATTTAGACATGAACTTATTGTTTCCAGTGTGAATTCATCTATTTTTATTCCTATAATAAACTACCTGAGGCTGAATACTTACAAATAAAAGATGTTTATTTAGCTCAGAGTTCTGGAGGTTGTGAAAATCCAAGATGGGGTGGCCCCAACCCATTGGTTCAGGCTCTGATTAAGGCTAAATGGAATATGGCCTCATTGGGAGACTGTGGGAGCAAGAAGTTGCACAGTAAAACAGGAAACCAGAATAGGGGAGGGGCAGTCTTACAATCTCACACTAGGTTCCAAACCTTAAGAGTCCCACCATTTCTCAACATTGCTACTGGGGAGCAAGTTCCCCTATATATGAACCTCTGGTAGAAAAAAAAAAATCATATCCAAATCAAAGCACAGTGGTCTTTGTGTATGTAGCTTTCTTGGTGTTATGTTTCTATGGTTAAAGAACTTTCTTTCACAATCCTTGCAAAATTAGGTAGCTCTTGATGAACTCATTCAGGCTGTGTACTTCAGAAATACTGTCACATCTTTATTTATGTAAGATGTTTGTAAGATATCAGAAATCTATTTCAATCCTCTTCTGAATTTTTTGTGAACATAATGAAACTTTCCTCTGGCTACTTTTAAGATTTTTCTCCTCATCACTGATTTTAACCAATGCTGTTATGACATATTTGATATAGTTTCTTGTAATAGGGCTTATCATGCTTTTGGATTTGCAGTATGGACTTTTTAAAAAGTTTTTAAAATTTAAAAATTTGTCAGGTGCCAATTTAAATATTTTGTAAAATCTAACATTCATTAACTTTTCAAGTACTTTTCTGAACTTTTTCACTCTTCCCCAGACTTTAAATTCACATGTGAGGTCAATAACACTGTCCCACAACTCACTGGTCTGGAGTTCTGTTCAGTTCTTTTTCTTTTGTTGTTTTCTTTAGAATAGCTTCTATTGCTATATTTTCAAGTTCACTAATTTTTACTTCTGCAGTATCAGTCATTATTAAGATCCAACATATTTTTCATCTCTGTCATTGCACTTTTCATCTCTAACACTTGAATTTAGGGCATTTTGATATTTTTCATGATGCTACTTAACATATTCAAAACTTCTTTGGCTTCTTCAATATACAGAATATAGTCAATAATTATTTTAATAATTTTATATATTGATTCAGTCATTCATGTTAATTCCACATCAGTCTATTGTTAAAATTTTCCCTTGACTACACACAATGTTTTCTTGCTTCTGAGCATGTGGGAAATTTTTCAGTTCCATCCGGCAGTGTGATTTTACTTTGTTGAATGTGGAATATTTTTTCTCTCATACATACAAACACACACATGCAAGCTTTATTTTGGAGGGCAGTTTGACTTTCTCTAGCTCTGTTTCTATTCTGTATTATTTGGAATTAGAGCAACATGTGGTCTAGGCCACAGACAGAACCCAGCGTGCATTCTTCATCAGGCGCTACAATCTTGAAGTTAATTTAGTCAATAAACTGGAAGAACTGTGCTTCTAACTTATTTTGTTTCCTATTTCTTAGGGATTACTGTCCTTAAGTACCTGATTTTCAATATCTTCAGAATCATTTTATGTTTTTTAAGTTGTTTCAGACAGGAGAGTAAATTTGTCTCTGTTATTTCACCTCAATGAGAAGTCTCTATCTAATCACCTTAATATATATAACACTAAATTTCACATCCCATGGAATAAAGCAGTAGCTGCCCAAAAGACACACTTTTAATGTCCATTCTCACAGAAAGCATAGGAGCTCAGAAATCAAAACACTATTTATGAGTTCATTAATTATCATGAGTGTTTATGATGCTTTTTGGATGTTTATAAAGATTATTAATACATTTACTTAACAAAAACCTAGGAGTAACACAAATTATATTAAATCTTAATGAATAAGTAAAACCTGTAATTTAGTGTTTTTGCTAAATATGTTCCTTATTTGTGATTATATTAAAAAAAGGGAAAATAATTGATACCAATATCTATAAAATTTAATTTTAGTCTAATGTTTTTTCAATAATTTGAGCCCAAATTTTAGGTGTTTTTAGTTGTGCTAGAATCAAGAGAATATTTAGAAAGATAATAGGCAAACATGAAATTCTTATAATTATCAAATAACTGAAAATCTTAAAAAAGCAGAACATTTTAGAAATTTTATAATAATGATATACAATGTTATAGATAAGAAACAATTTGGTAAATTTCCTAGACAAATTATGATTTACTATTATTAGTAACAATTACATGTTATATAATTGAATTATTTTGCATAACTTTGGATATCTTCATTTATCTAAATTACAAATATGCTGTCTCAGGATAGATAATTATGTCAAATTCAATTCAGGAAAATTATACAATTAAAAGTTGACTTCATTTTTCTACTAGTTCATAAAATTACCAAAAATTATAGAAATTATGAAATTGTGAGATATTATCTTTTAAAATTATCCTCTTTACTTATATTTTATCTTTTATTTATCTTTCAGTTTTAGCATCCCATTTCAGTTACATATCTGAAAAATGTGAATTAAACAATGTAAAAAATGTTCCTCAAGTTCACATGTCTAGTAATTATTTGAAGAGTTAGGTGCTTTTTAAAAAATATTAATATGTTTTATGTATATTAATATTTTAAATATTAATATATAAAATATATATTTCACATACATCTTATCAGTAAAAAGATTTTATACGAACCCACATCCTATTCTGTACTCTTCATGTATTTAGCTGTAGGTTAAGTAAATATACTAACATTGATGTGTTATGCTATTGTAAAATGTATGAAAATAAATTTTAAACAAATATGGTAAATATAGAAAATTTAAATTTCCAATATGACCAACTTCCTTGTGTTTGATTTTCTTGAATAGTTCATGGAGTCCATGATCCCCATGTTTTTTGACCCCTGTTCAGGACAATAAGAAGCCAGTGCTTGTTCAATATGTCCCTTATTAGGGTTGTATAGTTGCATACTAATGTATACTCATATTCATGCCAAAGCTCATAAGAAATCCATGAACTAAAATGTATACTATCTTATAATAATGGAACAGAAAAGGACATAAAGTAAAAACAGAAACCAGTACAAAGTATGGGCTTTAGTTTATAACAATGTAAAAACACTGACTAGTTAATTGTGACAAATGGCCACACTAGTAAAGACATTATCAATGGAGCTTATTGGAGTGACACACTGTTTCTGTTCATGCAAATATTGTAAAGTAGACAAAGTTTATCAAATAAAGCCAATCAGTGAATACTGCATAGTTCCTTTAATTGACAAATGTCAGATGATGTCCTAAAGGAATGAGTGAATAGAAAATGAAAAGCAGAACATTTCAGTTTTAAACTCCTAAAGTCAGAGGATGAAGAGAACTTTGTCAAGAATGCAAATGGAAAAGCACACAGTACACAAAGAACAATGACAAAGATGTTTTAAATAAACCATAAAGAAAAAAAAAGATTAAATATATGAATAATTGAGAATCCTAATGAAGTGCATGAAATAAATAGGCCAGAAAAAGGGATAAGATTTCAGGAAAAACTGTGTTTTCTAACTTAAAATGGATATTGAGAGCATCTTTCAAACACCTAGCTTCATGAAGTGCAAGTTAGACAGAAGATAGTTCACACTCAGAAATATCAAATGAGAATTTTGGATTCTATAGTGAAGTAAAAATCTTACAAAATATCCCAAGCAGGAAATAGACTTTTAAAGCTTATAAAATTGAAAAAAAATTAAATAAGTCTTCTTGCCTGCAACACTAAGTATTTTGAAATCCCAGAATTCTATCGTCAAGCAAGATGACTTTCTTCTGTGAAGTCAATGAAAATATTGACCAATATACCACTGTGCAAAAGAATGAAGAATGTTTTATAACAAAATGGAAACGCTCAACAGGATAGAAGACATCAATAGCTGCATGGAATCAGTTTAATGTGAACATTTTTATAGATGTGGCCAGAATCATAGAGCCCTCCATGGGTAAAGCTGTAAAAACACAGAAATTCACATATATGAGTAGAGAACAAGAGGTACATTTTTCATCTTTGCACTGCTAGTGCCCACATTTAACAGGGAGTGCTCCTAAGAGGGAAGTTTTCTGTTCCAACATTATTTCTTTTCCAAAAGTCAAAGAACCACCCAAAATGTAACCCTTACCACACAAGAGAAAATTTATATACTGTATTTAAATATGTTTATTTGTATTTGAAACTGAAGGAATTGATTAGGAATAATAATATTGGATAAGAGATCAACTCTGACAGTGCAAATATATATAGGCCTTTCCATTTACATGGGGTAAAGAGAAAAGAAAAAAATATCTATAAATACAAAAACATTGATTATACAATGATCACATTTTTACGTCATGCAAAAATGAGAATTCAGCAAATCATACTCTGTAAATAATTGTAGTTGCAAGAAAAATAGGAATTATTTTAATTTTTGGAAAATTAGAAAGCATGTTGCATGGGTAAATCTGGAGCTGGCAATTGTCACATCGAATATAGCTAATTAAGGTAGTTGTTGGAAATATAAATCATGATTGCTGGGAATGTTTTCTCCCCAAAACTCTGAAAAATAGATTAAGTCAGAAAAGCAAATCAAAATCATTGAACTAAATAAAAGAGAATACCAGGAAATTCTCCATACTCCAAAAATAAAAAAAAATATGGAAGTTAGGAAAGTGGAAAAAAAAAAAGAAAGGAGGATTAATTTGGGAAATCTTTTCTATAAGAATCCTTATGGTTATTATAGAGGTAAAAACTGAGAAATATATTTTTTCCTGAAAGTTTATTACTTATAGTCTATTTCCTTTGCAAACTTTATTACATATGTATGAATACTATATATACTCATATATATATATACACATATATACACACACACACACACACACACACACATACATACACACATATTTAAGTTTCTAACTATAATTACTTTTTAACATAAAAATTATTAAGTGTTAAATGTCTGGCAAATAAGTCACAGTCTTATAAAATGTGTAAATTGTAAGAGTGATAAAAATTGTCATAAAAATAAGTTATATATAAGGAGAAAATACTTGTAGACTAATTATCTACAAAATTAAAGCTTAGAAAAATTTGGGACAATTTCAAGCTTACATTAAGGCAAAAAGTGTGCCATTCACGTTCTCTTTGTGTAAAATAATGTATGTATCAGAAAATAATTATATCTGCATTTCCCTGATTAATAATTTACACAATTATAATTCATTTTAGACCATCCTCTCTATGCAGTGCATGTAGAAAACTCTTGGCATATTACATTTAGATTTTTATCATTTTTGTATACAGACTCATGAGAGGTTTTCACATGTTCTGAAAGTGTTTTGCATTTAGTATATATGGGGCATGTTTTATATTTTTCTTGTATATTTTGATATATAGAAATTCCTTTCAAAGGAAGCCGCATCCAGCAATTCCTTTTTATGATTTTTATCTGTTTTTTTGTTTGTTTTTTCAATAAAGAAATCCATTGCTTGTTTGCTGTTGTGAAACTATTTTGCCTTCTTAAAATTATATGGTTTCCTTTCATATTTAGATTTTAAATCTATATAGAACTAATGTTTGTTTATAATATATAGAAAAAATTTAATTCTCACTTTACAAAAAAAGAATGGATGATAATCACTAACTCCAAGACAACATATTTAGAAATCTCTTCCCCATTGACCCCCTTATATGTGATTGTGTAGGAGTGAGTTCTTTGTGTATTTGTGATACCTCTGTTCAGCTACATTTGTCTATATATTTTTGACCAACCCTGTACTCTTAATGATTATAACTTCATCATAAATCTTGATATTTTGTACTGAGTTTCCTCCCTGTGTATTCTTACATAAAATCACCTTAGATACTGTTAGTTCCTTTTACTTCCCTCTAACTTTAGGTTAAAATAATTAATTTAAGTAAATATACATGTATACACATAAATTCACATACTATTGGATATTACTATTAAACAAGTTTGGAAGAATTTTTGTTTTGATTATTGACTATTTGAGCTATGAACCTGTATGTCCACCATTTATTTAACTTTTTAAATCTTTTTAAGTATATTAAAAATACATTTTTACAGCTTTTTATAGTAAATTTTCTAGACGATTTGTATTTTTGATGTAATTCAAACTGGGGGTTAATTTTTTTTCATTATTTTTAATTCCATATATTTTTGCACTAGTGGTTTTGATTTTTGTTAAGCCCATATCCAACAGTCTGCCTAAGCTCTGTGATTAATTCTAATAATTTATTTATGTATTCTATCAATGTGTCTTCATTCATAATGACCATGATCTATACAAAATAACTGAATTTTGGTTGTTGATTTTTTTGCTTTCATGTGCGTATGATTTACTTCTTTGCCTCTGTACTGAATATCAAATTTTGAATAGTTATGGTAACAGTCACATATTTCTAGTTCTTAACATTAAAGGGAATATTGTCAACCTTTCACTATGAAATATTGCTTATTACAGTTTTTTGTAGATAGACTTTATCAGATTAATGTATAAAATATTAAAACATTTCTTCAAAGAAACGTGGAAGCCAAAATATAAAAATGAGTAATTGTGTTTCTTCCAGAATAGAAATGATAAAAACTATATAGTTGCTATAGTTACTACTTTAAATGGTAGATTGTGGAAAATTGTTCTCTTGTTAATTGGTTTTTAGAAATGACATGGACAAATCTCTAGAAAGTATACCTGTAAGTATGGTTTCTAGTGACTTAAACAGGTTTTTCAAAAATGAATTCTCAAAGCCTCATCGAGATTTGTTTATGTTAAACAATTTAATCTATAGAATTTCAGGTCCTCGTCCCTAGATTAGGGGGTCTTCCCACTTGAATAAATGCTGGCAGTAAGCAGGAAACATCACAGAAACTCTGATATCCTCCTTTGGAAACTAACATTCCATATATTTACTAATTAAAAATACTTAGAACATCACTTTTTGTTTAAGTCTGTACAAGGTTTTGGGTGAAGTCCAGAATCTAAGAATATTTTTAAAATCTTTAAATAACTTACAAACTAAACTTCTTGTCTCCAAGAAGAATAATTTAAGTATAGGTGATCTCTAAAGGAAACACATTATTGAAAGTGGAAATTTCTGTTTGCCTAATGAAAATAAATCAGAGTGTGCTACTACTAATTGTGTCACTGATGATTGTGTCAAATAGATCTTTAAAAATACATAAGCAATCTACTCCTATTAAGATTATTTTTGAATACTTCTAGCAGGAGCACTTCTGTTTACACTTCTGTTTAAACCACAGATACACCCATGATTATCACTCCTAGCATAATTTTCTGTGTGTTTGGAGTCTTTATGAAATAGAGGTTAAATAAGTTAGTTATGGGAGCAAAAAGGAAAACTACTTTTTTGGAACACAGTAGCAGAAAAAAAGAATCTGCTTCCAGCTACTTCACTTCTTAAATTTATTTCATATGATACTGCACTCTACTGAATTTCCTTCCCCAAAATGTTATTTGATGCTGCTTGTCAATTCTTTAGAACAATCCCATCTCAGGTTTCAATTTGAGACAGAGTGAATTTCTGTTTCTTAAAAAAAATAAATAAATAAATAAATAAATAAAGGAAAAGAAGGAAAAGGAAGGGAAAAGCTTTTGGCAGAATACACTCTACGATACTTATTTAAACTATATGCCATGTTGAAATTGTTTTTATTGTGCCTTAAAAATAGAATGAGTAGACTAAAATATATGTAGAATATACTTTTAATGGTAAAATAAGTAAATGGTAGTGGGCTGGGGTTATAGCTCAGTGGTATAGTGATTGCCTAGCATGTGTGAGGCACTGGGTTTGATTCTCAGCACCACGAAATAAAAGAAAAATCTACTGACACTAAAAATATGGTTTCCTTTCATATTTAGATTTTAAATCTATATAGATTTCATATTTAGATTTTAAATCTATATATCTATAAATATATATATATATATATATAAATATATATATATATATATTTAAAGATGGGGATGTGTATATATATATGTGTGTGTATATATATATATATTTTAAAGATGGGGATGTATTTATATATATATATATAAATATATATATATATATATATATATATATATATATATATATATATATATATTATCTAGAGGCAGAGTCTCACTGAGTTGCTTGAGATCTCTTTAAATTGCTAAGGCTGGCTTTAAACTTGTGATCCTCATGCCTCAGTTTCCTGAGCCACTGGGATTATAGGCATGTGCCATCACTCCCAGGAAGTTATCAGTATCTTTTTAACAAATGGTTCAGATATTCATGCCACTGTGTTTTATCTAGCTCAAGCAGCCAATATTTACAATCCACTCACACCACCATGAGTCTACTTAATCTTTTAAAGCATGATCCTATACAGACTTTCTTTAGACTGTTGTCAGTTCTTTGATGACTCTCACCCTTCTCATTAAAAAAAAAAAAAAAACTTATAATGGGATTAAATAATGCCTGAAATACAGTAAGCATTCAGTAAAATGTGGCTATTAATAGTAATAGTAGTACCGTTTTCTTCTCTTCTAATAAGGTTTAGAAAGTTCAGAGACTTCACCTATTTGAACTTTTAAACCACAGATACACCCATGATTATCCCCTTGTTTCCTCATTGGAAAGCTCATTTTATTGTGCTGTGTCCATACTCATTAAAAATGAATAAGTAAAAAATAACTTTTGTGTTTTTTGAGTTAACTTGACTTCTTAAATATCTGTACTTTTGTCCTAAGTATAGGCTCTGGTATTGCCTGTTAAAATTTAAAGGAATCTATTCTGCTCACGACATGGCTTTCTTCCTTTGAAAACAGCCATGATCATATTCCTGAATCCCCATCAATCTAAATACCAACAGTACGTACATAGTTTCAACATTGCTTGTTGAAAACTTCAACAATAAAGTTGACAAGATATAAATTCACCAGATTGTCTGCTTTCAAAAAATTAGGATCCTACAGAAATCTTAAGAGTGAATTTCCTTGATCAATGTGGGATATTTCATCTGTGCAGTTTGCTTCTCTATTAGGGAAAACCATGTGAATTCTCTTCTATAGCTTAGTTGTTTGTAGCTCACTCTCCACATTTGTGTTCCTTTAACTGTCACTCAAATTCTCCCAACTTGCTTATACCATCTGAATTTTCAAATAGTATTCAGTCTCCATAACATTCTTCTATCCATTATTTCCCTCTGACTGGTACTAGAATCCTATTTTATTATAATCTTTCTTTTCCATTTCAGTATAATTCATTCAGATCTATTGATCGATCCCCCCTTCTCTTTTCCCATTCAACCTAACACTCATTCAATTGGCAAAGTTTTCCAAATACATTCTTCTTTAAGATATGTTGTAATTCTTGGTTATTTTCTGAATTCTGATACTTTAAAGGTCAAACATCATTTTCTGAAAAACAACTCATGAATTCAACTAAAGCATGATTAAACAAACCAAGCTTCTAAGGTGATACTACTTCACTTTACCAACCACAGGGTTTTAAGTTAATGTACTGAGCAGATAGTATGTGGAATTCAGCTGTAAGAGAAGAAATTATAAGTAAGGTACTAGAAATTTTAGTCAAGCAGATGTGCTTCATCTCAAAACAACCTTGAAACTGCAAACAGGTTGATTTTATTTTTAAATTTAGGTTTGAATGAGTCTTTGGGAATCTGAAATGAATTTCTCCCAAATGAACCATCGCAGCTTGTTTCTTCAAATTAGTTCACAATTTACAATTTAACCTGTTCTAAATGTGAAATACTGTGTAATTCCAATAAGAAAAAAAAATAATAATTTAATTGTCCAGTCACAAAAGTATTTACCTGAAAGGAATTGATGTAAGATTGATAGGTGTCTCATTTTTCTGGTGACTGAAATCTTTTAGGCCACAGAGTTATACTGAGGTACATGCCTTGAACATTGAAATCATTTATAAGACAAGCAGGTCACTGCAGCAATGAGGAACTATGCACCATCTAAAACCAAGGTGTAGTAACAGGCTGTCCTCAATATAGCAAGTGCCCTGTCAGTTATGTTCTTCCAGAGTGGCAGCAAAACAGAATCTCCGTGGTAACAACAGACTTGGAATAGGAAGAGGAAATTCCCAGCATGCCTTGGACTCATGGGCTACTACATAGGCTGCTCTATAACTTACAGTTTAAGCTCTGTAAAGAAGGAACACAAGCAATGGGAGGGGTCTCCAGGGCACAGAATCAGAGCCTCAGAGTGGAAACTGAGCACAAGTAACAAGGTATGCAGAGAGAGGAGCCAGGTGTAAGGAAGGGAAGCCATATTCTCCAACTCTGAACTGCTGTGCTGCATGCTGAGGGAATGGGCTAAACTATTGCTGATGTGACCAAGGAGAAGGCAACCTTCTCTCACTGATTAGACTCCACCGATGCGCTGAAACTCTTAGGAAGAAGGAATGCATTTTTCCAAACAAAGAGGCAACATCCTGTGCAGAAACAGAAAAAGAAGAATAAGGAGGAAAAAAAAAAAAAGACAAGGATGTCCCAAGGTCCAGAATTGATTTTTTAAACATATTTTCGTTGTAGATGGACATACTTTTATTTTGTTTATTTAGTTTTATGTGGTGATGCAGATTGAACGCAGTGTCCCACATGTGCTAGGTAAGCACTCTACCCCTGAGCTACAGCCCTAGACCTGAGAATTGATTTTTAAAAGCTGTGTGATGTTGGTCATATCTCTTTTTCTTAATCTCTACCACTTCCATAAAATATAACTAACTATCCTCCTTCTGTGTAACTTGCAGAGTTATGAGATTCAAATGAGATAAAAAAAAATAAATACACATGTTATAAATGTAAATCACTATAAAAATATAAGATATACACTGAAGAACAAACTTCACGTTTCTGATAATATCTTTTGATACATATATACACATATATATATTAAGCGAATTTCCTTATGCAGCTAAAACCAACACAATTTATTAAAACAATAATTATATGCATGTACATTTTAAGCATACCTATTTTATAAGTAGGATTTATTACTGCAATTGTATAAAAGAATGATACTTATAAGTTTAAAATTATACACTTACTAATCTGAACTATGGCTCATTTAAACTTGATTATTTAAATAATAATTGCAATTTGTATACGGGGTAAAAATGGGAGTTCATAACCCACTTGAATCAAAGTGTGAAATATGATATATCAAGAACTATGTAATGTTTTGAACAACCAACAATAAAAAAATTTAAAAAAATAAAATAAAAAAAATACTAATTCTTAGCCATAAATATTAGTTTTTTTAATTTCTATCTCTCCAATACGTGTGTATTTCAGTCAAAACCCTACATGAGGCCAGTTGGAACTCAAGATTCTGAACTATTCTTGATTATAAGAAGGAATGAAAATCAAAACTACTCTAAGATATCATCTCACTCCAGTCAGAATGGCAGCTATTATGAAAACAAACAACAATAAGTGTTGGCGAGAATGTGGGCAAAAAGGTACACTCATACATTGCTGCTGGGACTGCAAATTAGTGCAGCCAATATGGAAAGAAATATGGAGATTCCTTAGAAATCTGGGAATGGAACCACCATTTGACCCAGCTATTCCTCTCCTCGGTCTATACCCAAAGGACTTAAAAGCAGCATACTAGGGACACAGCCACATCAATGTTTATAGCAGCACAATTCACAGTAGCTAAACTGTAGAAACAACCCAAATGCCCTTCAATAGACGAATGGATAAAAAAAATGTGGCATATATACACAATGGAATTTTACTCAGCACTAAAAGAGAATAAAATCATGGCATTTGCAGGGAAATGGATGGCATTGGAGTAGATAATGCTAAGTGAAGTTAGCCAATTCAAAAAAAAAAAAAAAAACACAAATGCCCAATGTTTTCTCTGATATAAGGTGGTTGACTCATAGTGGGATAGGGAGGGGGAGCATGGGAGGAATAGATGAATTCTAGACAGGGCAGAGGGAAAAGGAGGGGGCAGGGGATTAGCAAGGATAGTGAAATGTGATAGACATCATTATCCAAAGTACATGTATGAAGACAAAAATTGGTGTCAACATACTTTATATACAACCAGAGATATGAAAAATTGTGCTGTATAAGTGTAATAAGAATTGTAATGCATTCCACTGCCATCTATTTTTTTAAAAAATCAATAATTTTTTTTTTTAAAGAAGGAACAACCCTAATACATGTGTTTTTTGTTTAGATGTCTAGGCTTTCCTTTTCTGTCCTTAAGCTGTCCAGGGAGAATTTCTTTGTCAAGTTTTGGACACAGTGTCTTTGGGACCTGGCTGTTTGCTCCCCAATCTCGGGGAGCTTGCCTCTTCTATTCCCTGGTGTTTTAAATGCATGCTTAACCTCCTGCTCCATCAGAGCATCCAGTATCAAGCACTCCATAGATCCCCAAGCTTTCTGTACTTTTTCCACAACTTCTTATGAGAACCAAAACACAGCCTGTTTGCCAGAGATTCTCTTGGAAGAAAAAAGTTTTACCTGAAACCTAAGTTTTACACTTATTTCCCTTGTACTAAATTTTTGGATCTTTTTGTGTAACATAAATGACAACCACCTAGATTCTGATGCCAGGTACAATCCCTGTTTTTTCATCTCAGACAGACATAATTAATGTTTCCTTCTGTATTGACCAAACTTCACAAAAGTTAGACTGTCTTGTGTTCATTTGTTCCAAATTCCACCGTCAGCATCTTTTCCAATTCCTTTGATCTCTTTTCAGATTCTGTGCCAATTCCTCCAATCCATCAGCCCAGTCTTTTCAAACAAATCATTATGCTTTTACAATGTTATCAGATGTAATGCCTAAATCCATCTAATGCAAAAGGGATGTAGGGATATGTATATATACATATACATGTGAATATACATGTCCATGCACATAAACATGAATATAATTACATACCTATTGCATATAGATGCATATGCTTTTATATTTACGTATGTGTGTTTGTGAATATATAGATATACATGTTGTATTCTTTCCTTAGAAACTTAGAACTCTAAAGATAAAATATCATGTATTGCAATTACTAAGAGAAGCCCAAAATTCAAAAATAAATATTATAAATGTCTGCTGACCCTTAGAAGAGCTGTTCTTGGAAAAGGACCAAGTACAAGCCCACATTAGTCTTGGCAATAACAAATGCTGTCTGCTTGTCATTTTGCAAAAATTAGAATTGATTGAACCTGCCCTTTTAAGGAAACAATAATGATAGTGCATTTCCACAAAGGGAAGATGTATGTAAAATTGTAGTTCGAAATTAGCAAAACTCAGTTCTTCGTTTTTTACATTAGATACACATAAAAAAGTGAAAATGTCACAGTGTCTCCTCTGAAAGTGCTTTCTTAGCAAAAGTTAGATGTTTTGCTATATATCTGATAAATGTAATGTCATCAGAATAAAAACCTTCTGAATATTTTACATAGATTTAGCCATCTGTTACATAGAACACTATGATCTCTATTGGTCTATCAATTTAGTCTGCACGGTTTTAAAAATAAATAATTGTCATATATTTAAGCAATCAGTTCAGCAACAAAAATAAGCATTTTAGTGTTGGAGGACACTAAAATGACTGTGTCTCAACCAGGCAATGGTCATGATTTATTACAGGGCTCCGTCAATCTGGAGACCTCTAGAGATGGAGTCACAACTCATCTGTCTTCCTGGCACATGGAATGTGAAGCTGCTCAGAACGAGGCACTGGAGAGGGGCAGAGCCTGTGGTGAACACCCCCCAAAAAAGATATTCATTCCTTTGATTGTTTATTTGTACATTTATATGCAAAAACATGAACATGGAGACAAATACCAGTTGTTCTAACCAAATAAAATGCATCTGTGAACCAGATTCAATAGATTTGTAACAAAATTAAACAGAAAAATAATGTAGGAAAACACAACAGAGTACAGACACAGATCCTTTTCTAAATTTGGTATTTTAAAATGAAGATGGAGCAGTAAGGTCTATCATATTGTGATATTAAATTAATGATGAAAAATACAGTTATTTTTCCCAAGTAAAGTCAAAGAAAGTATGAAAAAATAATGAATACCAAAAATGTTCAGAAGGGTTATTTTGTGATTTGATTCAGAAGTGAATATGGCATAGGTTTGAAAATCTACTTTAGAGAAACTAAACATATTTTCTCATTAGGAATAATTTGTAAATCTATTAAAAGTACATCATGAGGGCTGGGATATAATTCAGTTGGTAAAGTGCATGCCTTGCATACAAGAGGCACTTGGTTCTAATCCCCAATACCACATTTAAAAAGTACATAATGAAATTATTACAAAATTGATATTATTTCTTGAGTTACTTTAATAATAATAACATATGAGACAAATAGGAATTTCTATGTGTGTAAGCACAAATGCACATATTCTGTAATTCTAAGAGATACATTTTTTAAAAATATTGTTAGTTGTTATTTATTCATTTATTTTTATGTGGTGTTATTTATTCATTTCTTTTTATGTGGAGCCCAGTACCTCACATGTGCTAGGTAAGCGCTCTACCACTGAGCTAAAACTCCAGCCCCTAAGAGAAACATTTTAAAAGTCTAAATTAACTATTATTTATATCCCTCCAATAACAAGATAAGTTCTTCACTAGCTTATGGAATTAAATAGAAAATAACACCTTTGAAAAGTTGTAACTATGCTATGGTACTTTAATTCTTTGAAATGTTATATCTTGAAAACTATAAAAGCTAGTTTTTCTGAGTAATTCACAAGCCAAATCATTTCTGTAAGGTTCAACAAACTGAACACTTGGCAATATTATCCTATTTCACAGATGAAGAAAGTACTCTTTTGAATAAAGAAGAAGTCCTAAGTTCAACTAGTAGGGAAAATGACTTGGACTTACAAAGTGATTTTTTTTTTTGACTCATATACTTTATCTACTCTGACTATGTTCTAATATTTTTTGTTTGGTATTCATTATAGTAACTGATATTTATGATGCATTTATTTTTCTTTTTTTAATCACAGGTTGAATGATATTAATAATCATTAACTCAGACAAAAGGAATGTTCTGGGGTTGTTATATATATTATGTTCAAGGTCTTATTAATCAGACTTGATTTAACTCAATATCTTGCCACTTTAATAATTATTTAAGCTTTATAGAGTCCACGTATTTCTGACATAGTTACACAAAAATAATTCATTTTGAAAACTTGAAACCCATGTTTAGTGGCAGGATATACAGCGGCTGTTGAGAAACAGAAAGATCACTTTCTCTAGTGTTAGATATGTCCAGATTAATAAAAAACAAATTCCTCTTCTCATTTGTGTGAAGGCAAAACACAAATCTTGAGCGAAATTTATTTGTGTTAATTTTTTAGTCATATTAATTATATATTCAGTTCAGAATATTATCCCTCTGATTGCTTTTATCTTTAGAATTAAAAGATATTTTTTCTGTTAATCTGAACAAAAATCACCTGCCTGCCTCTAATAATATGATTGCTGATTAAAGGTGGTTAAACGAAAACAAAGGACCCTTCATCCTCACTGCTAAATTATAACTCAAGAGCTTCAAGACACATTTTGTTGTTTGTTTGTTACCTTCACCAAACTAAAATCAGCCTTCTAGGGCACATGTGATCTTCTCCCGAACATTTCTTGTAAAAGACTGGCTAATGAAAAGGGCAAGATATATATTAAAGTTAATAGAATTTTAAAATCTAAAAACATTTAAAGAGTATATGAATATCAAATATGTGATATTTAATTATATGAGAAATATTTTGCAAATGAAGATACTAACCAGTAAACATTACTAAGCAGTAAACATTAAGTTGTACTATCTTTTCTTTTCTTTTTTTTTTTTGTATTCATTTTATTGAGAGATGAGTAACAGTATTCTCAACCCTAAAGAAATAAAGGTTCAAAATTGGCACCATGAATGACCTGATTGACCAGATCATAAGCAATTATTGCATTATTATCATTATTGTTTGTTTCTGCTAGCCAGAATCTTATCATTTTTTCAAATCCCAGTCTTCCAAGACTTTCTAAATGAAGAGTTAGAAATTTAAATGTGTGTGTGTGTGTATATGTGTATGTGTGTGTGTATGCGTGTACACATGCATGCATGTGTGTGTGTGTGTCCTTCAAAGCCTCTTGATGACTCCTCTCTGGAGATTAACTTCAAGCTTAATATTTTCCATAGGTAATTGCCACACATTTAGAATGAATATTTTTAAAATAATCATAAACTGATCAAAAGTTTCTTAGGTTAAGATAGTTTAATAAAATAGAAGAAGGATTACATAAGTTCAATTCTTACATTAAAAATCACCTTACAGCGCCCACTCAAGTGCAGAATTTCCTAATTAGACAAGGATCTCCAAGCTTGAGTATTCCTCTAGGACATGCAGCCAGAGGGACAGCTGATATTTTCCTCCATTTCTCTATGTTTGATGCTTCCATATTCTCAAACCGGAAGTCAAGATGAACTTTGAAGTTTAAATCTGATATGTCCATTAATAGTATGCAATTAATTTCACTTAAATCTTAGTTCTATTTGTCTTCTGAATTAATAAACATTTCCATACTGCAACCTACAGACAAAATGTTATCACTTGATATGTGTTTGTGTTTAAACATTCAATATTTTATAAACAAATTAATATAATTTATTAGGGTTGATATTATTAATTATATTGAACTTTCTATTTTTTACATAAATATTTCATCTTACTAAAAGATAATTATCCTACTATATTCTAATTTAAATTTGAGGATTTTTTTTCCTAATACAATTTTGTGTCACATAGTGACAGGGATACTTTCTCAGAAATGCATTCTTAGGCATATTTTTCATTTGTGACCATCACAAAATATAGCCTTCTGTGCCCCTAGACTGTATGGTACAATCTACTGCTCCTAGGCCATAAATCTTTATAGCATGTTACTGTAATGAATACTGTAGACAGTTGTAACATAGTGGTAAATATTCTTATATCTGATATCTAACTATAGAAACAGTACACTAAAAGTATCTGTGATGAGAATTTTACAGCTGTATTATAATCTTATGGGTCCATCCTCATACATGCCATCCTTTGTTGACTCAAAAATGGCTATGCATGACATCATTATGTGGTTTGTGACTATCTATGCCACATGTATAATAATTACTCTTTATCTAAAAATATAAAATAATGCGGGCTCAGGTTATGATTAGTGGGAGAGTTCATGCTTAATATGCTGAAGGCCCTAGAGTCAATCCCCAATACCAAAAAAATGAATTAATAAATAAATAAAATGTGAAAAAAATAATAACCTTACAACAACAGATAAGTAAAACTGAATCAAGCCTTCCTACAAGTATAGATTAGGTCTTCAGGTTAAGAAAATACACTCTTAAAACAATAAGAAAGTAGCTTGGCAAATAGTTATCGACCTGTCATGTCATCCCAGCTACTTGGGAGGCTGAGGCAGGAGGATCAGAAGTTTGAGACCGGCTGGGCAACTTAATGAGACCCTGTCTCAGTGAAAGTAAAAAAAAAAAAAATTGCTAAGGGGGCAGCTAAGTTGAAGAATGATTGTCTAGTATGTATTAGGCCCTGTGTTTAATCCCTAGCACAGGAAAAAAAAAAGTTAATTGTTAGCTATTCAATAAATATCCATGTGTATATTACTAAATATCCATGTATACAATATGGAGTGCTATTTACATTATAAAATATTGACATAAGCCATTTTGAGAAAAGAGAGTTTAATTTATTATTTATCAATGATAAAGTCAGAGTAGCATTTCAGACAGTTTAGAATGATTTTCCATTTCAATGGTTTCAATGTTTTCTTGCTTTCAAGCAGTCTGCTCTGTATTTATCATTTGATGCATAGAAATGTAACTGCACAACAGCATCTAGTCACCAATCATTTTTGTGACCTGTACTGAGGAAATACATTTTAATATGAAAGAAGGTAAGGAAATCAGGGTCAATATTTCATGTGCCTGTATGATTCAGCAAATCTTACAAAGATGTGACATGAATAAAAAAGTAATTGAAGAAGTAGTGAATAAAACAGCAAAAGGAAGAGGAAAAAGATTCAAGAAATAAATTGGAAAAGACTTGTAGTGAAAGAAAGCAAAGTCAAAGTTGAACGTGATTAAGGACAGAATTAATTTAGCCCAGAGTAAAGGTCCTTAATAATTTATAAAAACTCATTTCTTTTCTTATAATAGATTCATTTGAATGTTGTCAGCAATTCATTTATATATATATATATATATATATATATATATATATATATATATATATATACACACACACACACACACACACATATTTATATATATGACCTACACACATACTTTCACAATTTGTAAATATACTGAGTTCCTATTATGATTAAGATATTGTCCTAAGCAAAGGGAATATATCATATGAAAATAAATAAACAATAAGACTTAGAGATGTAAAAAAAAATGGTTGATAACTTTTCCAAGGATATCCATTTGACCTACACAAAAGTTTTAAAGTGGTGTGTAGACTTAGAAGTGATTTAGGTATCTAACTTTATTTTATTGTTTAATTTCTACTGCCTTTTCAGTTAAAGGTATAAGAACCATAATAAAAGCTTCATATTAATAACTCATTTGTACTGGGATTCTACAGACAATTATGGCCCCTCACCTACTGTTCTCTAAAGGACATTGTTTCTTTTATACCATAAACAAAGCATTGCTTCTTCATTGCTATATCTCAAAAAGAAAAGAAAATGGTCTTTCTAAGGTCACGGTTTAATAATAGTCAAAGAGAATAATATTAGCTAAAGGAGTTTCTGCTCTTTGTAAAAAATTTTCAACTTTACAAAGTTTCTTTCTGAAAAAAAGAAAATCTTTTAACTACCAGCTAAATCTGGAACACCTTTTTAGAAAGTCTAAGAATCTTCAGTTGCTATAAATTTGGAAGTTCTAGAAAGTCTTTATAAATCTTCTTTACAACAACGGACAAATCTAACTCTGATTTGCTATTAAAAAACATTGCTTAAAAACTTTTAAACTCAGTGCTTTTCAAAGGAAGAGAAAAAATTGTTGGAGTTATATTGATGACTTTATTATGAACTTGAATATAATTTTTTATTTTGTATAAACCTTTATGCTGAGAATTAGCATAGATTCTCAGAATATAGCTGGCTCATCTAAATAAATGGTGATATATGCACATTTTTAAAATGTTTTAATTTCACATGTTGGTATCTTATGAGATCAGTCATATGCATATAAAGTTTTTCCAGAGTGAAGTTGGTAACTCAGAGATAAAATCAGTAGTGTTCTGATAACTGTTTTACAACTGGCTATTAGGGCTGGTGTGCTAATTTCTAAAGTTTGCATCTTAATGTAGACTTAATACTCCCTCCATGACTAACTTCAAGTTATGAATTCACATCACTGGACACACAGGAGGGAAGAGACACACATGATCTTATTCACAGATCAGTAAGAGCTGTCTTCAGCGCACCACTGGATAATTTGATCAAATATAATTTGCTGCCAATTGTCTAATATTGTTATATATGTATATGTATGTGTGTGTGTATATATATATATATATATATATATATATATATATATATGAAATAATGCCGCCCATTAAACTATGAAAATTTTTAATCATTTATTTTTAATATTTGCATTTATTAGAAAGGCTCCTTAAAGACATTCTCTGGCCTACAAGATTTCCCTATCTTCTGTTAAACTTCAGAGAAAAAGAAAGAGATGCAAAGAGAAATAGAAGAGAAAGTTCCAGATGGTTGTGCCATCACAGTTTAGAAATATCAAAAATAAGTTGTGGTCTACTATAATATTAAATGTTTCCCAAAGGCTCATGTCTTAAAGGCTTGATCCCCAGCCTGGTGCAACTAGGAAGTGAGGGAAACTTTTAGAGTGGGGCCTTGTGGGAATTTTTAGATCATTGAGGGCATCGCTTGCAGGGGGTTTGGGGACCCTGGTCTTTTCCTCTTCTGCTCTCTCTTTATTTCTTCACCATGAGATCAACATGAATTCCACACGCTCTCCCCACATGATATGCTGCTTTACCATAGGCCCAAAGCCATGGGGCCAACTTATCCTATACAGAAACTTCTCAAACCATTGATTATCTTTGATTATCTCAAGTGTTTGCTACAATAAGGAAAAGCTGATTAACACAGGGCTCAGACAAATCTTGGTGGGCTTCCAGTGAACCTGCCTTGTGTAAAACTTGGTTTAGTATCGTTACAGGCTGCACTTTACAGGGAGGCCTCAGTAGAACGGCACTGCATAGACTGAATCTTGGAGGTATAACATAAGGAGGGGGCAAATGCCTAGATCTCACTCTATCAATAGTCTTTTGGCTTCTGTTTTGGTGGAGGTAGGGTAAGAAGCAATTGTAAGACATCGTATCATAATTTCAGAATTGTTAGAATCTAAAAATATAGTTTTCGAATTAATAGGATATGATGCATTAAATATAGTAACATTGGCAACAAACGAGAGAACACTTATAATCTACCAGACTCTCTGCAAAGCTCTAAATTTCCTTTACATTCTTGAAGAGACTTCTGATATCTGGTCTAGCATGCAAAAAGCTTAGCAGCCATCACTTCTGGCTTTGTAATAAGAAAAGGGCTGAGCAAACTAAAAATTGACAAGTGTTCCTAGATCCAAATGAGAACTAAGGTCAGAGGGTATGCACTGCCCCAACCATCAGAGTAAATACAGGCAAATACAAAAATACACACCTTAATGGAATAAAAACCAAGAAGCAAAAATCTTTGTTGGAACCACTGTTGGGGTAGGCAGATTAAACTGTAATTGATGAGTTGCTGAAGGTTCAATTTGGACAAGTGTGAGAATTAAAAACTCCAGTGGGAACCAGAATAAAAGAAACAGCTATACTTTTGTGGCTTTTACCTCCAGGAGTCCAACCAGGAAGTAATCAGAAGAAAAGTATGAGAGAGAGGGAAGGTAAAGAAAGAGATAGTAGGAAGATAAAACAAGGAAGTGAAAAAATAAAATGAAAGCATAAAAATAATCTATTTTTTAAAAATAATTCCAAAATTTTGAATTAAAAGTGTACAAGGTGACTGCAGCATTTGTGAAATGAAAGACCATTATTTAAGGTGACAGCCTTCAATCAACCAACACTCATTCATTCAGCTATGACCCAACATTCATTCATTCAATTTTATCAATTTGAATTGATAAATTTCAAATTTTATCAATATAATTAGACTTTTATTCAGCACCCTGTCTATAGGTTCAAAGAAAATGTTAGTAACAAGGAAAATCAAGGACTCATTTATTTTCTTTTTTTCTACTATAAGCAACAGTTACAGTATGTGCTTCACATGCAAGACAAAAAGTGATTTATAGGCAAATAGCAGTATTTTTTGTCTTAGTTTTAGCTTTAGCTTTTAAGAGAAATCAGTCTGGGGGAATGAAACAACAAAAGAGAAACAGAAGCACCCAACCTGACTTCATAAAATCAAAGGACTTTGGAAAGCAATTTAATCAGAACATTTAGAATCTTGATTAAAGTCATTGCTTACTGCTCTGCACGGATACCATTGTTGGTGAGTTCAGATTTACCATCAGCCACATCAGAATAACACCACCTTCAGGGAAATTGTACGACCTATCCAGTTATGCCCTGAAACAATTTCGATACCCAGACATCAAAATTATGATGATGAATATAGGAAAACAGAGTACAGCACACTGATGGAAGAGCTCAAGATTTGCTGTCAGCTTCAAACCAATGAGCAGAGACAAACTACAGTGCCCCCAAGGAATTGCTATATAATAGAAGATGAGAGAAGAAAGCAAATTCCAAAAACAGCTTTTCTAGGGGAGAAAAAAAAAGTTGTTTTATGTTTATCTCTTTTTCACTATTAATTATTTGATTTTTAAAGCATAAAAAAAATTGTAGGTTCTTTTTCCTTTTGCCACCTCCCCACCCTAGTTCTCTCTCTTCAAAATGTTATGTGCCCCCAGGGGAAACAAATGCACAAATAAATGAAGGTTTGGTACATATTGCAACAGTGCGCCCCTTGTTAATTAGAATTTTTAACAACAAAATATAAAGAGATAAACATAAGCTTCATTAGTGTTTGGATATGCAACTACTTCCAAGTATATCATAAAATTAATTACTTCAAGTTAGAAGATGGAAGAGGTTATAGTAATAATTTGAATTAAAGGCGAAAGTGTAAAGGGTAAGGAAAGAAGAGAGAAGGAGTATGTGTTAAATAGTAGATATTATAAAATAAAGCACTCTAGATTGTTAAAGTCAGGTTAAATACATATAATTTGTGGTTCAAATATACTTTTCCAAGCACAGCGAAAAACCATATCTATGAAAACGATTAAGCACATGTTAAGTAAATGTGCTTTTGTTCAAAGTTTATATTAAACAGACGAGTAGCCAAGACATGTACCTCCCTTATTAAAATCATAGTACAAGTTCCTGCTGGAGACATTGCATCGTGTGCAAAGAGCATCCATCATTGGCACATGTGAACAGGGGGAAAGAATCACTCATTGAGATGGATGGGATCTCCATGGTCCCTGTATTCTTCACTGCTCATCACCATCACCAACCGTCATTCTTACCATCTTACCATGCTAGAAAGTATGCTTAGCATGTACTGAATGTAGAATGTTAAACTTTTTATTTAAAATGACTGAATGTAGAATGTTAAACTACTTATTTAAAATCTGTAATGCAAAAAAAGAAAAAAAAATTCTGCCTCTTCTGATCCTATATCTTTTTTTTTAACAATCCATTGATAGAAAATTTCTTTTAAAATTCTAAACTCAGTGATTTTTTTTTCTTTTCTGTATGCAAACCTTCTTAATTGTAGAGAAAGTTTCAAGATTTACATATTGGGCCTAAGAATATTTATGACACTTTTAGAAGGAACTGGGTGATTTAAAATATGAAATTTTGACCACAGATGTGTGACTAGGTCAATCCTACATACAAAGAAAACAGGGAAAGGCTGAATCTTTCTCTATTTCCAAGTCTTCCAATAAAGACTTCAAGTCTTTCAAGGCTTTATTGACTTGCAAAAAAGTGTGTCTTGCTTCTTGAGAAATTTGAGCAGATGTATTTCTCCAGAGAAAGACAAAAAATAATTGAAGAAAGAATTCTTCTTTAGGAAATAGATGGATCAAGAACTGCTATAGCAGGGGTAATTTTTGAATGCTAAACAGTACTTCAGCAACCACTGATGAGAATAGATGTCTTTCCATTTGAACATGTGCTGGATACACACACTCCACTGATTATATCATTTGACATCTAGACCATATTAGGAGTTGTAGGATAACTCATTTTGACATTTGGATGAGAACAGACACCAGCCCAGCTAACATCAAAGGGTAATGCGACTGATGGACATTGGCTGATGTCATGAAATCAGTGTATGAGAGTCTTTCACAAAGCCTGGTGCCTGATCCATACTGAGCTACATCCCTATGCTCCCGGGTCTCACTGTTTTTTGAGACAGGCCCCTTTAGGTTGCTGAGGGTCTTTCCAAGTTGTTGCTGAGGCTGTCCTCAAACTTGTGATCCTCCTCCTTCAACCTCCTGAGTTGTGAGCTTCTGTGCCTGGCCAATATCTGTCAGATCATGAGGATGAGACAAAGCAGGGCTTATCCCAGTAATGTGAAATTTTACTACATATTCTGGATAATTTTGATATATGCAAAAGTTGGATAACCAGTGTATGATACCTATGGATCAGCTCAATGAATGAATCAGGAACAAGTTTTTCAGGCAAGTTGTTTATATAAATGGACAATATGCCTTTATTTTATGTGTTCATTTTTAGGTGGTGCTTAGAATTGAACCCTGTGCCTCACATGTGCTAGGCAAGCACTCTACCACTGAGCCACAAACCCAGCCCGCCCATTCTTAATATACATTTTTTTTCACCAAATAAAGAAAAAGAATATATATATATATATATATATATATATATATATATATATATATATATAATTAAAGGTTAAATGTATTAATTTGGTCACCCAAAAAGCATTTCTTGAGTACTTACAGGTTACAGGCTGTGTTTTAGGTCTCAGATATATGTTCTATGTCTTAGGCTCACATATTTAGGTATTTCTACACTTTTGTTTCCTAAACAAATGGTAGATTCTAATTCCCTCTAGGAAATCAGGACATTTGGCCTCTTGCATGTGTCTGGTCTCTGGCATTTTTATAGTATTATACAGAGTTTATATGATATTTATATAGTATTTACACATGGTGTGCTTTTGGAATACAATCTTTTGATATTTTACCAGCGACAACCACTAATATATGGCTTCTTATTAGAGAAATCAATGCACTTAGAGTTGAAAACATCACTCTGGCTATCCAGAAAGAAGAGATACAGATCTTAAATGGTGCCATGAAGAAATTTAAGATTTAAAGACAATAGAAGAAATTGAGCCTGGAAAGGAGACTAAGAAGGAGGTTAAAATTAGGAGATGGGAACAGCAGGAGAGCATGGGGGCCACACAATGTGGCAAATGGTCTCTAAAGCCCTGAAAAAAAAAGAGTTGTTTTCAAACTTTTTTGAAGTAGGTAGACTATCTAGCAAGTAAAGAAACAGAAAGATATTCTGTTTTAGTCAGCTTTTTCACTGCTGTGATGAAAGAATCCAACCAGAACAACTGTAGAGGTTTATTTAGGGGCTCACAGTTTCAGAGGTCTTCATCCATTGAGGGCTGGCTCCATTCCTCAGGGCTTGAGGTGAGGCAGAACATCTCAGAGGAAGTGTGTGGCAGAAGGAACCAGCTCAAGTCATGATCAGGAAGCAGAGAGAGAGAGTCCACTCTCCAGATACAAAATCTATGCCCCATAGCCAAGCCCCCAATGAACCAATTCTTCCAGGCACACCCCACCTGCCTCCACTTACCACTCAGTCAATCCCCATCAGGGCTTAATTCACTGATCAGGCTAAAGCTATTATCCAATCATTTCTCCTCCAAACCGTCTTGCATTGTGTAACTTGTGAGCTTTTGGGGACACAACATCTAAACAATAATAGGCTCATTATATTTCCTGACATAGAGATTATTGGTGGCCTTGGTTAAAAAGTGTCTGGAGGTATAGTGGAGGTGGTAGTGAATCCAGGTTGGAATGGATTGCAGAGTCATGGGGGATAAAGCAGACATCATGGATAAAGAAAATTCGGTAAGGGAGGGGGAATTGCAGTGGCTTCATGGGAACAGGTTAATGAATGAGTTCTGCTATGGTGTTTAATATGGAAAGATTTGCACACATTTAAAAATGAATAATAGATTGTTCTTGTAGGACTTGGGGAGGACACATGTTCTCACCAGTAGATATTTTTTTGATTCAGAGTCTCCTATTTATCCTACCAAATGTTTCCAACAAAATTCTTTTGATTCATGGAGGCTTTCTGAGATTAAAGGCAGAGGGGTGCCATTTCAATAAGACACATTTCATACTCTCAAAAGGGTTAGTGACAAATCCTTAAGTCCAAATGATTTTAAATACGGAGATTGAGAAATTCATATCACCCTGAGAGAAGAGAGAGAAGCACCAATTCAAATTACATCATCAAAATCTTCTCAGAGATGTTTCCATTTCAAGAACAAGTGACTTAAATTGCCATGAAAAGGGCAATTCTAGATAAATGAGGCATACTCTGAGTAAAGGCACTGAGACTTCTGAAAATGTCATATATTCACAAACTGGAAGTAGGTGAACGTAACTTATGTATGAATCTATCTGTCTCCAGTGTGGAAAAAGAAAGGGTTTGTCAAGAGAAGAGGTGAAATTCATGTCGTCCACTGTGGCATGGGCTTTGGAGTTTGACCTCTATCATGAAATGTCTGGGGGATCATTAAAGCATATTAGAGAAAGAATATCATCATCACCCTTATCTACTCTGTTCCTACTCCTCCCTCTTCTCATCCTCCTCCTTCTCCTCTTTCTCTGTCTCATTCTTCTGTCTCATGAATTCTAACTCGTACTGAGAACTACTTTTGTGCTACTAACACTTAAGTATGATAAATGAAATATCTCATTTAATCTTTTAGTCACTCAAACAGATCAGTGTGAATTGTATCCTCATGTTAGCAAGTTGGAGTTGAGTCTACTGCTTATACAATCAGTGCTTAGAATCGAATGCCAGAATCTTTATTAATATCACCCACACAAATCAGCCACATTCCCACCATGCTCTCTCTCATGAACAGGTTCCATGCCTTCCTCCTTACATGCTCCCTTCTTAATAAATTCTCACAGCTGAGCTCTAGGGCTTGGCATGCACTCTTGTGTCTGAACACTCAGGTAGACTCTAAAGCAAAGTCTCCTTCCTTCCTTCCTTAAAAAGGAAGGATTTATAATGAGGAACAATCTCCAAACACAGCAGCGTTTTCTGAACACACCGAGAGGCCACACAATGTGGCAAATGGTTTCTAAAGCCCTGAAAAAAATGCTATATTTTGTTTATAAAACTGAAACTGTATGAAAAATCATATTTGGAGTATAATTCAGAAAGCAGTCTGTGGTTTAATGCCATATAGTAACTATGTGATAGATGAAAATTACATAAACTTGCTAAAGCTTTTCAAAAATAATGTACAAGTGATAAGTGCATTGAATGATATATAGTAGACTAGGAAAAAAACAATGCTGAATTAAAAAAGAAGAAGAAGAAGAAGCAGCAATAGTTTCTGTATTCTAGGATCTATCTAATATCTGCCCTGCGTCTTTTGTATGAATAATTAGTTGTATGTCTGTCAAACAAGGCCCTATTTGTGGATCTATTCAGACAATATGAAGAGATGGATCAAATACAGGTACACAAATTAAATTGGAGACTGTTAACAATTATTTTTTTGTATTTAAGATACTATGGTGGTCTTTCCTTTCCCTGGAGAATTATAATAACCCTTTAAAAATATTCTTGTAGTCCCTTAAATAGGGTTTATTAATGCACCAGTTAAGAGGAGTGTTCTTATTTATTTAGGCCAGGGAGCAGGTTAGATCTCAAGAATGTGAGGGGCAGAACAGAGAAACAGCCAAAGAGATTTTCACTCTAAGGAATAACAGAACCAAGAGCACTTAGGAGCCCTTTTGGTTCTCCTTTTCTGCCTTATAAGTCAGTTGTGTTATCTTAAGGCAGAATTAGGTCCACTCCATTCACAGCTTTGCCTTCAGTATTAATTGTGATTAAAGAGAAAGAAAAGCCTGGGAACAGTCTTAGGGTTATAGCTGACCACTCGGAGAAGCAATCACTAAATGATCCAAGGGCCCAGGGACAGACTGTCTCCCGGAAGTCAGAAGGAAGGAACAGGTAACAAGCTACTGCTAGGAGATAGACCCTTGCTGGGATTTCACAGAAGTAACTCAGGGAGACCTGGACCCTCTGTGCTTATGCAAAATGGGGCTGTAGCAAACATTAGTAGTACCCTCAGACCCCTTGGCTAGTCTCAGGGCAACCATGTCTGTCCCTCAGAGCACTTTACAGCATACTTCTTGTACCTGCCACTCTCAGAGGACTGGCACTTTGTCCTGAGGGAAAGACATTAGAATGGAGAAACTGACCATGGCTGCCCAGCCAGGAACCCAGCAGTGACTGAGGAGTGAGGAGGCAGTTTCCCTGGTCTCCAGTCTGGAACAAAGGCATCTCCTGAGGAGCTCCCTGAGGGATCCAGCTGGGTCTGGACTCTAGGAAAATCAATTGTTGGCTTTCTCCTGGGGATCTTCCTTAACACATCACTTGTACCTAAATTCTTGCCTCAGGGCCTGCTGCTGAGAAAGCTAATCCAAGATTGTGAACAGAGGCTCAATGTGACTGGGAGAATGAAGGGAAGTTATAGCTTTTAGTTAGAGAATTCAGGGATCTGGGTCATAATTATGAAAAGGTGCTTAACATACAGTGGACTTGGGGATGGCTTCCATGTAGTGACCCTCAACCTACCTCCTAAATTCCTGTGTGGAATATTAAATTCATTAACCATTCCCTGCTCTCTCTTAATAAAATAGTGATAGGTTTTTGGATTGTTCACTGTTTTATGGGAACCAAAAAAGGCTGTATCTGCAAAAGCTTTTCTTAAGTGCTTTTTTTAACACAAAGAATTTTACAAATGCAAATAATTAACTCAATGAATGCTCAAGTAGGTTGTTGACATGACTTCAGAAATAGGAATTTGGAAGAAGAAGAAGTTGTGCTCCATTTGTGTATGATATGTCAGGGTGCATTCTGCAATCGTGTATCACTAATTAGAACAAATAAAAAATTTTAAAAATAAAATGATATAATATTTTCATGTAAACTAGGCATATTCTCCTATATACTTAAATCATCTGTATATAACTTACAACATGTAATATAATGTAAATAGTTACTATACTATCTTGTTAAGGAATAAACTCTGCCCATATTCAATACAGATATAATTCTTTTTCCTAATATTTTCCAGTTGTAGTTGGTTGAATTCACGTTTGGGGAATCTGCAGATACAAAAGTTTAAGTCAACTTAAAAAAAAAATATTGTTCATTTCTTGAAAAAAAAGGAATTTGGAAAATGATTTTCAAAATTTTAAAAAGATTAATAATCCAATGTTCCTCCTACTTTTATGGTATTCACTATATATATTAGTTGTGTTTTTAATTATAATAGTCCTCCTTTGCATGATAGTTATATGAACTTCTAGACATGAAGTTATTTATATTTCTAAGGAAATAAATGCAGATGTTTGCCAAATAAAGAGACATGACAGTTAATAGATCATTTTATACCAAATACAGATATTTTTATTTTCTTCTTCCTTTCAGAACTTGACTGGTTCTTATATTAATCATGTTTGAATATCCATAGACACTAAATATATATATATATATATATATTTATATATATATATATATATATATATATATATATATATATATATATATTTATATGCTTTTTAAAATAAATGAGTAAAATTAAGTATTTTACAAAGCTGTAAATTATTTTTCAAAGCTGAACTTTAAAAGTACTATCCATAATATATTGCCTCCCTCCTTCCCTTTTCTTCTTTATCTCTTCATGTACACACTACAAATCTTTTAAATATAGATTATCGAGTGGTATAATATTCATCTTTTTCAATACATTCGTTTGGTTTTACTTATTATTAATCTGATTACTGAAAATCATACAGCTTTCATTTCAACCTGATTATCATCCAATATTCTGTAAGAGCTGGGGACTATACTACAAATATTTTTAATATTATTAAAATATGACCAAATACTGTATTATAAATTTTCATCATACAAGGGAAAAAATAAACATTGCCAAACACTTTTAAACAAACAAACAAAAAACCAATAATATTTATTGCATGTGTAAATGTTTTAATAACACTCCACAACCTTATAAGTTGGTCTTAGAACTTGAAAATGATTATAAAGTCACTCAAGGATTATTGTGATGTCCTACTTTCTTAGGATACAGTAAGAAAGGAAGGCAACTATATCATTAGAGATGGCGTTAACAGCACAATATTATTATACCTGTGATGTTAAATAGTTAATACCACTATCTGTGATGTTAGCTACTGGTTTGTCTGTACTATGGTATTCAGTGATACTGGCCAAGGGTATTACCATAAAAACATACTTGCTAGCCTTCACAGCCACTCCTGCTGTTCCTGGAAAGAACATTTCCTAGATTGCCAAAATAGCACATGGCCCAGTGACAAATAGAGTGGACTCCACAATTAAGCCATCTGTTTGCTGGCTTTTCTAATTTCTCTGCTTCTCCCTCTGCTTTGCTGCACAGCTCAAACATGGCTTCCATTCGAAGGAAGACCAGATGAGGAAACAAATCCCTATTGTATTTCCTGGATAATTTTAACTAACCACTTCCCAGGCTAAAAGAAGAGATTGGCACATGGTATCCTTTGCTAGGACTACATCACTGTTTTATGGGAACAAAAAAAGGCTGTATCTGCAAAAGCTTTTCTTAAGTGCTTTTTTAACACAAAGAATTTTACAAATGCAAATAATTAATGAATGCTCAAGTAGGTTGTTGACATGACTCTTTAGAAATAGGAATTTAAATGTAGTGTGCTTGGAAGACACACTACATTTAAACAGTCTGATACACATAGAAGGAAAAAAACTGGGCTGGAAAATCAAATAAAAATTCTTCTTGGAGGAAAAAAAATCACTGAGTCACTTAGATCTGATTCTAAGATTGGAAATGTCTGTCTGTCTCAAGGGCCAATTTAAAACCATCTATGACTAGAGGAAACAGAAAAATAACTCCTTTTATTTTCTGCTCCAATTTATTTTCTAGACTGAACTACACATAAATACACACACAAAAATTAGAAAATGTTTACTTTGTTATATTAACTTTCTGAGAGTTGGCAATATGATGCCCGAAGATTGAATTTAATATATCTCATCATTTTCTCTCATGCAGTGGAATTACTTAGCTGATTGATTACCGTTTTTTTTTTTTTTTCTTCTCTCTTTTTAAAACATTTTTCTAGCCCACTGGCCTATTCCTTCGTTGTTTCCACAGGAAAGCTTGGCAGTCATTGATGCTCTACGGAGTAGTAGCTATCAATCCATTGGAATTCAGTAATTTCACGCTATGATTATGTATTGATTTAGAGATTAAAGTAGAATTACCCCTTTCTGTTAGACTTTTTTTTTCCCTATTGGCAAAGAAAAAGTTCATGGCTTTGGAAAAACATTGTAGTTTTAGCTATTGTTTGAAATATTTCTAAAATATCTATTTACTCAAAAGGAAACAACACAGGTTCTTATATTACACAGAACAAAAGGTATATCTGTATTTTGGAAAACTAGAGATTTTTAATGTCATCAAGTCAAAAATCCAAGTTAGAGGTATTTTTTTATAGATCAAATGAAAAAAGTATTCTGATTATTGCCTGATTTGGAAAAATGGAAAGGTTGACATTGAATTCATTTAGATCACAAACACTTAATGCACACTTACTTTGGTTTAAAAAGTTACTCTGAGATTGAGATTCAGAAGAATAAATTGGGCCCAAGTTTCTCTTTGCCCAAAGAAAATGCAGGTAGTAAAATAATCGAAAAGGAAATGTTATACAGTTGAAATGTAAGGAAAGAAAAGAGGATGGTATATCTCACATGTTCTTTATCAGGAAAGAGTAAAACCTAGTGTGCAGATGTCCCCGTTTGGACACAGCCCTTTGTTAAAAAGGATTCACAACAGATCTCAGAGTTTGAGGAAAGGAAAATTGTATTATGCAATTTTGCTTTATTAAATACCATGGTGATATTTGAAGTAGATATACTTAGTAATACAATCCAAATATTCAACTCAAAAGACAATATGAAAAATTAGAGAATAAAAGGGCATTACTCCAAATGCATATTGTGTAGCACTATTATGATATAATTAATCAGCAATAATGATACCCAGAAATTAGTGTGTTACACTCTAATAACTTTGAAAGGAAGCATCCTGTAAATATGTACATCACCAAGTCAAATGTTAGACTCTTATAGATTCAGCTCTCTAAAATGCCTATTCATTTTGTTGTATTTTTTTTTAATTTTACTTCAGATGTATTACTTGGTTCACTGTGCTACCTGATTCCTATTGTTAACATCCTATTTTTAAATATAGATTTGTCATAAAAATCAGTTCACCAGTAGCAGTTTGCACTATACCTTTCATTAAAGATATACAACTTATTTTTAATTTTCAAAATAAATAAAAAATTTAAAATTTGATTGTCATAAATTATATGAAAAATTTCCATCTAAAAAGCTACATACATTTCATAATGCCTCAAAAACTGTGTATACTGATTTCCAAAATATTTGCTAAGTCTCTTCAAGGCTGAGCAAGTTCTAAAAAAGCTCAAAAGCTATATTTGAAGCAATTTTCATGGGCCCAAAAGGCATGAAGCTATATTAAAATTCCATATTAAAATACCATTATTCTCTCCTGGTGAACTCCTGTGACTCACCTCATTCAAATATAAATAAGGGCACTAGACGGGAAGCTTTTCCATTGTTGCAGAATATGCTAAGTTATTGTCTGGTGCACAAATTCTAAGACTTTGCACCTTTCTCCATATTTTTATTCTAATTAGGTTTTAGGCAATTGTTTATTGTATCTATTTGGAGGAATGTGTTTCATGCTGTGTCCTTCATTAAAAAGATTAAGTACTTGATCAATCCTTAACCTCTTAGTGTGTCTCATTAGTTTGGTAATTTATTCATCAAAATACACTCTGAGATACGTTGGGATTGAAGAGCTGGTGTTGATCCAAGAAAGCATGCTGTGTGGTGCCATGAACCCCATCACTTAGAGTAATGTGCCTGCCCAAGGAGAGGGAGAGGAATCCTCCAGAACAGGAGAGAGACAGAAATGTTTGCGCCTTTCTGCTTCCAATCCACATAAAATCTTTTGAGATTTGCCCGCCTGTAAATATTTTAGAGGTTAAAAATGCTATAGAGCTGTAGCATAGGGTGAGCTATGTTTATAGAAGCCAAGAATTCCAGGAACTCTTTGAAATCAGCATTTCTTTATATGGGTCACTGCTACAAATTAAAGGAATATAAAAGAATCATTCTCAAGCTGGAGAAACTGCATTAATACTGAAACCATTTCAGACATTTTAATAGATTGAATTACCACTCACAATGGGAAAACAGCTTATGAAGAAGTTATATATTTTGCATACGATTTTTTTTGTGTTATGTGTGAGTTAGAGAAAGAGAGTGTGTGAGGCAGGGTAGAGTGAGAGCCAGAAAGAGTGAGAATGAGAATGAATAAGACAGAAAGAAATCGTATATTTTGCATACAATGGAAACGAGTTAAAATTCAAATGTAATGCACAATGTGCGTTCATACATTTACTTTTTTTAAGTTGACTCTGACTAGTTTGGACCTCAATTATTCTGAGGAGCTTATTAATGAAAATTTGAAATCCAAGCCTTTGTAATGATGATAAAAAAAAATTGTCTGATAAAAACTGTGCGCTGTGTGGCCCTTACAACGCTATTCAGGGCTGGGGTTGTGGGTCAGTGGTAGAGTACTTGTCTAGCATGTGTGAGGCACTGGGTTTGATTCTCAGCACTGCATATAAATAAATGAATAAAATAAAGGTCCATCAACATCTAGTGCTATTCAGCTGAGAAGCATTATTATTATTATTTTAGTAAACATTTGATCTCCTGTCTCATTTTGGTAGATATGTGCCCATCTGCTACTCATTATTCTTTCTGGCTTAGTGAGGCAAGGTAAGTGTCTGATGTGATTCAGGTCTCTCCATGGATAAAATCTGAGAAACCCTGTGGTTCTTATAATCTACAAAAATTAAAGACAAGAAGAAGAGAACGGAGAAAAATGAATAAGAGAAGGGAAAGAAGAATGGAAAGCAGCATAATAGACAAAACCCAAACAAACATGGAGATTAATTTTATTTGGGCTATTGAGATGGAGAAATAAAAAAAATCATTGTCTTAGCAAGAAGAGGTTGAGGAGTTAAAGTAGAGAGATGACAATTGGATTTTTTTTTTTAAATCGGGAAAGACAGCTAAAATGGAAATATTTATCCTTGCATCTAGCTGGTTTCCTAGGGAACAATTCTAGACTAGGTATTCATGAGACAATGAATGGGATGCAGAAGGTCAGTCTAGATTTGTTGGCAGGTTCAGACAAAAGAGGTGAAGTTACATGGCTGGCCTTGTCACAGGTGAACAAGGGAACCATCTGCAAATCTTAACAAGAATCATAAGACAGGCTGGACAGAGATTCACCTGCAAAAGGATGGTTCTTTGAGATATGCTGTTTTCCATAAACCCCAAAGATGAGGATTTAGGATAACAAAAAGTTGGGGTTGACTTCTTAATCACTGTTGTTTTCCCAAGCATATATCTGAGATGAAATCTAACATTATCAGCAGAAAGGCCAGAGATGGGAAAGAAAAAAATAATAATTTTTAAATTTAGGATCATTTCATTCTTTATGTTCAATTTGCTCTAAATAAAATTCATTTTATAAACTAAAACTTTTTCAAGTTTTTTAAATATCCAAATCTCTGTCATTTTTAAAACTTTATTTCTAAATTTTAACTTCATTTTGATATTAATATTTTCTTTTATAAGCAATTTTTTCTTTTATAAGCCATTTTTCTTACATAGGGACCAGGTAAAAATAACCTGGATATTTTCTCCAGGAATTATTTGTTCCTGAAAGATATGACAGTAAATTACTATCTCAACTTTTTTATGAATATGTGCTTGAAAGTCATTTTCTTAACTTAAATCAATTTCTTAATTTAAATTATTATTTATATGTAGGACCAGTATATTTCATATAAATAATTGGAAATGAACAGCATCATCTTTGGATCTGTTTATTTTTTTAACATTCCCCTCAACATTCAATATAATTTACTGTGGGTATTTTATGATTAAAGATAAATTCAACTTTTGTAGACATAGAAAATTTATATTGATTAAATAACCCAACACCTCCATTTTATTTAGATAAAACTTTATGCAGAGGACTTTCCTTAATTTACACAAATAGTTGTTTTGAGGTCCAAGACTGAAATTTAGATTTCTAGACTCCTAATGTAAATTCATTGCATTGCAACATACTCATAGTCATGTTTTGGAGATGAATGATGAAATTCTCTTAATATGACCATTGGCATAGATTGAGTTTAGAATAGGAAGACTACAAAATACCAAAAAGCTATTCGTAGGAAAAAAGAAAATCTAAAAGTTCACATCATTACTGGAAATATGCAACAGAGGGAAAAAGAAAAAGAAAAATGTTGCTGCCAATAAGAAATAGTGACAAAACAAGATCAAGCCAAAGGTGCTATAGTTCTTAACAGATTAATAACAGCTTCCCTTTCTTAAATGCCTATTCTTAATGTTTTTACAATTCAGGCCAGTATTGACAATTGCTCACCTAGATTAATATGAAAGTGTAAACTGATGTCAGTTTGCTTTGATAAAAGTTGGAAAGCAGATAAAGTTGATCCAGGTCTCTTAATGGCTTTGCATACCTAATGCTGATTTGCTTTGTCAATGAAGGAAAGGGCAATTGTTTTTGGCATATCAATTTCAGCTCAAGGGTAGCCTCTGGTAATTTTCTAAAACTGAGACTATGAGGCAAAGAAACATCTTTTCTCCTTTAACACAGAAGGTATTCCAATGGCAAGATCATTCCAAATCAAAAGTAGAAACCAAAAAAATCAATCACAGATTTGAGAGTTCTCTAGATTATGCTCTTTATCATTGATTTTGTTATTTTTTTTTTGCTTGTTCATAGGTTTTCTAGGAATCAAGACATTAAAGAGAAAAAAAGAAATATTGCTAGAAATCCAATACTAGTGTGATAAGTAGAAATGAAAAGTTAATTAAATTATTCAATTATGTCAGCATCATATTTTCATATAAATGATAAGAGGATTATGTCACAGTTTAAATTTAATAACTTACAACTTCTCTATAGCAGCAACTCATTATAAAGAAAAAATGGGGTTCAGCTAAGAAATGCAACCACTATACATTCCTCTTTCCATGTTAATCCCTTCTGGGACAACAGGTACACTCTGGTTTTAATGATAAATAATCTAATAAATAGAGCAATATTTAACAATAAGTAATCTAAGCAATAAATAATTGAAGCAATTTTATAGTTTGATTCTGGAAGGTTCCCAGAAGTTCTGGAGGTTTGATTCCCAGTGCAGCAATGTGCACAGGTGGAGCTCTTAGAAAGGAATGGATCAGGAGGGATCTGACATCTTCAAATGGATTAATCCATTGATTGTTTATTGCTGATGGCATTGTTGGGAGGTGGTAGAAACTACAGGGGTGGGACCTAGTTGGAGGAAGTAGGTTACTAGGTGCCGCAGTCTGTCTGGGCACAAATCACGAGCCACTGAAGCAGGAACAAACTTTATTTCTGAACTCCACCAGCACACTCCACACACGCTCCCGGGAACTCCTCCCAAACGCCACGCGGCTAGTCCAGGAACCAGCAGCCGGAAATATCCTCCTCTGGCACTTTCCCAACCAATGGGAACTCTCCAGGAATCCCAGCAAGAGCTCAACTTGAACTCAAGGAGAACTCCACGAGAACTCCCTGGCGTCACCTCTCAACCACTACTTCTGGCAAAAATGCCATGCGTCATCCCGACTCGGCTGTGGCCCTCAACAACCAGGGGTGTTCCCTGAAAGAATATTGCTTGTCCCCAGCCCCTTCTCTCCACTTTCTGGCTGCGATGATGTGAACACCTTTGCTCCAATACCCCTCCTTCCATGGTGTTGTTCTGCCTCATCACAGGCATAGAATCAATGTGACCAATGGATCATGGTCTGAAGGCTCTGAAATTGTGAGCCAAAGTAAATCCTTCCTCCTGTACCTTGATTTTCTCAGGTATTTTCCTCACAGTGATGAAAAGCTTACTTAGGGAACCAGGTAAAAATAACCTGGCTATTTTCTCCAGGAATTACTTGTTCCTGAAAGAGATGGGAAAGGATCCATATCTTTGGTTAATGAGGGAACATTATGCAAGAAAGATACCATCTGTGACCTTATCCTTTTCTGTTTTGCTTGTACTTTTTTGTCCACTTTTATGGTACCTCATAAACTTTTCCTAAAGTAGACTACTTAAATGTAGAATCAAAGCAATCAATCTATGGTCAGCATACTTTCTGATCATGCTTCTGATTTCATTCCTTTATGCTTTTGTTCTTATCTAAAAGTTTATTAGTCAAGACTTTAATGTAGTTCACTTAGAGTTGCTGAAAGTTTTCAAGGTTTTTAATCTACTCTTTCAGAAACAAAGAAGATTAAAAAATCCTCAGATCATTAGACATATGATTCATCATCCTCTAGAATCATTTGCCCTATTTTCTGGATAACTCAGTAGTATTCAACTCTCAATTTAGATGCTACACTAAACATTCCTGAGATGCTGTTTCCATTATAAATTAGGGAATCTTATAAAAAATCTTTGCTTGAGTGACTGGACATTTCTCACCATAAAAAAGAATATGACTTGACACTGTGTTGGGCACTTAGATATTCAATTATTGAAAAGATTTAGATAAAATCTGTATAATTTGGTTGAGCCAATAGATATATATCTTTCACTTCATATAAACTCTACCCCAAAATCTCTAAAAGTCACATGTTTTAAAGGAAGACACAGCTTATTTTTTACTATTTGGTAGAAAAATAACCTAAACACTACTCTTAGTTTGCCTTCATATTATATTATGTTCTTTGACTTGAGTTCATGAATCTTAGTATACAAATGCTACATCAGCATGATCACAGTCATGCAGATGTCAATGGATTTAATTCATGTTATAAAAACAACATCCTGATGAAAAGAATGGAATGTATTTAAAAAATAGAAAATGCGAATTTGAATTATCAATTGGTGAATCAATTGCCATTATTTTCAAGAATATTTTTAGGTCAGTAAGTATGTCTTAACTGCTTATTTCTAGTGTCAAACAATTGATAGTGGAATTGTCAAATAATTTCAGTTGTTGCATAGACTTATTTTTCTAGTGAGTAGAATAGAGTCCTTACTAATCTCTTACTTAGAGGTCTTTCTTTGAAGATTCATATATTTCACTTGAAAATGTGAATATGAAATGGAGTTTCTTACAAATGTCTTAATGTTATTTCTCCCAATAATTTAAAATAAATGTTCTTCTATAACATTCATGATTAACATTGAATGTGAAAATATCTTTTCTGGAATCGTTATTTAGAATAGTTTTGGATAAATGAGTTTTGCTCAAGACTAGAGGAATATTTTAGATTCTGAAAATAATTTAGGTAGCAGTATCTCACTTTAACCTGTTTTAACATAGATATGATTGAAATAAAACCTGAAGAGAGGTATATACACCATTAGTAGCACACACAATCTGGGGTTTTCCAAATATAAATTTCAGCAGATACAATTTTTGGTTCATAAGTCAAAATTCTGGGAATCTTTTTCGATCTGTAAAGCCATGTATTGTCAGTGATAAAGAGCTAGAAAGACTCCTCTTGCTTCAATTCTCTGATTAAACCATCTGCCCATAACACTCTAAGTAATCGACTCACATAGATGATACTATTTGAAATTAAATATTTCCATTTATTCCCAACAACAATTATTTCACTCAGAAATCTGACAATAAGAATAAAAAAGAGTCTCAAATTCTAATAAAGGACATTATTGTAGTAACTTGGCTTGATTTTCCATTAATGATTTAGGCTATTTGAATGTCGTTTTTAACATAAAACCTAACTATGTGCTTTGGTAAACAGCCAATGTTTCCAACAACCTTTTAATATTTCTATATGCAATTTATTATATTGCATATGTCACATTTTAAAATTTGTCACATTTTAAAATTTGAGTGTAGCAGGTGTAATATGATTAAGTAAACAAAACTTTTTCTAATATTTAAATAAAATTCCAGTGATTTTTTTTTAAAGCTGCTTTAAGCAGTTGAAAGGTATTTATATCGAAGATGTATAGAAAAAAGTTTTTTACATCTTTTTCCATTAGGATGTTGTAAGAACTCTGTCAATAATGTGCCACAACTTTTTTAAAATTTTAGTTTCTACATAGTTAATAAATTACATAAATATTTGGTTCCTTGATTACAATTTAGTCTAAAATTGCTACTTGATTCATTTTATGGGATTCCCATGGATAGTTTCATTTAACATCATTCTTCATCCCTTTGATAGTCATAAAATGTAGTTATGTTGTTTTGTTTTCTAAGATCGAAGTAGTTATGTCCATCTAAGTGAAACCTCTTAGAATCAGTAATCTTTTCATATTCATCTATGTTTTAGAAGGAAAAAAATAGATTTTATAAGCACTAAATTATGATAAAATTATGCCTAAATGTTATAGAGAAAATAATGAGGATTTGTTTTATTGAACATGCATCAGAGTTTAAACAAGTTAATTCCTTAGCACATACAGTAGGCAATCTCTTTTATTTTTCAAATCAGTCTCTAGAGCATGTGTCCTTAAATAAGACATCAGGTCTGTGTTGCTGCCTCTTTCCTTTGGTATAGCTCAGAGACCACTTATCACTAATGTAGACCATGATGGGCATCCACTGGTGCTATGTCATGTTAACTGTTAAGAGTTGTCTGTGCCTTCATGAAGAACCCCCAGATTCACTAAAGCATTTTGTGTTATGTGTTTTCAACAAACACTTTTTATCTAGGAAATGTTGTATCTGTAATGCTTGCTCCTCACATGCTCAGCTCTCTGTTTAGCAATCAACTTATCAGAAAGGCCTTTCTAAACCCTCTGATCTCAAATGGCACCTACCACTTCCCATCCCCTTACCCTTCTTTATATTTCCCTATAGCACTTATTTCCTCCTGAGCTAGTAGGAGGGATTTAAATTTATCATCCTTCACAACTTGGAGAACTGCCTGTAGAAATTATCTGCTTTTTGCACTTTCAGCTAAAAATTACATAGCATTGTTAAATATGTAGAAGGTATTATAAATAAACATTTGTTGGGTAAATGAATGCATGAGCTTTATGAAATATTTGTTTATTTTGGAGATTTCTGTTTCTCAGTTTAAAAGGGGAAGGGGCTTAGCCACATAAAAGTGCATATTTTATTTTGGAAGTATGTGGGTATCTTCGTGAGCAGTGTACCATCAGCACTGATTCATAATGTCTCATAGTCCACATGAAAATAATAGATTTGATTGTAGATGACTTAAATGTACCAAAATGTACATATCTTAAAGTTATATGCCCAGTTCAAGTTCCTCGATCCAATATTTAAAGTGCTGCATCTGAAAATATTAAATGAAATGAGGTGAGTATGTTATGTACTTCAATGAATTTTGGTGGTGACTGGCCCATGTCCTCCTTGTCAATGGGCACACTGGTTCCATAGCTGCTGTTGTTAGCTGATAACTAACCAGATACCTTTTACCCAGAGAATTTCACCCAACCAAACATAATCTCAGAGATGTATTCCTCCTCCCCAAATAAGCTGATGACTTACTGATAGGGAGTCCACAAATGTGGTCCACCTTACCTCAAAGTGGGGCTAAATTTGCCTTGTAATCTGGGCTGCAGAGTGCTCCGTACAGGAGCCACATTCTTGTTTCATTTTTATCCTGTTCTTTATTCCTTTTCTCCTAAGAATATGCCCCAAGAAACAAATAGTTGTAATGAGTTTGTATAACTCTGACCCAGTCTGAATATCTTTGACTGATATTAAGGACTCCTGTATTATATATTTACTTGATTATTTTAAATTCTCTTATGAAAAGAATTGCTTCCAAGTTAGATCTACAAGTCAAAAGCAGACTGAGAATGAATTAGTTCTCTTGTTAAATCCAGGGCCATGTGTGTATCACAGATGTTCAAGTCTGAATAATGCTAAAAATACAATACCTAGCTTTCTATTTTAATTTGTACAATGTCAGAATCCATACACAGTTATATCCAATATTGATAAATAGAACTACATAGATATTTAAATTACCGGTTTATCAGAAAGTACCTTAGTCTATAAATTTTCTTTCCAAAGTTTATTTTTCTAAGTTTATTATCAGCCAGTGGTGCGATGGAGCCCTGATGCTGTAACTGAACCACTGGAGCACTTCGTCCCTGGGCCTTCTGTAAATGATGCAATTCTTACAAGCTTATAAATAGTCAAGCAGAAAATCAGTTGTGATAAATTTTATATACTCTTGCATACATTCATGGGCTTGATTTGGGTGAATTTTTAAGGACAGTCACTTCATATTAGTGTATATCAAATTGCTATATGTTAGGATCCCTTAGTGGACTTTTATAAAAAATTTTTTCTAACATTGTATTAGTCAACTCTCTGTCACTATGAACAAACACCTGAAATGATAAAAGGAGAAAATGTTTAGTTTGACTCAGGGTTTCAGAAGTTTTAGTACATGGTCACTGGTGCCGTTGCTTTAGGTTCATGGGGGCACAGTGTGTCATGGCAGAGCCCATGGAAGACGTGGCCTGTTCACCTCATCCAAGCCAGAAAGCAAAAAAAGAAGAGAGGAAGGAACTTTGCTTCCAATTGCTCCTTCAAGTTCATGACCCCTTGACCTAACTTTCCCCAACTAGACCCCCTGTCATTATGGCTCTACCACCACCCAGTATTCCCATGGCCTAGAGACCAAGACTTCATCACATGGACCTTTGGGGGACATTTCAGTTCCAAAATATAGCAACCACCAGAATTTGTAATGTAATTCATCAAGAATGTGGCCTGAGAATCAGTATTATTTTAAAAGTCTAATGGCTTAATCTCACTGTGCCTCCACAATTAAGAACCACTCCTACCATGGCTTGCTAAGTAAAGAGCATGCATGCCAATTTCCTAAGGAACACCGAAACTGAAAATTCTTAGACTGGTAGAAATTTGTCCTCTTAACCTTATCTAGCACTGTGAATGGAATGTTTTCTACTAATTCCATTGTCAAGAAGTCCCTCCTTTATCTACCATGGTAGGTCCATTCAGTGCCTTTCACCACAGTCATGTGTCACTTAATGGTGGAATACAGCCTCAGGAACACTGTTGGACAATTTCGTTATTTTCCAAACACCATGGAGTATGCTTACACAAACCTAAGTGATGTTGCCTGTTATATACCCAGGCTCTCTGATACCACTTATTGTTCTTAGTCCATAAACCTGCTCAGCATGTCACCATACGGAATACTGAAGGCACCTGCCACCCAGTGCTAAGTATTTGTGTATCCAAACATGCCTAAACATAGAAAAGTAACAGTAAAATTGCTAGCTGATAGAAATTTTCAGCTCTGTTATAAGATTATGAGAACACAATGGTATAATAGTATACATGGTTCATCATTGACTGGAGAACATCATCATGCAGATATAAATAGCAGATCTCTAGAACTTATTCATCTTGCATAATGGAGTACTGGCAATATTTCTTCCCTTGGGGATTATTCAACAATGACTGGAGATATTTTTGTTGTTGTTATTGCAACATCTTTAAGGATGCTACTGATATCTCTTAAGTAGAAGCCAGAGATGTAAGTAAATTTTCTAATAGAATTACATAAGACACTTTCCATACATTAAGCAAACTATTATCTGCCCCCAAAATTCAGTAGTGCCAAAGGCGAGAAATTTTGTTCTCACCAAACATTTACTTAAGAGGCTTATCTTTAAATTTCTCTAGTATCTATAACAATGTGTCTAGTCAAAGTCCTTCTTAGGGCACGTTAAATAACAACATGATCCAAATTAAAAACCTCTTAACACTCATAAAATACATGACACCAAAGCAGCAGCAATTTAATTACACATTCTATTCTGTTCATAAAATTTAAACTTCTGTGCAGTGACTCATGGTACCATAAGAGTGATACTTTTAAAAGTTACCAGTTTGACCAAGCAAAAAAACAATATTTGAATCCTTCAAACTCTCTGGAGTATACTTCTATGCAGAGTCTTTGATTTGATTCAAGATAGAAAGAGAAAGAGCCACTTAGAATGAATCTGAGATAGACTGTTACCCACATGAGAACCCTCGAATAATCTTGAAAGCAGAGAATTTGTTCAGGTTCCAGCAGCAAAATCAATCCTTTCATTACTGTGGTTGTACATTTACACTGCCCGCTGCCACCTAGCTCTGCTCTTCTCCTCTAAAGAGTCCGGGTCTTAAATGGACACCAAACTTACTTCTCTTTGAGCCCCTTTCCTTGCCTAATTCTGCTTGCCCAATCAATCTATGTATTTGTAGTGAGGCTTCTAATCAATGAACTTCTACTACTTTCTCATACTAATGAAAAACACAGGAGTAGACACTTGCCCGAAGCTGCACCGAGATACTTTATCTTCCAAATTTTGAAGGTAAAGACACATGAGGGAAAACCTGAAATAATCTGAAGATTTCTCTAGGGGGCCAGGTGTCACAATTCTTAACTATTCCTAGCTCCTGATTCCTACATTCTATGTTCCAATCAAGCCTAATTTTATGCTCATGTAAGTCAAATTCCTAGAAGATTAAATATTGTTTTTTATATGAGAGTAGGAATATTGGTGTACTGTTCATGTGTTACTTACCAGTGTTGTAATCTTGGACTGGTTTCATGATTTCTCTTTGCCTCCATTTTCTTATCTGTAGAATGAAAATAATAAAATCATAAATATCTCATAATACTGCTTTGAGATAATCTATGCAAAGCACTTTATTAAGTACAAAGTAAGCACATAGTAAGAGCCAAATAAATGTGATCATTATCATTTTATGGATGATATTAAATCTTTAAAGTATTTTGAAACTAGAAATTTAAAGGAATTTTCTTATTAATTCAAGTATTCTTGGTGTTCTAAGTAGAAAAATCATATTGTATATAATTAATGGTGATTTAATTCTATTTTTAACTTTCATTTCTTAACTTTTCTTGTCTTCGTGTATTTTTGAGAATTTTAAAAGTCAGAACTTTAACTGATATATTTTAAAAGAGTTTTCCTGAGTTCTTTATTAAATTTCTTTTTCTAAATTTCCCAGATTTCTTTAAATTCTTTAAGGCTTTAATTGAGATAATTATTATTGGTTGATTGCTACTTTTTCTCCATATATCCTGACCTATCACCCTACATTGGGTAATAATATTAAATTCACAGCTGTCTCTTCATCTGTGTCTCAAGTCTGTTTTTCACATTAATATGATTTAGTTTTATTTTTATTATAAGGACACTTAACATGAGATCTACCTTTTTAAAGATTTTTAAGAGTACCATGTGGTTTTTTTTTGTAGGAACACAATCCAATTGAGTTATATTCACTACTGACAGGTGTCACATAATGATAAACATGTGTTATTAGATGATTTTTACTGTTGTGCATACATCACAGAATGTACTTACACAAACCTACATGGTAAAGCATACTACACACTTAGGCCATATGATATATTCTATCGCTCCTAGGCTGTGAACTACATAGCATATTACTGTACTGAATATTATCAGCAATTGTAACACAGTTACATAAACATGCATGTTTATTTTTCTAAACATGTCTAAGTACAGAAAAATACAGTAAAAATACTAGGTAATAGAAAATTTTCAGTTCCATTAGAATTTTATGAGATATCCATTAAATATGTGATTCATTATTGATCTAAATGATATTGTGCAGCACATGACCATTATTCAGTAGTTCTCTAACATATTTACTTTGCATAACTGAGACCGGATACCCTTAAATTATCAATACCCATTTTCTCCTTTTACCAACTCCCTGGTAATTATCATTATACTCTCTACTTCTATACCTATTTTAGAAACTCACTTAGAGGAATCATGTAGTATTTGTCTTTCTTTGACTGGATTATTTTACTTAGCATAATATCACCAAGATTTATCCATCTAATCATATATTATAGAATACAAGTATGATGATGTGAGGGAAAAAAAAAGAAGAAGCGGGTCACATTAGATTGGGTAGAGAGAAGTGATGGAGGGGAAGGAAGGGCGAGGGGGGAATGGAAGGATAGCAGAATAAAATAGATATTATTATTACTGTGGGTATATACGTGACTGCATGACCAATGTAACTCTGCAACCTGTGCACTCAGAAAAATGAGAAATTATATTCCATCTGATTCAAATGTATGATATGTCAAGATCATTGTACTGTCATGTGTAACTAATTAAAACAAAACAAAACAAAAAAGAATTGTAATGCATGGTGAATTTGGTGTCAACATACCTTATATATAATCAGAGATATGAAAAATTATGGTATAATGGTGTATTAAGAATTGTAATGCAAAAATAAATAAATAAATAAGAATTGTAATGCAAAAAAACAAAGTACATGTATAAAGGCATTAATTGGCATGAACATACTTTATATACAAAGATATGAAAATCTGTGCTCTATATGTATAATAAGAATTGTAATGCATTCTGCTGTCATGTATTTAAAAAAATAAAATCAATTAAAAAAAAGAATATTCTTCTCTTTAAAGTTGAAAAAATTCCATGTATGTATATACCATATGTTCTTTTTTTAATGCTTTTGTTTTTCAAACACATGGCAGTGGAATGCATCACAATTCTTATTACACATATAGAACACAATTTTTCATATCTCTGTATATAAAGTATGTTCACACCAATTCATGTCTTCATACATGTACTTTGGATAATGATGTCCATCACATTCCACCATAATTGCTAACCCCCTGCCTCCTCCCTTTCCCTCCTACCCCTCTGTCCTATCTAGGGTTCGTTTCTTCCTCCCATGCTTCCTCTCCCTACCCAACTATGAGTCAGTCACCTTATAGCAGAGAAAACATTCGCCATTTGTTTTTTTTTGGGGGGGGGATTGGCTAACTTCACTTAGCATTATCTTCTCCAGCTGCATTCATTTGTGTTCTTTTTACTTTGTTGGGCAATGGATAGTAAAATGGTTTCCACATCTTGACCATTGTGCATAGTATTGCAAAAAACATAGGAGTGCCAATATTTCTTCAAGGTCATGATTTACGTTATATTTTAGATAACCCAGAAGTGGCATTGGTAGTTGATATGGTGTTCTATTATTTTGAGAAAACTACATATTGTTTTTTATAGCATACATATAATTTTACATTCACAGTACAAAAGTGTACACATTTTATATGTCCTCCATATCCTCACCAACATTTGCTATCTTCTTTTTTTTCCCATATGATAGCTAACCTAACAAATGAGAAGAGATATCTTATTCTACAATTTCATAACAATTGGTGAAAAGGACATCTTTCCATATACTTCTTGGGAATTTGTTTTTCTTTGTAGAAATATTTATTCAGCTCTTAGAGCATTTTTAATTGAATTATTATTTTTTTGCTATTAAGTTGTCAGATCTTTTTATATAATTTTGATTTTAATAGCCTACCACATGGTTTGCAAACATTTTCTTCCATACCATAGCTTGTGTTTTTGCTATATTTACTGTTTCTTTTGCATTGCAGAAATGATTAGTTTGATGTAGTTCCACTGGCCTGTTTTTTGCTTTTTTTATCTGTGCTTTTGGTGCCATATCCAAGAAGTCAATACCAAGACCCATGTCATAAAGGTTTTCCTCCATATTTTTTTCTAGAGATGTTGGTTTCTGATTATAGGTTGAAATCTTCAATTCATGGTGAGTTTTTTTTTTTCCACACAATATAAGATTAGTATATAATTTCACACTTTGTATGTGGATATTTAGTTTTCCCAACATTATTTGTTGGAGACTATCCTTTTCCAATTGTGTATTCTTGGAATCCCTCCTGAAGACTGACCATGTAAGTATAGGTTTATTTCTGCTCTCTGTTCTTTTCCTTTGGTATATCTGCTATTAACATACTCTTTGGTTGTTGTAGCTTTTAAATATATTTTGAAGTTATGAAGTACTATACCTCCAGCATTGTTATTCCTTCTTAAGATTGTTTTGGTCATTTGGGATTTTTGTGATTCCCTAGGAATGTTAGAATTTTTTTTTCTGTTTTTACAACAAAAACACAAACATTATTTATAATGCCGAAGAAGCCCTCAGCATTTTTGTGGGGGAGTCTGTAAATGTCCTTGTCTTTCCTTTTATTTTTGAAGGACAATTTTGCTAAGTATAGTAATCTTGGTTGCTATGTTTTTTTTTTTTTTTCTTGAGGTGCTTTGAATAAATCATCCCACTTCTTTTATCTTGCAGGATTTTTGCTGAAAATCTGCTTTGAGTCTTAGGACAATCTCCTTATATGTGGGGGTTTGGTGTTCTACTACTGCTGTAAAAATTCTCTGTTTTAACTACTGGCAATATGATTATAATATATCTCAGTTTGGACTTCTTTGAATTATCCTTCTTTCTAGTCCTTTGGAATTCCTGGATTTAAATGTCATTTCCTTCCCTATTTGAGACAAGTTTCCAGCCACTATTTCACTTTATTCATTTATTGTTCTCCTGTTCTCATTGAACAATTTAATGGTAGTTATTTTAAATTCTTGTTTTGGAGATGCATATATCTCTGTTTAATTTGGGTCAGTTTCTGTGATTTTATCTTCTTCCTTGTTTCATTAATGTTTCTCTTTCTTCATTGTCTTTTACTCTTTGTGTTCATATACACATAAGAGAAAAGTTGCTACCTCTTCTATTCTTCATAGATTGGTTTTTCACAGGAGAAGATACATCATCAATTAAACCAGCCAGAGATTCTGTGGACCCCTCAAATGGTTGTGCTGGTCAGAACCATAGATTTTGTTCTTAGTGGCACCTAGGTATCTAGAGCAGGCCATGTTGTCATCAGTGTTCCACAATAGGTAACATCAAATCCAATCCCTCAGGCATCACTTGGAAAAGTTGGAGTGTTTTATGCTAGGTTCAACACTTTTCCTTCTCAGAGAGCATTTAGATGCTTTGTTCTCTCTTTGCTCTGTATTGGGCTATGAACAAGAGCTATGATGAGTGCCATGCTCCTTTGTTCCTGCTGATGGATCCTGTCAAAGGCCAAAGCCAATCTCTCAGGCAGCACTAGGAAAAGTTCCAATATTGGATGTGTAATCAAAACCTTTTCCTCCTTAGAGAGAAACCTGGAGTTGAGGTTTTTATCTGTTATATGGTGCCATACAAGGGAAGGGGACCACAGGGTGTCTCCAGTCTCTCTACTACTTTTGATGTGGTTGATTTTGCTTTCACCTGGGCACAGGGAAATTCTAACTAGTTTGTGGATTTTTCTCACAAATGGCCTCAATTTAGTTACCACTATTGAAACAGTTTGTGCATCATGGAAAGGAGAGTCCAAGACTTTATATTTCATCATTTTCCTCCTTGTTGTAAGTTTTCCTAAGTTTATTTACTAACCCATGTAGTGTGCATTTGAATTGTCCAATAACCATTTATTTGGAAAATTATGTTGTCGTTTCAACATGCTTTTTTTCTGAGAGGTTATTGTTCATGTTACATAATTCCTTCGTATTCACACATGTGCTGTCCTTGAATAGTCAATGGAGAGCCAGAATGTTCACTATTTTCCAGTAGAAATGAAGTCATCCCCCATTGATGGTAGTGGAGGAGCAATAACAGGGGCACTCCTGTTTTTCTTAATCACTGGTAGTATCAAAGGGGCCCAGAGGAAAACCAGGCATTCTTCCCATTTCAGATTGAGAAACCTGCATGTCCACTCTAACCTGCATATAATTAGATAGGACAACCCCTTCCTCTGTGAGAGTAGAATATGAGAAAAGCAAAATAAAATTAAAGATTTAAATAATCTCAGTAGTCTAATTGTATAATACCCATATATCCAAGTTTTAATTAAAAAAAATCTATGACCAACAACCAAAATATGTCAAACTAAGCAATATTTCAAGTAATTACCAATATAAGAAAATGATATATCAATAGAATTTCAAAATATACCCAAAGGAAAATAAAGCAGTACTATGAAGAACCATACATTCATAAATTGAACAACAGGATGAAATAGATCAGTTTTTTTTAAAGGACAACCACATCCATCCAATATGAAATACATAATTTGAATACATCTGTAAATCTCAAGGCCCAGATGGTTTACTGGAAAATACTACCAAATGTTCAATGAAGAAAGAATAAATGCCTTACCCCTAAGGATAGCAATACAATAAGGATGACTGATATCACTAATCTTATTTGACATAGTTCTGAAAGATTTTGTGATAACACAAGAAAGAAAATAGTAGGAATGTGGATCAGAAAAATATTTGTGCTATTTTCAATTCACTATGTAAAATTGATGAATCAAAGAGATAAAAACTTCTACATCTAGTAACTGGGCACATCAATGTTGCAGGATATAAGACCAATATATACAAGTTAATTCTATATCTATACACTAGCAATAAACATGTAAACATAAAAATTAAAGGTATAGGGCAATTAATAATCTCTCAGAATAAAACTGTAAATCAAAATCAGTAGACAGGACTTGTTTGTTAAATCTATAAAATATTGATGAAACAGAGATAAACCAAAGAAAACCTAAATAAAGGAGACAGTATACAATGTTGAAGGATTGGAAACAAGATAGTAAATATAACAATTTCCTACAAATTTATATACTTGTTTCATAAAATTTCATCAAAATCATAGCAAGATACTATAAATACAGGCACAATTATTCTTTTTTTTTAAGAGAGAGAGAGAGTATTTTTAAATATTTATTTATTTTTTTAGTTTTTGGTGGACACAACATCTTTATTTTATTTTTTGTGGTGCTGAGGATGGAACCCAGTGCCCCGAGCATGCCAGGTGAGCATGTTGCCGCTTCAGCCACATCCCCAGCCCCCATGCACAATTATTCTAAAATGTTTATGAATAAACCAAAGAACTAGGATAGGCAAAACAATTTTGAAAAAGAATAAAACAAGAAATCTAATCACTTTCAAAATTTATTATATCTCTACAACAGTCAAGACTGTTTTATTATTTGCAGAACACACATAGTACAATAGAACAGAAAAGAGAGCATACAAACTACAATATACTCCATTTTTGACAAATTAAAAAAATCAAACAATAGAAGAAATTTAAATTTCCCAATAAATGGTGTTGTGATATTTGGACTTCCTTAAACAAAAATAAGACCTTAATATAAACTTCAAATCTCATATAAAATCACCTCAAAGTAGATCAGAGGCCTAAATGTAATAGATAAAATGATATAATATTTAGAGAGAACTAGAGGAAATTTGTGGCAATTATGATTAGGCAGAGTTCTTAGATTTGACACCAAAATCATAATTCAGAAAAGAAAAAAAATAGTAAGTTAGAGTTTATTGAAATTAAAACATTTTACTTAGAAAAACATTCTTTAAAGAAGATGAAAGGACAGGCTACTGACTTGGAGAAATGTTTACCAATCATAAATGCAGCTTAGTACTAGGGTTGAGAATATACAAAGAATGCTTAAAACTACAGCAACAGCAATAACAAAGATATGGACAGAGAATTTATAGAAAAAGCTATACAGCCCACAAACAAGCATATAAAAAGATGTTTCACATCATCAGTAAATGGAAAATGCAAATTAATACCAAAAATCAAATATGGCTATACACCAATCAGAATCACTAAAATAATCAATCGTGACAATGCAAAATGCTGTTGAGAATGCAACTGTACCACTTATGCATATCTAATGGAGATATAAAATGGCACAATTACTTTGAAAAAGAATTTAGCAGTTGCTTAAAAATTAAGCATGCAAATATCATATGACTCAGCAATTGCATCCTGGGCATTTATCCCAGAAAAATAAAAATTTATGTTCATTCAAGAATCTGAATAAATGTCAAAAGATTTATGCTGAGGGAAAAAAAAAACAGAAACCATTCTAAAAGTTATCCTACACTGTGGAGTTCCATTTATATAATGTTTTCGAAATGACAGATTTCTAGAGATGGACAACAGATTAGCGGTTGTCAATGGATAAGGTGAGGGGATGGTTATAGCTATGTAAAAGTCACAGGAAAGATCACTGTGCCTAGAGAAATATTCTGTATCTTAACTGCATCATGTTGTGGTTTAGATATTACGTGGTCCCCCAAAACTCATGTGAGATAATGCAAGAAACTTTAAAGGTGAAATGATTATGTTATGAGAGCCTTAAAATAATCAGTGCATCATTAATCCACTTGAATGCTTTAACTGGGTGGTAACTAGGCAGGTAGAGTATGACTGGAGCAAGTGAGTCATTGCAGGGAGGCATTTGGGGAATATATTTTATCCCTAGAAAGTGGAACTGCTTTCTGCTTCCGATGGCCATGTCCTGAGCTGCTTTCCTCCACCATACTTTTCTGCCATGATGCTCTGCCTCTCCTTGGGCCCAGAGCAATAAAAATGGCTCTCTATGGACCGAGACCTCAAAAGTTCTAAAGGTGAAGTTATATTTAGGGTTTTAAAACCATGATCTCCAAATACACTTTTCCTTTACTAAATTGTTCTTGTCAGGATTTTTTTTTTTTTTTTTTTTTTGGTTACAGCCTGGAAAAACTGATTGAAACAAACGTCAATATTCAGGTTGTGATACTGTACCACAGTCTGACAAGATGTTACTATAGGTGGTAAGTGGGTAAAGGATAGATAAGATCTATTATGGATTGGCTTTATAATTGCATATTGCTATTGTTTAGATGTGAGGAGTCCTGAAAATGCTCATGTGCAAGAAAATGCAAGGTTTAGAGGTGAAATAATGGATAATGAGAGTCTTAACCAAATTGGTGAATTAATCCCCCAGTAGGGAATAACTGGGTGGTAACTAAATACAGGTGGGGTATGACTGGTGGAGGTAGGTCACTGGGGCATGCCTTTAGGACATATATTTTGTCCCTGATGAATACACTTTTTCTTACTCTGCTTCCTGGTGGGATGTCCTGAACTGCTTTTTTCTGCCATAACCTTCTGCCTTGTTATTCTTCCTCACATCTGACCCAGAATAATAAAGTTGGCCATTTGAGATCTCTGAAACCATGAGTGCCAAATAAACTTTTCCTCCTCTAAAATTGTTCTTGGCACATGTTTTGGTCCCAGCAGAAAAAAAAAGCTGACTAAAACAAATGTATACTACTATTATCTCAAAATAAGTAGCTTAATGAAAAGGCATGACCTTTAAGGAATATAAATTATAAATGGAAGTGTTGGGCTAGGGATGTTGCTCAGTGGTATATACTTGTCTAGAATGTGTGAGACATTGCACTGTATCCACAGCACTGCAAATTTAAAACAAAATTAAATTAAAATGTCTTGATTTTTCTCAAATACAGACTCCATTTATCATGGAACTTAAGATTAGTGAAAATATACTTTCATAAATTTCCTAAAGTTCACAATCTAATGAGTACTAGAGGTAGTTTATCCTGAAATAAGCTACATTTATATCATAGACCAGAGGAATATACTTTTCTAATTTGGTTACAAAAAGAAATTCCTTGCAAAAAAAAAAAAAATATATATATATATATATAAATGATCACCATCCATGTAAATGTTTTACCAATGATGTGCTATCTATACTTAAATAAGGAGGTAATCGCAAACTTGTATCTGAAATATCAGCAGAGTTATTAAAATAGTGTTGACAAAATTCAAAGCAAAAACTTGAGATTTAGTAGTGTTACCCCGGTTGACCGGTGACGAGTTCTTGCTTCCCCAATGTTGAAGAATAACACCAAAGAAGCAAGCCGAGGCAAGGTCAGAGTAGAAATTAGAAGTTTATTAAAGGACAGCAGAAAAGACTTCTCCCAGAGGAAGAAGGGGACCCAAGAGGTGGAATCCGTGGAAGTGCGGTTGTTTCCCCTTTTTATAGTTTTGGTGATGGAATGTAGGTTGGAAGGCCAGAGGGGTGGGACACAGGTGGGCCAAAGAAGTAATGTGGTCAGGAAGGACTTCTGAGTCAGCACCTTTTTGCTGGGGGCTGTTCATTAACATTTCTTTGAGGTGGACTTTGGCCTAGGGCCTTTTCAGGACTTCATTAACATTCCATGAGTTGTCCTGCTTTTCCTGGAATCATTCTCAGCATGGCCTCCATTTTAGATTTCACTCGGTATTAGACCCGATTTATCTAACTACACTGACTACCTAACTTTAAATCTGCCTTCAGTAGAACAAGGTAAAATTAGAAAAGTGAAGGTATATTGTGCTTCTCTTTCTTCTATAGAAAAATGCATTTATTTTTTCTTTTCCTAGTTTATTTTAGCAAGGTTAGCTATTGAGTGTTTCATCTACTAATATTTACAGACAGAAATATGATTTTTGCCTGAGTATTGCTATATGGAAAAAAGATGTTGCTATTTTACAGAGCTTTTTATAAATATGCTATTGCTAGTTTTTAGCAATAGCTATATTTGTAACTAGTGAAACCTATAGCACCCTTATAGTTTGCAATACAACATTACCAACATCTTATTGACTAAAAGGGGCTGCTCAGTGCTCCATGATTATATATAACTGAAACAAATAGGAAATCAATAATGGAGGCATGAAAGACAGCTAGATTTAGAAGGATTTATTTCCAATGTGCAAAAACATAGTTAATACAACATGAAGGACTGGTGGGGAATACCAAGTGATAGATAATGCAGACATTTTTCCTCACATGTGCCCCCCCCAAAAAAAAAAATCTAATTCATTTGTATTCCAAAGAAATTTTCAGAAAGGAAAAGCAAAATTGCCAATTTGACAGAAAGCATTTATCCAAAAAAAAAAATATATTATAGACGTCTGCACATGGCAAAACAAAAATGATTTGGCTGCAACCAGAATTTATTTTGTTATCACTGTGCTGTAGTCTGGCTGAGCTAAATAACCAAGAGGTGACAAGCAACTTGAAGGTTGAAAAGGGAACTACTTTATTGCAAGTGAACTCAGCGGGAACTGAGGGAGAACTCAAAGTAGCAGGCACCCAAGGTAGCAGGAGCCGCTTCTCTGCCGGAAAGCAGAGGTATATATACTTAACTAATTACACACAGCTTAACTTAATTAACATCATCTAGATACAGCAGTCAGCCAATAAGGAATCCTCATCATCTTAATGGCTCGCTGGCGTTGCTTCACAAACCACTCCCCCTGGCAAGGTGCCAGGCACCATCTTGACTTGATTTGCATCCCCAACATCACTGGAAACTTTGTCTTTGGCAAAATTATCAGTTTGGCAGTGTTGAATCAAATGTCCTCTAAAATATGGCTGTTTTATATGAGATAGGCTACAGTTACTTTCTGGCTAAGCATGATGAACTAAGAACATTTATCATATGGAACATTAAAAACCAAGGAAAGGGGCCAGAGGGCATATTTCAGTGATGGAGTGCTTGCCTGGCATGTGTGAGGTTCTGTGTTTGATCCCCAGCAGGTGTGCACGTGTGCATACGATGGGGTTACATCTGATAAACCCATTGTAAAATTGAAATATTTGAAGACAAAAATGCATTTAATATACTCAATCTAATGAACACAATAGCTTGGGAATGCAGTGTAAGCTGGAACACAGCATAAGCTGGGGCATCCACAGTTTTACCCTTGTGATTGTGTGGTTGACTGAGAGTTATAGCTTGCTGCTTCTACCTACAGGATAGTATTGCATTGCATATTTCTAACCTGGACATGATAAAATTTCAGAATTCAAAGTAGAGTTTATTCTCAAAATATTGCATATTCCATTTATACCAAAAAAATGGTAACCTGGAAAAATTATAATACTTTTTACACTTTCAAATAATATCCCTTTCACATTTTTATACTATTGGTTTTTAAATGTCAATGATTGACCTTCAGGGTTCAAATAATCATAATTTTAAAAAATCCATTATAATTTGTTAATCTCTAAATAAGTGTACAAAACTTAATTTTCATACTCTATGAAATTATTTCCAAAATAGGTATAAATACATAAAACCTTAATATAGGAGAATAATCATTTCCAAGTTATACATTCACATAATCTTAAAATATATTTATTTTCATAGTATTTATAATAACCAAAAGTTATTCTTCTCCCTGCTTTTGACCCTTCATTCCCCCAGTCAACAAAGTATTTTGTATGCCTTTAGTTCAGGCACTGCCTTGTATTTGGAGAAACCTATGGTTTCCAAAATCCCCTTGATCATCTTTAAATCTAGTCCTAAAGAAGACCAAGCGTCATTTTTTTCTGTCATGTTACAGGAAAAGTAAAGTCATTTAGAATAGGCTCTCAGCAGGTGAGCACATCATTTTTCAGCTGATTCTTACCATCCTCTAACCAAATATTTCCCCTAACTATAATATATACACAGCATATGGCTTAGTGGAAGAAATGATACAATGAAGTGAAATGCCATTTATGAAATACAACTTTCTATTTACTGTCTAGAAGACAAAGGTCCAATTGGAAGCTTAAAAATGCTGAACAATAACTAAGTTTTCATACTGAAAGATAAGACCAGAATACTGAAAATCACTCTTTCTATGGAAACTGCACAAAGAACAAAGCTTGCATATACAGGAAGAAATCAAGACTAATTTTACCTTCTATAGAGAAAGGATGTGGGGTTTGGGTAGAATTTCCAAATCCTACACAAAGAAAGTATGTGTTCAGATAAGTATAACTCCTGGCAGAACCAATTTAATCAACCATTCTTCCTAAGATGTTTATGTGACTTCTGAGAAAGAGGGCACTTTTCTAACAAAGAATAAATTGCTTCCACTGTGAGTAGCACCAGTTTGTCAAATCCTGATATGCCATGGAGGACAGGCACAGACTAAGACCACTACAAAGGGAAGGAGAAGAAAAAGAGGAACATTGATGATCAAGTAGTTAGTTGTTCACAGCAGTGATTTTAAAAAATCCCCTTCTACATCTAAGCAATGGGATGACTCCTAAGGATGCACAACAAAACTGCAGAAAATCGTTTACCTTGAAACAAACAAAAAAAGAGGATCATTCATTTCAAAGCAAAACTGCAGTGCACAGCATTCTACTGCAAAACTCAAATAACCATGTAAGCATTAAAGAAGATTTCTTTGCACAATAGGAAGAAAAAATATTAGCTAGAGAGTTCTACTTCTGGCCTACAAAGTATAAACATGTATTAAAGGCAAGAGAACTCTGAGGGCAAGAAAAATTAAAAAGCAGAGACCAGCAATATTTGACAAGAGCTAAATTCCTTAATCCAGTTCCTGTAAGATTCCATTTAGATTTCCACATGAGCCATAAACAGCCTTGGAAATGGTTTTCAAAAATCATTAGGTCTACAAAATTTATGTACAGCTCACAAAATTTGCATTGACCAAATCCTCATTTAACAATTCTCATTTACTTCTTTAATCCTGCCTAACCAATTTTAACATCTATAATTTGCACATTGTGAAAGAACATTCACATATTCTTTACATGCCTATGCACAGTAAATTCATAATGTTTTACTAGTTGTGTTTACGCACAATATTAATAAAGCTATGATGTGTGTAAGCATATATATGTATATGTGGATGCATTCCTGAACATACATATGCTAATTATCAGAAATTGTATATAAATACAGTGTAAAATATTACATACATATACAAAATATTCATAGTTATGTCTACTTATGATTTTCTATAGAAATACATACACATACACAAAACTTGTATGCAGGTACACACTACCTGTACATATATGTACATGTATATTATATACAGAGAGAGAGAGAAAGAGAGAGAGAGAGAGTCTGTGCCCATTGAATAAGATAGAAATATTTATTTCTTTTAGATGTCCATCACTATTCTAAATAGGCACTAAGGCTGTCATCATGGTAACATAAATACTTAAATTGTCACATGGTGATTTGCAGCTATAGATGTTTATTCTTCTGCCTCCCTATTCTTTCTATATTGTAAGTAAATTTTGTTTTACTTATAGATGACCTCTTCCAATATTAGATAATAAAAACATTAAAAAATTTTAAAATAATCAGATAGCATTTTGAAAAGATATAGTTATTTTTTCTAGATCAATTTTCCCTCTTTTGCTCCACTGTGAATAGATCAGGTGTGTCACCAGGAAAAAAATTTTAGCCAGATGGATCTGCTACCATGAGAGGATCTAAGGTCAATTTCATTTGTGTCAAAATTGTTTATAACTTAAACTTACATAGTGGAAAGCAATTTGTTATTTAATTTTAATGTTCAATTTTTGAACCTAACTCATATATATATATATACATATACATAAACCTATATAAAATACATATATATAAATTTCTATTTTGTAAGTTTAAAATACAAACAATTATAGACAAATCACAAAAGAATTGAATAGATATACAAAAGAACTTACCATTGAAGGAAAATGTAAAATATATATTCTTCACATTATTTAGGTACATTTAGAATATTAAAATATTAATCTCGAGAGGCAGATTTTAAGAGTAATATTTACCCAATTGACATTATTGGATTAAGAGGGGAAGATTAAAATTTCTTTACAACATTTATTGATAGCATTTTAAAAATTATTATGATTACATAAAGCTACCAATTGTGAGCAGGAGGAATATATAGCATTTAAATAATTACCTTGGGCTGGATAATATTCTAAATATCTTAATTGCATTAACTCATTTAATTTTCAAAACAACTTTGTTAAATAGGTGTCATGTTTCAAAACACTTTGAAAACAATAAATTTGTGTCACATAAATATGTGTGTTTATGTTTTGACCCATTTTGAAAATTATAAAGTTATGTCACATGAATATGTATATTTGTGTGAATTTTCTAACTTTACCAGGGAAGCAATTTGCTATTTAATTTTAATGTTCAATTTTTGAACCTAATTCATATATATACATATACATAAACCTATATAAAATACATATATTATACACAAACACACACATACATAAAGTATGTGAAGTAAGTCTCAACATCCTTTGTAAATTGGGAAAAACAAATTAAGATACCATTGCATACCTATTAGAATTCCAAACTTTAAAGAAACTGATGAAATGTGACACAAACAAAAATTCATTAATTGTGCATAAGTAGAAAAGAGAAAATCCATATAGACATGATTAGAGTGTACAAGTGGATAAATTTTGACATAAGTACACGCCCATGAGAGCATCTTTCAAATGGCAGGGGGAAAGAGAGCTAAAAGGGGGCTGTTATTTACAACCAATGGTTATACTCAAACATATATCAAAACATAAATATATTATATATATGTTCAGGTATGATTTTCCTGATTTATAAATTTATCATTCTTCTTGAGGTAATAAGATATGTTCTTGGTCTCTCAATGTAAAAGTTGTAATGAGCATACTAAATCAGGGTTAGCTAGAAAATATCTACTAATTCACTCTGGATATGTTTAGTAGTCAACTTAAGTATCAACATATGGATACATCTAAGAAAGCATAGTAAGGTCAAGATAAAAATCAAATCCATCACACCTAAAAGCTTCCTAACATACCTGAAATTTATTCCCTTCCCTTTCTCCTTGCCAACTCATAAAAATTAATGATTGTGTTTTGTCAGATTTTGTTAATTTTTAACTTTTTGAAATTCTAATGGGAATGTCTGTAATCTTGTGCTTCTAATATTTAAATTTCCCAAATGACAAAAGATATTGAGCATTACTTAACACACTTCAATGGCATGTGTTTCTGTAAAAGGTAAGTTAAATGTCTTTTGTTGGTAATTTTTCATTATTGACTTTTTGTATATTTGTAACCATATATAATTTACTATTATGTATGCTATTTTGATTTATTTCAATGTCTATTTGTGCCTAACTTAAATGCAATTTCATTGTATATTTATCTTGTATCCTGCAATCATAGTAAACTAACTTATTCATTCTTGAAGCATATTTGTGCAATCTATGTAATTTTTCTCCATAAGTGACAATCTTCTGGGCAAATAAAAGTAATTTGAGTTCTTTCTTTCTCATGCAAATACCCACCCTTCCTTCCATCCATCCTTCCTTCCTTCCTTTCTTTTTTGCTTTACTTTCTCAAATAGAAGCTTCAGTAAAACGTGTTCAGTAAAAACGTTGCTTCAGTTGAAAACGTGTGAAAAAGTGAACATACCTTATTTCTAATTTTAGAAGGAAAGCAGTTAATGTTTCCTCATTAAGTGTGTGGTTGGCTGTAGGTGTTTTTATCATTTGTTTGTTTGTTGGTGGTGCATGTTTTTATTCTTGATTGTTTGCTTGGAGACAACCTTTATCAAATTGAAAAATGTTTATTATCAAGTTCTTAATTTTCTTATCATGAAAGATTTTCCTATATTTAATTAAATGTAATTTTTGTTTCTGTAAAATGATTTTTCTGCCTGTGTTGAGATTATCATGTGTTTATGTCTTTTAAAATTTAATTTGTGAACATAGTAAATCACATTGATTTATTTCTAATGATAAACGAAATTTGTTTCATTGCTATAAACTCTATTTGGTCTTAATATATTTTATATACTGTTCAATATTATTAACTAACATTTTATTAAAACTTTTTTGTTGCATGTTGATGAAGATTATTGATCTATATAGTCCCTTTTTCCAAACGTCTCCATATGATTTTGTTATCAGAGAAATAGAGCCCTCATACAATGTATGTTATTGAGTTTCTTCATCTTCAATATTTTTTAGAAAATATATTTAGACCTGCCATTTTTTTAGTGAAATTCAACTTTATAATAATCTGAACCAGATTTTTTCCTTTGTTTTTTGCTTTTTTTTCAAAAGGTCTTTAACTATAGATACAATGTCCAAAAAGTTACTGATTTATATTGATCCTCTCAAATAACCAGGTTTTAATTTTTCCTATCTCTATATATGTGGGTATGTGTATGTGTATTTATATGCAAAGTGTGTGTGTGTGTGTGCGCGCGCGTGCGCGCACCTTGGCGTTTTAATTTCATTATATTTTATCGTAGCTTTATTTTTTTTTTCAAATGGATACATGGGTTTAGTTTACTCTTCTTTTTCTCATTTACAAGGTAGAAGCTGAGACCATTAATTTTAAACCTTTTTTTTTGCAAGTTTAGTAGGTGTTTAGCTATACATTTCCCCTTAAGAGCTGCTTTAACTGAATAACACAAATTTGTTGTGCTATATTTTTTATTTAACTGTCAAAATAACTTTTATATTCTCTTTTAGTTGTTATTTAACTCATGCATTTTAAAGAAAAGTGTTACTGAATTTCCAAATATTTGACAATTTCCTAGAGATCTTCTTCTGTTGGTTTATAATTTAATTCTAGTATGGTTAGGGAATTTTAGTATGATTAGAATTTTTAAAAATCTATTGACATTAATTTTATGGCCCTGAACTTGGCCTACTTTGGTAGAAGTAGGAATTATAGAGGAATTTCAAATGATGCATATTCTCTTCTTGGGTAGAGTGTTCTATAATATTCACTAGGACAAGTTGGTTTACAGTGTTACATAGTCTTTTTATTTAGTATCTTTTATTGCTCTTATTATTTGCCTATTAAAACTTTGACAGCATTTGCAAATTTGAATAGTTTTTCCTGCCATTCTATCAATTTTCATTTTATACTTTGAAGTTCTCTTACTTGAGGCATAAACAAATCCTTATGTCCTCTTATGAAACGATTTTCTTGTAGTTCTGGAATATTCTTATTCTTAAATTTATCTTCTTAGATTACAGACAGACATCCAATAATCTTTTCACTAGGTTTAGCATGGCACATGTTTTATGTTCCTTTTAATTTTCACCTATTTGTGTTTTCATGTTTGAACAGAGAGTTCATTGTAATTTGCAAATAGAGACACAGGTCTTTCATTTCTATCCAATACAAAACATTAAATGGATATTCAGAATAATATAATTTATTAACATTTTTATATAATTGGGTTAAAATCTACCATTTTTTCATTGTTTTAATTTAAAATCAATTTTGTTTCTTTTCTCATATTAGCTTTTGATGCAACTTTTTACTTTACAATTGATGCAAATATATAGTATAATTATCATAAAAGAGAAGCCAGGTTTTTTTTTCACCTAAATTTGTCTTAGTCTGAGAAAAAGCACATTCTGTATGGATAATCTTTTATCACAGAGCTCCAAGAGAGAAAAGAGACATCATTGACAAGCATCCTTGCTTCACATTCTGATAATTTTGTGATACCTAATGGAAGATCCATGTTTTCTCCTTAGGTAGATTTTTTTTCATGAGTTTTAAGGAAAAAAAAAATTACCATAATGGTTGACTCTTCCACTCTAACTAAATCCAGTTCAGTTAGGTTGTCATACCAGCTGTCATAAGACTTGATTGACAAATTTGGAGAACCCAGAGCAAAGCAGAATATATTCTTATTTGAAGAAGTCTCCTTTATGAAGCCTCAAAATAATACTCACTACTTAAGTACTATTTATTATGTGACATTATACTAAGTATTTCACCTGTATATTATTTACTCTTCGCAGTTATGTCCTGGACTATCAGCTGCTCTTTAACAAAATGGAACTTTAGATACATAAAGATAAGCATTTTCAAGATCACAGATCTTGTCCTTTTAATCACAAGGCTTTGTTTCCCCTCTTTCTTTTCTGTTCCCCTTCTCTCCAACATGAACATGATTCCCTCTCGTCTAAATAAAAAACAACAATTCTTCAAATTTCAGTGCCAAATACTCAAGATGGAAAAGGAAATGTCTATTTCCTGAACACCGGAACCTTACCACTGAAAGGTCTCATAGTTGAGGGGTTCATGGTGGTGGAGGAAATCAGATACTCCACCTCTGCTCTACCTAGGACTGTACCAACTTGCTGACCTGATTCTGGAGATCATTCCTTCCTCTTTCTCACCAGATAGTTGGTTGTACACTGCTAAGACAAATCTCTTCTTCTTATTTCCCCTCTTCACTTTTTCCCCATTGCAATTCTACCTCAAGTTCAAGTTTTACTGAGGTATCAATGATACACAAAACCTTCACATATTCAATGTATACAATTCAATGAGTTTGAATACATGCATATACACACATGAGACCATCACCACTATCAAGGTAATAGATGTGGTGTTCTTCATCTTCAAATGCTCCCTCATGCTCCTCTCCCTGCTGTTCCAGAAGCAAGGACACACGAAAATTTACTCTCAAAAAATTTCGGGTACAGAATACATCATCATTAATTATAGGTGCCATGTTGTGTACTAGACCTCTAGAATGAATTCATCTTGCATAACTGAAACATTTCTTTTTCTATTAAAAATGTATTCCATCTATTCTGTCTCCCTTTTTCCTTCTTCCCATTGGACTCTGTAATTTTGAGGATTCAATTTTATCACCATCGTTGGCTCATGAACCGCAGTAGTTTAGTTGATATTATGGGATTTAATGTGCTCACCTCTAACTTATCAGAATGTGACCTACACTGATGTTAGGCCATATGGATACAGTAACTTGAGAACAGCATGTTTCACTTTTTCTACTCCCAGCTTTTGTGTCATTGTTGTGTCATTATTTTACTTCCACATGTGTTATAATCTCAACAACAGTTTGCAATTACTATTGTTTAAAACATCCAGCAATGTTTTCAAGAAGCTTAAAGAAGAAAAAAAATCTATTTACCAATGCAAATTACTATTTCTACAGCTCACCTTTCATTTTGTAAATCTTGGTTTTAATTCACTATCATTTTTCTTATGTTTAAAAAACTTAATATTTCTTGCAAATATGCTTGGGATGAATTCGTTTAGTTTTTTTTTATATTTCTAAAATCACTTTCAGCTTTGAAAGATATTTTGATGGATAAAGTATTTTACATTGATTTTGTTTTGTATCTCGGTAAAGATTGTGCTCTACATCTTGCTTGAATTGTTTTTTGTAAAGAATCTCAAAGAAAGGACTCACAGAAACAAGGTGCAAAGTCAGGGAAGGTGGCCTAGTGGCTCTTTGTCCAAGGGGACACGTTTATTTATAACAATAGGTTACATTAGGTCATTAGTACCATAACCACAGTATTGTTTAGAGTATCAGTAAAGTTGCTTATGCTGCAAGTCACATTTCACAGTTACAAAATGCAATGTTAGGAGCTTTGTGCAGTTCTCAAGAAAGTCCATTGTCTGAAGTTACTATTAGGTGGCATCTCCAGGAGCACGGGGAGCTTTATGAAACATTGTAATTACCTCTCAAACAAATTCTTCTATTCCTAGGAGCTATGTGCCTAAGATCAAGGTCCAAACCCTCATGAAGAGCATTGCCACAATGGCCAGACATTCTATGTCTTTAACACAGAAGTTTCCCAGTAGCCAGGCATTCTGCACCTTTGCACAGAAACTTCCTATCCACCAAGCATGCCACAATCATGAAGTTTATCAGAGACCCAATCTCAAACACAGAACTCCTACAGTTTTTATTTTAATCTTCTCACATTCTTATCTCTGTTCCTATATATGTTCTTTTATTTTTCCACGTGTTCTAAAGATTTCTTCTTTATAACTAGTCTGAAGCCATTTGATGATGATATGACTAATATGTTATTCTTCATGTTTCCTGTAGTTAGGGTTCATTTAACTTTATAGTACAAAAATGTATAGTTTTCCATTAATATTGGAAAATTGTGAACTATTATATCTTTAAATATTTTTTTCTACTTATCATTTTTTTACATCTGGACTCAATGACACACATATTTGTCACAGTTCACAGATTCTTTTTATTTTTTGTTGTTTAATTCTTGAGTATATTTCATTGTTGATTGTTTCTGTCACTTTCTTCAAGTTGCCAATTTTTGTTCTGAAATTTATGTTCTGCCATTAATCTCACCCAGTGAATTTTATCATCTTATACTTTCACTTCTAAACATTTGACTTGGGACACTTCTATTTCCATGTCTTCATTTCACATGTCTAATATATCCTCTAGATTTTTCAATATAGTGTACACATAAACTATTCTTTAAATGCCATTTTTTTGCATGCCTGGTAATTTTTTAAATGACTACCAACTAATGCAAATTTTACCCTGATGGTTATTTTTTTATTGCTCAAAATTTTTTGAGCATTGCTCTAGTATGCAGTTAATTTTAAAATAGTCTGATCCTTTTGGTTCTTATTAGACCCTAATAACTTCCTAGAAGACAAAATACTTATTTTGGGGGAAGGCGGGTAACCAGGGATTTACAGGTCTCCATCTGGTTTTGGGGAGTTGGCACTCTTCTTAGCTTTGTGTGAGCTTTGTCAGGGTTCCCATATTCCTTCTATGTGGCTCTTTTCTATTTCAGGTGTTTCCTGGCATGCAGAAGCTCATCAGTGCTCAACTGAACACCTGAGGAAATCCTCTGCAAGTCTCCAGATTTCTTCTGATCAACTTTCTCTCTCCCACAGTCTGTCCTTTGAAGTCTAGCCTCCATGGCTTCCTTGAGTTCTCTATTTATTCTTTTCACCTCAGAGAGACAGTGTCCAGTTATCTCCCTACCCTCATCCCCGCCCCCCCCACACACACACACATAGGCATCATGCTGGGGAAATCATAAGCATGACATTGTGTCCTGCTTGTCAAGACATTACCATCCTTCATTGTCCAATGTCCAATGACAAGAGACAATTGTTGTTTCATTTTTTTCCCCACTTGTTCAGTTGTTTTAAGAAAGAGGATGAAATCTAGTAACTATAATTCCATTTCAGCTGAAGGTAGCAGTAAAATGCATTTAGTTTTTCAATGATGGAACTTTGTTGACTATGCCAGTTTGTATCCTTTTTATCTTTATAAAATTTCTTTAAACTAAATCATATTTGTTGACTTTTTTTTTTGAGATTTTAAAAATAAACTCTTTCTAGTACTTTAGAAAATTGACTAAAAATTGCACAAAGGTAAGTCTTTCAGTATGCATAGTACCTAGGAATAAACAAAAATAAATGTTAAAAACAAACCTATGAAAAAGTCAGTGGATGAACTTTTTGCTTTAGTTGACTGAGACACTTCTGAGAGCCACTATGATCAGTAAGTGAACACCTTTGTAGTTTTCATATTCCCTCTATGATCAGAAATTTGACATTAAAAACATAGTATTCCTTTAACACTAGGACAAAAGCAGTTTGGCTCATCTATGATTAGGATGGAAGTATTTGGAATTGCATAGACTAGAGATTGAAGAAACACCATAGTCTACTAGCATCACTTTGAGTTCATATCAACGAACGAAATGTCTTCAGTTCATTAGCACTTCTTCCACTGCATTAATAATTATTCAGCATGTCAGAGCAGTAAAGATTGTGGATCATGAAACCACCACTCCAAATGTGAGTAGTATAAGAATAGTATAAGAATTGTTACATTACAGAGGAGCTCCCTCCACAGCTGTGTGCCAAAACACATTCTAGGGAGCTGCCAGTGGGGCTTATTTTAGAGATTTTGCCTGGCATATGTAAGACCTTGGGTTTGAGCCCCACTACAAGTAAATAAAAATAAATAAACACAAAAAGACACATTATGTATCTATAGCACATATTAATGATAGTTTCAAAGGCATAAAAAGTCAGTCATTTTATATGGTAAAATATTTACAAGTCATCCATTGATCCATCTATCATCTATTTTCTAACTATTTTCTGTGTTTTATGTCTCACTTTCTGACTTTGTAGCTCATTTATATTACTTATTATTTTTATGTTATACCTTGAGGGCAGTGACTTAACTTCTTTGTGCTTCCATTTCCTCATTTTAGAACATGAGGAAAACAATCATTCCTCTTTGTAGAATATAGGGGGAAAAAATAACCATTTTTCCCCTCTTTTTCAGTGAATGTTAGCTACTAATTTCTGTTTCTGCTGAAATATTCATTTTAAGCATTTTTATTTATCTTTTTTTTTTAACTACTCTGTCAATCCAGAGTTGAATCACAGGTGTCTTGTTTTATTTTAATTTACCCCACTTAATATGAAATTTAATGTAAGCATTTTCCACAGACCTGAGGAAACCAGAAAGCATTACTTTACAGTAATGCCCAGTAAACAGTTTTAAAAACTGAAATATGACTGATTGTAAAAGTCCGTAACTCATTCTATCTTCTGAGAATTCTCCCAGGGTAGATATTTCAGAGCAGTATTCAGATCCTCTTTTCTAACTCAGGGATTACTGTACCTACATACAAATTATGCTAATTTCTTTACACAGAACAGTCTACCCCCCCCCCCCCTTAGCCTCCTTCTTCAGTAATCAGCTTTGATAGGTATGTTAACAATTCCTGAGATTCATTCTGTAATTACTTTTAACTGATTTATATCTTTTAACAGGAAGGAGGGAAGGTAAGAAGGGAGGAAGAAAAGAGAACAAAGTCAGTCCACTTAAATGTCAACAAGGACATTTTAAGGAAATATGTTCATTTAATACAATGTAAATAATATTCCCTCTTGCAAAAGGCACCTAGCTCCAAATGATCTTTTTCACTGATTGAATAATTCTGTCAGGAATTTGCTACATGGATTGTCATCAAAGTGCTCACATGCCCAACTTCTGGCCAAAGTACCAATTGCATGTGAGTTTACAACAAACTGATCTTTATAATGGTGCTTTGCCCAATAGCTCATTAGGGCATAGCTGGATTATCTGACCTCTAATGTTCTTTCCAATCCTGAGATTTTAAAAGGCTGCTATTTCCTTATGTATATACAAACCTTGCAAAAAAAAAAGTGTAAGGATTTTATTAGATCCTATTCAAATTCATGGCAATGGTTAAATGCTGAGGTCTGAACATTTCATTCCAATGGATTTATATGCAAATATTAGCAGAGATGTAGCCAGTCTGTATTTATTGGCTTGATGACTATTATCTACGTAGATTTCTCTAAAATATTCATTACCATATTATCTAAACAGCTCAAAGTGTGAAGGCCATTTAGGTACAGAATTATATCTGGATGTGTTTGTCCCCTGAGTTTAGAAAATGATCATTTGAAGGCTTAACATCCTTCTTAGAACACAGTGTCTCTCCTTGAATTCACCTCTGGAACATTCAAAAAAAGATACAGTGACCTGGTTGATCTTGCCCTGGTTAGGCTCCACCAGCACTGCAGTATTCGGGTCTACTACATTTATTTATGTCTTTTCCTGGGGCTTCTTTCACTAACTGTTCATATTTTTCTTCCTTTGTTATTTTGGGCCCTGTGGCATAGCTCAATCAATTATTGCAGTCAGAGCTGATGTTGCAAGACTCAAACAAAAGCCCAGTAGCAACAAAGAAAAACAATGGCAAGAGCAAGCTGTAGTCCCTGTCACTGGATCAGCTGATCAATCCAAGATAGAATTGTTTTTAAATGCATGTCAATTGAAGAACAGAGCTCAGAGATATATATTTGAGGCAGGACAGAAAGGAGAGGTGTGATTTCAAAACAGTTTCCTTCATAACAGAGCAGAGCTGACCTTGCATTTAAAGAAAGAGGATGGGGGTAAAGCTATATGAAAGTGTGAGCAGTGTGAATAAGTACTGTTTATAGGAAGCTGTTTTAATACCTTTGCTAAAGCTGAACAATAGGAAGAGACAAAGCTCTGAAAAATGCATGCCTTTGCCTGTGATTGATCCTTTTATCTCTCGGTTCCTGCCAGATGATAAAAAGCATTTACAGGGCAAACAAGCATCCTGCCTTTATTTTCCCCTAATATGAGAAATCTTCCTTTTTTTTTTTTTTAGAATTTTGCTATTAAAGCATTCACCACAGTATGGTTGTTTTATTCTCCCTCTCATTTAAAACTGAAAAAAGGATTTAGGGTGGTGAAGCGAAAAGCTGGAAGTCTTTATAGAAATCTTTTGTTTTGTTTTTGCAATTAATGAACTCATTCTTGGCACAAAGGTAACTGGAGCAGTGCTAAAAATAAAACAGACTTTGAAGTGATGCAGGCTTCTTTAAAATTTTGATGACACTAGATGACAATACTCAGGACCACAGCCAAGTGAAAATAAAGACTCAGCCTATGAAGATTCCCATCACCCACGTTTTTACTCAGTTGTTTCTAGGTTTCTCCATGAGACCATAATTCCATAAGAGTAACACATTGTATGTGAAGTAGGAATTTAGCCTTTGTTTCATAGTTACATTAATTCAGGAAGTGAGTTAAATGCTTTTACCTACTGTATCACTCTGTTCTCATTCTAATTACTCCGGGTCATCCCCTCTCCCTTGCCTCAGGAAGCTGCATTCTGGAGTTATTAGTAACATACTGACTGTCTTTGACTTATACTTGACAAAAGCAAAATGTGAAAACATATATGGTTAAATTCAAGGGTCTTCTTATTTCTTTGTATCAGTGTTTCTCAAATGTTAGGACAAATCAGAATCCCTTCTAGGGCTTATAAATACACAGGCTACTGAGCCCCAGGTCCAAACTTGGTCTTCAGTGGGCCTGGGTGAGGCCAAAGGATTTGCATTTCAGCAATGTCCCCCAGGATGTGGATGCTGCTGATTTGGGGACCACACTGAGCACCTCTGCTCTGTGCTTTGTATTATGCTGCCTTTCAACAGAGAGAAACTGGGGAGATTTTATGTTTTATTGCTGACAAGATTCAATGTTCAGGACAAAGTGTTTGAGAATCACTTGAAAGATGAAATGCTACATACTGAGGAATAAAATTTTATTAAACTGCTTTACTTATGCATCTAGAAATGACATGCAATGGAAATAAAATAATGAATAAAATGGAATCCTTGACTTCCAGTAGCTCTTCATTTCGTTGAGGTTACAGTCATAGCTAAGTACTTGTATTTACCATTAATATAGCAAAAGCAGTAAGTGCCTCAGCAGAGACTTTCTAGAAATGTGGTTTAGGAATATGAGGCAGGAAATTCTGTCTTAAAAAAGAACAACAAAAGTCCTTGCATTTAACTTCTTTTGTCTTCAATGTCACTTTCCTCTGTCTCTTACTTTCAGATTAAAGTTCATTCATTCTATTTACTGTGGCCACTATTCAAATCCTATAGCTACCCAAATCACAAAATGAAACTTATACATCAAATACCCTAATGAAACTAAAGTTGGAAAGTTCACCATAAACTCCTACTGCTTTTTGGTCTGTTCTGAGACACTGGGTGCTAGTGGGAAGCTTCTGTCCTTTTCTCCCCAACCTTGGCCTCACGGACCCCTCTTTGTCTTGCTGTACACCTTGACCTTTGCAACATTCTCTTGCTTTCTGTCACAAAACCACTTCTGCATCCATCTAAGTCTTTACATTTTGTATTTCTTTGGCTATTAAGTAATTCTTTAGCAAGACCTTTTCCACCCCAAGGAGTGATTTTTATTAAAATAAAAAAGTCTGTTCATCTTAGTCCTCAGCAAAAACCACCCACTAAATTCCAGACAATTCTCTTCACCTGGCATGACCAATGTTCTCTCTGTTATCTTTCTGTTCTCTCTACTTTCTCTTACAAAATCAGCACCTGAGCTCAAATCACACTCATTGAGAGAAAATACCCACAGGTCCTGCCATGGGGCACACCAATGTCATATTCTTTACCTTTTATCATACTTATCCTCCCTGTGAGTCTCATCAAAACACTGCTCAGCTCCAACATTTCCTTCCCTAGAAAGCTTTTTCTAAGAAATTGCCATTTACTAGCTGAATGATCTTGAAGAATTATTTAACCTTTCTATTTGGTCATGAACAAAATGAGGATAATTGTACTTCCTTTAAGAAATTCCTATGCCCTGGTTCGAAAAGGTGCCTGGTAAAGCTTGTGATCCACAGATGGTAGCTCGTCTAATGGAACTCCAGGTCACTAGCCTCCTCACCTGTAGAGAGGGCATCTCTGGATATCCCATCTCCTCCCCACAGAGTTTGCAGGATTTCCTCCTCCTCCATCTAATATATGTCTGGGAGGATATGATGGACCATCTGTGTTACATACCTTGTAGGATTCAATTCAAAATAAAAGTTCAAGACCCCACCAGGGGCAGAGAAATCAATCTGCCTTCCCGCTGGTGGCCCCCAGTAGATTGCAACCTCTGCTGTGGGGATATAGTATCCTGGGAATTTGCAGAGTAAGAGCCATATCTCCTGTGAGGCTGCCAGGCTGGTTTGGAGGGTCGCCTTCTTGCGCTATCTCCAAGAGTCCAAAGGCAGAGCTTCATTACCTTTTTTTCTCTTGACACACCTGTCCCTGGGCTTCCCCCAGGAGTGGAGGGCTTTGATGGCAGGTGAGCATACCCCTAATTCTTGTCTGGGAAAGAGAGGAGCCAGGAAGGGTAGATTAGATCAGGTGGACACAAGAGCAAGACAGTGCATCACAGAAAATCTTTCCCAGGGAGGTGGCAGGAGGTGAAAAATCAGGAGAGATGAGTCTCCAAGGTCCTTGCTCAGGCTTCACTGTCTTAGTGAACCTCACTTTCAAAAAACAAATTCAAGGATGAGATTATAAAGAATATGGTAATAGCACTGCGAGCCCGGAGCCCTTCTGAGTAAAGACCTATGGAGGATACACTGTTCTTGTGCTGCCAAGTAGCCCTGAAGAAGTG